>NC_082688.1:67196742-67799554 GCF_949987515.2 Delphinus delphis
TTTTTGTTGGATTCCTTGAAATTTTGTAATATAAGCATTTAAAGCAATAAATTTCCCCATAGGCATGGCTTTAGCTGAATCCCACAAATTTTGATTTGATATTTTGTTTTCTGTCAATTTAATATATTATCTTATTTCTTCTTTGACCCGTGGGTTACTTTGAATTGTGGGAATATGTGGAAAGTTTCCAGATTTATTTCTGTCATTTATTTCTAATTAAATTCTGTTGTTGGAGAACATAATTCCAGATCTTTGAAATGTATTCAGGCTTATTTTATGACCTAACATATGGTCTATGCTAGTCATAAAATGAATAGAATTTTCTATATGCACTTACAAAATATATCTATTTGTTATTATCTGGAGCTTTCTATAGCTGTCAGTCAGGTCAGGTGATTTATAGAATTTTTAAATCTTCTGTAGTTTCATTTACTTTCTGTCTATTTGTCCTAACAATTACTTATAGAGATTACAATTCACATCCTTCACTTATCACAATCTGCTTGAAATTAAGTGACTTACATTAAAATATAGGAACTGTGTATCAATATAGCTCTTTCTCTTATTTTGTGTCTTTTTAATTACATCTATATAAGTCATAAATCCAAAAGTACAATGTTATAATTATTAGCTTAAACGGCAATATATCTTTTAAAGTAATTAAAAGAAGAAAATAATATACACATACACATACATATACATATGTACACACCTACACACCCCATTTCTGTGGTTTTTCATTCTTACTTGTGAATCTAAGTTATAATCTGTTGTCATTTTCTTCCATTTAGAGAAATCCCTTCAGCATTGCTTATAACATAGGTCTGCTAGTGACAAATTCTCTTATCTCAAATGTCTATATTTCACCTTCCTCTTTCTAGGATACATTCAATGGATATAGAATTCCTGGTTAACACTTGTTTTATTCTTAAGCACTTTAATTATGTAATACAATATCTTGTGGCCTCTTGTGTCTGATAAAGAGTAAGCTGTTAGTCATGTCATTATTCCTTGTGTATGATATGTTGTTCTTCCCTTGATACTTTCAAGAGTTTTTTTGTAATTTTTGCTTTCAGCATTTTAACTGAGATGTCAAACTAAGTGTGTCTTTCTTTAATTTATCCTACTTGGGGGTCTTTTGGGCATCTTAGTTAACATGAATTAAGTTAATGAGTTAATTAATATTGGTTAATTTAATTAGTTAATTTAGTTAACAGTAGTTAATATAACAAATTTAATAAGTTTTAGATATTATTTCTTTAAATATTTTTTCTGCCGCCTTTTATATCTCTTCTCTTTTTGAGATTCCAATGACATACATGTTGAAATACCTCAGTTCCATGTTCATTTTCTTTAACATTTTTTCCCTGCATTCTTCAACTTGAATACTTTCTATTGCTCTATCTTCAAGTTTACTGATTCTTATTTCTTCTCAAATCTGTCAAGCTGATTTAGGTTCATGTTTATGGTTTCTTTTAGATTATTTCTATAGTTTCTATTTTTTTGTTGGCATTCTCTGTGTTTACTTAGTAATAGTATATGTTTTCTTTAATTATTTGGGCATAATTTTCGTTAAGTTTTTAAACATGTTTATAATAGCTGCTTTAAAGTTTTTGCTAAATTCAACATATGGGCCAGCTTGAAGTCAGTTTCTATTGAGTATATTATTCAATGACTATGAATCATTCTTTATGTTTCCTTTGAATATCTAGTTATTTTTGGTTGAAATGTGGACATTGTAGGTAATATGCTTTATCAGTTCTGAATTTCACTTTGTATTAGGAGGGAGCTAGTCGTTTTGTTTTACTTTGTTGGTAATTAAATTTCCTGTACTGAAATACGTCTGAATGAAATCTGTCACCTTCATGATATGCAGCTGCTGGTATCTCTGCTCAGTTTCTTTCTTTCCTGCTTCTTGTTTTTAGTATGACTTCCTAAGCATCTTCCTTGCACTTACGTAATTTAGTGGCTCACCAGACAATAATTGGACATAGGCTATATTAAGATAGTCAAGCCAGTAAAGTTTCCATTGTTGCTATTAAGCTGTGTGGGGGTCAAGGACATAATGACACAGGATATTCGTATGTGTTCTTTTGTCAGGCATGTATGGGTTAGCCGTCATACAGGGGTGTATGGAGAATTTATCATCACAACACTTCTATAGTTCTTTCACTTCTAAAATCCTTTCTCCCTTAAATTTCTAGCTACTCTGTCCCCTGCTCCAACTCAAGTCCATCATCTTCAACTGGTAAAGGTGTAGATTTTTGCCACCCAAGCTTGAAGGGGATGGAAACACTCAGAAGCAAGAAGGCTATAAATTCACAGTTTTTAATCAAATACAGTAGCCGTTTTTCATGAATAAACACTTTTCAAACTGTTGCCAACTTTTGTCTATTTCCACTCCCTAAAATAGCTATATTGAATAATCTTATCCAGTTTTATACTTGTTTTCCCCCGAGAGAAATTGCCCAGGTTCATTGCACTGACCATTCCCAGAGGCTGGAAATTACACCTACTTTATAAAGAGAAGTAAAATAAGCTTATCCTTTCCTTGATACTCTTAGATACTCACTAGACAGAAAAGAAAAAGAAAAAAATACCTACTCTTGGATGAGAATGTAGGTAAGAGGAACTGTTGTACAAAATTTTGACACGCTTTCTGAAGGGTGTTTTGGCTATAGCCTTACAAACATGGATACCCTTTGATCAAACTTTAAATTGTAAATATCCTTTGACCTAGCTATTATATTTCTAAGAATTATCCTAAAGAATAATTAGAAATGGGACCAAAATTACAAGTACAGACATACTTACTAAAGCAATATTTGTAACAGTGGAAAGTTGGACAGAACCCAAATGTCCTACAATAAGGTTTTCAGTGTATCTATAAAATGAAATGCCATGTTGCCAGCATAAGTAATGGTATAGAGTAGTAGATGTGTTTTTATTACTATATGAGCAAAGCAGGGCACAAAGCAATATAGCAATGTAGTTCCACCATTCTCCTACTTTTTAAATTTCATATAGATACATTGTAAAAACAATCTGGAAGTCCATATATCAAAGGTTATTCTAGATACTGAGTTTATAGGTGATTTTTGCTGTTGTTCTTTACCTATATTTCTTTTTTTTTTTAATTTATTTTTGGCTGCGTGGGGTCTTCGTTGCTGCTCGCGGGCTTTCTCTAGTTGCAGCGAGCAGGGGCTACTCTTCGTTGCGGTGCGCGGGCTTCTCATTGCAGTGGCTTCTTTTGTTGTAGAGTGCGGGCTCTAGGCACGCGGGCTTCAGTAATTGTAGCATGCAAGCTCAGTAGTTGTGGCTCGCGGGCTCTAGAGCGCAGGCTCAGTAGTTGTGGTGCACAGGCTTAGTTGCTCCGCGGCATGTGGGATCTTCCCAGACCAGGGCTCGAACTTGTGTAACCTGCAATGGCAGACGAATTCTTAACCACTGCGCCACCAGGGAAGCCCTACATTTCATTATATTTTCTATAATGAACATGACTTTAAGTATAAAGGAAAATGGTGGCATCACTAGTTCCATGATGAGCCCTGTGGTGGTTAGATCTCATTAAGTCATACATTTAAATAGAATCGCTGCTTGATTTGCCTATTTTGTCAGGGAGTAGAGTTGATCTCTTTCTCAAAAGTTGCTCTGCCAGAGAACTGGGTTTGCCTGGTGCTGCAGCAGGGTGGAGAAAGTAGCAAGAGCAAGATGGCAAAACTGTGGTAAATGACAGCCAAGAGGAGTCCTGCATTCACACAGTTTGATGTGTTGAGGCTGAGTTCACCATAGATCATATGGACACCAAAGAAGATAGCTAGGCTTGAGCCATCTTGTAAGAATCTCTTTCCCATGCCATCCCCCTTCCCAAGCTACTAGCCATGGTAGAGGCTTGAGATAGGGTAAGGAAGAGCTCAAGCCTAAGATGGATCTCTCATAAAGGAACTGTGGAGCAAAAGGCCACAATAGGATCTTCTCCCCAAACTAAGGCATGTACCCCACAAAAAGAATTAGGATTCAGAAGTCAGCCACATACGTAGATCCTGTGCCATTCAGTATTAGACCCAGAAATGACAACAACAAAGTCATCACAGGCAGTGTTTTCCCTTCATCCTACTCCATCATAGGGTAATAAGAGCATGGGGTCAAAAGTTGATTTGTGAATTGGATGAGAGATCAGATTTTACCCCAAGTCATCTAGCCAGGGCTGTAGGGGAAGTGAGCAAGAGGAGAAGAACAGAGCTTGGAATTAAATATGAGACTCAAGTTCTAAAATGAAACAGATTAAACTCTAGGAACTGGAATGAAGCTCTATACCCATTGGGAGTAATTAATGGAAAATGAAAACTGATTTCATATTTATACCTGAACAAGTCAAGGCCCTTCCATATCAAGACCCTTCTGCCATCTGTTCCTCAGGTAGCAGAAGCCAGCTTAAAAACTAGAGGCTGTTATGCTATCATTCATTCATTTGCTCAACAAATATTTACTAAGCACCTATAATATGCCAGACACTGCTCTAGGTGAAGGTATAGCAGCGAGTATGGATCCTAGGGACTCTCTTTTCCAACCCGCTCTCTTGAAATATCTACTCCAGCCCCAAGGAGCTTGAACCGTCTTATAAGCACCTTATGTGGACTCTTTGTTTCCTGTCTTTATACCCACAACTGAGGAGCTGTCTACTGGATTCTTGCCACTATTAGGCTCAAAGCCAAAAGACAACCCCCCCATCCTCTGACATACACAGACACACAGACACTTCCATCTCCAAGGGAATCTCTTTAAATTCTCTTCCATAATCCAAAACACATACCTGTAGATACTAAGAATGACTTTATCTTTTAGGTGAGATTCCGCCCCTTCATACAAGGATGTGCCTTTACTCTTTACAGCCAATAAATGTTGATCATACAAGATCTCACATCCATATTTCAAGAATCATATACATAAGATAATAAGAATTGTGTGGGGTGGGTTGTGGGCCCGGGGAAACTGGAACAAATGGAAGAGAACAGTAGGACTGAGACTCAGAAGCAGGGCTTGGAACAGGCTGGTTCAAGCTAGTAGTGGGCACTGGCACATTACCCAAGTCAGGAACTAGTCATTTGATAAATGGGATATTAATCCCAAGAAAGATCTGGATTTGGATGATCAGTCCCTAAAGGAAGCTTCAGATAACTCCCCAAGAACCATTAATTAGAAAGTTCAGACGAAGTTCATATCCCGGGCAGGGCTAGAGCCCGTGAACAGCAGGTAATGAGCAGACGTCTGGCCCGGCTTGCCATCTTGGAGGCTAGAATTCCCTGAAATAAATAGGTTGCAGAGCAGTATGATCAAATGGTAAGCAAAGCAGTTAATAGGAAACCAGGGTAGCAGGCAAGTTCTCAGCCTTCGGGATTCAAGGCCAGTCGTAGTTATTGAGGAATTGGAGGTGTCAGGATTAGAGTATAACCAGCTGGGAAAAGAAGAAAAAGAGTATTTATTGAGGGAGTACTAAATGCCAGACATTTCCTCCTAACAACTCATTTTTATCTCTCAGAAACTTTGTAAAAAGTTGACACCTTCCTTTTTCACATCCTTCCTCAAACATGGCACAATGATATACTGAGCACTTTCTTTAGGGATGAGCAGACTGTGCCCCAGAGAGGTTAGTAACTAGCCAAAAGTCACACAGCCAGAAAGTTACTGAGCCTGGAATACAATTCAGGTCTTTCTGACCCCAGAGTCAACGTCTCCCACTTCATCATTCTGCAAAAAAATGGAAACAGGAAATAACTATCCCATGGATTCTTAGTCTATGTGAATGCAAATGACATTCAGAAACTGGGGCCAGATCACACTCACAGTGGAGAGGTTCACAAGTGTGCATAGCCAGCAGGCAGCAGGTTATCATGTTATCACGCCAGCCTTAGAAGTTGCCTATAGTTTCTACCACTGGAATCACTCCTTTGAGTTGGGATATGGCAGGCAGTACCCAGATATATTCATAAGGAGGATATACCGGTGAGGACGGAATCAATTGGAAGTAACAAAATGCCAGATGGCTTGGGTTCTGTACATCAAAAAGGAAGAAAGGGATAGCTGTTATATTGATCAGGGTTGGATGGCAGATTTTTTCTGTAAAAGGCAAGAAAGTAGATATTTCAGGCTTTATAGGCCATGGGATACGGTCTCTGACACAACTACCCATCCTGCTCATCACACTGTGGTATATAGGCAGCCACAGTTTGTAAATAAACTGGTGTCCCAACAAAACTTTATTAAAAAACAAGAAACAAGCTGTAAGCTGGACTTGGTCCACAGGCTGTAGTTTACAGTCTCCTAGTCTAGAAAACCTGTAGTATCTACCACAGTGGAGGCAGATGTATTTAACTAGAGACTAGTTAACTTGTAAAACCACGTTAACTGATTAGACAGGCAGCCATGATCTTAAAGAGGAAGTTGCCTGGGCCAGCCCAGTGCAATGGGGCTCCTGTTAACAAGGGGACCCCAGGTTCCTGGCTCAGAGGAAAATACTTCTTAGCTCGGTGGCTAAGAAGATGAACTCTGCTGTCCTCATGGTTTGTCTCAGGCTGTGCCAGAGTGAGCAAATGAAGAATCATGGGGAAAATCAGATTCTGAGAACCTCATGTGGTCTTTGGTCATTCTTCCCCTCTGCAGGATTGTAATACGGGCCCTGGCCCCATACAGGAAGGAAAATAATTTCTGCTTAACTAGTTACTGTCAGGATGCATTACCTTCTGCCCAAAGAGTGGGTCTTAGTTCTAGACACTGCAAGAGTTACATATATAGACCCTACAATGGAAAGGTTTGCAGGTACTAAATAAGGAATACGGTGCTTCTAATCGGCCAAAAATGGGTTGGGGGTAGAGTGGAGGAGGGGCTGATATACTGTAATAGCCACATCAAACTGTGCTAAACTTGAAATAACGGGGAAAATATTTCCTAAAGCTAATAGGAAAAATCAGTTCCCAGACTCAGAACCATGAATCTAAGTTGTTACCCAGCTGCATGGGCAAACAGAAAGAGTTCCTGTGCTGAGGTTTTCATTATAAAACACAGACGCATTATTGGGGATAAATGAACCAATATAAATGAAATACCTGTAATGGCCAACCTGAAATTTCACGCCCCAAATCATCTGAATCCCAGTGTTTTTTCTTAAAGTCAAAAAGACTCCACTTTATTAGTGGAGTGGGATACTTAGCAGGAGTATGTTTATAAGCCTGGATTCTTCAGGTTTCCTCTAATGTTGGAAACAGAGGAAAGAGAAGTTCTTCCTTGAATTGTTTTCCCTGAATCTACTTATTGGGGTCTTTCGCTTGGTAGGCTAAAGTAACAGTAATGGTGTAATGGTGCCCAGTCACCAGCGTGAGGAGAGCCAAGATCCTGCCAGGCTCTGGTGGCCAAACTGAGAACCAGTGGGACTGTCTGCCCAGAGTGGGTTCCTTCGTCCAATTCATCTGCCCTGATAGGTCGCCTTTCTCCACATTTGCATACAGGAGACGCATAGTCTGGTGGTGGCTCTCCTGGTGGTACCTACTGGAAGGCTGGGCCCATCTTGGACTTACTGGGGAGGGAGAAGCCTGTGGGAATGTTTGAGGCCTTTCCAGTGAACCGGCCCAGGAACATTCAGTGGGATCCAGAGGGGGATCTGAACTGAGCCCTGCACCCCCTTCTCCCACACCCCAAGAGCAGAACTTTGCACAGTAAAGTCACATGATAATAAATAAGACCCAATGGAAGACTAATGATAAGAGGAGGGTGACTAAGCAAGTGTTTTATGGGAATCCACATGGGTTGTAAGAGGAGAAGGCCTGCCGCGCTGCTTCTCACTTGCTTGTATTTGATAGATTTCTGTGCCCTTCTCTTCCCTCCTCCCCTTTTCCCCTTCCTTCTTCTGCCTTCTCTACATCTCCCTTCCTTTTATCACTACTGAGATCAGCTTAGATCACAGTATTTGGCTGCCTCTCCCTCTCCCGTCTCCCCTCCTCTCATGGACTCCCTCCTCCTATTTCCCCTTGCTACACCTGCGTGCCATGTTGCTGTTTCAATAAAGCTTTTAAAATGTCTTTGTAAAGTATCAACCTATATGTTTTAGTATATATCATGGTCATAATAGGAATGGGTCGTACAGCTTTATGGTCCCAAAGTGATGAGTTCATTAATTGTGACAGTGAGTCCACATGTCAGTAAATCATTAGCTTTATTGAGAGGTTCCAGTCAGTGTAGGGAGCACCAACTTGCCAGAGTAAGGAGACGGCAAAATGGGTGGCATTACAACATAATTCAAGGATGAAGACACTGACCTGCAACCATTGTTCTTAGTCACTTTTGTGTCTTTATCCCCTTTGAAAATTGCATGAATTTCATATTCCCTAGGCATAAGTATATACATAACACTTTTCAAGCAATTTTAAAGATTTCATGTACATCCTCCAAGCTTATCCATGGATGTGAGGTTAAAAATTCTCGAGCAAGATAAATTGGTAATGATTTTTTTTTTTTTTTTTTTGCGTTAAGCGGGCCTCTCACTATTGTGGCCTCTCCCGTTGCGGAGCACAGGCTCCGGATGCGCAGGCTCAGCGGCCATGGCTCACGGGCGCAGCCGCTCTGCGGCATGTGGGATCTTCCCGGACCGGGGCACGAACCCGTGTCCCCTGCATTAGCAGGTGGACTCTCAACCACTGCGCCACCAGGGAAGCCCTTGGTCATGATTTATACACAATATATTAATCATTTAAATAATTAATTTAATAATTAATAATCAAAATAGATACAGATTTTTAAATGTAATAACAAAAAGGGGAAATGTACTTACCATGGGGAGATCAGTCCATTATACCTTAATTAAATGATTGTACTCAATGTCACTAATGTCACTGTCTTGAGAAAGTCAAGATCTTTAAAAACCAAACAAATTAACAAAACATCTGTGAGGACTGTTCTAAATTAAAAGAAACTATAGGAACATAACAACCAAAAGCAAATGTGAACTTTGATTGGATTCTGGTTCAAATAAACCAGCTATGTAAAAACAAACCAACAAATATTTGGATAACAATTAAGAAAAATTTATTATGAGCTAGATAGTAGATGAAATTAGGGAATTATTGTCATTTGCGTTAGATGTGATGATGGTGTTTAATACGTATTTACATGTTTGATACATATCAATACATGGATGCAGATACATTTAAATAAAGTGCATATGGAAAAATCTTAATGTAATGATACATGATTCTTTCAACTTTTCTATATGTTTGAAATCTTCAAAATAAAAATAGAAAAAAGAATTAAATTTATTTTTAAAGTAATAGCACAAGGAATTATGGTTCTTAGTCATGTATTTTATCAACTTAAAACCTTTTGCTGAAATAGCTGGTTCTGAATAGCTTGGCTTCACAGAGGCAAGACTGAGCATTTTACAAAAGGTGATCACATACCAAGATAGCACAGTGAAGCTCTGTCTTTGTTTCTCCCATTCATACTAGAGGTAAATGTGATTAAAAATCTGTGCTTTTAACACTAAAAATGCAGCATTGCTTTGGGAGACTTTGTATCTCTGGGGTTTAAATAATGCTTTCTGGCAAACGCTAAAGTTGAGTACTTTTTAAAAGAAAACATACCAGAACTGCCACTGGCCACCACCTCCAGCACCACCACGATCCTCTGATGTAATAAAAGGAGATACATAAAAGTTAAGGAAATGTTATCACCTAAGATCATATTTTCCAACTGGAAGTCATTGAGAAATAACGAAGTTGGACTTACAGAGTCACGATATGCCGGCATCCCCAAGTCTAATTAAGTCATTCCGTATTATCTCATGTCCCGTCCGGTGCAGTACTATGTAATGCTGCAGATTACTGGGGATTGCCAAGGACTTACTGCACAGTATTAAATTGTACAGATAATGGCTTTTGGCATTTTTGTTAGAAGGGACTGGTTTCAATATGCAGTAAGGCAACATCGTTGTACTCTCAACGGTTAGTTCATCACCAACTTCTTTCTTTTTCCTCTTTTTTTAAGTCCTGAAAATAGCTTACCAAAGATTTGTCATTTCCTGCCTGGAGAAAGGTCTGGAGTATTTGTGTTTTTATAAATATCAGATGTGTAATCTCGGACATGAACTTATTATAACTCGCCCCAAGGCATCATGAGCTGCAAGTTGCCACACGAAAATGAAAGGGGTCAAATTCAAAAGGGATGTGTGTCAGAAGACTCTGGAAGAGGGAACGGGCTTAATAAGCACCCCTCAGATGAACCTGTGATTGCCGCAGAGCCTGCCATCTGTCTTCTGCTGTTGGTTAGACTCCCAAATACCTTTTATAGCCCCACAGTAGTGAATGGGGTCCCCTGGGCTCAATTGGAAGAAAAATATATTAAGTTGGCTTCTCTTAACTGAAGGGGAAGGGAGAGAAGTGTTTAAAAGACTTACTATCTCTTGGGCTCTATTTACTCTGTTAAAAAATATTGTACCTAGTATTTCAGAAATGGGAACTCTTTGAACCTCAGTAAAAGTCTTTTGGGGGTCATTTGGTGTCCTTTTGGAGCAGGGGACTTGAGGCTATTGTTTTATTGGCTGCATTTATCATTCAGTTCCACTTCCTCTTTTACCTTTTTCTTTCACGTGGGATGATAAAGTAGCATCATAAAAAGAGACCTGCAGGTTTGAATTAGTCTCCATTCAGCTAACCCATCATTTCTCAATTGGAGTCTGCTACAACCAGGCGCAGGTTCTTGGTGCTGGGATATGTTCCCAGGGGAGGGAAGAAAGTGGCTTAAACAAGTGGGATGAAGGCAGTGATTAGAATGAAAAGGAAACTCTAGGGAGGCTAGAATTAAAGTAAGGGCATGGAGAAGAGCAGGTACTTACATGCAGGAAAGGAGAGACCAAATACCAACAGAGCCAAAGGCTGGTGCAGTGGAAAAATAAAGAAATACAGCCCATGAGTCATCGAGAGGACAGATTCTTCTTTTTTAATTGAAAGGGATGCCAGGGAAAAAAATCAGGTGACAGAAGGGCTCATGTCCAAAATAAAAGGTGGGTGGAGCTACTCTGAATCTGGTAGCAGTAACCGTGGGGCACAAGGCACTGAATTTTGACTCAGGGGTACTGTCTCTGGCCTGGGTAGGTCAGCTCAAAGTATTTGATAAAGAGTAGCATGTGTGTGTGTAGCTAACTAACTTTTCTTAAGTACTTAGTGTGCAGGCACTGAGCAGTACTTTAATATCATTTAACCATTTGTTCTTCAGAATCACCCTATGAGGCAAGCATTCTAAGTATCCTCATTTTCCAAATGAAAAACAAGACTTGGGGTAAGCACTTTGCTCAGTCACAGAATTACTGCCAGCCGAGGACAGTAGTATCATAGCTGCCATTTCTGCTGGGCAACATGTATACTTACCTCATTTAGTCCTTACCATAACTGCATGACATAAGCACTGTTATTACCACCATGTGGCAGGTGAGGAAACTGAGGCTGAAAGGAGTTAGGTGAATTTCATAATATCCTGCAGCTAGTAAACGTGAGAAACAGAGCTCAAACCGAGGAAATCTGAAGACAGTGCCTGGCCTCTGAGCCACCCCACTATTCTGCCTCTTCATGTAGTTTTTACTGTATACATTTGCGCTTTTTCCTCCTCAGTGTGTCAGTCTGTATCTTCTGCATTGGTTGAGAAAAGGACTTGGTAAAAATCATCTGGTATGTCTCAAATTAGTTAGGTTTTCAACAAATGCCATAAAACAACTACTACTATCATCAGTTGAAATGTTGCTGAGTAGATAAAGGTATTAATAGTCTCTGCTGTTGCTTAGAATTGAACGTAGGAGTTCTGACTGCCACAGATGAGAACACGAATCTCAGAGACAGAACTGAAGACACTGGCTTAGTTCTGAGTCCTGCCGTGCTGTGTCTGGGGAAGACGATCATGGGACTGGGGTACACACTCACTATTTTCAAACATGCAATTCTTAGCTTGCATCAAAATTGGCTGAAAGCTGAAGCTGACAAACCTGAGTGATGAAGCAGAGCGTTGGTGTGAGAATCTTCAAGGGTCACAGGTGACTGACTGGAAGCTGCAAAACTAGGGATGAAGGGCCAGGCCGATAAGAGCCAGAGAGTAAGACAAATCTAGAGCCTGTAAAGTGAAAAAAAAAAGAAGATCCACACCAAAGCATACTAACTGGTGAAATTTCAAAATCTCAGGGAAATTGGGGCAATCTTACAATATTCCAGAGAACTAGGAATCAGAATTGTATCCGTCTTCTCATCAGCAGTATTAGAAAGTAGAAAACAGTGGAACAATGCTTTCAAAAGTCTAAGTGAAGGGGTTTCCCTGGTGGCGCAGTGGTTGAGAGTCTGCCTGCCGATGCAGGGGACACGGGTTCGGGCCCTGGTCCGGGAAGATCCCACATGCCATGGAGCGGCTGGGCCCGTGAGCCATGGCCACTGAGCCTGCGTGTCCGGAGCCTGTGCTCCACAGCGGGAGAGGTCACAACAGTGAGAGGCCCGCGTACCGCAAAAAAAAAAAAAAAAAAAGTCTAAGTGAAAATGATTTCTAAGGGAGCTATTAGTGGGTGTGGACCACAAAACAAGATATGAGATCCTGTGAGCAGATGACTCAGTACAGGAGAAAGGCAAAGGAAACTTTTAAGATGAAAGCGAGAAAAGTCCCAGGATGACAGCTGAATCCAAACCTAGAGCGCCCAGCCCAGATGACAGTAAGGTGTACAGGGTTCCAGAGGGAAATTTACAAAAATATTAAACTAAGGATTACTTGATAGTTTGGGGCCATGTAGGAAATTATATTGATAGGCATTTTATAGATGTTCAGGATAAATTAGGTATAGGTTAAAAACAATTGGACAATTATTTCAGTGTAGGTGAAAAATTATAGAAGAAAAAATGTAATCAAGTCACTACTTAGCCCCACAGTACACACTAATTTTGTAGTCATAATAATGAAGTATGGAATATGGATATAATACAAAATTATTTTATCAATCCGAGTTACCTTTAGTTGTAAGATGAGCCGTTAATCATAGGTACCTGTAAGGAAGAAAAAAGAATGTATGATACATTCATTACAAAGTGCCTATCAGTTTCAGAGATATTAAAATGTATGAAAACAGTTCAACTTAGAATTGATGAAATTTAGTTTATCAGAAGGTATGAGAAGTGTAAAAAACTAAAACCCTCAACTAACATGTTCAGAAGCGAATATATATTACTTTGATTTGATGAATCAAGATATTGCAAAACTGCAAAACATACTTATAATTTAGAAAAATAGAGCAAATAGCAGAAGGGGTTACTAAGATAAACCGATTGCCTTATTTAGGGGGATTGGAGGATGAAGGGAAACTGCGCTATTGTTTGCTAGTTTGGTTACAAATCTTTGAGCCTTTTTTGTCTTTTTAAATGGTGTGCGTGCATTATTTTGATAAATATAAAAATTATTTAAATTTAACTGTTTCATATTCCACATATGTGGGAAAAGACTCTTGTTCTGTGCTATTGGTAAATCCTCTAAACTTCAGACACATGATCGTGGAGGCCTCAGATTATATTCCAAAGGAAAGGTATGAAGCATTGTATTCATTTCCAAAGAGTTGAGGCTGTACCATCTTTAAAAGTTCAGTGGAAGTTCTATTCCATTAAAGCTTGTCATAAGTTCTGATATTATGTGACCTCTACCTTTTCTGAGTTCCTGTTGTCCTTGAGCCATTCCAGGAACTCTCCATGGGGAGGACAGGGTTTGGGCAAAGGCGGAGAGCGCTCACCCTGCTGGTGGGGACTGTTATAACACCACACAAATGAGTCATTGATACTTTTCCAAGATAATACTCTCCATCCCACCCCATCAAGGCCCTGTTGTCTTGAGTCATTGCCATGGGGACTGATGAATGTATTTTATATATATATTTTATCATGTTTGGGCACAAAAATTTTGAGAGCCGTATCACTTAGCCCTTCATTATATGGGTTTCTATTTAGATATCTGAATAGTGACTTATTTCTCCTTTTGTTCCATATGTTTAGGTCTTGCCTCTGTAATAAAACTGTAAAGTATTTTAGGGTCCAGACTCCTAATGTTCTCGTGCTAAACAGAAAACATATAAATGTATAAACAGATTATCTAAACAGATAAATAGCCGGTATGCTATAAAATTTACTGGTTGATTTTTTTTTTTTTTTTTTTTTTTGGCGGTACACGGGCCTCTCACTGTTGTGGCCTCTTCCGTTGCGGAGCACAGGCTCCGGACGCGCAGGCTCAGCGGCCATGGCTCACGGGCCCAGCCGCTCCGCGGCATGTGGGATCTTCCCGGACCGGGGCATGAACCCGCGTCCCCTGCATCAGCAGGTGGACTCTCAACCACTGCGCCACCAGGGAAGCCCTACTGGTTGATTTTAATATGATTTAAACCTTTTCTTGATTGAGGCTGATAAGAGTTAATTGCATATATAACAGTCTAATAACCAGTTATATTGTCTTTTAATGCCTTGTATCAAGTTTCTTACTAATAATTAGTGATGGCTTAGATTTTTAGGCATCTTTTAAATCCTATACTTGCAGTGTTTATAATGAAAGAATATTCTTTGAAGAAAGGCCATTTAATTTTTAATGTTAACAGCCCACCAAAGATTTTTGTATTTTGGTTCCCACTTTTGGAATGAGTGCGTGTAATGTACATTAAGAAAATAGATCTAAGTTAATGAGATATCCTGGGCGTGAAATTATCTGAATATCACTCCCATGATAGAAAGTTCAATTATTAACAAGGGTGATTTAATACATAAGGAAGGATTCATAGAAACTCACGCTTTTGTCTTTTCCATTCATCAAATATATTCAAACAATTAAAAAGGATAGAGTATGGGAAGTGTCTGGCATTGTCCAGGGAGTCAGTAGGCACTTACTTAAAGAAAATAATGAAGTAGATGCTGAATAACAGCTTTGACATGTAAAGGAATCAAGAAGAGATCATGGAGTGTTCCTGTACAAAGTAAAACACTGAAGATAAAGAAACTATGTTTCTTTCTTCTTTTGGGAGAGTTGCCCAGTTGCCCGGATGGAATTCCTTACCTTAGAGATCTGTCTCCAAGCTGTCTCTCCTTTCAGGAGGCAGAGCTTCTCTGACCCTGCAGCCTCCACCAGGGAATGATGCAGGGCTTCTTTCCCTAACACCTGCCTCCCCTACCCCCCACCCCAGCCTCCTCTACTTGGGCTGCTCCACAGGGAATGGGGAGCATTGCTCGTTCCTTTTTTTTTTTTTTTTTTTTTTGCGGTACGCGGGCCTCTCACCGCTGCGGCCCCTCCCGCCGTGGAGCACAGGCTCTGGACACGCAGGCTCAGCGGCCATGGCTCACGGGCCCAGCCGCTCCGTGGCATGTGGGATCCTCCCGGACCGGGGCACGAACACGCATCCCCTGCATCGGCAGGCGGACTCCCAACCACTGCGCCACCAGGGAAGCCCTGGTCGTTCCTTTTTGCAGCACATGCAGGTGTGGTTTATTCCACTCAGCTCAGCCCTGATGCCTTCACCTTCCACGGGCTTCTGTAGCTACCATGAAGGTCAGCAGAGTCACCCTGAGTAGGTTTCTCTCCATATTTGCTGAAATATCCAGCTGAGGGCTCAAGGGAGCCCTAAGAGAAAGGGAACAACAAGGAGAAGGAAGGTCAGGAGAGGAATAGAGAGCTCAAGAAAGGCAGTGATAAAATGAAATCAGAACATTCTCTAACACCATATACAAAAATAAACTTAAAATGGCTTAAAGACCTAAATGGAAGACTAGAAACCATAAAGCTCCTAGAGGAAAAACATAGGCAGAATACTTCTTGACATCAATCACAATAAATTGTAGCAATATTTTTTGGATCTGTCCCCCAAAGCAAGGGAAATAAAAGCAAAAATAAGCAAATCAGACCTAATTAAACTTAAAAGCTTTTGCACAGCAGAGGAAACCATCAACAAAATGAAAAGACACCCTGCTGAATGGGAGAAAATATTTGCAAGTCATATGACCCATAAGGGGTTAATAGCCAACATATATAAACAGCTCATACAACTCAATATCAAAAAACAACCTGATTAAGAAAAGGGCAGAAGAACTTAATAGACATTTTTCCAAAGAGAAAATGCAGATGGCCAACAGGCACATAGAAAGATTCTCAGCATCACTAATCATCAGGGAAATGCAAATCAAAACCATAATGAGGTATCATCTCACACCTGTCAGAATGGCTACCATCAAAAAGAACACAAATAACAAATGTCCACAAGGATGTGGAGAAAAGGGAACCCTTGTACACTGTTGGTGGGAATATAAGTCAGTGCAGCCACTGTGGAAAATAGTATGGAGGTTTCCCAAAAAGCTAAAAACAGAACTACCATATGACCCAGCAATCTCACTCCTGGGTGTGTATCCAAATAAAACAAAAACACTAATTTGAAAAGATACATGCACTCCAATGTTCATAGCAGCATTATTTACAATAGCCAAGATGAGGAAGCAACCCAAGTGTTCATCAACAGATGAATAGATAAAGAAGATGTGGTATATATATATATATATATATATATACACACACACACACACATACACAATGGCATACTATTAACCTATAAAAAAAGAATGAAATTTTGCCATTTTCAGCAACATGGATGGATTTGGAGGGCATTATGTTAAGTGAAATAAGTCAGATAGAAAAAGACAAATACTGTATGATATCAGATATATGTGGAATCTAAATAATACAACAAGAACTAGTGAATATAACAAAAAAGAAGCAGACTCACAGATATAGCAAATGTGGGGAGATGGAAGGGAGGAAGACTAATATAGGGGTAGGGGAGTAAGAGGTACAAACTATTACGTATAAAATAAACTACAGTGATATAGTGTATAACACAGGGAATATAGCCAATATTTTATGATAACCATAAAGGGAATATAACCTTTACAAATTGTGAATCACTGTATTTTACAGCTGTAACATATAGTATTGTACAGCAACTATACTTCAATAAAAAAATAATATAAATAAAAATATTTTCTGGGGGGGAGGCATTAATAAGACTGTGAAGTAACTGACATTTGAAACCAAAGAGAATAAAGAACAATCCTGTCTAATGAGAAGAAGGGTGACATTTTTATGACCATAAATGGATTTAGCAGCAAGATTTCACTTTTTCATCATCGTGGAGTCCATTTGCAAGTTTCTCTTGGGCTTGGAATATCTAGCCATCCTCTTCCGCCCCCTACTAAGCTCGCTTCCTTTCCTCCTGCAGCCTTTGGTCTTTCTTCCTCTGCGGAGCCTTCTGGGGTAGATCCGTGGGGAGGTGACAGCTCCCTTCCCACAGCTGTCTACCCATTTAGACAGCTACATTGCTCCACACCAATAAAATGCATTTAACCTTGGCCAGCAGGCGATGTAAATCTTTCAGGGTCTATTTAAGTATCAGTTTAGTATTTTTATTTTCCTGTCTAGATGTCCTCTACTTGTCTGTCACTGTTGTAACAGTGGCTTTCAAACTTTTTTTTTTCTGTTATGGAATACTTGGTTCAAACTTGTTCTCACACGGAACCCAATTTGTCTGTGAAGCAACATGAACCTGGGCTTCTTTGATGGGAAGGTGGGAAGGAAGGGGTCAGGAACTTGGCCTACTTCTCCCATTCCCACCCCTACCCCCAGCAAGCCCTGAGGGGCCACAAGAAGCAGAATTTTGTAAAGGCTACTTTAAAAAAAAAAAAAAGCCTTATGAGCCCCTGAACAAAATGTCTATTTTATTTACTCTGTACTATGTCCAGGGTTGGTTTTTGTGTGATATTAAGATAGCAAAACCTCAATTGATATTTGGAATCAATAATCCTTCCCAAAGGATACAGGCTCAAATTTATCTTTTACTATCAGTGAAGCAAAGGATTTTCTCAAAAAACCCACAATTATAAAAAATGCAAGAAGATTATTTACGTACATTGAGAAAATAAACTATTTCCAAACACATTTGGTACTATTAATGTAGGTAAGCTTTGTAACACAAGGGCCTAAGCTTTTCTTGGGAGGACTCTTCAGTAGGCTAATTATAAATCTTTTTTCTAATGAATAGTATGATTTCCAAAACGTCTTATCTCTTTTACTTGTACGGATTTCAGGACTATTCCATAATTCATATTTGCATTAATCCAAAGTTGCTTTCTCATGAGTCTTAATTAGTGAAGTTTTACTGTAAATTACTTTTTTTTTTTTTTTTTTTTTTTTGCGATACGCGGGCCTCTCACCATTGTGGCCTCTCCCATTGCGGAGCACAGGCTCCGGACGCGCAGGCGCAGCGGCCATGGCTCACAGGCCCAGCCGCTCCGCGGCATGTGGAATCCTCCCGGACAGGGGCACGAACCCGCGTCCCCTGCATCGGCAGGCGGACTCTCAACCCCTGCGCCACCAGGGAAGCCCTGTAAATTACTTTTATAAGAAAGATTCAGGAAAATGTTTCTTTTGTACATAAGGAAATATACACTTAAGAAGCATAAACCTTCAGAATGGTATGGTTTTATTATTCTCTTCTTCCAGAGCCAGTGGAACCAACTATCCTGTTGGTGTATTTATTGAGCCAGAGTATCAAACGACACGAGGTAACAAGTATGGTAGCTATCACTGTGCCTGGAAATAGTAGAAGATTTCACAGTGGTAGCTCCTGGTCTTCCCCTTACGACCCAGCCCAGCTCTCCTCCTTGCTTGTTCAGTGTGGATCTGTACCTTCAGTGTTGCCCCAGATCTGAACTGATAAACATCATAGCCGGTTAAGAATTGGTCCAGAAAGCCCACAGGCCATAGAATCCTATTGAAATCACACTCTGGAATCATTCACCGAAAGTACCCTATTAACAAAGAGTTGGTGCCTGCCCTCAGGTCCTCACAATCTAGGGGGGGAGGTTGAAATGCAAATATTTATAACACAGCTGCAATAAAGAGCGCCCTCTGGGGGGCTTCCCTGGTGGCGCAGTGGTTGGGAGTCCGCCTGCCGATGCAGGGGCCGCGGGTTCGTGCCCCGGTCCGGGAGGATCCCACGTGCCGCAGAGTGGCTGGCCCCGTGAGCCATGGCCGCTGAGCCTGCGCGTCTGGAGCCTGTGCTCCGCAATGCGAGAGGCCACAGCAGTGAAAGGCCCGCGTACAGCAAAAAAAAAAAAAAAAAAAAGGAGCGCCCTCTGCCTACAGGGGGGCTGGGAATGCGACCTAATGGCCAAGAAGGCATTTGCCAAGTAGGGGAGTGAGCAGAGTACATTCCAGGGACAGAATAGAACAGGGAAGGGCACAGGGAATTACATATTTATTGAATGCACTGATTCAAAACAGCAATTAAAATCAAGTCCCAGCTCCCATGAAACTCACATCCTAGTAGCATGAGAGGACATGAAGTATTCAGGTAATGGCCAATCATTTAGTGTCAATAAGAGGAAGTGATGAAGATGAGGCTGGTGATACGGGTTAGCTCCCATGTGAAGGGTCTTGAAGGACAAACTAAGGAGTCTGAACTTTGTGGTTCCAAGGGGTACTGACCAGTTTGGCCTCTGGAGAGCAGGATGGATGATGACTCTCTGTGGATGAAATTAAAACCACATGGTGTGTCTAAAAGTGTTCATCTTGGCATTTGTTGGAGCAAAACTCCTTGAGCTGATTTCATAGCCTCTGTTGGGTGGAAATTAAAATGCCACACCATCGCGTGTAAGAGGATTTAAAGGGAAGAAAAATTGAAGTGAGAGCGGGAGTCACAGGAAATGGCTGCAAAGTGGTGGCCTTGCACACTGGCCTTGGGCTTGAACCTGAATTCCTGTTGCCTGCCAGTGGCTTGGAGTGTGTACACGGCTTCACCTGAGGTGGCCAGATGAATCACAAGTAAATCCTATGCCAAAATGTTCCCACTGGGCACTTTAAACGTTCCTGGAGCAACACAAGGCTTCTCTGCAAAGCCTGGAAATGTGTATTCTGGGAACCCATTTTTCGTCCTCAGTTTGAAAACACGAATCAAATCTGTTGACAGTTGTCTACCCACTATCCCCAGCCACAGCCTCTCCCACTGTGTTGAAGTTCCTTGGAAGTGCTCCCCATACAACCTTCTGCAAAGATGATTGCTCTTTTTCTTTTCTTCCCTAATGGTGGTCACATTAATAGCTTAGCCTATAGTAGAAAGGGTGTTTTTAAAGATATTTATATGAGCGATATGCTGCTTCTGGCCATTACCCACCGAAGCGTGCACTTCTGTTCTTTAGAGTCGTAATAAGGGACACCGATTCACTCACACTGCCTTTGACCAAAGGCCTGGATTAGAAGTAGAATCTGCAGCAGCAGACATCATCACACGACTTTGACCCGACACAACTCGTTAACCAGTGGTTCTCAAATTTGGGGTGTGCATCAAAATCACAAGGGACTTTTAAAACACAGATTGCTGGGCTGCACTCCAGAATTTCTGATTCAGTGGGTCTGGGGTAGGGTCCAAGAATTTGCATTTTAAACACGTTCTCAGGCAATGCTAATGCAACCTGGACAACACCCTGAGAACCATTTATCTTGTATCCCAAATTTACCTGACTTACTGGAAAAGAAGTTGCAGGGGAGGGGTCCTCAGATGTTGATTTTTCATTCTCCAAAGGGCCCAGGTGTTTTCAGCCATCAGGGAAATTTTGAAAATACTGTTAACGGCCCCCAGGTGAATTATGTGATTATTATATCTAATAACCTATTTTAATAATCATTTAGGGCAGTGGTTCTCAACCTTAAATGCATAGTAGAATCACTTGGAGAGGTTTTTAAAAAAACTGATCTCGGGCTTCCCTGGTGGCGCAGTGGTTGAGAGTCCGCCTGCCGATGCAGGGGACACGGGTTCATGCCCCGGTCCGGGAGGATCCCACATGCCGCAGAGCGGCTGGGCCCGTGAGCCATGGCCTCTGAGCCTGCGCGTCCGGAGCCTGTGCTCCGCAACGGGAGAGGCCACAACAGTGAGAGGCCCGCGTATCGCAAAAAAAAAAAAAAAATACTGATGCCTAGGTCATACTCCCAGAGATTCGGATTCAGCTGGTCAAGGTAAGCGCAGACAACTGTATTTCTTAAAAGCCTCCCCAAGTATTTCTCATGTGTAGCCAGGGTTTGGCTGAAAGCCTGTTAGAAGGCCTTTAGCCCCCTGCTTTCCCAGACTAATTACTTCAGCACCCAGACTGATCCCTCCTCAGGAAGGAAGAATCCCTTATACCTCCACCCCCAGGCAGGGTGAAGCACTCTTCCACCTCCTCAGAATCAGCCATTTCATCCGAACAGTGCACACAACATTTGCAATCATTGTGGACTTAATTAGTTGCTCCTGTGAGGAGGTGAATTTTCTTGAGGACAGACAGCAGGTCTGAATTTTCTCTGAATCCCAGTGCCTGAAGAACAGGATGCAGTTGGCTTTGGGCTTTGGAAGGAGTGAGTAGAACTCTTTTTGTTTTCTGTGTTGCCTCCTGCAGTAGAGCAGAGGGCAGACCTAGCTCAGCCGTTCGCAAGCCCTGGGAATTGGACATGTAATTTAGTCTCTTTGAGCCTCTGTTTCCTTCTGTGTAGAATGGGCACCTCATGGAGTTGTTGTGAGGTTTAGATGAGATGGTCGATGTAAAGCGCATCTCACAATGCAAAGCATGTAGTCGGTGATATGTCAAGGCCAATGTCAATTTTGATGTTATGCTCATTTGCACTGGTGAGTTCACTTCATGTTCTTCAACATCCCTGCCTCTAGACTAGCTGATAGTTCATCCATACCCAGCAGTGCTTTTAGACAGTGGCCCCCAAATGTGCTTTATGCATAGACACACCTGCTTTCTTTTCTCATTCTCAAATAATTTCTAGAGCAGTAGTTCTCAAAGTGTGGTCCTTACATGGATCAGCAACATCAGGACCACGTGGGGACATGTTAGAAGTGCACATCCTTGGGCCCCACAGCACACTTACTGAATCAGAAACTCAGAACTATTCCCAGCCATCTCTGGCTCAGTAAACCCTTCAGGTGTTTCATATACACTGAAGTTTGAGAAACATTTATTTAGAGGAGTAACTGCTTTAAGAACACTTTTAGCTGCCTGCTACACATTCCTAAATTGATCTGAACCACGGGTTCCTGACCGGGGGAGAGGGTTGTGTCGCTCCCTGCAGTGTTGTGTCAGACCTCCAAGGGGCATATGTGATTTGACAAAGTGATCTAGAGGTTCTGATTCTCCAGAGATTCTTTAGCGGCCATGTTCCCTGTAGTTGAAAATTGTTTTTAAAAATTCTGTTTTTAGGCCATAATTTTAGGAGTGATTCAGATTCAGCCAACTCTTATTTAAAGGATATTATATGCCACGCTCTATGCTGAGTGCTTTTACTGAGTATAATCTTATTTAATGCATATATCCATAGCTTTATTATCAACACTTTACAGATAAAGGAACAGGATCAAGGAATATAAGTTTTGTGCCTTTGGTCACAGTTAATAATGATAGGGCTGGGATTTAAGCTTATTCTATTCTTAATCATAGATAATTTTCTTTCAATTTTATATTCTAATTATACGACCGTGTAAATAGTCCATCTACTGATCTTTGGAGTGGATTTCTTTAAATATAAAATAATGTTAATCACCCTATTATCATTAATTTCACTACTATGAATTATAGCAATTTAGTATTTCTCTCACTTTAAAACCAAGGCAAGGGAAGAAGGAATTTCCAGTTCTGGCAGTAGTTGAGTCTCCCAAAGCTAACTATATAAATCTCAACAAATATTTTTTAAAAATCCAATTTTGAACACAGTGGAAAGAGAGAAAAAGCTGGTAGAAGCTGGAGAGGATTTGACCCTTAAAAAAAAGAGAAGTGTATTTGTTGAGATCTACCCCTCTATATTGAGAACAACTATTGAAAGCTCAGTTTCCACCAGAGTGGAAGCTGTTGTTGGCAGAATAAGAAACCTTACCCCATGATGCTCACATGCTGATCACCAGAACCTTTGAATATGCTACCTTACATGGCAAATGGGACTTTGCGGACATTGATTTAGGGTGTGGGCCTTGAGAAGGATAGAATAGCCTGGATTATCCAGGTGAGCCCAATCTAATTACATGAACCCTTAAAATCAAAGTTTTTCCAGGTGGAGTCAGAGAAATAAAGGAGAAGAGGCAAAGGAGATGATGTGTGGGAGGACTTAAAACCCCACTGTTGCTGGCTTTGAAGGGGGAGTAAGGGGGCTACCAACCAAGGAATGCAGAGACTTCTAGGAGCTGAGAACTGCCCTCAACTGACAGCCAGCAAGGAAAAACAAGGACCCTGGTCCTACAACTGCAGGGAATTGAATAGTGCCAATGATCTGAATGAACAAGGAAACAGATTCTCCCCAAAAGACTCCAGAGGGAGTGAAGCTGTGTCAATGCCTTGCTTTCAGTCTTGTGAGTCGGTAAGCAGAGGAACCACTAATCCATGCTGTACTTGAACTTCTGACCTAAGGAACTGTGAAATAAATGTGTGTTGTTTTAAGCCACTGTTTGTAATAACTTTTCTAGTAGCATTAAAAACTGATACTGAAGAAAATGTGTAAATATCTTTAAAGTCCTTTACAGGACTTGAAACTTTTCAAGTTTCCTTTAAAGGAAAACAAGTCCACATATCGTTCTGTATCCAACAAAAATATCTTTTATAAGTGAAAGTGAAATAACCATATTTTCAGATAAATGAAAGCTGAGAGAATTTGATGCCAACGGACCAATACAATAAGAAATGCTAAAAGACGTTCTTCAAGATGAAGGGAAATGACACCAGATGAAATTCCAGACCTAGAGGAAGAAATGAAGAACACTAGAAATGGTAAATAAGTGCATAAATACAAAGATTATTTTCTTTAAAAAATAACTGATTTTGATGCAAAATTCTAAAATTGCATGAGAGAGTTTATAAGTCAGTGAAAAAAATAAGTCAGCAGAAAATATATAAAAGATTATCACAGAATATGGGAGAGCTTAATGTAATTATATGTAGTATTTGCAAAATACTTATAGTCTTTCATGTAAAATAATACAACATTAACATATCTAAGTAGACTGATGATTTAAGGGAGTGTATGTAGAACAGATAAAAAGCCTTTAGAGAAATTTAAATGGCATACTAAAAAAAACAAAAATAGTATCTGAAAGAAGACAAGAAGATGGGACAGAAATATAAAAAAAGAGGTAGAACAAAGAGAAAATAAATAACAAAATAGTGGATATAAATAAACTGTAGCAATAATTACTTTAAATGTTAGTTGAATAAATCCAGATTGACAGAATGAATAAAAAGTAACACTAATGTAGCTTTAAGAATTGTAACACATGTACCACTCTGAGGGGGGATGCTGATAATGAGGTAAGCTATGCATGTGTTGGGGTAGAGAGTGTGTGAGATATCTCTGTAACTTCAGCTCAATTTTGCTGTGAACCTAAAACTTCTCTAAAAAAAATAGTTATGCTAAATTTTATGCTGTCTACAAGAGACACACTTTAAATATAAACCCACAGGTAATTTTTAAGTAAAAGGATAAAAAAAGATATGCTATGCAAGCAGTAAGCGTAAGAAAATTGGTGTGGCTCTATTAATGTCATACAAGGTAGACTTTAAGAAAAAAGATTACTGGAGATAAAGATATTATATAATAATTTAAAAATTAATGACAAGAGATCATAAATGTAGATGAACCTAGCAAACAAGCTTAACAATACATGAAGCAAAAACTGGTACACTGAAGGGAGAAATAGATAGAACTACAAACATGGTTGAAGTTTTAAAAAGCTTTCTCTTAATACTTCATAGAATAACTAGACAAAAAAGTCAGCAAGGGCTTCCCTGGTGGCGCAGCGGTTGAGAGTCCGCCTGCCGATGCAGGGGACACGGGTTCGTGCCCCGGTCTGGGAGGATCCCACATGCCATGGGGCCACTGGGCCCGTGGGCCATGGCCGCTGGGTCTGCGCGTCCGGAGCCTGTGCTCTGCGACGGGAGAGACCACAGCAGTGAGAGGCCCGTGTACCGCAAAAAAAAAAAAAAAAAAGTCAGCAAGAATATGCAAGATTTGATCAACACTATCAACCACCTTGACCTGATTAACATTTATAGAGCATACATCCAACAACCTCAGGATATACATTCTTTCCAGGTACAGATGGAATAGTTACAAAGATAAACCATATGCCATCTCATTAAATAATTCTCAGTCAATTTCAAAAGATTAAGATGTTACAATGTATGTTTTCTGGTGATGATGGAACTAAACTAGAAATGAACAATAATAAGATATGTAAAAAATACCCAAATACTTGAAAATTCAACACATTTTTAAATAATCCATAAGTCAAAGAAGACATCACAAGAGAAATTAGAAATTATTTCAAACTAAATGATAATAAAAAGAAAACATTGACAGAATTTGTGGAATGAAGCTAAAACAGTACTTAGAGGTAAATTTATAGATTTAAATTATATTAAAAAGGAGGAAATGTTTAAAATCAATCAGCTAAGTTTCCACCTTAAGATTCTAGAAGAGAAAGCATATATTTACCCAAAATAAGTAGAGGAAAATAATGAAAATAAGAGTAGAAATCAGTGATATAGAAAAATTGTTAACAAAGTAAAATCTGGTTTTATAAAAAGATTGTTAATATTGATAAATCCTTAGCCATGCTGATTAAGGAAAAAAAAGCAAGAGAGAGTGAAAACACAAATTACCAATACTAGGAATAAAAGAGGTATAGTATCAAAAAATGGGTGGAAGACCTAATAGACATTTCTCCAAAGAAGACATACAGATGGCCAACAAACACATGAAAAAATGCTCAACATCACTAATTATTTGAGAAATGCAAATCAAAACTACAATGAGATACCACCTCACACTGATCAGAATGGCCATCATCAAAAAAATCTACAAACAGGGCTTCCCTGGTGGCGCAGTGGTTGAGAGTCCGCCTGCCGATGCAGGGGACACGGGTTCGTGCCCCGGTCTGGGAAGATCCCATATGCCGCGGAGTGGCTGGGCCCGTGAGCCATGGCCACTGAGCCTGCACGTCCGGAGCCTGTGCTCCGCAACGGGAGAGGCCACAACAGTGAGAGGCCTGCGTACCGTAAAAAAACAAACAAACAAAAAATCTACAAACAATAAATGCTGGAGAGGGTGTGGAGAAAAGGGAACCCTCTTGCACTGTTGGTGGGAATGTAAATTGATACAGCCACTATGGAGAACAGTATGGAGGTGTGTCAAAAAACTAAAAATAGAACTACCGTTTGACCCAGCAGTCCCACTACTGGGCATATACCCAGAGAAAACTGTAATTCAAAAAGACACATGCACCCCAATGTTCAGTGCAGCACTGTTTACAATAACCAGGACATAAAAACAACCTAAATGTCCAACAACAGAGGAATGGATAAAGAAGATGTGGTACATATATACAATGGAATATTACTCAGCCATAAAAAGGAATGAAACAGTGCCATTTACAGAGATGTGGACAGGCCTAGAGTCTGTCATACAGAGTGAAGTAAGTCAGAAAGAGGAAAACAAATATCATATAATATTGCTTGTATGTGGAATCTAGAAAAATGGTATAGATGAACGTATTTGCAAAGCAGAAATAGAGACACAGATGTAGAGAACAAACTTATGGACACCAAGGGGAGAATGGGGAGTGGGATGAATTGGGAGACTGGGATTGACATATGTACACTACTATGTGTAAAATAGATAACTAATGAGAACCTACTGTATAGCACAGGGAACTCAATGCTCTGTGGTGACCTAAATGGGAAAGAAATCCAAAAAAGGGGATATATGTATACATATAGCTGATTCACTTTGCTATACAGTAGAAACTAACACAACATCATAAAGCAACTATTCTCCAATAAAAATTTTAAAAGAAGATCAATAAGACAAACATAAAAAGAGGTATATTAGAGATCCTAAAGACATTAAAAGAGTAAAAGAGAATATTATCAAAAACGATATGCCAGTAAATTCAACAACTTTGATGAAATGCATAAATTAATACAGCTCTCAAATATGTCACAAGAAGAAATAGAAAGCCTGAATAGCTTTACTTTTAGTTATTCCCACAAAACAACCTTCCAGGCCCGTTTCTTTTCACTGGGAAATTGTATTAAATGTTTAAGGAAAAAATAATATCAATCTTCCATAAAAATCTTTCAGAAAATAGAAGAGAGGATATGTGGTAATTTGTTTTAAGGCCAGCATTAACTCTGTCACCAATACCTGAAAAAAAGACATTATAAGAAAAGGAAAATATGTAAAAATATATCTCACACATATTGGTGTAAAATCTCTAATGATGTATTAGCATATCAAATCCAGTAATATACAAAAAGATTAATGCAATATCAGCATATAATTTATCTCCAGTAATACATGTTTGGATATTTAAAATCAATTGCTGTAATAAACCACAATAACAGAATAAAAGAGAAAACTTGTATAATTAGTTCAATAGATCCATAAAAACCATTTGACAAAATACAATACCCATTCATGATAAAAACTTTCAGCATATTAAAAGGAGAAGGGAACATCCTTAATATGATAAAGGACACCTATAAGAAACCTAAAATTAGTGTCATTATTAGTGATGAAATATTAAATACTTTTTCCCTTAGATCAGGGATCTGCACCTAAATCAAGATGTCTGCACTTCTATGTACAGTATTTTACTATGTGACCTACTGAGTACAATAAGCCAAAAAAAAAAAAAAGATAAAAGAATTAGAAAGGAAAAAGTAAAACTCTATTCATAGACAACATAGTTGTTTATCCTAAAGAATATACAAAACACTTATTATAACTAATAAGTGAATTTAGGAAGGTCACGGGATATAAATTCAATAGACAAAGATCAATTGTATTTCTATATAATAAGAACAAACAATTGGAAATTGAACTTAAAAATACTTTTTATGATAGCATTAAACATATGAAATACATAAGGAATACATTTAAGAAAATATGTGCAAAACCACATGCATAGCTCAGAGAAATCAAATAAGGCTTAAATAAATGAAAAGATACGCCATGTGCCTGGACTGGAAGATTCAGTACTGCTAAAGATGCCAGTTCTCCCCAATTTGACTTATAGATTCAGTGCAATACCATTTAAAATTGCAGCAGGCTTCTTTGTAGATATTGTCATGCTGATTCTTAAATTTATATAAAAGTGCAAAGGGCGCAGAAGAGCCAAAAGAATTTTAAAAAAGAAGAACAAGATTAAACAGGTCTCACACTACCTGATTTCAAGACTTACAATAAGGCCACAGTAATAAAGACAGTGTGGTGTTTGTACAAGGATAAACAACTAGATGAATGAAACAGAATTGAAACCAGAAATAGACGCACATATGTATGGACCTTTGACAGAATTGCCAAGGCAGTGCAGTGGGGAAAGGAAAGTCTTTTTAACAGGTATACTGGAACACCTGGATGAATATAAGGGGGAAAAAAATGAACGTTGATTACTGCCTCACACTACACACAAAATGTAATTCAAAATGAATAATAGATCTAACCTTAAAAGGTAAAAATATAAAGCTTCTAGTAACAGCATAGAAGAAAATCTTGAGGGTCCTTATAGCCTGAAGTAGGCAAAAATTTCTTAGAGTAGACACAAATGGTATTAAATGTAAAAAGAAATAACAAACTATATCAAAATTTAGAATTCATCCTCATCAAAAGGTACTATTAAGAAAATGTGAAAGCAAGCCACATACTGGGGACCTCCTGCAAATCAATAAGGGGCAACTCAATATTTGTAATGGACAAGAAGACTTGAACAGACACTTCACAGAGGAATATCTGTGGCCAATAAACAAAGTTCTCAGCATCATTATTCTTGAAGAAAATGCAAATTACAACCATATAAAATTTACTGTACGTTCAGTAGAATGGATAAATTAAAGATTTTGACAACACAAAGAGTTGGCAAGAATGTAGGGCAACCAGAATCATCATCTTTTGATAATGATTGTGTGAACTGGTACAACCATTTTGGAAAAGGTTTGACAGTTTCTTACAAAATCAAACATACACATAACCTATGGCCCAGTAATCCTACTTCTATGTATTCACCCAAGAGGAATGAAAACATAATATCCACAAAAAGGTATATACAGGAATGTTCACACCAGCTTTATTCAAGCTTGACTAATTTTGGAATCACCCCAAACGTCCATCAGTAGTAGAATGGAGAACCTAATTGTGATATATTCATGCAAGGCAATACTACTTAGCAATTTAAAGAAGAACTGCTATTACAACAATATGGATAAATCTCGAGTATTATGTTGAGTGAAGGAAGTCAGATACCAACTATGATGTGCAAAAATAGGCAAATCTTATATATAATGATAGAAATCCACAGTGGTTACCTCTGAGGGGAGGCTTAACCGGAAGGAGGCACAGGGGAATTTTCTGGGGTGATAGAAATTTGTGTCAATTGGGGTGATGATTATATGGATGAATTCTTTTATCAAAACTTATCCAGTTATGCACTAAAGATGTGTGTGCTTTTCCTGCATGTAATTTTTTAACCTCAAAAAAAAGGGAGCAGTAATTTGAGGTTGGTTGTTAGATAAAAATGGTCATAGTGTGCTTTAGATTTTCCTTACTCTAATAGAATACATCTTATATATTGGATATTTAAGTATATCAGGCATCTTCTATGTTAATTAAAAATTGATTTAGAAGCATTTAAGTGTTAGCATATTTCTCCTGAGGAATGTGTTGGCCTTGCACATTGGCCCTGCATGGCCCCAGTCATCCCCTCCACCTTGGTGAATGAATGAAGGCTATTGAAATGTTTTGCAAATCAGAGCTCCACTTTCCACATACTTGACCTCTTTGTGGTAGTTCATTATTTCTCAGAATGCATTTTTCCTTCTGTGGAACTTTTATGTAACAATGTCTCTAATATAGAGCTACCTGCCATTATTTAAGTGAAATATGACCGGTTGCTTACAACTGATTTAAATGCAAAGTCAACCATGAACAAAACATTCAAGCCAGTTAAATATTTTTTGAAAAGCCCTATTTTTGCCAATAAAAAGGAATAAAAAAGAGCCAACAAATATATTCAAGACCCTTTTAGCAAACGAGGAAATGGTTTTTTGGTTTGAAGTAGAGAGAACTTAGCAAAAGCTGATAAAAACCTCAAATTACTAATCTTCTACTTTTATTGAGTTTCACAGTAGGTCATTTTTAATTATATGAAGCTTCTTTCTAAACGGCAGTGACACTCCTGTTTCTGTAATAAGTGACTGGGCAAAACCCTATGCTCTTCTGGTATGGCATTTTACAAAATTAACTGAAACATAAATGGAATTAGACTTATGGGTGTTTGGCATGATGTCAGTGTGATTGTGTTTTTCTTGACTGAAATGACGTGCTCCAAAGAGTGAACTGAAGAGACCTGTTCATGACCCCATGTAGAGTCAGACCCTGTGGACATACTTCTCTTTTTATTTTGGGGATTTAGAAATTGACCCTCCAACTCAAAGCAAGGGAATTTGGGTTCTTTCCTCTGTAGAGCTGAAAGGCAATCAGCCCATGTATGTGTTGTTTCCCCCTTATCTATGGAAAGTAGCAATACGTTAGAAATTGTCTTCCTATTTCACAGATGCACATACTAAGGAACAGAAGGGCAGTCAGGGGTTTCCAAAGCCACAGAATGAGGCAGAGAGAGGCAACAGTTACACCTCAAGTTCCCAATTCTTGCTTCAACATATTAATGTTTCTTTTTGTTAGGCAAATGGATTATAGTCTGTTGATATGAGTGCCTTTGGGCTAATGATTATGCAATCAAAAAACTGTAAGCTTTTGTATAGTTAAATATAGACTATTATAATATAATGCTAATGTAGTATTAGCTTCAATAGGTATGGAGAACAACATTTTAAAATATGAAAATCCATAAAGGAGGGTTAGTAGTTCCATAGGCACTATAGTTCCTGCTCTCTAACTTTAGATTTAAAAAAGTAGTGACCCTGATTATCTGAGATGGTTAAAGCCAGTTTTTGAACTTTTCTTGTGGTGGAGCCCCACACTGTCTTAACAACATCTTCAATTTACTTTGATTAAACAACTCTAAAATAAATGCACTCCAAGAAATATCAGTAAATCTTTACCTAATTTAAAAAAAAGAAAAGAAAAAAATAATCACTACAAAAGGTCCTGACCCAGAGATTAATAGGTAAGGGAAAAGAGGTATGTTTTGAGTTCAAAGCAATCCGACTCGGAAAATACCTGTGAGGAAGAAATATAACTTGCTTATCAATCTAATCAACTTGGCTTCTTATTCATTTATTCAACAAGTATTTTTAGCATGGTTTTAGATTGTGGGAGTTCCAAATTATTTAAGATGATTTTCCTATTTTAAAGTCACTTAGGATCTAGTTGTAAGGATAAAATATACACGCTAGAAAACTTGAATTAAGTAACAGTATGAGACTCAAATAACAGAACACGTCTGTGAAAGAGGTGTAACAAGTCAATAAATGTGCAAAAGATCATCATTGATTAAGATGATCCTGCAAAATTTGAGAAGCAAACTGAATACCTAGGAAAAATCAAGTCTTATTTTTAACAAGGGCTTTCCTGGGTGTCAGGTTAAACTAGTTAACCAATTTGTTAGTTTTCACTCCCTTGGAGAGCACACATGTGTCTCATCTCAGCAGTCTATAGTGAACTCTCTTACTGGAAATGTGTATGTTTAACCATCAGAGCTATCTCTAATCACAATGTGTTATAATCAGTTATTTTCCTATTTGTCTCTCTTTCTCTACTCTGTGATCGCGAGAACGTGGATGGTGACTTAATAACCAACATTTATTAAGCTCTTACTGTATACTGAGTATGATTTTTAATTTCAAGTCCTTTTTATATATTAACTCACGTAGTCCCCCTACTAACCTGATAACATAGGTATTACTCTGTGCTTCAGATGAGGAAATTGAGGCGTGAAGAATTTAAGAAACATATCCAGAAGGAAATATGTGGCAGATCTGGGATAGGAAAACAGGCAGTCTGGCTCTAAAACTCATGTGTTAATTCCTCCACTGTATTGCGTCTTATCTTAGTATCATTTGTACCTAAAATAATGGTTGACATTGGCTAGTATCACTGGCTAGCTGAACACATAGATGATGAATAATTTTTACAACTGTAAATTTTCTGGAAGGGTATGTCAGGATTCATGCAAACATTAATAGAGCAACTCCAGAAAGTCATTTGACACTGAAGGATACAGGACACAGATATCCCCCCAGAAATGGCAATGTGTCCCCAGTCTGTGGATGCCTTTAGGCTTTCAATCGTCTCTCTGTTCTGTCCTATAGTTACAGCCTATATTTTAGCATGGACGATTGTCTAGTCAAAGCTCCTTGCAAGAAATAGAAACCCCTCAAATTTGTTCAAGTATTAAGTTTACTGAGAAATGTCATGGGTACAAAGGGAGGAAAAGAGACCATTTCGCAGAGAATGGATTGTGGCCCAAGCAGTCCCCTAAAATGTGTCTGCTACAAGTATGTAGAACTTATACTTTTAAGTGTTATAAAATAACTCATTTATGTACTTATTTTTCTCAGAGGGCATTAAAGCACTCAAAATGAAGGCAGTGCTTAAAATCCCTCATTGAAATAGGCAGTAGGCTGTCTTTATCGGAAATACTCATCTAATCCTACACCCGAGGGTCTGGCTCAATCCAAAGCTTTGTGCCTTTCCCTTGAATGTGTTCTTCATTCATTCATTTATTCATTTCCTTGTTTATGTATACATTCATTCATTTGGAAGCCTTACTGTTCTTTGCTTCCTTTTTGCCTAGACTGGCTGTGGGCAGGGGGTACAGTGGTGAACAGACAGGCTCAGACCATGACCTCTTGGAGTTTACAGTTTAGTGGTGTCAGTATATAAACATGTGTCTTAGTGAGTAGAGTTTTATGTCACATGTAATTCTTAGGCTCTTAGTTACTGAGTCTTGCTTTCTTATTTGTATAACAGGGTTAAATAGTGACCTGGCCTTTCTCACATATTGAAATGAGACTTAATGTACACGAAATCCCCTTTTTAATGTAAAAACTTAACTCAGAATAGAATGCTGTATTTGGTCAGTTAACAGGAGATCATGGTGGCGGCTGGAGCAGTTGGCTGTTTGATTGGTTTTAGGAGGCAGTCTGGCATGCTGCAAGGAATGTGGCTTTTCAGAGAATAACATCTGAGTTTGAATTCAGATAACATCCCATACTAACATGTCTCCTTGGGCAAGTTACATAACCTTCCTGGGCTTCATTTTCTTCATCTCTAAGCAGAGGCAAATCATGCCTGCTTTGGAGAGCATTTTTGAGGACCAGAGAGAGTTTATAAATCACTTGACAGAGTTTAGTCTTCAATAAATGCTGGCTGGTATTTTTAGAATCCTGAGCTCTCCAGGAATCAGGTATTAGGACTCTTAGCTTTCCTAGGTTACCCTCCTTCTACTCCTCCCTTTCCTGCCTGTGGCTGCGCCACTCCCTGCATCTCATTAACCTTCCCCGGCCCTTCAGTCACCCTTGCAGCCCCACAGTCCAGGTGTACCTTCCCAGTTAGTGTTTCACACTCCATCAGTAGCTTCTTGGTTTCCCAGTGAAAACCAGTGTCCCTCATTCTATCCCCTTGGGGTCCTGCTTTCTGTGTGGGTGCTAGAGACCTAATGTTGTCATCCCAGGGATGAATCCTACTGGTTCCTTTGTTGAGTACCAAGTGTGTGCGAGGTATTTTATCCCTATAATATTTCTGCAAGGCAAATATTTTTTCCATTTTATAGACAGGTAGAATATTATCCCAAATTCACAGAGTTGAAAGTGGTGAATCTGGGATCTGAACTCTTTCTGCGGAATCCAATATCTAGTGACTCCCTACAGACAAGGTAAATCCCAGTTGTAAAGAAATTCAACCCTTAGGTGTAGCCCTAAGCAAGCAAATCGTTAGGGACTGTATTTTAAGAAACACATGGACTTCCTGGAAACAGATTAGTAAAATCACTGATTAACCAATATTTGTGGAGCACTAGTTGCATGGCGGTGACTTCCTAGATGCTCAGTATAGGGAGATGGATAGGCGTGATGTTGTCCAAAGGCACTCATGTAAATGAGGAAGGGGAAGTGGGGGAAGTAGGAGGTGATTATGAACCCGAGTTCAGTCTGAATTGGGGATGGCACAGTCAGGGCACGTTTTTCAAGCAGGTTTTACAGGCAGAGAGAGAAGGAAAGGTGCGTAAAAGATAAAAGTAAACAGCATGACAAGGTGACAAAGGTATGAGAATGCAGGAGTCATTTGAAGGGACTGTGAGAAAGCATGTGGCTAGATAGAACAAAATAATCATGGAGAGGAATGAGAGATAAGGCTAAGGAAGAATGTTGGAGTGCGACAAGATGGTAGAAATGTCTTCAATGCTACACAAAAGCATCTGGACTTGGGCCTATAACTGGTGAGCAGCCATAAAAAGTCTGAATTTTAAAATAATGACTCTGATAATGGTTATGTTAACTAACCTTATTGTGGTTGTCTTTTTGCAAAATAGACATATCCTCTACAAACTGTTATGCTGTACACCTTAAACTTACATAACGTTACATGTCAATTTTATCTCAATAAGGCTGGAAAGCATAAAAATAAAATAACGACTCTAAGTATCATTTAACCTCATTGTGTTAGCTTATGGTCTCTAAGATACCACGGATCAAATCATGCCTTCCTCCTGGGTCTGCCATGGGTAAAAGCTGGGCATATTTAATCTGAATGAACAATAGAACTGAGCCCTAAACCATGGCTTGGTGTTTTAATGGGCTACACGTGGTAATAAAGAATATGCCCCCAAGGACCCGTAAACAATAGGAATGAATTATTGGGGTCCCTCTGCTAATTTTATCTCTGATGTAGAAGCCGAACTATTCATTAAAGCAGTCCTAGGAAGAAAATCAAGAAAGCCCCATTGGCTACGAGACCCCAGATTTTCTCCCCTACTGCCATCTTTTCTTTCTATCATGAGTTCCATTTTAAGATATAACTTTCCTAAATTAAATGTTAGAGTTTTAGGAGCTAAGCATCAGTAGCTCTGGCGTGGCTTGGAGTCTTCCTCAATCCAGTCATGGAACTAAAATGAAAATAGAATTATGGAAAGGGCAGATGCAGTATCTTATATCACTTTTATTACATTATATTTTAGCAGCTGAGACAGGAGGGGAGAATATTATAGAATCAGCTTGCTGCAGTCTCGCCTATAATTATATTTTTCCTTGATAAGACATTGGCATGGAGCCCACCAAAATATTGATGCGAAATTTGATCTCCCAGTGCTGTGGAATTTCTCCAGGCCTGGGATTGAGACTGAGAGGTTTTGGAAGTGCTTGGCAGCTGTAGTAAATTCAGGAGCTAGAGGCAAGGAACAATCCCTCTCACATAAGCCCAAATTCAATATATTATATAACTACAAAAGGCACACTCCTCACTGTATCTTTAGACTCATGACTGGATCCTATCCAGCTCATGTATCCTACCTAGGTGTAAACACACTTTACAAAATATCTAGGGAAAAGGGTGGGAGCCCTATAAAATTTTCATGGTTTTATATTTTAAGTGAGTGTATTACGTATAAATAGATATGCTGGTTCTGAAGTTCTTCAAAAACAAGTAGCAGGAAAAACTGCATGCCCCATGCTGTCACATATGAGTTTTACTCTCTCTTGCTATCTTTTTTGATAAGTACCAGTCCAGTTTTTCTTTTTCAAAAATAAATAAATAAATAAATTGCTGCAATATGGACATTCAGCATGAGCAGAGTTTGCTGAGGACTACCTATTTGTAAGTAAAGTTACTTTAAATTAGAGCCTATACTGTTATTTCCATAAGCAAAGCTGAAAGGCATTATATGCTCTGGCCCATTGGAATACCTGAGTTCAGCATGACTCTATCAGGAGGCTGCTGGCAGAGTGAAAAGAGCATAAGCTTAGGAACCAGACAGACCTGAATTTAAAATCCCAACTCTGGCACTGACGAGTTGCACGGGCTTAGCTAATACCAGAGTCTCTTTCATCATCTGTGAAGGTGTGAGGAATACAATGGGATTGTGTGCATAAGCAGCCCACTGTAGTTGGCACCTAGCAGAAGCTCAATGATGCATTATTTTCCCATACCTTCCTTTCTCTTTTCCATCTCAGAATATAATTATTTGTGGACAGAATGCCAGGAAATTTATATCAAACATTATCTAGCAAGGAAGGGATCTGTTTACTAAGGATTTTTAATGGCTTCAGGTGTGATTTATTTTTTTACTGTTGCCATCTATTTATAACATGCTATTCTTACAAAGATGACTTGAGACAGCTTTCCAAATAAGACAATTGCTGTAAGCTTGTAAAAATGATAGTAGAGAGAAAAGATAAGGAACCAGGGACAAAATATTCTAACCTAGTTACTGTAACGGAGTATAATTTTTGGCCAAGGAAAATTCCTTGGAAATTTCCATTCTACATAGCTTTCATTATCAGAAAAAACAAAGACAACAATTCATCAGAGGAGACAGTTTTGCCTGGTATTCAAAAAAGTTCTTATTGGGGTAATTTTATTGGGACTATTTAGAGGCACTGTTGCTTTTAATATGACGGGTGATATTCTTAACTCATACCCTTAGGACTCCAACTCCAGGTTAGTCCTGACCAAGCCAGCAGGATATACACAGGATCTGGACAGATACTAGATTGGAGGTCTTCACTCCAAGAATCAACTAACTTCATAACCAACCCAGGGAAGACACTGGTAGGGTGGAGATTTCCTATAAACAGTCTGTCTCTGGGCCCAGGAGTGCCGTGGCGTTCATTTTCTAAGCACAGTACAAATTTGTATTGTAAAGCCCTGACTTAGGCTCCATGCAATCTTTTGCTGGAGATCCCTCAGGAAAGATGCTTGTGAGCTCTCACCTCCTTCACAAATGCTTGTACACGTGTACACACACACACACGTACACACACAAGCACGCACAGATTTAGTCCTTGTGTATTACTTTGTGAATCATAAAAAAAATTATACAGAAAATTATTTCTCTCCTGCCGGTTTAAAGTGCTGCTATTTCTACTTTAATTCTGAAATTACCTCGTTAGCTAGTTTGTAAATTTGAAGTTCTTAGTCCTAATAGTGGTATTATCCAGACAGTATTTTTTTTTTAACATTTAACATACTTACGAATCATTTTCTAAATAAGCCAATTCATCTAGCTAATTTTTGCCTTTCTTCCAAATTTATTTGGTAGACAGAATAATCTTTAACAAATTAGAGTCTGTTATCAATTTAGGTCACAAGACTGAGGCTTGGAAAAATAGAAATCCAATAGAATTAAATTACTTCCCTCTGATTTATTTTTAATTTATTCTCCTTTATTCTTATTTAAAGCTACCACTGCTAAGTGTTCTCTTCTCCAGTTCTCTATTCAGAATATTTTCTATTGTTCCGTTACCCAAGACAAATCCGCATGCACATAACCATCTATAGTTCTCAAAGAATTATTTATATATAATATATAATAAAAGCTCTTGATAATTTAGATCCCTTAAGCTGACTGTTGAATAATACATTGTGAAATATGTCAGCATCTCAATGTAATGACAATCAAAGGGCCGATTGCCATAACAGACCTATGGAAAAAAGAAATATTCATCTTATCCATAGGGGCTCCAATTCAAATGGGAAAGGGGCCTCATATCTACATGTTTGTCTTTTGTATTGAAAATGTTCCTGAAGTTGTTGGCTTAAGACAAGCTACTACAGCACAGTGAAAATATCCTAAGCAGGTATTAAACTCTTTTTTCTCTGGTTCTATATTTACTAATAATGTACTACTGGCCATTGATTAGTTCCAAACTGGGAAGGCAGTGTTTTCCAGTCTTCATAATGGAGTTGCCACATTTTATAATCTATACAGGGGTCTTCTGTGGTTTTGGTGAATGTAACCAAATTTTCTGAGCATAGATGACCCCAAAATAAGGAGAGCAGATTCTGTTCCCCCGTCTAGGTACTTCATACATTGTAAAGCCCAATTCAAGACAATCTTACTATTCACTATCACCATTATATAACCTCATAGCTTTCCCATTTTAGAATCATGTATTCCAAAAACAAACCTTCAAAAATGAAAATCTGAACTATTGATGCCACATCTATATGAATTGATATTAAAAGTATATCAATACTGTTAGACTTTCAAAGTATTTGGAGTTACTACCGTATTTTAAAAGTTTATTTTTAGTACCTTCAGACTTTCATAAAGTAATAGGACAGTTTAAGATTTGAAGGCTTGCTGAATTGAATTTGGGAAGTTATTGAAATTTTTCCACAAAGAGAAAAGAAAATTCAGGTGCCCTGATTTTAGCATCTGTAGGAATGACTTAATTGACTATAGATGTGTAGTCTATAGGGGAGAGTAATCAACCTGGCATTAGTGGGAGGGACTCTGAAGCAAGTCTCTAAGGCATAGTCTCATATGAGTAAACAAGTTCAGGTTTTATTACACTGCATATAGCACAATCACCTGGAATTTAACAATTTACCTAAACTTCATACCAAAACGTATGCTGTAGAGTTTAAATAAATTCTAGCGATATGCCTAAAGAGTTTGTGTTCCAGGTTGCTGGACCTAGCAAAAAACTTAGAGTTGCCTTGGGAAAGGTATTTTTGTCTGTAAGACAGGCTATAGGAAACTTTAAGCTGCTTGGAAGGATTAATGATGACCTTGAAAGATTTTGCTTTTAGGAGGAAGTCGTAATTTCACGTTCACATTTTTTTTTTTTTTTTACCATAGGCACCAATTTTTCTACCCAAAGACCTAGCAGCCTTGTGCACTGATGAAAAGATCTAGGATGAAATTTTTTTTAATGGTCTGGATATTTGAAGTTACTCAATAAAGATACTTACATATTTCAATTTTTTTTAAGTAATAAAATTGCTCTGGAGTTGCCAGTGTAAAAGTGTATAATATTCAAGAAGTTATCTGCATGGCTGACTATTTAAAAGCAGAACCATGTGGTTGATATCAAATTCTGCACACGATGCAGTCTTATATTTTTTATTTATTTATTTTACTGACGTATAGTTGATTTCCAATATTGTGTTGGTTTCAGGTGTACAGCAGAGTGATTCAGTTATATCTGTATATATGTATGTATCTATAGTCTTTTTTAAAATGTTATTCCATTATAGTTTATTACAAGATACTAATATAGTTCCCTGTGCTATACAGTGATTCAGTTTTTTATGTGGTAGAATTTTTAATTTTTAATGTAGCCTGAGATCTATCTTCATAGATAGGTGAAGTCATTTGACCGTACTTGCAAGTTGATGTAAATATTGGACCAGATTTGCCTACTTCAAACCGTAAAGATACTCAAGATTTTTTTCTATGGTGTTACTAGAAGCTTTATATTTTTACCTTTCGAGGTTAGGTGAGGCTTTTCCAACACCACTAATTTTTTGGTTTTATTCTGGTTTTCTGGTTGCTTTTTTCTCATCTTATTGACAGATACCTTTTTCTTTGCTCATTTCTGACATTTCTCACATTCTGTTATATGCTACCTTCTCTTCTCACTGTGTACACCTGGGTCAGTTTTATCAAGGCTTTAAATATTATCTATGTGCTTATTATTCTTGAATCTATATATTTAACCCAGATATTGATCCTGAATTACAAATCCAAACTCAAATCCAACTTTGAGGCATGTTCACATCCCAAGCTGGACTCATAGTCTTCTCTTACCTTTTTAAACCCTCTTCCTCTTCCTTGTGTTTCCTATAACCCAAGTGTTCACCAAGTTCTGTCAAATCTACTTACCTGTCTCTCAAATCTGTCTACTTTTTTCTCCATATCCACTGCCTCTGCTGTCATTAACCCAGACCAGACTCCCACCATCTCTCAAATGACTAACCACTAGTCTCCTAACCTGTCTGCTGTGCTTATGGTCTGTTCCAACACTGCAGTCAGGATAATCTGTCTGAAATACAAAATTGACCATTTCAGTTCCTATTTAGGTAAAATTTCATTCTATCATACTTTCCCCCTTGCTCCCAAGCCCAATCCTGTTCCCATTCCCTCCATTCCTATGGAAGTCTTTTTACCCCAGTATAGATACGTAGGTCTAGTCTCCAATGTAAAGGAGAGAGAAGGTAAGGCACAGGCCCAGTGAAATTACAAGTTAATTACAACCTGGGAAAATTAGAATTTTTTTCTTTGATCTTCCTTTGCACAGTTTTTATAACTGTTCAGGCAGTTCATAGATCATTTCCTTTAATTCTTATTTCATGACTTTTATGTTGGTTTAGTAAGTTTCAGACACTGTTCACATGTATCACCTCAAATGGTAGTAACCATTTGGGCTATAGAAATGGCAAAGAAGAATCAGATTAGTATGGTACAAGGGACCATGAGGAGGATCCATTAGTTTTTGTAGCTCATCTCATTTTAGCTGCATCTCTCTACTTTAGATATTCATATTAGAAAACACCATCACTTTTTACTTAAATTATATGTATATACTTTTTTTTTTTTTTTGCGGTACGCGGGCCTCTCACTGTTGTGGCCTCTCCCGTTGCGGAGCACAGGCTCCGGACGCGCAGGCTCAGCGGCCACGGCTCACGGGCCCAGCCGCTCCGCGGCATGTGGGATCTTCCCGTACCGGGGCATGAACCCGCGTCCCCTGCATCGGCAGGCGGACTCTCAAACACTGCGCCACCAGGGAAGCCCAAAATTATATGTCTATACTTTAAACTTTTAGACTTTACCTTTTAACCTTTAAACCTGATTATGGTTTAGTAAGATATTTTGTGGGGTAAGGAGGTGGCAAACAGGGCCACTCCTGCCTAACTGTTCTCTTTCCCAAGTGATTGTACATGTTTGGAGAAGTTGAGACCTTTGAAAATGTGTGTCCTGAATGTTTTTTTCCAGAGCCTTCATTTGCATTAAGTTAAAATACTTAAAATTGGCTCAAGCCTTGACATACAGAAAGTCCAGGACTGAGAAAGGCAGAGCTCAGGACTTTCTACTCCCAGTACTGTATCCAATATCGACTGAGGACCATATCTCTTCCTGTCCTGAGCTGAAAAGGAACTGGATTCAAGGAAGATTCCATCCCAAGCTCCTTATCTCTTAACTTTTCACTACCATCAAGCCCTAGCTTATCAATACTTCCCTTAATAATGTCACTGGAGTACAGGTAACAAGCTACACTTTCAATTTAATGGGAGTGAACATAACTCTCACTAGACTGAATGTTTTTTATTTTTCTTTTTTTAAAGTTTCTTCTTTAATATGTATATCAGCTAAGTGGATGGTTTTGTAGGGCTCATGGATTTTAGTTCTCTTTTAGGAAAGCTTCCCCCCTCTTAAATGTTTAAAGAATGTTTCTGCCCCCTTTCATTTTTCAAACCTGATCTTAAACCTTACTTCTTTGCTTTCCTTCTCCCTCTCTTCTTTGCATGTTAATATCTATAAATGAAGTTCCCGCTCCTCCATCTGAGCCTGGCAGAGATCAATGAAGTGAGTAGCAATTAGAAGCACTCATCCAGCAGGAGCCAGCTTGGCTTAAAATCAACGTTTCTTGGTAAACCAAGAGAATATATAATAATCCTGATTGATTACTCCCGAAGAATATATTGGTGTCATTGGTATTCGGTGCAGTGAAACTAAAATAGTCCTTAATTCTAAATCCTCCCTTGGATTTTTATCTTCTTACATGTCTCTGCCACAGGTAAACAGTTGGGCTAAAGAAGGAGGAGATGAAAGTTTATTTTTAAGCTTTTTACAGTAGTAAATAGGTAACACCATGTGAGATCCTTAAGCTTCTTAGAATTTGTCTTAGAAGATGTAAAAAACTGTGATACAGGGCTTCCCTGGTGGTGCAGTGGTTGAGAGTCCGCCTGCCGATGCAGGGGACATGGGTTTGTGCCCCGGTCCGGGAAGATCCCACATGCTGTGGAGCAGCTAGGCCCATGAGCCATGGCTGGGCCTGCGCGTCCGGAGCCTGTGCTCCGCAACGGGAGAGGCCACAGCAGTGAGAGGTCCGTGTACCGCAAAACACAAACAAACAAACAAACAAAAAAAAAAAACCTCGCAATTCTCACATTGTGTTTTTTTTGACAAAGCGACAGAGAGGCATGGACATATATACACTACCAAGCGTAAGGTAGATAGCTAGTGGGAAGCAGCCGCATAGCACAGAGAGATCAGCTCGGTGCTTTGTGACCGCCTGGAGGGGTGGGATAGGGAGGGTGGGAGGGAGGGAGACGCAAGAGGGAAGAGATATGGGAACATATGTATGTGTATAACTGATTCACTTTGTTATAAAGCAGAAACTAACACACCATTGTAAAGCAATTATACTCCAATAAAGATGTAAAAAAAAATTTAAGCATTTTAGTTCTGTTAACTGAAAGCCATAAAAGCAAAAAAAAAAAAAAAACCTCTGATACATTTGATCTAGCCCAGGATCCCTGGGCGTTTATGTTTGAAAAAAATTCATTTATTGAGCCCTTGACTCTAGTGCAGTTACTCCAAACTCAGTGTGTTACTAAAACCTCATTACCTCTGAAGATTGTGATAGGCATACTTGCTCTCTTGGGAAACAAGGTTCATAATTCCTTGTAAGAAAGTCTCTCTTGAAGTCCAGTAGAATGTCTCTTGCTGGAATCCAACTTTATGTCTTCATCTTTAGTACAGAGTACTAAACCGTCCATTTTTTCCCCAGAATTACTTCATCTATTTCAAGGAAACATTGAATAGTCTCAAAGAATGTCTATGCAATCTAGAACCTACTCTCCTTGTCGTGAGTGTGGAAAATGTCTTAATCACTGAAATTTCGGATTCCCCCCCAAGTGCTGAAATTCTTTTAACCAAAATACCTTAAGCTCCAGTTGAGTTATTTTTCATTTATTCCCTGCTTCCTTCTCATAATAACTCTTTAGATCCTCAAAGGGCTAATCTAACTTTTCCTGACTTTTGCTCTTTGTAACATTTTAATTATTTCTATTGACATCTTCGGAACCAAGTCTACATGTGTCTTTTAAACTTGGAACCTTTTAAGTGCATAATATACACGTGAGATTCACAAATAGGTTTTGTTGGTAATAATGATAGAAGAAACTTTGTCATTCCACACAAAAGGAACCCATCCTGAGTACTTGGGGTGATGGGGAATGGGGAGTTGAAGCCCAGAGTTCCCTTTGGCCATTAACACCGATACAGAAATAACAAGTTACAATCCTAGAGAAGGGGTAAGTGGATCCACAAGGCTGGGTAAATGAACAACAGTGATGTAGGGGTGGGAACGACACGAATAGCAGCAGGTGCCAAGTCTGACCACATCACATACTTGAAAACTAACGTCTAAGACTTGATCTGAGTTCTGAGCCCAGGGGGTTCGGGAGGAAGCTCAGCAGGAGAGTTTGGAAACTCTCTAGTCATTCTGATGGAGCCATTTAAGCAGAGTTCTCTGGAGGGCCTCTACTGAGGCCTGGTGGACATGTCTCTACTAGACTCAAAGGCATGGTCCTGGCTTCTGACAGATATGATGAAAGTAGTCAGGTGACTCAGACCTTCCTCTCCCATCCTTTGGAGTCGAGTCTGATCACCCACGGACAGTGCAGTACTTTCCTCATGAATGACTTCACTCTGACCTAGTTCTCCCTGTGGATTCAGGTCCCTGTCAAGAGTATTCACAGGTCAGACAGCATATTGACTGCTGCCTAAATCAGGAAGACACACAAGTTAATGAACGTGCATCTCAGAGGTGAGAGGAGCTGCTTCCGTGGCAGCTACCGTTGGGTTCCACTTTGCAGGTTCCATTGTCACTACACAGAACCCTGAGCTGCAGAATTGGCCCCTGACCATCCTTAAACCCAAGTGGCAGGTGAGACCCCAAGTCAGTGATGAGGAAAAGAGTAAGGACACCCATCCAAGTACAATATGTCCAGCAAAAATACCCAGAATACAAAAAACCCCCCAAAAACCCACAATAAAAAACAACAACAAAAAAAACAACACAAACAAGCCAGGGACTTCAGACTACTAGATGGGAGTTGGCCTGGCCCTCCCACTTTCCTCCTATTGTAACTGTCTTCTCCTGCCCCATTCCCAGATTCTAATCCCTTCCAATCTGTTGCTCCCCTCTGGCCCTTTAAGACTGAACATCCATTAGTCTTCTACTTCTTGGAGGTTCTTATTTATTTGAACTAATATAACAAACACATCTGTAGTTGTTATGTTACCGTGTGCCACATACAGATCTAAGCACTTTACAAATCTTAAGTCCTGCATTTAAGAAGCAGTCCTATTGTTACTTCACTTTATAGATGAGCTTGTCCCCATTTGTGGTTCTTCGTGTTCCTGGACATTGTATACGGATAGCCTGTTGAGGACCTGGAGTGTCAACATTACCAGTACTCAAGCAATGGCTCCCTCAGAGCAAGGTTGGACGGTGACCATTGTGTGGCAGCAAAAGAACTTGAGCTTTTGGAGCAGGATCCTCTGGGTTCCATCCCAGGCCTGCCACTTACTAGCTGAGTGTCTTTAAGCCATTTAGAGTTTTCTCATCTGTAAAATGGGAATCGTATTGACCTGAGAAGGCTTTGGGAGGTTAGACATCACACGGGGAAAGCTCTAGCACAGCGCCTGGAACAGATAGCATTTAGGAAATGATAGCTACTGTTATTCGCTCAGATTCAGCTAGGTGTGTAGAAAAAGTTCCTCTGGATTAAATGCACCCAGCAGAAAGTTTAGAAATGAAAGTGACCTTAGATGTTGGCGAGAGGGATTCCCTCCTTTTTGAAAGAGGAAACCGAAGCCTGGAAAACTTTAGATTTTCTTGAATTCATCTAGCTAATTAAAAAGAGGACAGGGAAAGAACTGAGGCTACCTGGTTCCTACCTGAGTCTTTCTCCACTGTCACACCTTGCTACTGCTGATGTACTGAGGGGCTCAAGCCGACAGTGACAGAGCTCGAGACTGGAGATGATCTGTCAGGGCCTGTGGGCCCAGGCACATTCTTCTACCTCCATTCATTTTCCGGTAGGTAGAGGTAACTCCTCATCTCAGACCTCTCCCTCTCCCTTCAGGATCCTAGAATAAGAATGCCATTGTTCAGAGGCAAACAGGCCGAGCCCTTTCTGCAGCAGCCTGCTTTTCAGCTGCAGTGGTTTTTTGACTCAATTCTTCCCAGCTTTGTAGAGGGTCATCTTGTGTGAAACAGAAACACACTCCAGTCTCTTCTGCCTTTTCTGTCATATATATAAGTGGTTACCCCTCTCTTCTAAAGAGACAATAGGGTACATTCAATAGAACATATTACTTTAGTTTATATCATACTTATTCTATTCTGATGATTTAGAGATTGAAATTTCCTTCTTAGAGACATGAAAATATTCCTGGGTGTGGGGCTGAAGTTGAACTATTTGATGTCTCTGGTAGCAGGAATTTGGTTGCGGTAATATTGTTACCATATGGATGGATGCGTAACTATTGAAAACTGGGATGAGAATTCCAGGGCAGTTTTACTGGGACCACCAAGATGATGAATGACATATTTGATTCTAAAGAACTAAAGCGAAGTAGAATTTCACATTTGAAATTGGAGTTATCATGTCAAAATGAAAACCTTATTATAAATAAAAGTACATATATGCATAGGAACAAAGCCTCTTTAACTCTGGGAAGGATCTATGTGACAACATTGTTAGGATGTTTCAGAATTATTTTAAAAAACAATGAATCAGCATGGCTGTCACTGTCATTTTTTCCTTTCTTCCTCTGTAATGTAGCAGTGCTCTTTTTCCTCCACTAAATGAAAGTCGGTTGGCCCTGCCTTGAAATGTTGAACTATCTGGGGGTTTTCAGGCCTCTTTTGCTCATGATATCTATCACTGAGGCCACTGATTGGTGAGCTGGATCCACCATTCTCTGAGTAGCTTTTTGTTTCAAGCCCTGCTTTGTTTTAACTTAGGTGTTGAATGCAGCCTCAAAGGTAGGCAAGCAGACATCCAGAGGCAGATGTGGGCACATTCCCAGAAGTTCAGTGCCAAGGGCCTTGTGTTTCTTAACAGAGGTGACTTGGAATGACTCCAAAAACAAGATGAAAAATACAAAGTTGAATTTAGTTAAAGGGAAGGAGAAAGGAAAGCATTGAAAGCTTGAGTCCCGTTAACATGAAAAGTTGAGTTCTGGCTTTTAAAAGCTTCCTTCCAAAACAGACCTGTGTTAGTTTAATCTCTGGCCAGTTGTAGATTTAAATTGAGCTTCTCACACTTATTAATCTTTTTAGGAGTGAAAATGGCCATTGTGGCTAATAGGGAACTGATTTTCTGTTTATAATGGACTTTGACTTACTCGGATGGTTAAAACAGAGACCATTGTTATTTTATTAATGGGTCCCTAGCTGAACAGATTGGGAGCAGAGCACAGTGATTAGGACCTGCACACGGAGTCAGTCAGACCTGAACACACTCCCAGCACTGCCACTTGGGAACTTAGGATGGCGGGCACATTGCTTAATACCTCTAAGGCAACCTCACTGACATCATCTGTAAAATGGGAATGTTTTTGTAACATTTAAGTGAGCAGATGCATGTAAAGTATAATGCTTGCTACATAGCAGACAAATTCTCTATGTCATGGACACATTAAGTTGCATATCCTTAGAAAGATCTGGAAATCGTATCAAGAGATTATTTCATTTTACGCTTGAAAAACTGAGATAAAAGAGGATGCCTCTCCTGGTATCATGTGACCCAAAAGCTGCAGAGCCAAGGCGAGAACCCAGGTCCTTGTCTTCTCTCCATCCAAGCCACTCTGTATAAAGCTATAAGCCTATTTTTAATGTAATTATTATAAAATAATTATTTTACAGCTGTAAAGCTGTAAGGCTATTTTAATGTAATTACTATAAAATAATTATTTTATAGCTATATAAAATTCACAATATTATAGCTGTGATTATTATCACAGCTCTGTAAAAGAATAACCATCTTATTAAGCAAGTATTGTTTGCCAGTCATTCTACTAAATCCTTACATCTATTATCTCATTTAATCCTTGTAATGTCCTTGTTTGGTAAGTACTACTATTGTACCTGTTTTCCACTGTTGAGGATAGCTAAGCACAGAGAGTTTAAATAATTTGCTAAAGTCCTACATTTACCAGTGGCAGAGGCAGGGTTTAAATGCAGGAAGTATGTCTCTGGAATCAGCCCTCTTAACCAGCATGCTGACTGTGTTTGACAGTCGTCCTAAGTAAATGAGACACACATGATTAATGGCTCTTATCTCCATAGGCAACTTGAAAAACAATGAGAGCACGTCACAAAAGAACTTTAAACTTGGACAGCCACATCCTGTTCATCACAGTTTATGGATTTATTTAAACGAGTGCCCAGAGGATACAGGTAGCTATAGCTGACAAAGAACATAAGTTCAGTTGTCAGAAGCTCTGTATTCAGATCCCACCTCTCTGTCTTTCTAGAAGGCTGAACTTGTGTCCTTAACCCTGGCTGAGCCTTGGTTACCTATTTTGTTAAGTGAGAAGGGTGACCCTCCAGTATTTTTGCCTGGATTTAGTAAGGTGTAAATGCAACTCCCTGGTGCATAAGAGGTCCCCAAAGGAGGCCTCTGTCTTAGAGGAAAGTGGAGAGTGATGATTTGGTACACTTTTCTAGTTTCTTCTACCAGCTTCAGAAAAATCAAACCCAGCAACACATTTACCCGTTTCCTTCAGGTTGGAATATATTTGTGGTAAAATTCAGTTATTCCTGGGTCGGCCTGCCCTGGGGCACAGATCCTGCAGAGAACTGCAGACCTTGAGCCACTCACGGGGCTGACTTAAAGGGGAGAGTGGCTGCCCACAGCCTCCTCAGTGCATTTAGCTTTCACAAGGACACTGGGCCCAAATGTAATCTGAGGGAAGCTTTCTAACTTCCTTTGAGCCTAGACCTCTGAAGACAAAAAAAGCCCACTGCACGTGCTATAGCAACCTATGGCAACCTGGGCCCCAGCACAGCCCAAATGGAAAAGACCTCCAAGGAGTTGGAAGAGAGGAGCAGATTTGAAAAGAGTTTTAACTAGTGTGGTAAATGGTCCATCACACACTCCTAGTTTATTTTGATACATCCCCACCTGGTCCCCAGGTGTGTAAGAACCACAGAACACTGTTCATGCTGCTGCTGGGGACCAGACCTGCGCAGTGGGAGCCAGGCTGCCCACCTTGGAACAATATGGCTTTATTCTTTCAGGTGCCTGAAGAGAGGTCTGCTACTGTGAAAGACAAGGGAAGGGAGGGGAGGGAAGGGAGGGGAGAGAAGAGGATGGGAGCGGGGAGGGGAGGGAGGGAGGGAGGGGGGAAGGAAGAGAAGGGAAGGGAAGAAATTGTACACTTTGAGGAATTTGGTCCCAGTGAAAAACATCAGAAAGTAGGAAGAAATCCCATTAAGAAAATGCAAAGCCATCTCTTCCCCCCTGCCTCCCCACCAGCCTGCACCCCAGCCTGAAATAAATGTCAAGGTAAATTGGTTGCCTATTGAGAAAGGAGAGGAACAGGGAGAAAACTTATTTCTTCAAAAACCCAGGAGTTTAAGTCTAGAAATACAAGACAGTTGCCAGAACGGAAAGTTGGGAGTGTTCTTGATTCCACATATGGGTTTGTAGAAATAAAGAAAGCTCTGGAGAGTTTGTTTTGGCGTTAATTATCTTACACTGGAAATCATCATAACAAAATGGTAAATTCTGGAATTTCCACTTTTCCTTCACCTGAAGAGGATATATGTTTTATTTTGGCCAGACAGAGATGTCACATTATTAGAGACATGAGTGAATTGGAGGGAACAGTTTTCCACCTCACTCTTTTGTGGAATTGGCAGGAAAACTATGAATCTCAAGGCAAAATGCAGTCTGTGATAGTCTCAACATTTTCTATAAGGAGAAAAGGTGGTGAGAACTTCATAGAATTTTGTCTGAGGAGCCTTGGAAGAGCACCATACTGTATGTGTGTATATATGAAATTAAATTTCTTGTATGTGCCTTTTAGCAACAGAGAAACAAGTTGTATCTCGCGTGGGATGGGACTTCTTAGTCCATTTGTATCCTCATTACCTTGAAATAACTAAATTGAAAAAAGACATTAAATAATAAGCAGCCTGCCTAAACACAGATTGAAACAAATGCCTTGCATCTAGATTAATAAGGTGATGCAAGACACTACATCACCTGGCAGAGGAAGATTTAAAGCAGGTCAGGTTCCTTGGGAGGACAAAAAAGTAACTTTCAAGCTGCAAGACCAAAAAAAAAAAATCTATGTGTGGTTCAAGCCTCTTCTTTTTTTTAAAAAAAAAAAGTTTGCCGAAGGTGCTTAAGCTGCATGGTAATGGTTTTCATAACGTTTTAATGATTTGCTTACAGGGCTTGCTGAGTCATATCTTTGACTAGAGGAGGAACACATAAGTAAGAACGCGTTTTTATCATTAGTGTTTGAGTCTAAGAGTATCGGGAAATGTGATGAGAGAAGGTCCACTTAATACCTGTTCTCAAGCAGAGGCCAGGGAGTGTTGGCATGTAATAGCACATTATACTTTTTAAATATAATTACAAATATGTAGTAAGTTTAGACCGAAAGGGGAAAGAAGTCTGGCTGAAACGGAGGTCAGACCTCCCGGAAAGCTTAAACTTGACCTTCCTCCTTATCAGCTCCTTCTAGTTCTAGACTTGCCGTGGATATACTGGATCAGACTTATTTCATCTGTGGCTCAGTTAAATCCTCTGAAGAAGAACAGTTTCTGTATTAATTGTGCATTAAAAATGTGTGTGCTGATCTTCCTGACACCACATTCTTTAAAGCGACCAATGTAGTGTAGGGTAACTTTGTCACCAGAAAATTAGAGCAATTTTTTAGAGAAAAAAATTTATGTAAATATTCTTTTATATTTCACTTGGCAGTTAGGGGCCAGAGATAATGTTTTCAAATATCAAGGATGACCTAGTTGTTGAATTATAATCACTGTATTTTGTAGCTCCTTTGAGAGCTATGAAAAGTAATAGATGGGGTTTCTTGTCCTAGCACCTGTGTACTTGGTAAGGTTTAACAACTTTTTTTCTTATTATTATGGTAAGAACACTTAACATGAGATCTATTCTTATAACAACTTTTGAACAATAATGTATAAAACGTTACTGTTGTCTGTAGGTACACTGTCGAACGGCAGACCTTTAAAACGTATTCATCTTGCCTAACTGAAACTTGCAGCTGGTTGATTAGTAACTCCTCACTCCCCCCTCCCGCAGCCCCTGGCAACCACCATTCCACTCTTTGAGTCTACGAATTTGGCTTAGTTATCGCATGTAAGTGGCATCATGCCGTCTTTCTGTGACTGACTTATTTTACTTAGCATTGTGTCCTTAAAGTTTACCCGTGTTGTTGGTTATTGCAGAATTTTCTTCTTCTTTTTTTTTTTTTTTTTTTTTTTTTTTTGCGGTACGCGGGGCTCTCACTGTTGTGGCCTCTCCCCCCATTGCGGAGCACAGGCTCCGGACACGCAGGCTCAGCGGCCATGGCTCACGGGCCCAGCTGCTCTGCGGCAGGTGGGATCTTCCCGGACCGGGGCACGAACCCGCGTCCCCTGCATCGGCAGGCAGACTCTCAACCACTGCGCCACCAGGGAAGCCCGAATTTTCTTCATTTTTAAGGCTGAATAGTAAATATTCCATTTTGTGTGTGTGTATGTATATGTATATAGATATACATGTAACGTTTTTTTTATCCATTCATATGTCTGTGGACATTTAAGTTGTTTCTACATCTTGGCTATTGTGAATAGAACTGCAATGAACATGGGAGTGCTAGTATCTCTTCAAGATCTTGATTTCAGTTCTTTTAGATAAATACCCAGGAGTGGAATTGCTGGATCACATGGCAGTTTATTCTTAATTTTTTTGAGGAAGCGCCGTACAGTTTTCCACAGCAGTTGCACCATTTTGCATTCCCACCAACAGTGTGCAAGGGTTCCAGTTTCTCCACATCCTCGCCAACACTTGTGTTGTGCTTTTTGATAATAGACGTCCTGACAGGTGTGAGATGATATTGTGGTTTTGATTTGCACTTCTGATGATTAGTGACATTGAGCATCTTTTCATATACCCATTGGCCATTTGTATGTCTTCTTTGGAGAAATGTCTAATCAAGTTCTTTGTCCATCTTTAAGCAGTTTATTAGTTTTTTTGTTGTTGAGTTATAGGAGTTCCTTATATGTTTTAGAGATTTAAATATATTTTATAAAATATTATACAATAAAATAAATTTTGGAAATTAAAACCCTCGTAAGATATATGGTTTGCAAATACTTTCTCCCATTCCATAGGTTAACTCTATACTCTGTTGATTGTTGCCCATGCTGTGCAGAAGTTTTTTAGTTTGCTGTAATCCCACTTATTTTTTCTTGCTGTATTGCTTGTACTTTTGGTGACAGACCCGTGAAATCATTGCCAAGACCAGTGTCAGGAAACTTTCCCCCTGTTTTTTCTTCTAGGAGTTTTATAGTTTCAGGTCTCATGTTTAAGTCTTTAATCCATTTGGAGTTGATTTTTGTGTGTGATGTAAGAAAAGGGTCCAGTTTCTTCTTTTTGCATGTGAATATCCAGTTTTCCCACAACCATTTGGTAAAGAAACTAACCTTTTCAATAATTACTTTAAACGTAAATAGATTAAACTCTTCAATCAAATGATATAGAGTGGCTGAATGGATAAGAAAACAAGACCAAAATACTTTCTTTCTTTCATCTCAAGTTTTAAACCTATAAAATATATTTATTCTTTCTTTTAAATTCTTATTTAAAAATACAGTTATATTTTCTATGTTATTATCTTTAGTGCATCTTTGAGTAGAGAGACAAATAGCATACTATAGAGACTGATGTTAACAGCAATTTCTTTTAATATTATAAGAAGTGTTTGGAAGAGGACATGCACAGTGAAATTTACAAGATTGCAGATATTACGATGTAGGAGAAATGGTTCAGAGGTAGATACTGTAAGATTTTGAAATGCTTTATAAATACTCTATGGGGACATTGTTCTAGTTCTTCCTTCTACCCATCTCCCAGATCAATATCCAGAGAGCACATGCCAAGTCAGGTGATTTCCTCATCTGCTCTACCCTGTTATGGACCTCATCACATGGTATATAACTGGTACAGTGTCTGCCTTCCTTTTGGACTGTCAACTTTTTCAGGTTAGGGATTATGTTTAAATTTTTTCTGTATCCCAGTGCTTAGGATAACTTCCTAAGTGTTTGTGTCCCTCTGCCTTTGTACTCTGGTAATATATTATTCTATTTGCCAGCCACATCTAAAAATGTACTCCGTATCAAGCAGTTTCAATGGATTCCCTATAGGAAGCCATCAAAAGTTTTAATTTTCTTTTTGATTAGTAATATATGCACAGGGTACAAAATATAAAAGTAACAAAGGGTAAATAGGAAAAAATGTCAGCTTCCACCCTATTCCCCAGTCACCTAATTTCCCTAGCAGGATACAACCTCCGTTGGATATCTTATTTCTTATGACTATCTCCCAGAGATATTCTATATATACCAAAGCAAATATATACATTTGCTAGGCTATGACCAAGCCCACCATTGGCCCTTAATGCAGTGAAAAATAAAATATGGCAGGCTGAAAATTCTGTACATGGTAGTAGTATAGACCCTTGAGTGTTAGCATGATGTGTCCACCAGACACTCCCAGAAAAGTAAGTCCTCCATTCTGGGTTCCTCTGATGCAGTCATATCTCACTCCACGTAGCCATCCTTGACCACATAATAATATCAGGCATGCCTGTAATAAGGGAACAGGGAGACACCAAGGAACTCAATTCATTTTTACTCTTATCTCATGGATATCCTTTGCAGGGCTTCTTTATCTCACATGTAAAAATAGTAGTAGCAGTACAGTGGTTAATAGTATCTGGCTCTTGGATTGTACCAGACATGGCTCCAAGTATGTACTTTTTCTTCACTCATTTAAACTAAAGTAAAATCAGCCTTAATCCTGAACTTGTATTCTTTCTCTTCAGTGACCAAACCTGGAGCAGATCTAAAGGCCTAACATACCTTGGTGTGAGGAATTTACCTCCAAGTGAACAGGATTGATAGCTTTATATAAGTTTTAGGTAAATTCACGGACATCCCCAATTGTTTATTGAGGATAAAGAGATGTTTCTTAGCTTAATCCACCAAATTAGGTTAGGATGAAATGGGCAAACATTCCCTTGGTCATAAAGCTATCACTGATCTGACTTTGGATTCAAATATTTCATGGGTTAAATTTAGCTACTAACGACAGCCTTAAAATTCTTATATTGCTTCATTGGGGGCAACTGAAAGTATAGCCATGGCTTCTATTTTCACAGGTTATAAGACATAAACCAGTGGTTGCCATCTTTGTGTGTGTGTGTGTGTGTGTGTGTGTGTGTGTGTGTACATGTGTGTGTACGAATAAAATTCAATCGCCTTTTCCTCCGAAATCAGAATAGCCTTATTATTTCTCCTGATTATAAAAGTAATATATGCCTATTGCAGAAAAACTTAGAAGGTGCAGTCAAATATAAAGAAATATTGGAAAAGAGTCATAATGTAACCTCACAAAGATAGAATTCACTGCTAATAGTTTAGTGTATATCCTTCCAGACTTTTTTCTATACCTGTATATAACTATAAATATTTCTCTTTTTTGCTAGAATAGGATCATATTCTACACAGTTTGCCTTCCACAATAAATAAATCATGCACATCTGTTCCTGTTATAAATAAATATCTACATCACCTTTTAAAATAGTTGTATAGGGTTCCCTGGTACGGATATACCATAGTTTAACTAACAAATCCTCTACTGATACACTTTTAGATATAGAGGTTTTGATAATACAAATAAATAATTAGTATACATATATCTTTATCCATATCTCTGGTTATTTTATATACACTTGGTTGTTAGGTTCTTCAACAACTACTAACCACAGATTCCATAAGTAAATTTATGTCTTCTTATGGAGAAATATTTCAGACACTTTGCTGCTATGATCAATAGACCCTTCTTTTTTATTTTAAATGAGAATTCATTTCTCCTGACACAATCATCGGTGTATTGTAGATTCAATGTTTCATTATTCCTCTCTCCATCATTATTCCTCTCTCCATTTTTAAAAAGTGATATTAGTGCTAAGAGGAGGCAATACAGATGTAGGAGGTGGGAAGTGGCGTGTGTCTAACGTGGTTATGGGTTTTAAGTAGATATTTAGACTATGGAAAGAGACAAAGTACCTTGACATTGCCCCACTATCCCTGCTGGGTTCCATGGAGCTCCAGGAGAACTGAGTTTGGAAATCCCTGGTTTAGAGGTCAGGCCTGGGAGACCCTCACTGATGAGGCCTCTGGATCCTCTGTTTCACCTCTTTGGGATTGCTTCTTTCTTTGTAATGTCGTAGCACTTTGCCATCTTTCTCAGGTAGTGTCATAAAAATGAACCAAACACCAGTCATTTGAAAATCCTTAAACGTCTAGAAGCAATTTTTAATGGTAGAAAGGTGTAATGTAAAGTACATTCTTTAATTTTTATGAACAATCTAAAACAGGTTAATCAAATGACTAAGGATTTCTCAATATGTGTATTTTAGGAGTGCCAGTAGAACATTGAGCTGGCTTGAGCACTGGAGGTGGTGTTGTCACCCATCTCATTTGTCATTCCATAGCAAGAAAAATTCCTAGTATCATAAAATCTCTTTTCAAATATAAACGAGAGTATGTTTCTAAAGCTATGTTGATATATTTTTGTAGTACAATATCCAAAACTCCATTTTATTTTAGACCAGTCTATGAACATTCTGAAAAAGGGGACGTGTCCCTGAGCTTATTCAGTAGATGTTAGAGCTTCCACTGTCAGCTCACCCTGTAGCACCAGACTTTAAAAGGGTTGCTTGGATCAGGCTTAATTTCTCTGATTTTCCCTGACTATGCTAAGTAATGAGTCTTACTAAAAAAAAAATTATATTATCTCTACCCTAAAATTTTCATGCATCTACTCAATATCTATTTCCCTTGAAAAAAATCTTCCATATTCTGCTTTGCACTCCTTTTAGAAAGTGTTAAAATGAATCAGTGAAGTTGACATGTATCAGGAGGTAAGGAATAAGCTCTATCTTCAGAGAGATAAGGTAGCAGGAGTGGATCTGAGAGGGTGAAGAATTTACTACAAGCTACTAATTGGCCTCATAGAAAAGGAAAAGATCTGTATCCCATTAATTTATGTTCCAAAAATCATAAAAGTTTTCACATACTAGACACATTGCAGACATCTGTGCTGAGTTCTACTTTGACTTTAAAAATCCACCACCCCCAGCACAGCTTGCCCTGGTGATTCTTGCAACAGTTTCTTAGTAACGTTTACATGGAGCTCTTTGAACAGGTATTAAACAATGTTATCAAAGCTGAGGGACTTTAAATTTGTCATTGTCCCCATCTCCCCAGGCTATATATGTGTCAGCCACACCAGGGCATTTTTCTCTGCAAATTTACAATAAGGTATTGAGTGTATGAAATGTATAAGGGGATACGTTTTAATAGAAAGGGCCCCAGAGTATATGTCCTAATCAGAAATCTCACCTTCGGATGCTCTTGACTGAAAATATAAGCAGGGCCACCAGACCGATGTTTTTTTTCTTGTTTTTTTCCCAGTTAATTCAGAAGAATCCTGTTGGAAAAAACTGAAAGTTTTGATTAAGACTTTAATTAAAAATATGTTAAGATCCACCGTTGGTAACTTCTTTGGTAGAGGTAATATTAACAAACTCCAGTTTACTTGAACAGAAAATTGAAAAAGGATAAGGATTGAGTTCCCATGCCCATATCCATGGATTCCCAGAGAGCAAGTAGTTCTAGATCAGGGTTTTTCTAATCCAAGAATATCTAAAATGCTTCCTAGAGTTCTTTGGGGTATTTTGTAACCAGAGATTAGCTTTAAGTGTTCCTGTGACATTCCTCATTTTTTCACTATTTCAAGTTTCCATAAGGATAACATTTCAGAATCTGAATCTAATTCTCTTTCTTCATCTGAATTTTATCCTTCAGTTATGTATTTTTTCCTAAGTAGAGTCAAATATAATGCCAAAAGCACAATTGTATAAGTATTGCCAGCTCCAAGGTAGAATATGTATTTCATTTGTTTTTCCATAACCTCGAATAGGAAAACATGAAAATGAAGAAGAGTTCTCATTCATTGCGATCTTGAAATCTTCATCTCTAAGTTTATTATTTGACTAGAATGATCGTGCTATCCTACTCCCTACCCACCCCGCCGCGCCCCACCCCCGCCATAACGGATTAGACTCCAAAGAAGAATATATTTTACTTCATTGTTGCTCAGTCTAAAGCTCCTTCTCACACTGTTTTCCAAGGGATAGAATAGTGAATGAGAGTATTAGGCTTTGGACTAAATAGACCTAAAGAGATCAAATCTTCCCTCTTCCATTTACTAGACGTACGACCTTAGTCATATCAGTTAGGCAGTTTTCTCATCTGTGCAGTAAGGTTACCAGTAGCCCATTTTGGGTTGTTGTGAGAATTAAATGAGAAATATATGAGGCACGTTATAGTGCTTGGCGTACGGAAGAGCTTAATGAATGCTAGTTAACCTCAGAACTGTTTTTCCTACGTGTTGAAGAATAAAATATGGAGGAAATGATAGTTGGCTTCAATGGGTTTCCCGTTCCTTGTTCCCTCCATGGGAAAGTCAGGACCACTTCTTGGTAGTTTTTTAATAGAGATAAAGTTCACATAAAACTCACCATGATAAGTGTAAAATTCAGTAGTTCTTAGTATATTCAAAATGTTGCATAACCATCACCACTACTTCCAAAGCATTTTCATCACCCCAAAAGAAACCCTATAACCGTTAAGCAGTCCCTCTCAATTCCTCCCCTCCCCCTATCCCCTGGCAACTACTAATCTACTTTCTGTCTCTGTGGGTTTGCCTAGTCTGAACATTTCATATAAGTGGAATCACATAATACACGGCTTTTAGTGTCTAGCTTCTTTCACATAGCATAATGATTTCAAGGTTATCCCTGTTATATGATATATCATATACTTCATTCCATTTTATGCCTGAAGAATACTCCCTTGTATGCATATACTACATTTGTTTCTCCATCATTTGATGGACATTTGAGTTGTTTCCTTGTCTGACTATTATGACTAATGCTGCCGTGAACATCCGTGTGTAAGTTTTGTGTGAACATGTTTTCAATTAGAATCATTAATAATTTGATTCCCAATAGCATGTGTTAAGTAGTAGAGATTGTTGTCACTGTCTAAAGCAGACTTTTAGAGTCACAGCAGGGGGGGGGTGTAGTTATTAAATTTCTGTGACTTAAGGAAATTTGATCCCTCTCCCTGTTTTTAGAGTACATGTCACAATCAGTTATACTGCCATGCTCTTAACCAATAAACTTTGGTAAATTTCAACTCAATCGTTATTTCATTTTTATAATACTATATACAATTATATGGTACACATACAAACACATACATGCACCCACTGACTTTTCTAGTACAAATTAAGGCTCTCGTCCTGGACTCAGATATTAAGGAGTTTTGTATGTGAAAATATCTCCTTCCCTTCACGTGGGACCTTCCTGATTCCTCGTCCCCCATCTCTTCCATTCTTCTGCACCCAGAATCCGATGCTGTTCTGAGGATGTTTGGCTTACCGTAATCTTTGATGAACAGTTATGTGATTAAATCATTCACTGGTGATTTATTTTTCAACAGTGTGCTTTTTTTCCCCCCTAGAGATAGTTCCACATTAAAGAACAAAGAGTAAGGACAATGTTTACTAGTAATGGTATTTTACTCACCAGAGAGATAGTTGAATCAGGATCCTTGCCAGCGTTCACAGCTTTTCATCAGGGAGGTGACTACACACTTCGCTTTCTTATGCACCGGAATTGTGTTTTCATGTCTTTTTCTATCTTCTCTGTGCGTTCAGCCATTTAGATCATGTACGATATGGATTAAGCGGAATTCATACTATTTTTAATCTAACGGTGTTTCCCATTAAAGTATTGGCATTATACCAAAAGTCTCCACCCAGCAGTGTTAATATCCACCCCCTACCACACACGCGTGTGCGCACACACACCCTACTTTGATATTAGATACGCCTGGGCTCAAGTCTTGCTATATAACCTTGAAAAAGTTACTTAACCTCTCTAGGCCTCAGTTTCCTTAGCTCTAAAGCAATCATCATAATAATATAAATCCTCCAAAATTATTGTGAGGATTAAGATGAAAGCATCTAGCAAAGTGTCTAGCGCTTAATTAGTGCTCAGTAAATAGTAACTTTTATTATTGCTGTGATTCCCTGTGAGGAGAAGCCAGAATGTGGTTTCCCAGGCCCTGCCCATCCATGGAGGGCTCAGTGTCTGGTGTAGCTTTCCTAGGAGATGCTCTGACCTCCCCGATCCCTGAGCAGCTTCCCTGTCATGGTTTCTACGTACTGGGTTGTAGGAAGTCAGAAACCTGGGTTCCAGTTTTGGTTCTGTCATTTCCTAAGTATATAGAAGTCTGAGCAAGATTTTTAAACTCATTCATCTTCATTTCTTCTGAGAGATGGAACTAATGGCATTTGCACTAATGACTGCGTGTTCTAGTGTAAATAAGTAAGATACTCTATATTAATGATGGGCAAAGGGAGGCAACTGTAAGTTGGTGGGAAGATTTTGATTATCCCAGTGACTGGGAGAGGGCATCCCTGCTAACTCAGGGTGCAGAAACAGGGACACTCAACACTCTGAAGTATGGGACACACGTACCAAAGGACTAGCTCGTTCCAAATGCCAGTAGCACTACTATTCAGAAACATTGTACCTTATGAATATATTTTGAAAAATCTAACATCTGACATGAAAAAGTTAGACAATACACACTAATACCCGCTGATTAATACGTGGATTTGAATGGTAGGAAGTGGGTCTCCCTTCCTGTGTTCTGTTACTAGCAAGTCTTGGGCACAATTCTAATCTTTTTATTTTTCCTTGGAAAAACGGATAAAAAAATTATCTAATTTTAAATATCCCATATTTTGTTTTCTGTGCCACCAAATAAATAAATCTGCTTCTGAGTAAATGTTAGGAGTTAATAATTGGTAAAAAATGTATCTCGGAAAAAAAGTGATTGGAATCATGAAAGGAGGCTTCTTAAACATGTGTTCGTCCCTTTGGAGTGCAGGAGTTACATAAAATACAAGATGGTATTATTTTCTCTGAATGTGGGGGCCTATACAAGTCATACTGTCGACAGGTTTACATTTATAGCAGTATGTGAATGGCATGAGAAGAAACAAAACCATCTGTAAAGTATCTAGGGTTCTTTTCCAATAAAGGTATTTTTCTATTATAAAGAATATTAAAGTTGCATTATAGAAAACTTGGAAAATAGAGAAAAGAACAGAGAAATCATCTATAATCATTCTACTCCCAAAATAACCACTATTAAAATGTTGGTGTATTTCCTTTTAGTATTTTTTCACTTTATATAGTATCAATTTTTCACTGAGTTTTTCATGAACATTCCATTTAATATTTATATGATTCCTTTTGAAATTGGAAATTATTTTTCGATAAATGTCTTTGTGGCTGCAGGCTTTAGTGGGAAACATTAAGTTCCTCCCTTGAAATGATTTGAACTTAATGATGTGTTGCTCCTTGAAACAAATAAAAAGGAAAATTCATTTTTTTAGTATCTAGAGTGGTCTGTGTTCTACTCCAAAGCCACTTCTGTTTTCCAATTTTTAATCCCCTAGAGTACTTCAAGGAGCATAACTGAGAAGCAACATCAAACTGATTTAGTTTTCGTGCAGACAAAGATTCTAGTACTGGATTCAGATATTTTTGTGAGCAAATAAAAGCTCTAGAGACTTTGTAGCTTAGCGAATAAAGGATTGGCCTCCAACCAAACCCAATTCAATGATTTTGGTGGTTTCAGCTGAGTTTCCAGCAAGTTTTAGCCTGCATTACAAATTCATCATGCACAATTATGTACAATTTGGCACAATTTCCAGTCCCTGCTTAGGAGAAGCCCTCTGTTTGGGGCTGAAGTGGAGAATAAAATACTTCTTGTGCCTAGAGGGAGCAGTTCTCTCAGGTCAAGGTTGTGTTACCTATGGAAAGGGATGGGGTAGAAATATTGTCGATTACAAAAACTCTAGTGAAAAATGGATACTGGACATCAACTGTGCTTACCATTTGAAATTCCTCACTCTTAGAATCTTCATTCAGACAAAGTGTGTTGATAAGTCCAACACTAATGGGCATATAGATTTTCTCCCAGCTACACTTGGCACAAGTGAGTTAAGATCCATGAAAATTTTCTACTCTCCTAACCCTGGAATATAGGGAAGGATGCAAAATCAGTTTAGAAGGTAGTTAGGGAAAAAATTCACAGACTTGATGAGGTGTCTAATAAGTTGGAACAAAAACATTGTGAATCTCTAGAAATCTCAAATATTTCTGGTATTGCAGTAATGCACAATAATTGTTTGATTGAACATAGGCCAACTCAGGAAATGAAAATTCTAGCAATTAACTTTTTCTTTCCATAGTCCATCCCTCTCACATTCCATATATTCAACTTGGATTTGTTTTAATTATTTGGAGAGAAGTATGCTGAACAGCAAAATGTTCCTTGCTTTGTGTTCTAATTCTTAAGGAGTTGGCATTTTACTGGCAAGATCACTGTGTATAAGACTAAATAATTTGATTCCTGCAGAAATAATCGTAATCCACAATCAGGGGCTGGGCTGTAAGAGTCCATCCAGTGTCATTCATTAATTAAGTCTGGGTGGCCAGGTGAATCCACCCTGGAAGTTCTGCTGTTGATAAATTGGTATTTCTTTTTCTGAATGAGTCCCATAGTAGTGGCTAAATTTACAAAAATACCAGGACTAGAGTTTGTTGATAGTAGGACATAACCTAAAATAGCCCGCGGTTATTGCATTATCACTAATTAAAACTGACTGAAAACCAACAAACTGTTGATTAATGTGAGCAAAGAAATCCAACAAGTAGCCGAAGGACAATAACCCAAATAAGCACAACGTTGCCATTTCAGCTCTTACTCCAAGAAACTCTGGCATGGCGATTAAACAGATTGTCTTTCTAATTAAGAACAAAAGGACAGGAGCTAGCCAGGGGTGCATAGATTGATAAAAGAACTTCTTCTCCAGTCTCATACTTGAAAGTGATATTGGAGACAGAGCAGCTGATGATGGGAATAGCCCATCAAGAATATCGCCAGGCAGTTTGTGGAGTGGGAGCTCTAGCCATCTTCCCCGGGAAAATCAGCACCCTTCCCATCTAGATGAAGTATTAACTGAGGGGCTCACACCACTCCCACCAACTCACCGCTCAGGCACCCCCCAACAAACTGGTGGCGATAGCTAATGGGATTCTTCTGAGGTCTGTCCTAAAGAAACAGTCATAAATTCAGCTGGGTAGGCAGTCTAATTTCTTATTGGCTTGTTATAAACTGACCAACATATACAGGAATTAATTAATTCTTTGGAAGGCAACATAGAAAGACCCTAGGCTTAGAAGTCAGATTAACATTCAGTTTTGATTTGCCTCTTCCAAGCTGTGTGACCTTAAATTAAATTACTTAAGTGTTTGTGGTTTGGTTTATTCATTCATAAAATAGGAATAGATAATTCTTCATGTTTTTAGTAAGCAGTGCTGGTGAACCGCTTAGCATAGATAGGCACATAGCTGCAAGTACTACAGAAGATCTTTAAAATATTGCTACGGTACTTGTGGTGAGCCTGTATTATAGGTAAGGTAATGCATAACAAAGTTCTTCTGATTAATGCTTGAGGAAGGAGAAAATCAGAGCTGACAATTCCTCCTTTCTAACATGTTACAGCTCTAAGGAATACCTAGCTGCATTGGTTCAAGGGCAAACGAGAAAGGAAAATTAAAGAAGACGGTGGTGAAGAAATTTAAAAAGCAAGATAAAGAGAATGCAGAGGTGTCTTCTGGAATCCATAGTTGGAGAAGTAGCAGGATTAATACCACCAGAAATAGAAAAAGAAGCATAGTTGCTAGCAACACGGTGGTCTAAACATCCTAGATACAGAACACCTGAAGAACCTGACTAAAATATTAAAATCACATTATTAAAGCATATCTGAGCTATAAATTAAAAGAAATTCTTAAAATGAAGAAAAAGTGTGAATCCAGAGAGGAAAACATGGGCTGGAGCCATCTGTCAAGTCCTGATGGTGATATACTTACTCGAATAAGAGACAAAGCCCAAGGGCCAGAAAGGAGCAGGAGATGGAATAGAGACTCCTTCTTAAATCTGGGACCACCACCCCCCGCTTACCCAAATAACAGTAGCCTCCATGGGAAAAAACCACTTGGTAAAGGGACACCTTAATTCTCCTTGTCTTTGCCTTGACTCTGAATAGAATTGGGAGGAAAAAAACCAAACCAAAACAAAACAATGGTAGTGATGAACCTAGTGGCAGGGCAGGAATAAAGAGGTAGACATAGAGAATGGACTTGAGGGCATGAGGTGGGAGGGGGAAGCTGGGGCAAAGTGAGAGTAACATCGACATGTATAAATAAAATGTACAGAATGTAAAATAGCTAGTGGGAAGCAGCCGCATAGCACAGGGAGATCAGCTCGGTGCTTTGCAATGACCTAGAGGGGTGGGATAGGGAGGTGGGAGGGAGCCTCAAGAGGGAGGGGATATGGGACACATGTATGCATATGGCTGATTCACTTTGTTGTACAATAGAAACTAACACAGTATTGTGAAGCAATGATACTCCAATAGAGACCTATTTAAAAAAAGAAAGAAGAATGGGGAGAATCTAAGATGTCTACTCACAAACACAAGTGTAGGGCCCCAAATAAAAACTCAAGTGACAATTTGAATGAGAGTGGTCCATGCTGATAATGACTCCGAGTAAAAGCAAGCCCAAATTCTCTCTCAAACAATAAAATTTAGTCTCTGACCTTACAGAATTCCTAGAGAGAAAACTCCAAGAAATAGTTCACAATCAAAGCTTCTTAAACCCATGTGTGTCTTTATGAAGTATAATAAGCAAAAACAGAAAACTATACAAACAGACCCTCAAAAACCTACAGATATTGAAATTGTCAGGTACAGAGTAGCATGCCCTTATTATATGATCCATATATATACTCTAGAAAGGCACTGGCATATGCCCCCAGGAAATATGTACAAAATATCAAAAGCAGCAGCTTTTTTAATAGCTCCAAACTGGAGTCAACCTAAAATTACCATCAACAGTAGATCAGATAAGTAAAGTGTAGTGTATTTATTGAATGGAGGCCCTAAAATTTAATGAATGATAGTTATGCCTATGTACATGGTTATATATCAAAAACATTGAGGACAAAAAGCAAGTCGTAGAAAACTATATTGAGTATGTTTCTATTAATATAAATTTCAAAAGCAGCACATTATTTAGAGATGCATGCAACAAAAACACTGGATTTATTAATACAAAATTCAGTAGAGTAGAGGAAAATCTTGGAGAAGCCTCTAAGCCCGAGTGGAGGTACAGAGGTGTTTATTTTTCAAACTTTATTCGTCATACGTGTACATTGTATACATTCTTCGGATGCATGGTAGTTTCACAATATAAGCAAAAGCAAATAGGAATTAGAAGAAAGGCAAAAGAAACAGCATTTAGGCTGAGGTAGAGGAAGAATTTGGAGGTCTTGAAATGGAACAGATAAGAGTCAGAGTCAGAGTCATACTCTAGATGCGGGTCGATCTAGAGTATTGCTGCATATTTTGAGTATAATTTCCCTTTGGCATTTTCTTGAGAGATACTAATAATGATGTAATCTACTTTTTATTTATTTTTGGATGCCAAAGTGAAGTTTCTTTGAATGCAACCAAGCAGGAAGCAAGGCAGATCGGAGTTATACAGGTTACAGCCTTTCTTTTTGTGTTTGCAGCATAAGTTTTTCATGGTAAGAAAAAAATCAAACTTCTATCAGCTGCTTATATATACATAACTGAAGTCATCACCATGCTCCATGTCATCATATTCCATTATATTCATCCTGTTTCTGTTTCCTTTCCTCATTAGTCCCATACATCTTAATCTTCCTTTACACGTACATTTCTGAGTATCATTATGTACTTTCCTTATGTCCTTATTTCTGAGACACACAAGTTTTTCATATTCTAGCTCTTCAGAAGATTGAAAGCACATACTTTTATGGTGGCATAGTAGTTTCTCCTCCAAAAAAAAAAACAAACCAAGTTTTGTTTTTAAAAAGATGGTGTCTCTTAAATCAACAAGCATTTAGAGTGGAAAAAAATATGAAAATCAATAATTAACTCCTATTCCTTTGTCTGATTCAGGTGTAGGCAAATACGTTCTCCCTCCCTGAATTCAGTGAATATTAAAATGGTAACATTTCCTCATCTAAGCAGCCCTTGCTTTTTGACACTTCCCTCTTTAACCCTCTGTTCATTCTACTCTACTTGGAAAAACTCTCTCTTCACTGACCAGCGTAACCTGCTTATTTAAAGGTTTCTACCAATGTCCAAACTGACAGAGGTGACAGCCAAAAAACGGAGATATAATTGATTTATAACACATATAAACATAGAATTTTGTTTAAAAGAGACAGAGTCCCCAGGAATGCATGAAGTTCAAGTTTGTCCATTTATAATGAACCATAATTATTTAGCTCTTGGAATTCTAGTATTTTGGATAGGTTTATCTTTCAGATAACAGAAGATAAGAATTTTTTTCAGAGCGATGGCAAAGCATAATGGGGAGAAATGGACTTTGGCGTGAAAAAAATACCTACCTGGGTTCCCAGCTCTAGGTTGCCATTTAGTAGCTGTGAAACTTTGCCAAAGCCTTAACATCTGAGTCTGTTTCTTGATCTCTAACAATCGTACTTTAAAACAATAATTTAATGAACCACTACCCTGCTGTCTGCTGTGGCACAAAGAGTGTGTCCTTGTAGAGGTGCCCATGGTCCATGACTAGGAGAAAGAGCAATGGAACTTGTACTTGTGGCATGAGCACAACATATGGCAGTGTGACCATTTTACTACATATTTTATTTAGATTTTATTGTCACCATTTTATACAAAAGGAAATTGAGTCTCAGAGAAGCTAAGAGATTTGCCCAGTGTCTCACACCTCTTAGGTGGCAGAGGCAGGACTGAAGTGCAGAATCCATCAGCTGCCTCTGAAGTTTGTCTTTATGTACATGAGCTGCCTTCTGTGGTGAGACCAGGTCTGTGGATGGAAGGAGAAATTCTGGATGATAAGTGTGTTTGATTCTGTTAAAGATCAGTACATGAGCCATGCTATGATCATTTCAGCAGCATTCACAGAGTACAGATACAATAAAATTGCAGTAAAGATCAGTATATAAGCCGTGCTATGATCATTTCAGTAACATTCACTGAGTAGAGATATAATAAAATTGTAGACTTCAAGTAGGATAAAAAAAAAATTACTACTGAGACCTTAACGTGCTAGTATTTGGTCCAAATTTTTGTAGGAAAAGCGCAAAACAATATCTCACTAATCATTCAAACTAATATGTATTCTTTGTCCTTTGATTCTTGGTAAACTTTGTTTATACCCAAGACAAGGATTCCATTCTGGAGTTACCATTCTTCAGTTAGAAAAAAAAAAAAAAAGTCTAAATATGATAATATGATGAGAGGAGCTAGAACTGTGTAATATTATAGGATAATTTAGAAACTGATCAATTAACTATAGTTTATATAGAAAAAAGGAGTTGCTAAATTTAGTGTTTTTTAAAGGAGGGTTCACATTTGGGGTAAAGTTCATACTCTATTCACTAGGTAGGAGCTTGGGCTCTTGAGTCAGACTGCCATGGTAATCTCACCTCTATCACTTACTATTCATGAGATCTTGAGCAAGGTAATTAGCCTCACTAAACCTTACTTTTCTCATCTGTAAAATGGGTATAATAACTATGTTGTGGGGTTGTTGTATTAAATGGTGCAATCCATGCAAAGCACTTAGCATGGTACCTCATACTTGCTAAAGGCTCAAGAAATGGCAGCAGCTGATATTCACATTGATAAGGTTAATGAGAAAAACTGCTATAGCTCTTATTTTATTTATTATTACTGCATATCTAAGCAGTATTTCCTCTTTGGGGATGTGTGTGTGTGTGTGTGTGTGTGTGTGTGTGTGTGTGTGTGTGTGTATGTATTTCAAATGTAAATAAGTTGTGTTTATATGTGTTTATAGAACATCTTTATTTAAAAGAGAGCACAGCACTTTTACATTGAATTCAGCCACTATGAGCCAGGCACAATTTTCTAACTAATTGGATGTAGATGGAGACAAAGGATACTGCTCTTGGGGTTTTTGTTTTGTTTTGTTTTGTTTTGTCTTTTAGATGGATCAATTGAGGTCCTGTAATCTCAAGTGATTACGTCACCTCATAAAATTAGAATGTGAGTTCAGGGAGATATTCAGATGTAAATATTCTAGATAGAGCCATTTTCAAACAGTGGCATGTATTCTGATTGATAGAAGATGCTACATTGAAAGCCATTGCTTAAGAAAATAAATGCCTCTTATAGGAATTCTTGGTTGACCTTTACGTCTGATTCTATTTTATTTGCTATACTTGGATAACAACCTTTCTAAATTTAGCAAGTGATTTCTTGCTTTAAGCAATGCACGTCTCAGATAGAATAAGGTCCTTGATTTTGCAGTGCTCATAGAAATTTTATTCATGTTCTGATGCTTGGTATTTTGAGTCATGGATGTGTATGGACATTATCCACACTGACCTTGTTAAAAGATCTCAACTTAGGTTTGTTTTTTGATATAAAACTCAGCATAGCTATCATGCATTCCATCATTAGAATAATACTTTATGACTATACACCAAATGTCTTTCTCCTGCAATTGGTATTTTAATAAGGGTGGGGTACATCAGAAACTTATATCACATTGCAAACTGCGTATATTGCCAAACCTTAAAAATACACTAGGCGCAAGAGGGAAGTTTTTCTTTTTAGTGGAATCTGATATTATCTGAGTTGTTACTCTTAGGTTTACTGGGTATTTATATTTGCTTTATAAATATATGTTTGCTAAAGCATAATAGTTTTATTATTGTGATAGTTTTATATAGTTCTTTAAACATACATTGTTAAACACAAAAGGATAGTGAAATTATATTAAACAGACTTTTAGAACCGCAAAATACATGGCACTATAAAATGTATCAGTGTGTTTTGTATGATGTCCTGAATTTTGAAAGTGTTTTTCACAATCACAAATGTAGGCAGTAGGATGTAGGAAGGCAAATTTTATTCAGTTTAGACTCTCTCTCTGGAGCCAGATGCAGTTCTGATGAAACTTAGAACTTGAAAGGTAGATATGTTATGTAAATAAAGCCCTTTCCCCTCAAGGGCTCTGGGCTGGGCTCTGGTATTAGATCTCTGAATATGCATGATCTGTTCTCACCAGTGGGCACCACAATGGGATTGATGTTCCAGGTACTTGCAAGACAGGCCAAATATCTATACATTATAGACAATGGGAATTTTTAATCAGTGCAATAATAGGCCTGGATGACAAAGCAACTTAAAAGTCAATAGGGAATCCTCTAACTGCACTTCCCCACTTGATTTAGAGACCAAAAGCTAGGAGCTTAGAAGTAGCAAAATAAGATGTGTCTGCCACACAGCATCTAAAACAAGAGGGAATGTATAATAAAATAATCTGGAAACTAACTTCGAAATGGCAGCTCTCAGGACTAAATAACGCCAGCAAGAAAATCACTAAATGGGCTTCCCTGGTGGCGCAGTGATTAAGAATCCGCTTGCCAATGCAGGGGACAGGGGTTCGAGCCCTGGTCCTGGAGGATCCCACATGCCGCTGAGCAACTAAGCCTGTGTGCCACAGCTGCTGACCCTGCGCTCTAGAGGCCGCAAGCCACAACTACTGAAGCCCACGCACCTAGAGCCCGTGCTCTGCAACAAGAGAAGCCACCACAGTGAGAAGGCCGTGCACCGCAACGAAGAGTGGCCCCTGCTCGCCACAACTAGAGAGAGCCTGCGCGCAGCAAGAAAGACCCAACACAGCCCAAAAAAAGAAAAGAAAATTACTAAATGTCATCACCAAGGTTTAAAACAGGAGAAAAGAGGCCTAGGGAAGGACACTAGTGGATGATTAGAAGGGTGAATACCATGCCATGACTAGACTCTTCTGGAATACTAGCATTGCATGTTTGATTAGCTGTTACAGTTTACAAAACCCTTTAAAGTAAGTACCTAGTTTGATTGCCACGATCACCTTAGGAGAAGTAGAGCAGGAATCATCTACATTTTATAGCTGAGAAAAAACTGAGGGAGAAAGAGAGGATGCAGGCTGGCCCAAGGTCTGAGTAGTGGACTTGAACAGAAGTCTTCAGACCCCTAGTCCAGGACCCTTTCCATGACCACACACCCTGATTCCAAATTTCACAAGTCTCATTTTCCTCAATTTAATGTATGTCCACCAACACTATGAAAACACATAATCACTAAGCTGGATCATCAAGGTCTTTTGGCGTGGCTCTCAGTTGAAGGCTTGTTTCCATCTATTATAGATATAATACAGTATTGAAGGGTTTGGTTACATGTGGGGCTCTCTAAAATATAGGCTTTCTGTACACACAACCACTTCCTGATTCCAGATTGAAATACGGGACAAATCATAATAAAATCATAACCATAGAAAAAGTAGCAAAAATGGGACAAAGCAGCCAGCTGCGGATGGTTCCACTCCCTCACAATGCTTGGGCGACGTGGAGGGTGGGGAGGGCGGGGAAGCGTAGGATAAATCACATCTGCCCTGGGCACGCTGTGGTTACTAAGTGCGAGTGGGCCAGGCTGTCAGCAAGGGCCTGACGGAAGCTATCTGCATGATCCTCAGGGAATCCTTTCTCTTCTGAAACTTGCTGCTGAGATTTTTAAATTATAGAATTAAACTGGATTATTTCTAGAGTCCCTTTCCATTCAACTCTAGGATGCAATGATCTTTAATGGAGCCTCCCCGTTCTAAAAACTTTGATCCTTAATCATTATGACACAAAATGACTTCTGAATTAACTGTCTCAGCTGCCATTTATTACGAAGTTACTCTAGGGACTTCCCTGGTGGCGCAGTGGTTAAGAATCCACCTGCCAGTGCAGGTCCCACATGCCGCGGAGCAACTAAGGCCGTGAGCCACAACTACTGAGTCCGCGTGCCGCAACTACTGAGGCCTGTGCCCCTAGAGCCCGTGCTCCGCAACAAGAGAAGCCACCACAATGAGAAGCCCGTGCACCCGCACCACAACGAAGAGTAGCCCCTGCTGGCCGCAACTAGAGAAAGCCCGCACACAGCAACGAAGACCCAATGCAGCCTGCAGCCAAAAAAAAAGAATTTAGACTAAGCATTAGCTAAAGAGCTTTCCATTTTTCCTGTGGAGTCTGGAATTTAGCCTAATACATACATGCAAAGAAAATGTAACATCATTTTATGAAATTAATTTTGATCATAAGTCCCCTACTCTGCTGGATGGATCATGGGGAAACTTATGCTTGCCTGATAATCTTCTAGCCATCTCCTTTTAGATATTCTCTAATCCTTTTCTTCCCCAAATAGTATCTGAGTGGTTTAGCGTTGGTGGTTTAGCTTTGCCTTGGGAGTCAGCAGAGGCATCAGAAATCTACCAGCTGATTCTCAGGCCTTCACTGTCCTCTGTGATAGTATTCTGTTAGCCTCCTTGGCGTTGCCAACAGGGGATCTTCTAGAACCAAGGGAGCATTTGGAGATCAAAACTTCCAATCTATTCCATACCAAGGTGTGCATGGCCAGCACAGCTGTGAATTCCATTCCTGTGCTCATGAGATGAGGTGGACAAGATATTTCTTAGCACCCTGGAGGCTGCTGTGGGTACTCTTACCAGCACATTGGTCCTCAATCTACAGTGACTCCCTGAGTGATGAGAGCATGACGTCATTTCCCTGGGAGAAAGCACCTTATTTCTTCCCTTTCTTTTTCTTCTGAGTAAAAAAGTGGAGGGGGAAGGCAATAAAGATGGCTTTTGTTTGTTCCTATCTGCTGGCTCGGCAATATCTGTAAGGCCACTACATGAAAGGAGAAGGACCTGCTTTTAGTTCTGCCTTTGGCCTAGTTAATAAGTCTTTAACCACATTCAAATGCAAGGATTGTTATTTGAGGACTAAAGGAAATAATGTATGTGAAGCTCAGGTGTCTGGCACATAGTAAACAAATGATAAATGGTAACTCTTATGAGCTATTTTTTCAAAAGTATAATGAGGGCTTCCCTGGTGGCGCAGTGGTTGAGAGTCTTCTTTCCTTCCTCTTCCTCTCTGGTCATATCATTGTTGAAAGGTAAACTAAAACCTACTAAAATTTTTATAAAGAGTTTATTGGGGCAAAACTCTATTCAAATCAGGCAAAGCCAAACCAAAGGGGTTAAGCATGCTCCACTAACAGGAGCCAGGGGAAAGAGTTAGAGAAAGTGTGGAAGCAAAGAAAGGGAATTCGATTGGCTGTAGCCTAAAGTCTGGTTGGCTGTGATTGGTTGCCCTTGGGTTTCAATTTCTTAACCTTTAGGCATTTACAGGCTTAGGTTTTGGTTTGCTTGTGTAGGTGGCCAAAGCATTAGAGCCACCTCAGTCTAATGGCCTCCTTGTTTAATTAATTTAACGTCATTTTTTGACCTATCCCATATATATATGTGTGTGTGTGTGTATGTATATGTATATATGCATATTTAGCATTACAAAGGCAAGTGGTATCAAGATAGGATTGGGAGTGAAAATAATTGATGAAGCAGGGTCCTTGGAAAGGATGGGATTGAGTGTCCAGGTGAAAGAATTAGCATTGGGCTACAGAACACTTGATCACAGAGGTCAGTGAGGTAGCAGATGCTCATGTGAGTGTCAGGAACTTGAGGGAGCTCCTGACCAACACCGATAGTTTTTTTCTATGAAGAAAGAGGCAGGCTCATCTTCTGAGAGTAAGGATGGTGGTCGCTGAGGTGAAATGCTTGGTGAGGAAGGGCTGGAATGACAGGACAGTCGTGGCTAGCATGGGAGAGACAGCTGATACGGCTGCCAGAGAATTTACAGGCTGCCTTAAAAGTTCAGGAACAGGGAAAGGGAAAAATAGATTTCTAAGAGGTGAGACGATAAGAACATGATGAATATGGGATTAAAGTAATAAAAGATAAACTGTGTCACGGAACAAAAAATAAAAGGCATGACTACTACAAAGAGGTGTAAATGAGAATAAGGAAATTAGGACATGGGCAGCACTTCCCATATTTGCATCCTTGGGCCATTTCCTTTACTCCATCATCCCATTGGGGATTAAGTGCTTTCATTCAAGTCCCCTTTCCTGTTTTCCCATTCCATGGGCATAAAGAAATAAAGCACATGCGGAATGGGGTAGCTGAGTTTGGGGAGTACCTGGGGGCTGTTAAAATAGAAATGTTGACCCTTTTCCTACTTTCTCTTTTTTCTCATGCTCTTTCTATCTTTGCTGTTCCCTTTTCCTCCTATGTTCTTATTCTTCATCCATTGTATGTATTTTAAGATTTCTCACTATTTATTTTTGTAACAGCCTTTCCTCCATTTTATTAATTCCCTAAGCTTCTCTCTTCACTTGACTTTGTTAGTATAAGAACTTAGAAAGAACATGAGGGAAGAAGGATTACAGAAGACAGAGAACTGTAAGAAACTGACTAAATGAGAAACTGAAAGGTTTAGAATGAATACACAATTTATTAAACAGAAAGAGAATATACAATAAATGAGAGAGAAACAAAATGAATAGAGGAAGATCTGATATAAAGGTGTAAATAAAAAATAAGGGAATGAGAAAATAAAGGAATGTGTATAGTACTTTAAACGGATACTATAAAGCAAATTTGGATTTTCTGTTTCCTCCATACCACACCAATAGCCCTAGCAGTTGTTTTCAGTTATGAATATTTTTTTACTTGTTGACTTTACTCTTCTGGTCATGCCTTCTGGGAAGAGAACATAAAACGTTGCTACTTTTTAACTGAAGCAAAGAGCCGTTTAATAAAAAACTTGGGGAAGGAAGAAAGTGCACATTTTTATGAATAAACTTCCAAATGACTCAGTCAATCTGGAGAGTTCACATTTTATGTATTAGCGCTTAATTTTTTAAAAGATGAATTTTCATGTTTTTCTCATTATAGCTGAATTTACCTCCATTTCTATCCATCTTATTTTTCTCACTTATTCCAGTGCTTCAGGCAAATCCACGCCACAGGAACATGCACATGAGCCATTACAAAATGCAGTGAGAGGAGTGGGTCGTCTCCACCAAGGAGAACCCTTTATTCTGAAACAGCTATAAAACCCTCCCATCAGACTTGATGGAAAACCCATGTGGATAGCAGGTGGTTCCTGCTAGTCCAGCTCCTTTGTCCCACAAGGCGTGCTGACATACTTCAGTATTTATTTAGTTTTCTCTTATTTTCTCTAGATCTTTCAGTTCTCTTCCTGGCTGAAATCATGCAAGTGGAATGCATCTGAGTGGGTGAAAATAACTGAAATGAACTGTAATATTCATACATTGGACTAAAATAATGAAAACTTACACTGATCTTCAAGTGGTTAAACTCTTTCTAGAGCTTGGCCTTCATGCCACCCCCTGACCCAAGGCAAATTAGACCTTTAAAGAAGTGGTTTTAATATGTGAAAAAGATAGAAAAGGTGTGTAGGCTAATCAATAAATTGTTATGTTGGTTTATCCATTCATTCACTCATCTTTTCCCTCAAGTTTAAAGACTTACTTTGTTTCTGCTGTGAAAAATTAGTAGCTTTTTGTATCTGTTTTCATAAGGTATTATAGTAGTGTTAACCGTAGCTACCAATTATTGAGCACCTACATTGTGCCAGGTACTTTTTTGGATATTTTATGTTTGGGTTTTGAGCAACTCTTTGAGGCAGATATTATTAGTTCTGTTTTACAAATTGTGAGGCTTGGAAAAGTTAAGCTTCCTACCCCAGGGTCACATGCCTGTTTGGAGTAGAGCCATATTGAATCCTGGACCGTCCACTGCACGCTGTCTCTCAGTGGTGTAATCCCATGTTGCTGGGTGATAGTGGGTGGAGAGGGCAAAAGGCTTCACCTGGAGAAGAAAGAATGTTCTCTCTCATGCAGAATGAAAATTTTCTTTTAATGAAATGTCTGCAGAAATCTGGAATTCACACTTGATGAAGGGCCATTGTGTCACTGACTCTGTAAAGAAGAAAAAGAAAACTGACCCCATTTTAAAAACTATATATCACTGAGAGCTTATTCAGAGCAGTAGAGGAGAGAATCAGACTTTGACTCTCTTCATAGTCTCCCGGTGAAGTATTTCACCATAATCAGTGAGAATCATTTTAAAGACAGCTGAAGGATGAAAGAAAAAAACACTAGTGTTTGCACCTTTTATTTGAAGTGTAGTGATTTTAGATGTTTCCTTTTCCCCTTCCATTGCCAATAAAATACTCTTTCTAGACAGCTCAAGGAAATATTTTTTCCTGTGCTCTATCTCGGCTCCTTCCTGAGGATTTCTGCTTTTCCAATGACTGCTGGCATCCAAAGGCGATCAACCAGATTCCTTTAGTGATGGCTTAGATACTCAGCCTGCCGCTGGAGACATTTGACAGGTGGTAGGTAGTTTTCCCTTCCTTGCAAAGTGGCTTGGAAAAGGACTGGCTTTTAAAACTAAGAACATTTCATGATCATGAATGTGTTTTCTAGGCTGGCAAATAGAAAAGAACAGCTCAAGTTCAGAGACGGTTAAGTGTTTAAGAAGCTGGTGAAGAAGCTATCTTCCTGCCCCGGCTCCAGGGAGGCTTATATTGCCAGTTGTCAAGCCTCCTGCCACATATCCCAGTTGTACCACGTGAGACTTTCTTTTTTAAATTTTTTTCCAATTTTTATTATTTAATACATTCTTTTGTTTTTTTTAAGAATTGAAGTATAGTTGATTTACAATGGTGTGTTAGTTTCAGGTGTACAACACAGTGATTCCAGTTATACATACATATTTATCTATTCTTTTTCAGATTCTTTTATAGGTTATTACAAAATATTGAGGAGAGTTCCCTGTGCTATACATTAGGTCCTTGTTGGTTATGTATGTGACTTTCTAGTGCAGAACTGTTTGGAAATTTTAATTTTGCTGAAATCCTGGCAGGAGAGATGACTCCAAAACTTACGTCTAAATTTAGCCACTTTCCCTTTCAACTGTGGTAAGAGAAAAGACATTCTTTTTTTTCCCCTTTTTAATAGTGAAAACTGCTTTAGATTGGGAAGAGTGGGAGGAATGTTTGTTTTGGAGAACCTCTCCAGGCACATGGAATCTTATAGTACAGAAAGGAAAGAAATACCAGCATCTCCAAAGAAACAAAGGTGCCATAAAGCCCAGAGCCTGTTTAGGGATATGTTAATGGCAGGAAGGAGACCAGCGCTTCAAGGATACATCCTGAATATGTGTGAGACTGGATTAGGAACAACATCACAGTGTACTTCTTGAGGTTTCCTTGAAATTACCACCCAGCCCTGCTGAACACCTACTGGGAAGAGATTCCCACTAACAGAGGTCTAAGTAGTGACGGACAGTGCTCGTTGTAACACAGCTCTCTAGGCTGGACCTCTTTATAGGATGGATTTCCAAAGAACAGTCAGATGCCAAATAGAAGGATGGCCAGTACATGGAGGGAGCATGTGAAAATGGCCATAGGCATACACTGAAATAGAACATCAAACTTTAGAACATAGCTGAGGGTGAATACAGAATAGTAACACTGTGTTCTGTCCTTAGACATTTCCTTACCTGAGGTCGAAAGGGACAGCTAGACTAGGTTCCATTCCTGGCCCCGCCATGTACATAATGTCCCTGTGGGAAGTTCCTTAAATACACTGAGATGAACTTCCCTCATCTGTTAATATCTATAGTACAGGGTGGTAGAGTTTTGGGGGGGTGTGTATTAAATAAGATGTCTTAAATTATAAATACAATGGATATTTTTAAACATTAAAAAATGTCGCTCTTCTCCCAGACTTTCTTCTATCCCTCGTCTTTCCCTCACTCTTCTGGCAGCTTTCTGTACGAGCTGCTTTTGGCTGTAGAGGGAGTGGTGGGTAGGGCTGATAAAGAGGTCATGATCCCCCTAGAACAAAGACTTTTCTACGTTAAGTACGTGTTTAAGGCCTTGAAATTCTGACTTCCATTGGCAGAGGTGGGGCCCAGGAGAGACCTTGCAGCCATCAGCTGACCGCAGAGATCAGTCAAGCCAGCCTAGACCAGACACTGTCCAGCTGATCCAGAAAATCATCAGAAATTTTTCACAAGTGATAGTTATTTTTAAGCCACTGTGTTTCAGGGTCGTTTGTCACTGAGCAATAAATAATAGATGTGAGATTTCTGAGATGGTGGAACTGCCCTGATTGTCCCATTTGACAGAAGTTGAATCTTGAAGGAATGACATACTTGCCCCAGAACGACTTTTAAACTGAAAGACTCTGCCCCAAGTGGAAGTGGCACATGTAAAGTAGTTATTGTTCCCACCAGGTGGGAACTTGAAGGTTTGTGATGAGGCCAAGTTCTGGTACGGAGGGATGAAGAATATACTCCCATGCTTCTGAATATCTTTTAATGTAAATTTCAAACAGTGCTCCTCAAACTTGAGTGTGCATGTGAATCGCCTGAGGTCTAGTTAGATGCAGAGTCTGTTTGAGTAGGTCAGGCTGTAGATTCTGCGTTTCTACTGAGTTGCCAAGCAACACTGATGCCGCTGCCCTGTGGACCACACTCTGAGTAGTGAGACTTTGCCTTACCAAATGCTGATCGTGGTAGATGACGCTCAGCGCATGTCACCTCCTTCCTCCTTTGACGTCCTCATCTCTCTCATCCCAAGAAATCTCATATGGAGAGATCTGACTCCACAAACGCCCTCATATTCATCGAGAATGAGGACACCCTCATTTTGCCCTCACCACTGGGACATCTTTCCTTTCTCATGACTGCAGCTGCCACCCACTGAACTGCCTTGATCTCTGTAGTCCTTCAGGTCAAACCCAATAGGATTATTTTTTCCACTTCTCCCTCTCTTTGACATTCCTGCTCCATCTGTCACTCTTGACCATTTCTTTATTCTTGAAATGTTCTGCTTACTGAGTTCTCCTGATTCTGCTTACACATCTCTTGGGTCACATTATTCTTTCCTTATCTCCTCTACCATCTCCCATTCCCTTCCTACACTCCTTGTAAACATTTTGCAAAGAACCACCTTTAGGTACATCTTCTAAATCTATGCTTTGGGACTTTATCTCCCAGTATTTTTGTCTACTCAGTGATAAACTTTCATTGATCTCCTCCTATTGTGCCACGCTCACCAGGAATACAGACATAAGTCCTGCCCCCTAGTAGCACACAGTCACATGGGGACAGCCTGCTGGCAGAACTCGGAGGGGAAAGGGATTGAAATGATGCTGTTATGGAGATTCTGGGCAATTTTTCTCTTTTACCCACCATAGAAAATACGACCCAACAGCTTTTCCACCTAAATTCTTCCGAAGAATTGACCTCTTGCCCGCATTTCTTGGACCATTCTCTGGGCCTCTGGCTTTATCATCTATCCAGATTCCCACATTAGCTTCCAAGATGTAGTGTTTTCAGACATCAGTTGAGGGCAGGAATGGTATGACTCATTCTATGGTGAAATGATTAAGTGTCTCCTCTGTAAGCAATGAGGAATTTATTTTCTACAGGCTTGAAATACTTTGCCTTACTTTTATGTTAGTTCTTGAATTTACTTTGAATAACACCTTTGTTATAATGATTTTATAAATATTTTATGTTGATTTACGTTGACTTTGAAGAATATGTAATAATAAAGAATAAAGCTTCTTTCTAGCTCTTCCTTTTCCAATACTGTGTCCATACAGGAGTCCCAAAAGTTTTTAGTAATGTTAGCTGTAAAACGAATGTTAAGTTTTAACTTCAACAATGAAAAGAATAATTATCCACCTTTAAAAATTCAGCCATCTTTTTAAAAGGCACAAAATTAAATTTTAAGTCCTTGATACATGATGAATTGTGGTTTTCCCTCCTCCAATAGTATCTGGCTGACATTTCACTTAATACTTGTCACATTTATAGTCCCAAACTAGCAACACATGGTGTAGGGAGTTATAGGCAACTGGTGGCAGGATTTGTTTTAAACGATGTGAGAATGTCAGTTACTCCCTCCTGTTTCTCAAGTAGATTTCCCCCCACCTGCATCCTTTCTATTCCCCACTAAAATGATAATAATAATTTTATGGCAGTACATAAATAGCAGGGAAGTCAAAGAATGTATAATAAAATAAATATCCAAAAACCATTAATTCATGATATCTGTGCTTAGCTATTATTTTTTTAAAAATCAGCAGAATATTATTATTTTAGTTCTAACTGCTTCCCTCTTTGTTGTAGGAAGAGTCTTTTAGGATTCACTGTCTAAAATAGCTGTTTGATAAAGAGTGCTGAAAAATATTCTTTTAAACAAAGTTGAAAATACAGTGTTGGTTCATGGAAAATGATCACCAGTTCTACCACTGCAAAATAATGGCAACAAAATGACAAATTGCTGAGTGTTGAACCTTCCCTTCCACATGGTTCAGCTTTTCAGCCCTCCATGAGTCATGATTTCTCCACCATACCAGTTAGTGGTGAGGTAATTACTGGAGCCAGGCATAACTGGGAACTATATCACATTAAAGACATTGAGATACTAGGGTTCAGAATTATTTCTCCATTCCAAGCTAGCAGTGTGCCTCCCCACAAATTTGCTATCAGACTTCCTCATGCAAAATTTTAAAATATTTCTCTCCCTTCAGAGAATCTTTAGATTTTCCTTGTTCAATAAGGGGCCTCTCTTTTCCTTTTATTTTTTTCTTGATAGTTGCTCCCCTGAGCTCTTTCAGTAATTTTGCCTAACTCTATCTGAAATTGCTTTTATTTCTTAGATGCTTGGCTCATAATAGGATCCAATTCAATATTTCTTCTTCACATTGCGGCATTTTATTTTGAATTGTAGTGTATTCTGCACTTTTTCTGTATTTTCACTATTCTCCTTTCTCCCCCCTCTACCGATTTGGAAGTTAAATATTTTATTTCAATTTTTTGTTGAGTAACATTAAATTTTAACACATATTTGATTTCAGTAAGTTTAAAAATTAATATTTCTACACTTTGCCCAAGCAATACCAATACCTTAGATTTATTTTTTACCCCAATCACTTGTACTTCTACTTCTCCTTTTTTTTTTTTTTAAGAAAATGAACAGAGTTTTAAATTATTTGCTTAATTATTGAAGTATAAAGACATCTTCAGGGCTCTATACTGGCCATGTCAATAAATTTTTTTAAGAATTGCTTTCTATGTATCTTCTAGGAGATGTAAACTGGTTAATGTCTATAACCCAATTTCAATCCAGTCATCAAATTAAAAACTTGAATTGAGCATCGAGTATATTTCCAGAGATGTCCAGTATGTATTGAGGAATGTAAGGAAGATGCTCATCTAGTTAACTGTCCTATCAAGATAGTTATCCTACATTCTAATTACTGAAATCATTTCACTGAGACTTGGTTCAGCCACGTCTGAATTGCACTGTAGGGCTTGTTAGGAATCTTGAGCTTCATAATTCTCATGTCTCCAACAGTGTCCTGGATCCTAAGTCTTGGAGGTTAATATGCAATGTGTAGGAATAAAATTTGGCAAGTCCACTCGTGGAAGAAAATATTTCAAATTTCACATTCTCATCCATATATTAAATTCTGAACACAGGAGGTAATTTTTAGTAAGGACTTTGCAAATACAGATGAGAGCCCTATATTATTATTAAAATAAAAAGTAAATGCCATAAGAAGAAAAATAATTGAAATTATAATCTTATAATAGTTTTTAAGAGTATGTAGAGACTTTTAAATTAATATTTAATTTTAAAATATTAAATATATTTTAATATATTAAAAATATATTTTTAAGAGTATATATAGCTGAAGACTCCCACAGAGAGGCACAGATTGCTTGTTTACAGCAATAGCTCTGATGTTAGTTGTGTGCATTGTTCCAAAAGGGCTTTAAATATATATATATATATATATATATATTTTTAAATTTATGTACATATAAAGGAATATGTGCACTGAAGTAAAATAAATTTTAAAAAGTAGGTAATAAAATTTGGATTGGTTAAAAATCAGAATATTTATTTAAGCCAGAATTTACAAGAATATCTGCCATGATGTCCTATATGTGTAGTAGAGGCAGGAAACAAATGCTGCTCTAGACTCCCTAGCAGTGAATGCACAGGGGGTTGGGGGAGATCATTATGTGCTTCATAGTGTCCATAAGAGTAAAGAAAATCACTCAGGGAAACATACCATTTCTGACACAGAGACTGGAAAAAATTTTTTTTTTATCTGGGTAGTCATGAAGCCCTGAAATGTTTGGCACAATAACCTCGACAACTAGCACAGAAAATTCTGCCATGAGATGCACGGGCATTTCCAGGGTAGACAAGTGGCTTCATAAATCAACAAAGGTGGTCTGTGGTATTGAGTCCTAAAGTGATCTGATTTGTTGGACTATCCTTCAGCCAACCTAAACTTACTTTTTCTCGGACGGCCTTTGCTCGGGTACCACCAGGCAGTCAGCATGAGACTGTTTACCCCATGGCCAGCATCTGGAGCACAGGCTGTTCTGACTGTTAGTGACAGTGTGGAACCGCAGGCTGTAACAATCAGCTGCGAGGGGTCTGGCCAACATCCTCTCACAGTTGTTGACAAACTCCCAACCGGAATACCTAAGGAGGAGTCTTACTCTCTTCCCCATGGAGGAAAACCAAGATATCTGTGTTCAGGACGAATGTTTTCTAAGGAATCAACCTGGGGTTCACTTCAGCACACAGGTAAACATAGAAAAAACCTTTAAAGATTCACAGTGAAGCACACACAGAACTTTAACCTTTACTAATGTAAGTAAGCCTGTCTAAGGGATCTCTCCAAGATAAACAGGGTTTCATAATGTATGTTGAGATAACTGGGGGTGTTAATTTGTTCATAGTTGTTAACTATAGGCTAGATGTTGGTGTCATCTAGTGAAAACGATTGCTTTGGCTGTAAGACGAGTAATCTACACAAGCCCTTCTTCCTGGCAGGCATGAGAAAGCTGGGTCTCCTGTGGATTCACACCATTTCTAATTAATCACAGTAAAACCCTGCCCTGTTGGTGAGGATCTCATTTATTTTGTTGGATCTCAAACATCATGGGCACTTTTGATATTTAGACTTACTTTTTCACACCTTTTCCCTGTTAAAACTCTGATATTTTAAAATCTACTTTCTTTGCCCTTTCAGATTTAAAAAATCTTCTCAATATAGTTCTTCAAAATTACTAGAGACAAATTATTTTACTGGGAATTAAAATCTTGTTGCCATAGTTTGCTAAATGTTGTAGATTATATTGTATTAATTTACTCTACAATCTCTGGTTAAAATTGTTAGTACTAAGCAAGATGTTACAGAGTGTAGTTGGTCTTTTTGCTTCCTTGTTTGTTTTTTCAGCGGAGATCCTAAGTGTGGTTTTCTTGACTCCCTATGAGAAATTATTCTTGCTCATTATTTTTGCATGATTCAATGTCAACATTTCGTTTACACTTGGGTGTAAACTCGGGGCACCTGTAACAAGATATTTCTTTCTTTCACACATCACTGTTCATGAAACCTTAATCAAGGTACCCTCACAAGACAAATAGAAAGAGCTTCATCATGGCCGTGCTAGAACTGGCCACTGAAATCTTTCATCATACCAGTTTTACTAGAAACTTTAACTTGATGGGCATTAAGAAAGAAGTTTAAAACTCCAGGTCTAGGGTGGCGGTGGCGGAGGGAGGCGGAGACTCGGTGGAGACACAGGGGGGAGGCGGCGGTGGTGCAGGCTACTGGAGGCAGATAAAGAGAGGCGTAGAGGAGCGCTGGTGGTGGTGTGGAGGAGCACGGGGCCGCCGCCACCAGCGCCCAGAGAATTTCCTGTGAAGAACTGATGAGTGGTCATAGAAGTTGGAACCAGGCTGTGAAAGCAACTCATAAGCTTTGCATTAGAAATTACACACAACAGTGAAACCCCAAATGAAACCAAAACTGCTGCCATCTCCACTACCAAGAAAAATACCACCCTGTGACTGACAGAGTCTTGGTGCTCCAGCCATTCAGGCCTGTGCCTCTGAGGTGGTAGAGCCAAGTTCAGGACATTGGTCTACCAGAGACCTCCTGGCTCCTCATAGTATCTAATGGTGAAAGCTCTCCCAGAGATCTCCATCTCAACACTAAAAACCAGCTCCACTCAACGACCAGCAAGCTCCAGTGCTGGACACCCTATGCCAAACAACTAGCAAGACAGGAACACAACCCTACCCATTAGCAGAGAGGCTGCCTAAAATCATAATAAGGTCACAGACACCCCAAAACACACCACTGGACGTGGTCCTGCCCACCGGAAAGACAACATCCAGCCTCATCCACTAGAACACAGGCACTAGTCCCCTCCACCAGGAAGTTTACACAACCCACTGAACCAGCCTCACCCACTGGGGGCAGACACCAAAAAAAATGGGAACTATGAACATACAGCCTGCAAAAAGGAGACCCCCAAACACAGTAAGTTAAGCAAAATGAGAAGACAGAAACAAACAGCAGATGAAAGAGCAAGGTAAAAACCCACCAAACAAACGGAGAGGAATTAGGCAGTCTACCTGAAAAAGAATTCAGATCAATGATAGTAAAGATGATCCAAAATCTTGGAAATACAGTGGAGAAAATACAAGAAATGTTTAACAAGAACCTAGGAGAACTAAAGAGCAAACAAACAATGCAATAAATGAAATTAAAAATTCTCTAGAAGGAATCAATAGCAGAATAATTGAGACAGAAGAATGGATGAGTGACATGGAAGATAAAATAGTGGAAATAACTACCACAGACCACAATAAAGAAAAAAGAATGAAAAGAATTGAGGACAGTCTCAGAGACCTCTGGAACAACATTAAATGCACCAACTTATGAATTATAGGGGTCCCAGAAGAAGAGAAAAAAAGGGTCTGAGAAAATATTTGAAGAGATTATTAGAAAACTTCCCTAACATGGGAAAGGAAATAGTCAATCAAGTCCAGGAAGCGCAGAGAGTCCCATACATGATAAATCCAAGGAGAAACACGATAAGACACATATTAATCAAACTATCAAAAATTATATACAAAGAAAAAAATATTAAAAGCAGCAAGGGAAAAGCAACAATTAACATACAAGAGATTCCCCATATGGTTAACAGCTGATCTTTCAGCAGAAACTCTGCAAGCCAGAGGGAGTGGCAGGGCATATTTAAAGTGATGAAAGAGAAAAACCTACAACCAAGATTACTCTACCTAGCAAGGATCTCATTCAAATTTGACAGAGAAATTAAAACCTTTACAGATAAGCAAAAGTTAAGAGAATTCAACACCACCAAATCAGCTTTACAACAAATGCTAAAGGAACTTCTCTAGGCATGAAAAACAAGAGAAAGAAACAACCTACAAAAACAAACCCAAAACAGTTAAGAAAATGGTAATAGGAACATACATATCGATAATTACCTTACATGTAAATGGATTAAATGCTCCAACCAAAAGACATAGACTGGCTGAACGGATACAAAAACAAGACCCGTATATATGCTGTCTACAAGAGACCCACTTCAGACCTAGAGACACATACAGACTGAAAGTGAGGGGATGGAAAAAGATATTCCATGCAAATGGAAATCAAAAGAAAGCTGAAGCAGCAATTCTCATAGCAGACAAAATAGACTTTAAAATAAAGACTATTACAAGAGACAAAGAAGGAAACTACATAATGATGAAGGGATCAATCCAAGAAGAAGTTATAACAATTGTAAATATATATGCTCCCAACATAGGAGCACCTCAATGCATAAGGCAAATACTAACAGCCATAAAAGGGGAAATTAACAGTAACACAATCATAGTAGGGGACTTTAACAGCCTACTTTCACCAATAGACAGGTCATCCAAAATGAAAATAAATAAGGAAAATAAAGCTTTAAATGATACATTAAACAAGATTGACTTAATTGATATTTATAGGACATTCCATCCAAAAGCAACAAAATACACTATCTTCTCAGGTGCTCATGGAACCTTCTCCAGGATAGAGCATATCTTGGGTCACAAACCAAGCCTTGGTAAATTAAAGAAAATTGAAATCGTATCAAGTATCTTTTCTGATGACAAGGCTGTGAGATGAGATATCAATTACAGGAAAATATCTATACAAAATACAAACACATGAAGGCTAAACAATGCACTACTAAATAACCAAGAGAACACTGAAGAAATCAAAGAGGAAATCAAAAAATACCTAGAAACAAATGACTGAAAACACAATGACCCAAAACCTGTGGGAGTTCTAAGAGGGGAGTTTATAGCAATAAAATCCTACCTCAAGAAACAAGAAACATCTCAAATAAACAACCTAACCTTACACCTAAAGGAATTAGAGAAAGAAGAACAAAAATACTCCAAAGCTAGCAGAAGGAAAGAAATCATAAAGGTCAGATCAGAAATAAATGAAAAAGATATGAAGGAAACCAATAGCAAAGATCAATAAAACTAAAAGCTGGTTCTTTGAGAAGATAAACAAAATTGATAAACCATTAGCCAGACTCATCAAGAAAAAAAGGGAGAAGACTCAAATTAAGAGAATCAGAAATGAAAAAGGGAAAGTAACAACTGACACTGCAAAAATAAAAGGATCATGAGAGATTACTACAAGCAACTCTATGCCAATAAAATGGACAACCTGGAAGAAATGGACAAATTCTTAGAAAAGCACAACCTTCCGAGGCTGAACCAGGAAGAAATAGAAAATATAAACAGACCGATCACAAGCACAGAAATTGAAACTGTGATTAAAAATCTCCCAACAAACAAAAACCCAGGAGCAGATGGCTTAACAGGCAAATTCTATCAAACATTTGGAGAAGAGCTAACAGCTATCCTTCTCAAACTCTTCTAAAATATAGAAGAGGGAGGAACACTCCCAAACTCATTCTACGAGGCCACCATCACCCTGATACCAAAACCAGACAAAGATGTCACAAACAAAGAAAGCAACAGGCCAATATCACTGATGAACATAGATGCAAAAATCCTCAACAAAATACTAGCAAACAGAATCCAACAGCACATTAAAAGGATCATACATTATGATCAAGTGCGGTTTATCCCAGGAATGCAAGGATTCTTCAACATATGTAAATCAATCAATGTGATAAACCATGTTAACAAATTGAAGGAGAAAAACCATATGATCATCTCAATAGATGCAGAAAAAGCTTTTGACAAAATTCAACACCCATTTATGATAAAAACCCTCCAGAAAGTAGGTATAGAGGGAACTTATCTCAATATAATAAAGGCCAAATATGACAAACCCACAGCCAGCATCGTTCTCAATGATGAAAAACTGAAACCATTTCCACTAAGATCAGGAACAAGACAAGGTTGCGCACTCTCACCTCTATTATTCAACATAGCTTTGGAAATTTTAGGCACAGCGATCAGAGAAGAAAAACAAATAAAATGAATCCAAATCGGAAAAGAAGAAGCAAAACTGTCACTATTTGCAGATGACATGATACTATACATAGAGCATCCTAAAGATGGTACCAGAAAACTACTAGAGCTAATCAATGAATCTAGTAAAGTAGCAGGATATAAAATTAATGCACAGAAATCTCTCACATTCCTATACACTAATGATGAAAGTTCTGAAAGAGAAATTAAGGAAACACTCCCATTTACTGCTGCAACAAAAAGAATAAAATACCTAGGAATAAACCTACCTAAGGAGACGAAAGACCTGTATGCAGAAAACGATAAGACACTGAGGAAAGAAATTAAAGATGATACAATCAGATGGAGAGATATACCATGTTCTTGGATTGGAAGAAAAAGCAATCTACAGATTCAGTGCAATCCCTGTCAAACTATCAATGTCATTTTTCACAGAACTAGAACAAAAAATTTCATAATTTGTATGGAAACACAAAAGACCCCGAATAGCCAAAGCAATCTTGAGAAAGAAAAACAGAGCTGGAGGAATCAGGCTCCTGGACTTCAGATTATACTACAAAGCTACAGTAGTCAAGACAGTATGGTATTGGCACAAAAACAGAAATATAGATCAGTGGAACAGAATAGAAATCCCAGAGATAAACCCACGCACATATGGTCACCTTATCTTTGATAAAGGAGGCAGGAGTATACCTTGGAGAAAAGACAACCCCTTCAATATGTGCTGCTGGGGAAACTGGACAGCTACATATAAAAGAATGAAATTAGAACACTCCCTAACATCATACACAAAAACTCAAAATGGATTAAAGACCTAATGTAAGGCCTGACACTATAAAACTCTTAGAGTAAAACATAGGCAGAGCACTCTGTGACATACATCACAGCAAGATCCTTTTTGACCCACCTCCTAGAGAAATGGAAATACAAACAAAAATAAACAAATAGGACCTAATGAAACTTAAAAGTTTTTGCACAGGAAAGGAAACCATAAACAAGACGAAAAGACAACCCTCAGAATGGGAGAAAATTTGCAAGCAAAGCAACTGACAAAGGATTTATTTCCAAAATACACAAGCAGCTCATGCAGCTCAATATCAGAAAAACAATCAACCCAGTCCAAAAATGGGCAGAAGACCTAAGTAGACATTTCTCCAAAGAAAATATACAGATTGCCAACAGACACTTGTAAGGATGCTCGACATCACTAATTATTAGAGAAATGCAAATCAAAACTACAACGAGGTATTACCTCACACCAGTCAGAATGGCCATCATCAAAAAATCTACAAACAGGGCTTCCCTGTGTGGTGCAGAGGTTGAGAATCCGCCTGCCGATGCAGGGGACACGGGTTCGTGCCCTGGTCTGGGAAGATCCCACATGCTGCGGAGCGGCTAGGCCCATGAGCCATGGCCACTGAGCCTGCATGTCCGGAGCCTGTGCTCTGCAATGAGAGAAGCCACAACAATGAGAGGCCCACGTACCGCAAAAAAAGAAAAAAAAATCTACAAACAGTAAATGCTGGAGAGGGTGTAGAGAAAAGGGAACCTTCTTGCACTGTTGGTGGGAATGTAAATTGATACAGCCGCTATGGAGAACAGTATGGAGGTTCCTTAAAATTCTAAAAGTAGAACTACCATATGACTCAGCAATCCTACTACTGGGCATATACCCTGAGAAAACCTTAATTCAAAAAGAGTCATGTACCACAATGTTCACTGCAGCTCTATTTACAAGAGCTAGGACATGGAAGTAGCCTAAGTGTCCATCGACAGATGAATGCGTAAAGAAGATGTGGCACATATGTACAATGGAATATTACTCAGCCATAAAAAGGAACAAAATTGAGTTATTTGTAGTGAGATTGATGGAACTAGAGTCTGTCATACAGAGTGAAATAAGTCAGAAAGAGAAAAACAAATACTGTTTGCAAACACATATATATGGAACCAAAAACAAACAAACAAAAAAATTCTGAAGAACCTAGGGGCAGGACAGGAATAAAGATGCAGATGTATAGAATGGACTTGAGGACACAGGGAGGGGGATGGGTTAGCTGGGATGAAGTGAGAGAGTGGCATGGACATATATGCACTACTAAATGTAAAATAGCTAGCTAGGGGGAAGCAGCTGCATAGCACAGGGAGGTCAGCTCGGTGCTTTGTGTCCACCTAGAGGGGTGAGATAGGGAGAGTGGGAGGGAGACGCAAGAGGGAGGGGATATGGGGATATATATATACGTATAGCTGATTCACTTTGTTATACAGCAGAAACTAACACACCATTGTAACGCAATTATATTCCTATAAAGTTGTTAAAAATTAAAAAATAAATAAAATCTAGTTGTCAAAAAAAAAAAACAAAAAACTACAGGTCTATTTTCCTTTAATAAAACCAGTACTGTTTTCTTAGAAATATTTTAATTCCTTCCCAAACTTAAATAGTAACAGGATTTTACTCAAATTTCCAGAAAGAAAAGTCATCCTTCGATGGCTTGGATAAGAAAGTTGGGACATTTTCTGTAAGACAGTCATATTAAAAAGACAACTATATTTTTAAATTAAAAAAACCAATTAAAAAAACCATATTAAAACCATATAAATAATTGAAATATGGGCTTCTTTGGCCATAATATTCATTGGCACAGGAATTACTCACATGCTTAACACTTCATGCCTCTTCCAAAATCAATGTTTGGGAGTACATTTCTGTTTTAAAAACCAATGTTCTTTAGTTCTTAAAAAGAACCTTTGATTAGAAATGGAGTATGGTTCAGCAGAAAAGACACTGACTAAAGACTCAAATGATTTTTGGTTCAAGTCCTGGATCAACTATTCCTAGTTTACTTTGGCAAGTCACCTAAATGATCTGAGTCTCAGTTTTTCAATAACAAATATAATTAGTAATACCAGTCCCACTACCTTACAGTGTTGTTGTGAGGACCAAAATGATGTAATGTATGTGTGAAAACATTTAATGCTGCCAACATGTTGCTATTAGCAGCATGTAGTTTGTAAGGTGGCACTAACCCAGATTTGCAGTACTGGTAAAAAGAACAGAGTAGTAGGTTATTTTAAAAAGCTTTTCTGCAAATATCTTCTCCCATTCCTTAGGTTGCCTTTTTATTCTGTTGATGGTTTTCTTTGCTGTGCAGTAAGTTTTTAGTTTAATGTAGTCTCATTTGTTTGTTTTTGCTTTTGTTGTCCTTGTCTCTAGTGTCAGATCAAAAAAAAATTACTAAGAGTTATGTCAAGGAGAATACTGCCTATGTTTTCTTCCAGCAGTTTTATGGTTTCAGGTTTTACATTCGAGTCTTTAATCCATTTTGAGTTTACTTTTGTATATGATGTAAGATAGTGTTGTGCTTTCATTCCTTTGGAAGTAACTATCCAGTTTTCCCAAGATCATTTATTGAAGAGACTATCTTTTCCCCATTGTATATTCTTACCTCCTTAGTCATAGATTAATTGGCAATATATGTAGGGGTTTATTTCTGGGCTCTCAATTCTGTTCCATTGATCTATGTGTCTGTTTTAGTGCCAGTACCATACTGTTTTGATTGCTATAGCTTTGTAGTGTAGTTTGAAATTAGGGAGCATGATACCTCCAGCTTTGTTCTTCTTTCTCAAAATTGCTTTGGCTATTCAGGGTCTTTCATGATACCATACAAATTTTAGGATTATTTATTCTAATTCTGTGGGAAATGCCATTGGTAGGTTGGTAGAGATTGCATTGAATCTGTGGATTGCTTTGTGTAGTATGGACAGTTTAACAATGTTAGTTCTTCCAATCCATGAACACAGTTTTTCTTTTCATTTATTTGTGTCTTCTTCAATTTCTTTCATCAGTGTCTTAGAGTTTTCAGAGTACAGGTCTTTCACCTCCTTGGTTAAATTTATTCCCAAGTTTTTTATTTTTAATGCAGTTGTAAATGGAATTGTTTTCTTAATTTCTCTTTCTGAAAATCTATCATTAGTGTACAGAAATGTGACAGGTTTCGTATGTTAATTGTTACCTGCAACTTTGCTGAGTTCATTTATTAGTTCTAACAGATGCATTTTTCAGCTTTAAAAGTACAACTGGGACAAAATAATTTTTTAAAAGGGGAGGAAGGTGGAATAATTGGATGGACAGTTGAACAATCAAAATCATCTGGGGTTGCATTATTTTAATTCCTCACATTGACTGGTAAAAAGAGTAAAAACTTTTAAAGTCCATGTGCCTGGACTCTTCCTGACTCCAATAGCAGAATCTATTCATAGCATTCCTTTTTGGTCCCACACCTCAGTAAGTCCCTTTTTGCTTTTCACATGTTGTTTGTTGAATGGATGTAATATCCCTGACATTATAGATGTCAGATCAGATCAACAAAGATAGAAATATAAACGAAGGGGATCATTCTGTGAGAGAGAGAAATTTGTGATAAACTATTCTGCTTTAAACTTACCACAGAAAGTCCATTTTATATTCTCAAGCTGCAAAGACAGCAGGCTAAAATAATCGCCTTGAGGGTAGGTAAAAGAAAGTGATTAGAAATTCAACATGAATTTAATTATTCATTCAGTGTCTCCAGATTACACTCATCACAAAGGCACACCAACACAGAAAATAGTTACTAAATCTCCATTTTCGACAGCATGAGACAATATGAGAACAGCAAGTCTGAAGCAAAAGAAAGCATTGTTTCCATTACAGTGTTAAATGGAACACTTAATCAGCTCTTTTGCCAAAAGAGAACTTCCTATTACATTAAGTTATAAATAGAGCTGTGGGAAAAGTATCTGCAAGCTGAAAGGACCGTAGACCTGTGTCTGTTGACTTTGGTTGTTTTATAAAGTGTTATAGAGGCAGCATTTGTTGCAAAGAGTAACTCACAAAGACTTTGGGAAACCTTGGTTTTATGAAATTCTGTCTATCGCTTAGTCTAAGGTTTGATGTACCAACTTGGTAAATAGTGCATTTTTCAGGGCAGGTCTGTCAGGGAGTTTTCTCTTGCCCCCCTTTCACTCCTGCTTTATCCTTAAGCCATTTCCAGGTGTGTGAGTATTATTTCAGTTTTCCTATATTATGTCATGGAAAAGTAAGATTTGTAAACTGCATTTCCAAACAGTACTCACAGAAAGCCAGACTGAATTTACTTAGGTTTTAAAAAGTGAGGTATATGTTCAACCAGTGGCGGCTTTAAATCCTGTGTTTTCCACTCGAGATAAAAAAATGAAATCCATGAGTACTGGTTGTTGCTAGGCCAGATCTTGACCTGAAGGGTGTAGCAATGCAGGATAGAATTAAATTTCCATGCTTTTGAAAGGATGCTCAACATCACTAATCATTAGAGAAACGAAAATCAAAGCTACAAGGTATCACCTCACACCGGTCAGAATGGCCATCATCAAAAAATCTACAAACAATAAATGTTGGAGAGGGTGTGGAGAAAAGGGAACCCTCTTGCACTGTTGGTGGAAATGTAAATTGATACAGCCACTATGGAGAACAGTATGGAGGTTCCTTAAAATACTACAAATAGAACTACCATACGACCCAGGAATCCCACTACTGGGCATATACCCTGAGAAAACCATAATTCGAAAAGAGTCATGTACCACAATGTTCACTGCAGCTCTGTTTACAATAGCCAGGACATGGAAGAAACCTGAGTGTCCATCGAGAGATGAATGGATAAAGAAGATGTGGCACATATATACAATGGAATATTACTCAGCCATAAAAAGAAACAAAATTGAGTTATTTGTAGTGAGGTGGATGCACGTAGTCTGTCATACAGAGTGAAGTAAGTCAGAAAGAGAAAAACAAATACCATATGCTAACACATATATATGGAATCTAAAAAAAAATAATAATAATAGTTCTGAAGAACCTAGGGATAGGACAGGAATAAAGACACAGATGTAGAGAATGGACTTGAGGACACAGGGAAGGGGATTGGTAAGCTGGGACGAAGTGAGAGAGTGGCATGGACATATATACACTACCAAATGTAAAATAGATAGCCAGTGGGAAGCAGCTGCATAGTACAGGGAGATCAGCTCAGTGCTTTGTGACCACCTAGAGGGGTGGGATAGGGAGGGAGGGCGGGAGATGCAAGAGGGAGGGGATATGGGGATATATGTATATGTATATCTGATTCACTTTGTTATACAGCAGAAACTAACACAATATTGTTAAGCAATTATACTGCAGTAAAGATGTTAAGTAAATAAATAAATAATAAATGGACTTCTAAAATTCCTGTTTAAAAAAATATATATTTCCCATGCTTTTTTTGGAAATCTCACCCATTGAGGAATGAGATCATTTAGCAACATGACTAGTGGATTATACCTATTTCTTCTCAAAAGGAAGACTTTGAAATTTGTACTTTAAGTGACATGATGGAAACTGACCCATTTTCTAACAGGGTACTTTATTTGAATTTGGCAATATTAAATATTAAATAAATGGGAGAGTCAATGCAGAAGAAATTCTGTAGTTTCTGGAGCAATCCTAGACCAAATTACATCCTGAATTGGATTCATCCGGACCTGTGTGGCTCAACTGTGAGTGAGCAAAGGGCTCTGAGCCTGTGAATTTGGAACTGAGCGATGGTGGGAAGGGTAGTTTAACTGATCTTGATTCAGCCTGGATTAAGTGGGACACATTTTAGTTTCTTCGGGTCTGTGATGCAGATGCCTGTTGGATGCGTGGTATGCTAAAAGCTAAACTAAAATTTACTAATGTGCCATTTCTCTGCGGAGGTGATGTGTACATCAAAGAGGAAATGCAAGATCCCAATATGCTGTTCTGCTCTCCAGATGTTCCTGAAGTGACTCCCTTTCATACTGGCCTTTCTCGAGAAGGAAACCTTTGATGCTAATCGACATTTGAGTTAGATGATAGAGGCTGAGGATTCATAAGGCTGGATCTTGTCTCTGAGAAAATCTTTCATGGGTCTTCTCATGCAACCCATGAGGCAGGCAGGATTGTACTTTGCTCAGTCTTGAAAGCACTCCTGTCCTTCTCATTAAGCTGGTGGCCTGCTTCTCAGGTGTTTCTGCCTTTGCACAGTCCCAGGTGATGCTAAGACGGTTGGTGCCCGTGGCTGAGAAAATGTAGCTCAATATGGAAGTAGTCAGGAGGTTGATGGAATCCTTGAATGTCAGGGTGAGTCCCGGGACAAACCTTACCCAAAATTAGATTCTGGCTTAGATAGAGGAAGTTTGCTGTTACTCCTTAAAAACTAAGTCTCTGATGCTGCAGTTTTTGGTTTTATGTTAACATTGTTCAGTGAAAATAGAATATAAGCCTTTATCTACTTAAAAATTGTTCCCCCTACACAAGACTGTACCTTTGTTTTGCCATGATGGTATTACTTGACAAGGTTTAATCACTTCCTGGCAATTTTCAAACCCTCTTTTGTTCATTTTGTCATTTTTAAGCTTGTAAGCATCAGAACTCAGCACATTCCTGAAGAGGGCTCCTAAGAAATGCATGTATTGATTCTATTTGCACTATGCCTCTTTGCATCTTAATATTGATCTGACTCTTAACAGAGTCCCTGATAATTATTTTTATTCTCCACCCCACGCCATTTACTGTGATCCTGGGATCTCTTATTTTTCAACTCATTTGCATAGATTAGACAGTATCACTGGGTTTGGATTTATTTCCGATATTTATTTCTTCTCTCTCCCCACTCTTTTATCTGTAAGTGGTATTCTTGAATGATTTCCCAATAGTCTATGAAGTTAAGTTATGAACTTAGCCTGAGTAGAGAGTACTCTGCTTCCTTTTCAATATGATATTATCACCCCAAAAGGGAATCCTGCCTTTTTGTATTACTCTTTCCAGGAGGAGAAAGGGGCAAATTCTCTGAGCTTTATAACTATTATATTTCTTGAATCCATAATGCCTTGATGAAAAAAAGCACCAGTGTTTTATGTGCATCCACAAAAGAAAAAGGCTCAAGACAAGGAATCTAATATAGTCTATAATCTAGGAGAATCTAATAGTATAGAAAAGCTTATTGCACATGAGGGCTACATCCTTACTATATGAGGAAATGAAAAAACAAACAAATAAACAAAACCACCATGTAGAAAAAGCCAGAAAATGCATTTCTCAATATTAGCACTGGCTGGAGGAAGGAAAAAACAAAAGCCTCCCCTGATTATTTGAGCCAAAAATCCAGTGCAAACACAGCTTTGCAGTCTGAATTCACAAAAGTGATTGTAAATCGCTATTGGATTATAAGACATACCTCAATTTCAGAGATGTTGAAATGTGTAAGAAAAAGAAGTTTGTTTTAGAATCAATGAGAGGAATTAATTTAAACTGAGGTTGGTGTTTATAGGTTTGCCTGTCTTTTCTTAACTTCTAAAAGGTTTAGATAAGCATATATACCTCATTGTTCTATTCCAAACTGGATTTCCAGATGTCTTAAGGTCATTTATCACTGGGTAAGCCTCTCTGGTTCAAATTGATGTTTGCTCCCAGCCTCCACCAAGATGGAACATTTTAGAGGCTAATGTCCAAATGAGGTGTGTACATTTTAAAGGCCTCTGGAGCAATGCAGTATTGTCTTATGTTAAGGCAATGTACGTCACAGTGCAATTGTCAGATGTAAAATGACAGTAAAAATATATTCAGTCTAAAAGCTGGCTTTGTGGTATTGGTTTTCAACACTCTCTTTCCATCAGATGCACAAAAGGCCATCATCTCACTAAACTTCTCAAATTAAGTGGGATCAAACTTCTCGTTTACATTGAATGGTTGACCCTCAAGAAATACCCTGATGTTTCATGTGACTTATGTGTGGTTGAATTATTTTGTTACTGACCCGTATATCCTCCCATGGTGTCAGACAAAATAATGTCATTATTATAAAATAGAAGTATGAGATCATATTCAGTTAAAATAACTTAAGATATTCCTCCTTACACTAAGAATGACTTGGAAACTTTCGTATTTATCAAATACTAGATATATGCAGATTTTTCTCTACTTTGATCTGGATCAGGGTTTTTTACTCTGGAACGTTAGTCCAATGATTAACATGAATTAAATCTGGAAAATTCTGCACACTCTATTCCCCTTTTAAAAAGTCACGATACACAATTGAATATTAAATGTTCTGAGAAGCCCTGTTGTAAGGAAACCTAGTCAAAATTTCACAGCCATTTTACCGTGAAGCCATGTCTTTCACATAAAATCTATTCTTCTTCATGTTACACAGTTTAAGGTGCTGATCTAGATTGTTATTATTCATTTTGACTCTATGAGCAGTGATTACAGACATAAGGAGGAGGCAGATCAGACGAGTTTTAATGGGAATCCGCTGAAGGGTTTTAGGTAAGGGAGTGATCTAATTTGATATGCCATGGGGATAAAGAAATCAAACCCCCTTAATAAAGTGTTCATTCCTTCATTTGCTCATTCTTTCAACAAATACTCAGTGAGTATCTATTATATGTCAGGCACCGTGTTAGATGCTAAAGAATGAGACTCAAGTGGTAGAGCAGATGGGAGATGTCAAATGATGGCATGATGGTCATCACCAGGGCCAGAACCTTAAGATAATATGTCAGAGAGGTGTCATGGTGGGAAAATTCAATTCAACAAACATTCACTACGTAGCACTTACGTGCTAGACCGTTGTTCCCTCCAGGAGTTGCAGAGATGGATCTAGTACGTTCCAGGCTGCTGGGGAGCCTATAAGCTTGTGGTTGGAATCACATCTGTTTGGTGCCAAGTGTCACACACATTTGTAGAGCAAGAACTAACAAAAGCACAGCAGTCTTTTCTTTGCCCTGAGACAATTCATGAACTTAAAGATTGAAGGAGACTGTACATTTCTGTAGTTCCATTATCCACTTTAGCAATTGACCTAATATGTGTTATGTTCTCATTTTAGAATACACTGTGCCATAGCTTTACTAAATAATGTATTTCATCATGAAAGATTATAGAAAAGCATAAAAAAGAAAATTTAAATAAGCTATAGTCATGGAGCTGGCTTGCTCTATGACTGAGAAACCAAGGTTTTCTGGGGTTGTCTTGGTTCCTGACAGATTTCTAGTTTCAGTTCCAGTCCACACAGGTTCTTAAAATAAACTCCCTGATTATAGAAAGTAACTTGGGGAAGGGTCTCTGTTCACAATAACAACAACCAGAAAACCTAATTAGATGCACTGTAGCACTGTAAGTTAGTGGTGATCAATAACAGTGCTTTACTCGGAATGTGTGTTTTAGCTATTGCTGCTCAAGATGGTGTTTTTCACTATGTTCTTGTACTCAAATCTAACCCTAGCAACTCCTTCTTTTTCAAAGCCTTTATGTTATGGCATTTTTTTCTGTGACAAAGAAATAATATTCTAAATTATTGACATACCTCTAGAAAACTTTTTCCTGAATGTGTGAGCTGTATATTCTTTGATCATCCTATTGTAAATATTTCAACGAATTGGTACTAATAATTTTTTATAGCAAGCATAGCAACATAATTCAGTCTTTCCTCCAGTATGGTTGGTTAATCAGAACAATTTTATTGATATTTTTAAAAGCTTCTCAACATTGGTAATACCATTCAAGCTTTTAGGATTGTTGTCCAATTTGGAAAACCTTTATCAAGTTTCTTTCATAATATGCCCTTATAGAATACTTGCTGTTTGTAGAACTATGGTAAGTCTGTGCCTTCCAGACACAGGAATTCAAATAAGTTCTATTTTGTACTCCCCGTAAAAATGTATGATTGTTTATAATTATATATAGAATATGTTTCTTACAGGAGTCAATTTCCATGTTGACTTGGTGTCAAATGCAAATCCTCAGCTTAAAATTTTATATGTCCAATGAACGGAAAATGTTTCCACAGACCAGATTCTAGTTCCATACATTTCAAAACTTGTTTCTACTCATTATCCACATACTTCTGGTGTTAAGTGCCCCTTACATCAGGGTAACTTTCAATAGGACCTCTGGCCCTATACTTTTGTGTCATGGCACTGGGCGAGTCAACACAGGGGGTAGTTGGAGTATTCCTGGAAGCCGTTCATATACCAGAACAACTAGCGATAAGCAAACTGTAAACAACGTAAATACCCCTCCCTAAGTACAAACTAATCTACCCCAACTTCAACTTCCCTTTAGCTGGATCTCAAAAATGCTCTTGATCACTCCAGGGAAACTTGACCAGAGATAAAGTATAATGAAGGCAAAATTGAAGTGAAGAGAGACAGCAGGCTTAACCAGTTGTGGTTGAAATAGTTTATTTCTCCAATCTTATTGTACCAATTGTGCTCATACAACACATTGGTAGGGCCCCTCCCAGGGTCTTGGAAGGTATTCATGCAGTCGAGGAGTCTGAAGCTTAAACTTCATTAGCTTTTTACCTCTGAGTTCCATTTTTCTCTTCTTTCCAACGGACTTGGGCTTTTTCTATCCACACTATACCTTTTCCTATTCTGTTCCTTCCTCTTACTCATAGTTTCTCTTGACTCCCATGGAGCCCAGTTCTACCTTCTAACTTCTTTTACTGTGGCCTTTCAGCTTAATCTCTCACTGCTTACTTTTTGTTTTCCCTCTAGGAGTGGTTGCTTTTGGTTTAAGTACCAATGCCTAGAATAGGTGCCTATAACCACAGGGGTAGGGGAGAGTAGGGGACAGTATTACATGCTCTGAAGAGGACTGCCCTGAGGCAACACCAGGTTCTAACATTAAGACAGCAGGAAAGTGAGTCAAGGAACTAGGCCAGCTGGCTGAGGAGATCACCACTCTTGCTTAATGATGGGGAGATTACATTTAAAGGAATACCACCTCTTGATTACTAGGTTTCTCACCGTCTTTCCATCACAGTGAATCCTTTTCATCAGAATTTTGATAAGAGTACCTTTAAAATGCTTATGAATACACCACTTTGGGAGAATGTGTTCAGGCAGAGGAACCTGCTCCCCTGATCGCAGATGTGCTTCTGGGGGGGTTCCCTTTAATGCAAAGGATGAGAAGATCATTCTCACATAAAAGGGTTTGGGGAGAAGTAGGACCCATGACTGGCATTTCTGGGACAAATTAATATTTAAATATGAAATGTACATTTATAACGTAGGATTTGTCATTTTGCAGAGTTGGTTATCTCTGAATGAAAACGGTATTATTGTGAGCTATCTGGCGATACGTGAAAGTTTATTTTCTTCTCAGTCTTCTCATTCCTGTAGATCATCTCCCAAATTTCTGCATCCCCCCCCCCCCCCGCAGATCATCCTCCTCTGAGCTTCCTATGAAACTATCCAGAAGATCCATTTGTCTAAAACCAGACTTATTCCAGATCTGCCTTTGTTCCATTATTTATTTTCACAGTGAATACCACCACTTTTCGTCCATACCAGCTGCCCATGACAATAAAGAACCCCTTTAAACTTAACTTATATCTTGCCTGTTACACTTAATTGGTTAATAAAATTGATCAATTCTGAGTTTAAAGATTTCTCAAATCCACCCACTTCTCTCCATTTCACTGCCGCTGTCATTGACGTGGCCCTCAACATTTCATGATGAATTAAGGCATCAACACTCTGCCAACCCATTTCACCTCCCTCCTTTCTGGTCTAAATTTTAAAAAAATGACCACTTAAATCATCTCTCTGAATCACTGATCTCTTCTTGCCCTTCCTCTGTTTAGGATCTCAGGATAAAGTTCAGATTTCTTGGTATCCCTGTGATACTTTTCAGCCCTCGCTTTCAAACTTTCTCCAGCCATTCTTAATATCTTTCAGTCCATTAAACGTGCCATGCACTTCCTTGTCCCTAGGTCTTTGCATCTTTTGGTTACTTCCTCCTGAAACACCTTACTGTACCTTCATTATTCAGCTCAGGTAACACTCCTTCCAGAAAGCCCATCCTGAGCTCAGACTCTACCCAGCAGTCTGAATTAGAGATTCTGAATCTGCTATTGGGCTATAATCACCAACAGGATTGTTATTGCTAATGCCAATAAGAATTAGACAGTTACTGGATGCTGGTTTCTGTACTTGATATGTGTTCTTTCATTTAAATCCTCACAAAATGTTATGAGATTAGCTTCATTAATTTACCCGTTTTATAGGTGAGGAGGCTGGGGCTTTGTGAGGTCAATGAACTGGCCCAAGATGACACTGGTAGTAAGCAGTAAGGAGCAGAGCTGTGATTTTAGCCTGAGTTGATCTAATGGATTCCAAAGCTAATGCTATTAAGTTCAGCCTAATAGCTGCTCATTCATCACACTCGCTTGCCATAATCTTTAAAAAGATTTTTATAGTAGACTTTATATTTTTAGAGCAGTTTTAGATTCACAGCAAAATTGAGGAGAAAGTATAAAAATCTCCCATGTGCCCTCTGCCCCAACACATGCTTAGCCACCCCCATTACCAACATCCACCACCAGAGTGGTACATTTGTCACAACTGAAAAACCTACATTGATACATCATTATCATCCAGAGTCCATAGTTTATATTTAGGTTCACTCTTGGTGTTGCACAGTCTCCGGGTTTGGACAAATGTCTAATGACATATATTCACCATTATACTATCATACAGAATAGTTTCATTGCCCTAAAAAACCTCTTTGCTCTGCCTACTCATTCCTCTCACTCCCTAGCCCCTGACAACACTGATTGTTTTACTGTCTTCATCTCTTTGCCTTTTCCAGAATGTTATATAGTTGTAATCATACAGTAGGTAGCCTTTTAAGATCAAGTTATCTCACTTAGTAATATGCATTTACATTTCACCACATCTTTTCAAGCTCATTTGTTTTCGGTACTGAATAATATTCCATTGTTTGGATATATCACAGTTTATCTGCTCACCTACTGAAGGACATCTTAGTTGCTTCCAACTTTTGACAGTATGAATACATCTGGTATAAAAATCCATGTGCAGGTTTTTGTGTGGAAATAAGTTTAGCTCCTTTGAGTAAATACCAAGGAGCATGATTGCTAGATTGTATGGTAAGAATATGTTTAGTTTTGTAAGACGCTGCCAAACTGACTTCTAAAGTGGCTGTACCATTTTGCATTCCCACCAGCAGTAAATGATAGTTTATGTTACTCCACATTCTCATCAGCATTTAGTGTTTTCAGTGTTTGGGATTGGGACCATTCTAGTAGGTATGTAGTGGTATTATATTGTTGTTTTAATTTGCATTTCCCTAATGACATATTATATGAAGCATCTTTTCATATACTTATTTTCCATCTGTATAACTTCTTTGGTGAGGTATCTGATAAGGTCTTTGGGTGGTTTTTTAATTGATTATTCATATTCTTATTGTTGCGTTTTAAGAGTTCTTTGTATATTTTAGATAACAGTCCTTTATGAGCTATGTCTTTTGCAAATATTTCCTTCCATTCCGTGGCTTGTCTTTTCATTCTCTTCACTATGTCTTTCACAGACCAGAAGTTTTAAATTTTAATGGAGTCCAGTCTATCAGTTCTTTCTTTCATAGATCATGAATTTGCTGTCATATCTAAAAAGCCATCCCTACACCCAAGGTTATCTAAATTTTCCCCTATGTTATCTTCTACTAGCTTAATAGTTTAGCGTTTCACGTTCAGGTCTGCAATTCATTTTGAGTTAATTTTTGTGAAGGGTATAAGCTCTATACTTAGATTCATATTTTTGCATGTGGATGTCCAGTTGTTCCAGCACCATTTGTTGAAGAGACTGTCTTTGCTCCATTTTACTGCCTTAGCTCCTTTGTCAAAGATGAGTTGACTGTATTTATGTGAGTCTATTTCTGAGTTCTCTCTTCTTTTCCATTGAACTATTTGTTTATTTTTTTTTTTACCAGTACCACACTGAGCTTCTGACCTGTATCTTTTCCTTCTCTCTGAAGAACTTCAAAAATTGCCTCAATTTTTGTTTGAGAAAGTCTTTATTTCTCCTTCACTTTTGAAGGGTAACTTCTCAGGGTACGATATTCTAGTGAGTGCTTTTTTCTCTCAACACTTTAAATATTTCACTCCATCAACTGATGAAGGGATAAAGAAGATGTGGTATATATATATATACAATGGAATACTACTCAGTCGTAAAAAAGAATGAAATAATGCCATTTACAGCAACATGGATGAACCTAGAGATTATTATACTAAGTGAAGTCAGAGAAAGAGACAAATATCATGATATCACTTATATGTGGAACCTAAAAAAAAAAATGATACAAATGAACCTATTTACAAAACAGAAACAGACTCAGAGACATAGAAAGCAAACTTGTGGTTACCAAAGGGGAAAGGTGGGGGGGAGGGATAGATTAGGAATTTGGGAGTAACATGTACACACTACTATATATAAAATAGGCAAACAACACAGACCTACTGTATAACAGAGGAAACTATACTCAATATTTTGTAATAATCTATATGGAAAAATAATCTGAAAAATCTATCATATATATATATATGTAACTGAATCACTTTGCTGTACACCTGAAATTAACACATTTTAAATCAACTATACTTCAATAAAAAATAAATTAATACTAAATAGTTAACTCTCTCCTTGCTTGCACTGACTGAGGAGAAGTCTGATATAATTCTTATCCTTGCTGCTTTATAGATAAGGTGCTTTTATTCCCTCTGGCTCTTGTCAGGATTTTTCCTTTATATTTGTTTCTCTACAATGTAAATATGATATGCGTAGGTATAGAGGTATAGTTCTTATGTTTGTCTTGTGTTGTTTTTTCACATTTATCTTGCCTGATGTTCTCTGAGCTTCTTCCTGGCTCTGTGGTTTGGTGTCTGATACTAATTTGGGGAAATTCTCAGTCATTATTTTGCTCAGTCATATTGCTTCTCTTCCTTTTCCTCCTTCTCCTTCTGGTATTTCCATTATGCACATGTTCCATCTTTTATAGTTGGTCCACAGTTAACAGATATTTTATTCCATTTTTTTCATTCTTATTTCCCTTTGCTTTTCAGTTTTGGCAATTTCTACTGTGATGTCCTCAAGCTCAAAGATTCTTTTCTGAGCTATGTCCAGTCTAGTAATAAGCCCATTCAAGGTATCCTTTATTTCTGTTCGAGTGTCTTGGATCTCCAGCATTTATCTTTTATTCTTTCTTAGAATTTCCTTCTCTCTGCTTTCATTTCCCATCTTTTCTTGCATGCTATATACTTTTTTCAATTATAGATCTTAGCACATCAGCCATAGTTGTTTTAAATTCATGGTCTGACAATTCCAGTATCCCTGCCATATCTGGTCTCATTCTGAAACTTGCTCTGTCTCTTCAAACTGTGTTTTTTGCCTTTTAGTGTATCTTGTAATTTTTTGTTAGAAGGTAGATATGCTGCACTGGATAAAAGGAACTACTCTGCATAGGCCTTTAGTAATGTGGTAGTAAGATGTAGGGGAGAGGAAGCATTCGTAGTCCTGAGATGAGGTCTCAGTCTTTTAGTGGGCTTGTGTATCTGGACTGTGAACTTCATGTGTGCTTCTCAGACCTCCCCCACCTCGTGGGACAGGATGGCTAGAGTGGGCTGGAGCCGGGTATTTCCCTTCCTCCAGGTCAGTTTAGTTTTGCTAAAACCCTGGCAGATTAGGCTCTGGTTAAATAATTTCTCCTAAGGGCAGACATTGTTAAGAAGAACAGAATGTTCAGGTATATTTCAAAATGGTTCCTTTTCCTCTCCCCCTGCCAAAGCATGAGGAGATTTTTCTCTGCTGTTTACTGTGAGAACCTGATTAAGCTCCGAGACGTAAAACTCACTATAGTATGGAGAATGCCCTAGGTCCTCTTGGAGTTTTTTTACTCTCAGAGTTGTTCACACAGGGCCTCTAGCAATTCATCAATTACAGTTTATTTACAGGGTAGGTTCTCCTACCCTGACATTGGTTCCCATGAATGTTTCTGCTTGTGGATGTCTGTCCCACTAAGCTGTGATACTCTGTATCCACCTGTCTGTCTCTCCAATTTGGGGGATAGCGGTTTGCCCTGTGACTGTTCTATTATGGATCTGAGAAAAGTTGTTGATTTGTTTACCTTTTCACTCCTTAGGATGGAGTGAAACTCAAACTTACTTTGAGCTAAATCCTCGAGGGAAGAGACCTTGCCCAATGTCTGTATCTCAGCAGCACCTAGCATAGAGCCTAGTACACTGAAAGCTATCACTAAAAATGGGTTGAATGCCTGACTGGTGAATAAATAAATTGATGAGCTCATGACTTTAGCATTCTAATGACATTGATTTAATGGACATAGAGATCTGTATTAAGTACAGTTCCTTTCTCCTTACTATACCGTCCCCTCTACCTCAGATTTCTGTTTTCTAGTCAGTTGACACAACCTCGCCCTTGAGCTGCTTCGGACATTTTACTTTCTTTATCTGAAGTTTAAGAACATTTATTATGTCACTCAAAAAGATTTTAAATTAATATTTTATTATGTCTTTTTACATGTATTAACTTTAAGTGTGTCTTTGTTCTTTAGGGAGGGAGGGGAAGAACTGTTGGAATATATGAATGAGTCTTTCATGTAAAAATAAACTTCCAAGGAATTTCTCAAATGTAGCTCCACGTGGGAAGATCAATAGAAAGAAATAATGATGAGGTTATGGCCTCCAGTTCCATCATTTTATGGCTTATAATAAAATAATGCTGTATACTTTTCATAAGGGGAAGATTATTTATTCTGTCTTTTCTCAGAGAACTTTTTTCAAGAATATGTTCTACTCTACCACGATCTAGCTTCTCTACATCTAAATCAACTAACTTTTATATCGAGTATCTGAGATGAGCTTATGCATTTTTGAAGTCAGCATTTTATAGACACATTTTATCTTTTTGCCTCACCCTTCACTTTTTAATTAGTATGATGAACTCTTGAATACTTCAAAGCCTTTTTCCTTTTGTACCACCAAACAATGCAGTATAATCATGGCAGTTAACAGTTGTAAAGGATTTTATGAATATTTGAATCTAAAAAGCCTCCTTCTCCCTTAGCTCAAAGAATGCAGATTTAATGGGTTTCTAGTTGCTTTGAACCCACAGGAACGCAGATCTAAATCATATCTGGGGTTTTGTTCACCAGGCTCATGTCAGCCTCTGAGGAGGTGCCCTGTTAATCTTGATCTCTTTCAGAATGGCCAGATGATGAATTCACCCAGGCTTTCATTTTCAGCTACATTTCTCTCAATCCACCTAAGCGTCTTTCAACAAATAGTCAGAGTATCTTAATCACTTTTTCTCCTCTCTCATCACCTCTCCTGTCAGGACCCTAGCATTGGGCCTAGTGGAGGACAAAACAGTAAATTTCCATTTAAGCTCAGCAGTGGGATTTCTGTTAGATTCCTAGGTGCCCCCATTGAGAGTTGCCAAGTCTCCCATTACAGAAGCTCAACAAACTAGGTGTTTTCAGCATTCCTGACTCCCTGGAAAGGAAAACCATTACTCATGTCTTGATTCCATTTTCCCTTTTTCCTGATTATCTCCCATTACTCCATGTACCCTACTCCCCATCTTTGATTCGTCTTTCAGCCTCCCTCCCTTTGGTCCCTGGATTCAGTCTGCCTTAACTCTGGCCAGCAACTTTCTTTTCTCCCTCTTCGTCTCTTTCCAGAGCTCAGCTTCCACGCCAGCCCCTAAGTACCTCTAGTGTTTGCCTCTGTCCAGCCTCACGAGATAGGGTTTGAGGTTCAACTTGAGTAGCTGCATCTTTTCCTTATGGTACCAGTTCCAACTAGAGGCAGGCCTCCGAGATATTGCAGGTTCTGTTCAGACTGCTGCCATAAAGCAAATATTGCAATAAAGGCGAGTTGCACAAATTTTTTGATTTCCCCGGTGCACATAAAATGTATGTTTGCACTGTGCCATAGTCTAGTAAGTGTACAAAAGCATTATGTCTGAAAAAAATCTTCTCCCTTAATTAAAAAATACTTATGGCTGAAAAATGCTATCATCTGAGCCTTCAGTGAGTCGTAGAAGTGACATCAAAGATGACTGATCACAGATCACCATAGCAAATATAATAATGAAAAAATTTGAACTATTTGTAGAATTACTAAAATGTGACACAGAGACATGAAGTGAGCCAGTGCTGTTGGAAAAATGGTGCTGATAGACTTGAGCGATGCAGGGTTGTACAGACCTTCAGTTTTTAAAAAGTGCAGTATCTGCAAAGCACAGTACAGCAAAGCAGATCATTTTTTTTTTTTCTGAAGGGAAAGAATCCCTTGACTTTCCAATCATGTCAGCTACAGCAAACACCTTCTATTCACTGCCCTTAAGCATCTGTTCCTCACCCTCAACACATCTGTTTTTTCTCCACTTGCTTGATAGGCAGCCCCTAAGATGCTTCCAAACTCTGAATCTCTTGAGAGGCTGGAAATGGAAAATGATAATGATGACACAGGACGGTCAGGCAGCAGATGACAGGGGCACTTTTCCAAACCTCTATGAACATGTTTAAATTCCAGAATTAACTTTACAGATTTGGCCTTGGGCCACCCTGTGTGCTGGGATTGCCAATTCCAGTCAGGCCAAACAAGAGATGAGATGAGAGGGGAGGATCCTTCTCAGATGAGGGGAAAAGGTCATGCCACCCTCATGGTCCTCCAAGTGTTCTCTTTGGAGAGAAGAAAGGGGAAAACTTGGAAAAATAGAAGGGTGGAAAAAAGAGTTACATATGGCTCAATTTTATTTAACACTAACACAGTGACTCTTAGAGGAAAACATAGGCAGAACACTCTATGATATAAATCACAGCAAGATCCTTTTTGACCCCCCTCCTAGAGAAATGGAAATAAAACCAAAAATAAACAAATGGGACCTAGTGAAACTTAAAAGCTTTAGCACAGCAAAGGAAACCATAAACAGGATGAAAAGACAGCCCTCAGAATGGGAGAAAATATTTGCAAATGAAGCAACTGACAAAGGATTCATCTCCAAAATTTATAAGCAGCGCGTGCAGCTCAATATCAAAAAAACAAACAGCCCAATCCAAAAATGGGCAGAAGACCTAAATAGACATTTCTCCAAAGAAGATATACAGATTGCCAACAAACACATGAAAGGATGCTCAACATCATTAATCATTAGAGAAATGCAAATCAAAACTACAATGAGATATCATCTCACACCAGTCAGAATGGCCATCATCAAGAAATCTACAAACAATAAATGCTGGAGAGGGTGTGGAGAAAAGGGAACCCTCTTGCATTGTTGGTGGGAATGTAAATTGATACAGCCACTATGGAGAACAGTATGGAGGTTCCTTAAAAAACTAAATATAGAGCTACCATATGACCCAGCAATCCCACTACTGGGCATACACCCTGAGAAAACCATAATTCAAAAAGAGTCATGTACCACAATGTTCACTGCAGCTCTATTTACAATAGCCTGGACATGGAAGCAACCTAAGTGTCCATCGACAGATGAATGGATAAAGAAGATGTCGCACATATATATACAATGGAGTATTACTCAACCATAAAAGGGAGCAAAATTGAGTTATTTGTAGTGAGGTGGATGGACCTAGAGTCTGTCATACAGAGTGAAGTAAGTCAGAAAGAGAGAAACAAATACCGTATGCTAACACATATATATGGAATCTGAAAAAAAAAAAAAAGGTTCTGATGAACCTAGGGGCGGGACAGGAATAAAGACGCAGACATAGAGAATGGACTTGAGGACCCAGGGAGGGGGAAGGGTAAGCTGGGACAAAGTGAGAGAGTGGCATGGACATATGTACACTACCAAATGTAAAATAGATAGCTAGTGGGAAGCAGCTGCATAGCACAGGGAAATCAGCTCGGTGCTTTGTGACCACCTAGAGGGGTGGGATAGGGAGGGTGGGAGAGAGACGCAAGAGGTAGGGGATATGGGGATATATGTGTACGTATAGCTGATTCACTTTGTTATAGAGCAGAAACTAACACACCATTGTAAAGCAATTATACTCCAATAAAGATATTAAAGAAAAAAAAACTAACATAGTCCTACCAGTTAATTTGCAAATCATTTCTAGTAGTGGCTAAAATTTTACAAAAATTTTTACCGTGTATTATGCTTAGAAAAGAGACTAAAAAGAGAGAAAAAACGAGGCAAAATAACACTTGTGTCAGTTAGTCTAATCTCATGGGTATTCCTCCTTGCCCCGACAATCTCATGGCCCTGAATAGCTTGGTTTGGCTCTATTTCTTTTTGAAAAACAGCTGCTTTTGCAAAATGTTTCTGCTTCCTCTAAAGGATTATGAGCAGAGAACGTTACAGAAAAGTTACCCAACTAATTTATCATAAATATCTTTAAACCTGGTTGTTTAGCTCTTGTTGGGAATGTTAAGTCTTGAACAAATTATATATCCATTATCAAATTGGCAAGACATGCAGATTGAAAACAATCTGCTCATGTTTTAGATATTCTCCCCAACACATCTTGTCTTCGCCAACTCAAGAAGGTTTAGGTCTGAAGAGCAGTCCCATTTTCCATTTCTGAAAGCATGATCAGGGAGAGAAATCATGTAGCCTTTGGTGAAGAATACCCTGTTCAATGAACTTGCTATGGAAGTAGAAGTAAAATGACAGGGCTCATTGCTGTAAGGAACTTTTCCTTCTTCAATGAAAAACTACTCATCTGTTTCTATTAATCAGTAGCTTTTAACTGATTCAGAGAAGCAAAAGCTGTTAACATCAGTATCTGTTGTATTCTACTCAAGCTGCCCAATTGTGTTTTTGCCCCAGTCCAGTGACTAGAACCCTGGAGACAGAGTGAAGATTTGGGTTCATGTCCTTTGTCTGCCATTTAATAAATATGTACTCATGGGAAAGTGCTGTTTTTCCTCATTTGTAAAATAGGGGTCTTAATAATCGTATCTACTTCTTGGGGAGGCTGTGAGAATTCACTTTGAGAATGAATGTGAGAAGCAGTTTTAAAACAACTACAAGAGATTTATTTATTCCCCCAACAAACATGTTTATTGAGGTCCTAATAGGTATCAAGCATTGTCCTAAGTACTGGAACTATAAAAGTAGAAATTGAAACCCATCTCTACCCCACTTTGCCATCCAGGAGAGGTCAGATACAAACATGTAAACAATGAGATAATTGCTTTAATTAAAGTGGATTCAAAGCGCAGGAAATGCAAAGAACTCAGACCTGATGGGGAAGTTGTAAAGTGATACAGTGGAAATAAGCATTGGGGCTAATGGAAGGATATGTGACATTTTGCGCAATGAACAGGCGGTGGGAATTGATCCAGGCAGAAGGAAGAGAATGTGTGCAGACACAAAGGCATGAGGAAACATGGCACATTTATAATCTGGAGCTGAGGAAAAAAGATCTGAACTGGCAAGATATATTTAGGAGGTATCATCATATAGGAAGTGATGGAATCCAGGATGGAATGAGAGATGAGAGCTAAGGATGGTTTCAGAGGGATAAAAGATGATAATGAGACACAGAATGAGAAGAAGCAGCCAGAGAAGTAGATGGAAAACCAGACGAGAGTCATGTTCATGTTTTAGAAATTAATGGGGGAGAGAATTTTAAGAAGGGAACGGCAACAGTGAGATCAAGCACAACTGAGAGATCAAGCAAGAGAAAGTCTTAAATGTATCCAACGGATTAAAAGAACCCAGAGATCCTTAATAACCTGAGTGAGGATCAAGGAAGAGATCCACAAGCATTATCTTGATGTTTTGAGGTGTGAATAGCAAGTCTGAAAGGGACAATAATAAGTACTTGCTCCCTGTTAGCTGAGAATAGAAAGAGCAAGATGGGGTCAGAGAAGAAGGATCAAGGTTCCAAGCGTACGAGGGAATGTTGATGCTTATTTCCAGCAGCTAGACCATGAAAAGAGAGAACTGTATAGGGCTGTAACCAGAGAAGACAAAACTATTGCTGGGGATGTTTCAGACCAAATAGAAAAACTGGAACATGTTTTTATGTTTATATATAGCATATGTATCTACATAATTTAGAATTTTCTTATTGAATTCCTACAAAATATCTTTGGATGGTTTAATCAATAAAATGTGAGTGTGTTTATCACAGGATATGGCTTTAAAATAAATTCAGGTGGCGTCCCTGGTGGCGCAGTGGTTGAGAGTCTGCCTGCCGATGCAGGGCACACGGGTTTGTGCCCCGGTCCGGGAAGATCCCACATGCCGCGGAGCCACTGGGCCCGTGAGCCATGGCTGCTGAGCCTGTGCGTCCGGAGCCTCTGCTCCGCAACGGGAGAGGCCACAACAGTGAGAGCCCCGCGTACCGGAAAAAAAAAAAAAAAAAAAAAAAATTGCAAGTCTAATCCAGTGCTCCCATTTGCATATTATGCAGTCATTGAAACAGGAAAATGTTTATGATATAGGGGTAAAGTTTTTTTATTACCAATTCCCTGCAGTATTTCTAGTCTGAACATGTTCCATTCCAGTACTCTCAGTAGCCAATTCTGGGGTTTTCTAAATAGACATAGATAATATACACACATAAATAATGAGAAATTCTTTCTTTCTTTCCAATTTCTGTATCGTGCTTCTTTTACTCTTTTCAAATTGTACTGGCTAGGACATGCATTGTAATAGAATACTGAAAACAGATATCCTTGTCTTCTTCCTGAGTTTAAATGCAATTTTTAAAATATTTCAGTAATGAATTTAATAGTTATATGCATTGTTTAGCTGCCCTTCATTACATTAAACACCTTTTCTTCTATCCCTAAAGTGTGTTAGTATGGATGGTTGTTGACTTTATTAAATGATATTTCCTGGATCTAATGGGATCCCTAAATCTTTTCGTCTACTCATGCATTAAATTACATTGGTAGATTTTCTGATGTGAAACAGACCTTAAACATTTTAAATCATTTCACCTTGATTATAATATACTATCTTTTTGTACTTTCTGGACTTTTTATCGGAATGTTCAAATATACACTGAAAGAGACAGAATAGTAATATACATCTTAATGCTATCATCACCTAGCTTCAAAAATTATCAACATTTTCCTCTTCTTGCTTTATCCATCCCTCTCTCAACCCCAATTTTTTTTAGGGTGGATTCTTTAAAAACAAATCTTAGACATCATATTTCACCCATAAGTAGTTCAGTATGCATCGTTAACTGATAAAGGTATTGTTAAAATACGCAGCAACCATTCCAGTATTGCATCCAGCAGAATTAATGGGAATTCCTTAGTATAATCTAATACCTATTTTATATCGGTATTGCCAGGAGACTCTCAAAGGTATCCTTATACATTATTTTGTTCCCTTCCAACTCATTACCTAAATGAGATCCAAACATTGCAAACTGCACATCATGATTATGTCTAAGTCTCCTTTATTCTATAACAGTTCCCCTCACAAACACAAACACACACACACACGTGGTCCCTGTTTTTCAAGACGTTGAGTTGTTGAGAAATTTAGGTTATTTGTTCCAGAACATTCTTTGGGTTTGGCCGATTGACACATTCTTCATGGTGTCATTTCACTTACTCTTCTAGACTACACTTTTCCTATTAACTGAAATTCAGATTTAGGAGCATTATTGAATTTAGGTAGTTTTTTAGGCAGGAATAATTCATAGTGGTGCTGTGTCCTTCCTATTGCATCACATTGTGAGGAACAAAATACCCAATTGTCCCACACTTAGTGATGTTCAGATTGATCGGTGGACTCATGTGGGGTCAGCCTAATTCATCCATTGCAGATGTTCTCATCATCATTTACCTAATGATTGTAGCATCTGCGATTATTGCCTGCATGTATTATTTCATTTGATGTTGTAAAATAATGATGATCTAATTGTATCATTAATTTTGCATTTATTAACTGAAGTCTTTTTCATAGAACTGTCTCATCAACTTTTTAGGTACAATAAAATAGAGTCCATATAGAAAAATAGGGATAAATGCTTTATTCTTTCCTTTTATTTTTCAGTTTTCAGACTACAAGTTTTTGTCCTAGCAACCACCATTGATGACCAATAAGGTGGTTCTGTTTTTGTTTTGGTGTTTTTAGTGTCATTATGGTTTTCTGATTTTATTTTATTTTTTTGAATTTTATTTTATTTATTTTTTATACAGCAGGTCCTTATTAGTCATCAGTTTTATACACATCAGTGTATACATGTCAATCCCAATCTCGCAATTCATCACACCACCACCACCACCACCCACCGCTTTCCCCCCTTGGTGTCCATATGTTTGTTCTCTACATCTGTGTCTCAATTTCTGCCCTGAAAAGTGGTTCATCTGTACCATTTTTCTAAGATCCACATATATGCGTTAATATATGATATTTGTTTTTCTCTTTATGACTTACTTCACTCTGTATGACAGTCTCTAGATCCATCCACATCTCTACAAATGACTCAATTTCGTTCCCTTTTATGGCTGAGTAATATTCCATTGTATATATGTACCATATCTTCTTTATCCATTCATCTGTTGATGGGCATTTAGGTTGCTTCCATGACCTGGCTATTGTAAATAGTGCTGCAATGATCACTGGGGTGCGTGTGTCTTTTTGAATTATGGTTTTCTTGGGGTATATGCCCAGTAGTGTGATTGCTGGGTCATATGGTAATTTTAATTTTAGTTTTTTTAAGAAACCTCCGTACTGTTCTCCATAGTGGCTGTATCAATTTACATTCCCACCAACAGTGCAAGAGGGTTCCCTTTTCTCAACACCCTCTCCAGCATTTGTTGTTTGTAGATTTTCTGATGATGCCCATGTAACTGGTGTGAAGTGATATCTCATTGTAGTTTTGATTTGCATTTCACTAATAATTAGTGATGTTGAACACCTTTTCATGTACCTCTTGGCCAACTGTATGTCTTCTTTGGAGAAATGTCTATTTAGATCTTCCTCCCAGTTTTTGTTTGTTTGGTTTTTTTGTGGTACACGGGCCTCTCACTGTTGTGGCCTCTCCCGTTGCGGAGCACAGGCTCCGGACGCGCAGGCTCAGCGGCCATGACTCACGGGCCCAGCCGCTCCGCGGCATGTGGGATCCTCCCGGACCGGGGCACGAACCCGTGTCCCCTGCATCGGCAGGCGGACTCTCAACCGCTGCGCCACCAGGGAAGCCCTTCCTCCCATTTTTTGATTGGGCTGTTTCTTTTTTTAATATTGAGCTGCATGAGCTGTTTATATACTTTGGAGAATAATCCTTTGTCCGTTGATTCATTTGCAAATACTTTCTCCCATTCTGACGGTTCTCTTTTCGTCTTGTTTATAGTTTCCTTTGCTGTGCAAAAGCTTTTAAATTTCATTAGGTCCCATTTGTTTATTTTTGTTTTTATTTCCATTATTCTAAGAGCTGTGTCAAAAAAGATCTTGCTGTGATTTATATCAAAGAGTGTTCTTCCTATGTTTTCCTCTAAGAGTTTTATAATATCCAATCTTACATTTAGGTCTCTAATCCATTTTGAGTTTATTTTTGTGTATGGTGTTAGGGAGTGTTCTAATTTCATTCATTTACATGTAGCTGTCCAGCTTTCCCAGCACCACTTATTGAAGAGACTGTCTTTTCTCCATTGTATATCCTTGCCTCCTTTGTCATAGATTAGTTGACCATAGGTGTGTGCGTTTATCTCTGGGCTTTCTATCCTGTTCCATTGATCTATATTTCTATTTTTGTGCCAGTACCATATTGTCTTGATTACTATAGCTTTGTAGTATAGTCTGAAGTCAGGGAGTCTGATTCCTCAAGCTCCGTTTTTTCCCCTCAAGATTGCTTTAGCTATTTGGAGTCTTTTGTGTCTCCATGCAAATTTTAAGATTTTTTTGTTCTAGTTCTGTAAAAAATGCCATTGGTAATTTGATAGGGATTGAACTGAATCTGTAGATAGCTTTAGGTAGTATAGTCATTTTCACAATATTGATTCTTCCGATCCAAGAACATGGTAAAGCTCTCCATCTGTTGGTATCATCTTCAATTTCTTTAATCAGTGTCTTACAGTTTTCTGCATACAGGTCTTTTGTCTCCTTAGGTAGGTTTATTCCTAGGTATTTTATTCTTTTTGTTGCAATGGTAAATGGGAGTGTTTCCTTAATTTCTCTTTCAGATTTTTCATCATTAGTGTATAGGAATGCAAGAGATTTCTGTGCATTAATTTTGTATCCTGCAACTTTACCAAATTCACTGATTAGCTCTAGTAGTTTTCTTGTAGCATCTTTAGTATTCTGTATGTATGGTATCATGTCATCTGCAAACAATGACAGTTTTACTTCTTCTTTTCCAATTTGTATTCCTTTTATTTCTTTTCTTCTCTGATTGCTGTGGCTAGGAGTTCCAAAACTCTATGTTGAATAATAGTGGCAAGAGTGGGCATCCTTGTCTTGTTCCTGATCTTAGAGGAAATGCTTTCAGTTTTTCATCGTTGAGAATGATGTTTGCTGTGGGTTTGTCATATATGGCCTTTATTATCTTGAGGTAGGTTCCCTCTGTGCCCACTTTCTGGAGGATTTGTATCATAAATCGGTGTTGAATTTTGTCAAAAGCTTTTTATGCACCTATTGAGATGATCATATGATTTTTATTCTTCAATTTGTCAGTATGGTATATCACATTGATTGATTTGCATATATTGAAGAATCCTTGCATCCCTGGGAAAAATCCCACTTGATCATAGTATATGAACCTTTTAATGTGTTGTTGGATTCTGTTTGATAGTATTTTGTTGAGGATTTTTGCATGTATATTCATCAGTGATATTGGTCTATAATTTTCTTTTTTTTGTGACATCTGGTCACAATGTCTGGTTTTGGTATCAGAGTGATAGTGGCCTCATAGAATGATCTTGGGAGTGTTCCTTCCTCTGCAATTTTTTTTGGAAGAGTTTAAGAAGCATGGGTGTTAGCTCTTCTCTAAATGTTTGATAGAATTCACCTGTGAAGCCATCTGGCACTGGACTTTTGTTTGTTGGAAGATTTTTAATCACCTTTTCAATTTTATTACTTGTGTTTGGTCTGTTCATATTTTCTATTTCTTCCTGGTTCAGTCTTGGAAGGTTGTACCTTTCTAGGAATTTATCCATTTCTTCCAGGTTGTACATTTTATTGGCATAGAGTTGCTTGTAGTAATTGCTTATGATGCTTTGTATTTCTGTGGTGTACATTGTTACTTCTCCTTTTTCATTTCTAATTTAATTGATTTCAGTCCTCTCCCTCTTTTTCTTGATGAGTCTGGCTAATGATTTATCAATTTTGTTTATCTTCTCAAAGAACAACTTTTAGTTTTATTGATCTTTGCTATTGTTTTTGTGGTTTCTATTTCATTTATTTCTGCTCTGATCTCTATGATTTCTTTCCTTCTACTAACTTTGGGTTTTGTTTGTTATTCTTTCTCTAGTTCCTTTAGGTGTAAGGTTAGATTGTTTATTTGAGATTTTTCTTGTTTCTTGAGGTAGGATTGTATTGCTATAAACTTCCCTCTTAGAACTGCTTTTACTGTATCCCATAGGTTTTGGATCACTGTGTTTTCATTGTCATTTGTCTCTAGGTATTTTTTTATTTCCTCTTTGATTTCTTCAGTGATCTCTTGGCTTTTTGGTAACATATTGTTTCATCTCCATATATTTATGTTTTTTACCTTTTTTTCCCTGTAATTTATTTCTAGTCTCATACTGTTGTGCCCAGAAAAGATGCTTGATATGAATTCAATTTTCTTGAATTTACTGAGGCTTGATTTGTGACCCAAGATGTGATCTATCCTGGAGAATGTTCCGTGTGCACTTGAGAAGAACTGCCACTTTCAGGTGGAATGTCCTACAAATATCAATTAAATCTATCTGGCCTATTGTGTCATTTAAAACTTCTGTTTCCTTATTACTTTTCTGTCTGGATGATCTTTCCATTGGTGTAAGTGAGATGTTAAAGTCCCCCACTATTATTGTGTTACTGTCAATTTCCTCTTTTATAGCTGTTAGCACTTGCCTTATGTATTGAGGTGCTCCTATGTTGGGTACATATATATTTATAATTGTTATATCTTCTTCTTGGATTGATCCCTTGATCATTATGTAGTGTCCTTCCTTGTCTCTTGTAACATTTTTTATTTTAAAGTCCATTTTATCTGATATGAGTATTGCTACTCCAGCTTTCTTTTGATTTCCATTTGCATGGAATATCTTTTTCCATCCCTTCACTTTCAATCTGTATGTGTCCCTAGGTCTGAATTGGCTCTCTTGTAGCCAGCATATATATGGGTCTTGTTTTTGTATCCATTCAGCAAGCCTGTGTCTTTTGGTTGGAGTATTTAATCCATTCACATTTAAGGTAATTATCAATATGTATGTTCCTTTGACCATTTTCTTAATTGTTTTTGGTTTGGTTTTGTAGGTCCTTTTCTTCTCTTGCATTTCCCACTTAGAGAAGTTCCTTTAGCATTTGTTGTAGAGCTGGTTTCCTGGTGCTGAATTCTCTTAGCTTTTGCTTGTCTGTGAAGCTTTTGATTTCTCCGTCGAATCTGAATGAGATCCTTGCTGGGTAGAGTAATCTTGGTTGTAGTTTCTCCCCTTTCATCAATTTAACTATATTGTGCCACCTCCTTCTGGCTTGTAGAGTTTCTGCTGAGAAATCAGCTGTTAACCTTATGGGAGTTCCCTTGTATGTTATTTGTTGTTTTTCCCTTGTCGCTTTTAATAATTTTTCTTTGTCTTTAATTTTTGTCAATTTGATTACTATGTGTCTCTGTGTGTTTCTCCTTGGGTTTATCCTGCCTGGGACTCTCTGCACTTCCTGGACTTGGGTGGCTATTTCCTTTCCCATGTTAGGAAAATTTTCGACTATAATCTCTTCAAATATTTTCTTGGGTCCTTTCTGTCTTCTCCTTTTGGGACCCCTATAATGTGAATGTTTGTGTGTTTAATGTCCCAGAGGTCTCTGGGGCTGTCTTCATTTCTTTTCATGTTTTTTTCTTTATTCTGTTCTGTGGCAGTGAATTCCACCATTCTGTCCCCAGCTCACTTATCCGTTCTTCTGCCTCAGTTATTCTGCTATTGATTCCTTCTAGTGTATTTTTCATTTCAGTTATTGTATTGTTCATCTGTGTTTTCTTTAATTCCTCTAGTTCTTTAATTCTTCTAGGTCTTTGTTAGATATTTCTTGCATCTTCTCGTTCTTTGCCTCCATTCTTTTTCCGAGGTCCTGGATCATCTTCACTATTATTATTCTGAGTTCTTTTTCTGGGAGGTTGCCTATTTCCACTTCATTTGGTTGTTTTCCTGGGGTTTTATCTTTTTCCTTCATCTGGTACATAGTCCTCTGCCTTTTCATTTTGTCTATCTTACTGTGAATGTCGTTTTCGTTCCACAGGCTGCAGGATTGTAGTTCTTCTTGCTTCTGCTTTCTGCCCTCTGGTGGATGAGGCTATCCAAGAGGCTTGTGCAAGCTTCCTGATGGGAGGTACTGGTGGTGGGTAGAGCTGGGTGTTGCTCTGGTGGCAGAGCTCAGTAAAACTTTAGTCTGCTTGGCTGCTGATGGGTGTGGTTGGGTTCCCTCCCTCTTGGTTATTTGGCCTGAGGTGACCCAACACTGAAGCCTACCCAGCTCTTTGGTGGGACTAATGGAAGACTCTGGGAGGACTCACCCCAAGGAGTACTTCCCAGAACTTCTGATGCCCGTGTCCTTGTCCTCACAGTGAGCCACAGCCACCCCCTGCCTCTGCAGGAGACCCTCCGACACTAGCAGGTAGGTCTGTTTCATTCTCCCTTGGGGTCCCCGCTCCTTCCCCCTGGGTCCCGATGCACACACTACACTGTGCATGCCCTCCAAGAGTGGAGTCTCTGTTTCCCCCAGTCCCGTTGAAGTCCTGCAATCAAATCCTGCCATCCTTCAAAGTCTGACTCTCTGGGACTTCCTCCTCCTGTTTCCAGACCCCCAGGTTGGGAAGCCCAACACGGGGCCCAGAGCCCTCACTCCAGTGGGTGGACTTCTGTGGTATAATTGCTCTCCAGTTTGTGAGTCACACACCCTTCGGTTATGGGACTCAATTTTATTGTGACTGCACCCCTCCTACCATCCCACTGTGGCCTCTCCTCTGGCTTTGGATGTGGGGCCTCCTCTTTGGTGAGCTCCAGTGTCTTCCTGTTAATGATTGCTCAGCAGTTAGTTGTGATTCCAGTGCAAGAGGGAGTGAGTGCACATCCTTCTACTCCACCATCTTGAACCAATCTCCTGCATTTTATATTTTTGATGTATTTTAGTACAATAGAGTGAGTGTTTCTCTTCTCAAATTGTCTCATATTATACCAGTGGGAGCCCCTTCATATTTTATCCTATGCCCTTTTGACATGATTCTATTCATCTTTAAAAGCCTCCTTCCTTTCTGACACAAGATTTCCTGGACTAACCTTTTTTATTTCCTTCATGAGATGTGTACTTAGCCATTTCTTCAAGAAGCTTTGGTTCTTTTTATTGGGTAAGGTTTGTTAATATTTTGTATAGGATTTTTGCATCTGTGTTCAAGAATGAGATTGATCTTTTACACATACACACACTGTCTTGTTTTGTCATGATTTAGTAGCCACACAGAAAATTTAAGGAGTGATTTCTGTTTTTTTTTTTTTCTATACTTGGAAAGAATTTGTATAAGGGTGGAGTTGTTTGTTCCTTAAATGCTGAGCGTATTTATCTTCTAATCCTTTTCAGGATGGTGGTTTCTCTGTGAAAACATATCTATCTACTGATTCTATCTCTTTAATAATTAGTTTACCACCAGCTCAACTGTGATTTAAAGTAAATAAGTAATTTTTAACATTTTCCATAACATTTTTAGATGTTTTCTATAGGGAGAGTTATCTCAGCACATCTGGTACAATATATTGACTTATGATTTTATTTTAAGTGAGGGAAAGATGGAAGAAGAAGTTTCAATTACCCCAGAGCCTAACTCTTCATTCCCTTTTATTGTTGAATTGTTGTACCTTCAAAGTATTGGTTGTAAACTCTCTTTCCTCACACAACTTCCTGTCCCGTTTTTCTTGCTTTCCATCATGGTAGAATTATTCAAGACACGTTTATGGGATTTCCAACAGAGCTTTAAAATGGAAGATTGGCCACAGTATGATATCCTGGCTAAATTTTCAGTTTCTCAAGTACTGGTTAACAAAATGGCATAATTCTGTCTAAAGTACTAAATATTTTGTAACATTATAGAATCTGAATTGCTGGAGTATTATAGTGAGTGGCAGTAAAGCAAAAGGAGTTACCAGTTGATCAAGGGCAGTGAGGTGCTGGATACAGCTGGCATTTTTAATTGGTTCTACAAAAGATATTTTCTCAGTAGTCAACTATTTAAGTGTGAGTGCAATAAAGTCTCTAAAGCTTGTATCATAAAACTCTATCACTTCATCAATTCTAAATTCTAATTCTTCAAAAGAGGTTTATGCTTCAAAGAAACTAAATCTGAGATGTCACATAAAATATGCTGATTAATGCATTTATCAACATCTGGAATATATAGAATATTCTCCCTATTGATTGGTTCTAAAGTGTTAACTGTAGTGGAAACATAATCTTTCAATAAATGAGAATTTTTTCATTATATGCAGATAATAGATTAATTTACTTCTGTATTTTTTTTCAGCATCAACAGCTTCTATTAAGCATTCGAATGAAATTCAAAAAATAGAAAAAGAATAATACAATACAATCAAGTTCAGCTTAACCTGGAAATGCAAAGCTGATACATTATTCTTTTCTAAAAATTGCTCAGAATAATCCACCACCTTAATAGTTTCAAGAACTATTAATAGACTATCGATTGATACAGAAAAAAAATTCAACAAAATGCAACATCATTCATGATAGAATCTCTTAACAAACTAGAAATAAAAGGGAATTTCTACATAATAAGGGGCATCTTCAAAAACCCTACAGGTAATATTATACTTAATGTGAAAGGCTGACTCTTTTCTCCCTAACATTGGGAATAAGACAAGGCTATATATTATCACCCCTTTTGTTCCTTATTGTACTGGCAGTCCTAGCCAGTGAAATAAAGTGAGAAGAAATTTTGAAACATACAATACATACTGTAAAGGAAGCAGTAAAGCTATTTCTATTTGCAGAAGGCACGGTTAATAATCATCTATGAAGACAACCCCAAAGAATCTATTTTAAAAACTCTTAAAAGTTTAAGTGAGCTTAGCAAGGTCGTAGGATACAAGATGATCACACAAAAATTAATAGTATTTTTATATACCAGTCATGTAAAATTGGAAATTGAAATTAAAAACCAGTAATATTTTTAATAATAAAGATAAAGAGTGAAAACGAAATGCAGTTGAATCTGATAGAACATGTACAGCATCTGTTTGCAAAAATACTAAAAAATGCTGATGAATAAAATCAAATAAAACTTAAGTAGATGGAGAAGCATACCTTGTTCATGGACGGGAATACTTAACACAGTAAAGATGTTATTTCTCCCCAAATTGATTTATAGTTTTTATGCATTTCCAGTAATAATCCAAGGAGAATTATTTGGATATATGGGCAAGCTGATTCTAAAATGTATGTATAAAGGCAAGGGAATCAGAACAGCTGAAAATGAAAAAATTTGGAAAAAAATAATTGGAAAAATTACATCGGTTGGTTTGAATGCTTACTATAAGTCTGCGGCAATCAAGACACTGTGGGTTGACAAAGAGAGAGAGACATGTAGATCAGTGGAACAGAATGCAAAGTACAGAAATAGATCCATACTAATATGGCCAATTGATTTTTGAGTTACAAAGCAATTCAACGGAGAAAGAATACTCTTTTCAGCATATTCTGTTGAAAAAAGGTTTGACATTTATATGCAAAAAAGCCACCTCAACCTCAATCTTATACCTTATATAAAAATTGACTCAAAATAGATGATATATCTAACTATAAATTGTAAAACTATAAAAGATTAAAAGAAAACAAAGGAGAAAATCCCTGTGACCTAGGACTAGGCAGAGTTTTTAGACATGATACTGAAAGCACAATCTGTTTTTAAAAGGGTTAATAAATGGACTTAATCAAAATGAAAATACTGTGTTGCTCTTATAAATATCCTTATCCTATAACCTAGCAATTCCACTCCTGGGTATTTATGTTAATGAAATAAAAACTTACATTTGCACAAAAACCTGGACTGGAATATTTATAGCAGCTCTATTCATAATTGCCCCAAATTACCCAAGATACATTTAACAGAGGGGTGGATTAACAAACTGTGGTACATGTGTACCATGGAACACTCCTCAGCAATAAAAAGAGACAAACTACTGATTCATGCAACAACTTTGATTGACGTCGAAGGCATTGTGCTGCGTTAAAGAGCCAGTCTCAAAAAGTTACAATCTGTGATGCCATTCATTTGATATTCTTTAAAAAAACCACAAAATTATTGTGTTGGAGAACAGATCAGTTGTTACCAGAGGTTAGGAGTAAGGGGTGGAATTTGACCATAAATGGATAGAATGAAGGACTTTTGGGGGATGAAGAAATTGTTTTGTATCTTTAATGTGATGCTGGCTATACAAATCTATACATGTATTAAAATTCATAGAACTATATGTCAAAAAGTCATTTTTGCTGTATGATAATTCAAAGCATCAGGTTTTTTAAAAAATTAAAGAGTAACTAAAATCCACCACTTAGAGGTAACCACTATTAATAGATTTCCCGCTATATACAGTATACACATTCTTTACAAAATAAATGGGATCATAAAATATAGGTTATTTTATAATCTTATAATGCAACAATTTATTGCAAACATCTTTGGGTAGCAGCAAAAAAATTACAGAATTGATTTAAAATGTATAATATGTCAATATACCTCTATAAAGCTGTTATAAAAAATAAATGACTAATATCACAGCTATGCCTACTGTAAGAAATATGCATAATTCAAAGAATGAGGCAATAGCATTTTTATTTCTCTCTCAAAATGGGTGGGTCAGATGCGGCACACAGGTGGCACAGGTAGACCTTCCCAAGGGGTGGGAGATGGTCTTTATAGTTCAAGGCAAGATGCATCATGTGTGGGTAGAGGTGCAGAGAGCAGGAAGGGGAGGTAGGGAGGAGACTAAAGAAACTGTGCTCATTGGAACTGAGAACTAAGGAGGAACAGAAGAAGGAATATCATGAGTAAGTTGGATCAAGATTGTTAAGACTTAAATTCCAAGTGATAAAATCTGAACTACTTGCTGGAAAACCATTAATTTGGGGGCAAGGAACAGAAGTAGTGTTTCAAGACTAATCATTTGACTACACGTCTATGTGTTTCATTCATTATTAATAAATATCGAATGCTTAACCTATGACAATTACAGGATGACCTGGAAAATTACAGTTATCCATATGTGAGATGATAAGCACTTGAACTAGAGTGGCATATTGGCTATGACCAGGCCACTGTAACTCAAGATTAGCATTAGAAGTATGTGGGTCAGGCATGGAATCACTTGTACGTGAGTGGTAGGATAGACTCCTGGGCACTAACTTGTCTTCCCCTCCTTTCCAGGTAAGAAAGGCAACAAGCCCACAGCTTTGAGTTTCTCTGACTTGGTGGGTTTCTTCTTCTTCTTTGGCTGTCAGGACCTCCCAACTTTGGGCATGCCTCTGTGAGGAAGTAAGGGAGCTGCATCCACTCACCTAGGTTATTTGGTATATATTCTTTCCATACTCTGCTGGTATCATCGAAAGCAGTGGACTTGTTGAATGGGTGAGGGTTTGAGAGAAAGGATGAGGCATTCACAACCAACACACAGAAAGTTCTTTACAGTTTGCTGAATGGAGGGAGCAATGAAACTCTTTTGGGTTACTTGTAATGGAGCATTCCTTAAGGTGCTTCAGAAGAAATAACTAACTGCAGACAGACAACTCTCATCTCGAATGCCAACTCCAGTTGAGTGGTAATGGCTGCTTGGAGCTCTGGGTTGAGTAGTAATTTGAGGTTGTGTCTGGGTTCTATAAGAAAATGTACTGGGCATAATCATCAGTGTCTACCTAGATCAAGGGAGAAAGAATGGCAGCAGTAGGTGAGAACAGGAGGGTAAGCAGAAGCTGAGGAAGAGGTCAGGCTGGCGACTGGGACCTTATCAGCAAAGGTGAAAGTGGAAGCCTTACCAAAAGATGAACGCCTAGAAGAGGACATGCAGAGAGAGAGGTCACATATCACCAGAATTCCTTCCCTGGCCTTCTCTCCAATTTCTATCCACCTTTGGGCTGGGCTGGGTGGGAAATGTGGCTATAGCTATTTTATGTAGACACATTTATTTTATTATTTTTAAAATTGTTTTATTTTTAATTTTTTAAATTGAAGTAGAGTTGATTTACAGTGTTGTGCCAATCTCTGCTCTACAGCAAAGTGACTCAGTTATACATATAGAGACATTCTTTTTTTAATATTCTTTTCCATCACTGTTTAGCACAGGATATTGAATATAGTTCCCTGTGCTATACAGGACTGATAAACTTGTTGTTTATCCATCCTCTATATAATAGTTTACATCTGATAATCCCAAACTCCCAGTCCTTCCCTCCCCCAGCCTCCTCCCCCTCGGCAACCACAAGTCTGTTCTCTATGTCTGTTTCTATTTTGTAGATAGGTTCACTTGTGCCATGTTTTAATTCCACATATAAGTGATATCATATGGTATTTGTCTTTCTCTTTCTGACTTACCTCACTTAGTATGATAATCTCTAGTTTCATCATGTTACTACAAATGGCATTATTTCATTCTTTTTTATGGCTGAGTTGTATTCCATTGTCTATATGTACCACATCTTCTTGATCCATTCATCTGTCAATGGACATTTAGGTCGTTTCCATGTTTTGGCTATTGTGAATAGTGCTGCAATGAACATAGGGGTGCATGTATCTTTTGAATTATAATTTTGTCCGGGAATGTGCCCAGGAGTGAGATTGCTGAATCATATGGTAATTCTATTTTTAGTTTTCTGAGGAACCTCCACACTGTTTTCCACACCAACTTACATAGACTCATTTAATGTGGTACGTATAGATTGCCATTGATAGCAGAAAGAGCATGAACTTTGCAGTCCTAGTTTTGCATCTTGGCTCTACCACTTCCTAGCTGTGTGATATTGGATAACTTTCTTAACCTCTCAGAGCTGATTTTCTCACTTTTAAGAATAGAATCATAATAACTTGTAAGAATTTTGCAATAATACAGATGAAGTGTGTAATAAAATACGTGTAATACTCTATTTACCAATGGGCTATTACTTTATTATGGAAGTAGACTATTACAAATGGTCAAGGATTTAAGACTGTAATATTCGCAAGATGTTTCTTTCATCAGAATTTGCTATACAATGCTAGCAGTAGTTTTAGTGTTAATTATCTGAAGGCGGGAACTGGTGATAGCTTTGTGATACAGAACTCAGTAAAATAATGGCAGCCATTTAAATGTTATACTGCTTATATCTGTTAAACAGTGTCATAAAATTGACAACTTACAACTGCATCCGGCTCATCTCCATTTCATTTCTCCCTCGTCTCCTATAAACTCTCCCTGGTGGTTTTCTTGAGTTAAAAGTGCAGTATATTCTGGCTATTGAATGAAATCTTATACACACACAAGCAGCCTTAACCACTGGAAAGTACATTTAGGATACCTGCCATTTTCTGAGTTTTTGGTGAGGTCCCTAAAATTTTCAGTCACGTCACAACAGTCTCTCTCTGTCTCTCTGATCTTATTATCTGGCATCCCTTGTGAGTTCTTCACATACATCACTGAATTCCCTTCTTCTAGATCAGGAAATGTACGTTGACTTCTCTCTGAATAATGTTAAGCCATGTTCCTATGGCATTCAGACACATCCTCCTTGTTGTATTTATGTGGTTTCTCTATCACCCCTCTTTTTTTTTTTTTTTAATAGTTTTTAAAAATTTATTTATTTATTTATGGCTGTGTTGGGTCTTTGTTTCTGTGCGAGGGCTTTCTCTAGTTGTGGCAAGCGGGGGCCACTCCTCATCGCGGTGCGCGGGCCTCTCACTATCGTGGCCTCTCTTGTTGAGGAGCACAAGCTCCAGATGCGCAGGCTCAGTAGTTGTGGCTCACGGGCCCAGTTGCTCCGCGGCATGTGGGATCTTCCCAGACCAGGGTGCGAACCCGCGTCCCCCGCATTGGCAGGCAGACTCCCAACCACTGCACCACCAGGGAAGCCCTATCATCCCTCTTTTTAATAGTATAAGCCATGATCTTGTCACTGCTTCCCTGAACCTCATTTCTCATCCACATGTACACTGTGCTCCAGCTACTCTGACTCCTTGTTCCTCACATGCAGTGTGCCCCTCGTTCCTCTGTGTCATTTCTCATCTTGCCCTACTACAAAGAATATCTTTCCTTGTCTGATCTTTGTGAAAGATACAACCAAGGCATGTCCTGGGAAGCCTGCCCATGGGTTCATCAAAGGATGCGGAGCTTTCTTCCTCTCTATTCCTATAGTGTCTGGTATGGCCTCTATCACAAGCCCTTATCATATTGTTCAGTAACTCTTTGCTTTCCTGTTTATCTGTCCTAAAGATAACCTCCATGTGGATAAAGACTTTATTTTGCTTATTTTTGCATCCCTAACACTATGACAGTGTCTTAAACAGAGCAAAGAATACTTAAATGTCATTGAGTGACCAAATAGAATACCTTGCCCCCTAATGTTCTTTCTCAGGGTTGCCAGTAGCACTAAATTATTAAATAGTGTTCATTGTAGAATCTTCTGGAAGATCCCCCTTTGTGTTTTCCAGATTTTGGTGTGTCCTGTTTTGTAAGACCTTTTGTGTAGGATATAAAAACTCCTTCATGTTGTGGTGGCCAATTGCTTTCATTTCTTTCCCCTTCCTGGAAATCTCTTTAATTAAATTTTCCAAGTCCTTTTGCTAGTGACCTAAAGACCCCCAGGGATTACATGTGTAGGAACTAACCTGGCTTTGAGCCTAAAAATGTTTTATTGCTTCAGAGAGAGAAAGTACTTTCTGGACAATTTAAACTGGATTTGATTTCTATATATGTTTTAGATAATAATGGAAAAAATCATAAATTAACCAGAAACTAAGAAAGAGGGCTTTAAACTTGTTGTATGGCATAGGTCACTTGTGTAGGAAATGTGCATTTTAAGAGATGCCAACAAAGAATTGATTACCCTATAGTCTCTGGTCCGATTGATACCCCCTTAGATCCTTACCCCCAGCCCCATTAATTATTAAACATGTAAACACACACACTCAGTCTTGCTCTTTCTTTGACATTTCTTGAGAGGGAAGTAGCTTACATGAATACATTATTTATTCATTCAACAAAACTGAATGGAGAATCTGTTAGAGGTACTTAATGGAGAATCTGTACTAGGCACTGTACTAGGCACTTAGAGGGATGCAGTTCCTTGAGAACAATATAGTCCCAATTGACAAGATGATAAACACTTATGAAACAAAGTTAAAATGGCATTAATGCTTGATGAGAGGTACAAGGATGTGCTTTTGGAGAACAGAGGAAAGGGAAGACACATTTTCCTGAGCTTCATTATAGAAGATTGGCTGTTGAAACCAAGTCTTCTTGCAAAATGAGTAAGGGATCCACATCTTATTTACAATATGGGATGGTTTCCATGGCCTGTTAAAAGAATTTAAAGCTTTAAAATGTATTCATATCTTCAGTCGTAAATTTCATGTCTTCAGTTTTCCAGGGTAAGGTTAAGATAAACATATCCCTTAATAGCATTTATCCTCCACGTCTTTACCCCACTGGCTAATGGGTATGGTTTTAGAATGTAGATAATGTTTCTGAGTAAAGGGCACAAAGGCAGCTCAACATGACAACATTTGAGCTAGTTCTGCAAAGATATGCTAAATTTAAACCTCAAAGAAGTTCTTACTTTATTGGTATCTCTGAATGTCTTCTAAAATAAGATCAATTCCCCGCCCACCCACCCCCGTCTGGGATGTTTTAGATCCGGCCTTGCTTAGTGGTGAGGAAGGGAACAAGAAGCTGAGCTATTAATGACTTTCAGTTTCCAAGACTCTCTAATGACCCTTCCAGCCAATCAAAGCACAAGCAAGTGAGGCCGAAGGCAACTGCCCTGTTGAACTCGTGCTATGAGAAGATTCATGCCACGCCTAGCAACTCATTCAGTGAGTACTCGACACTAAGTGCTGTGCTAAGCTGAGGGACTGGAAAGATGGGTCTTGGACAGTCCCCATGACAGCGCTCATGGCCTAGCGAGGCAACAAGGAGTGGACACTGCCGTAAGTCAAGATTTAATTTAAGGGCTTCCCTGGTGGCGCAGTGGTTGAGAGTCCGCCTGCCGATGCACGGGACGCGGGTTCGTGCCCCGGTCCGGGAGGATCCCACATGCTGCGGAGCGGCTGGGCCCGTGAGCCATGGCTGCTGAGCCTGTGCGTCCGGAGCCTGTGCTCAGTAGCGGGAGAGGCCACAACAGTGAGAGGGCCGCGTACCGAAAAAAAAAAAAAAGACTTAATTTAATAAGCTCACGAGAGAAGTGAAACAATTACTGTGAGGGATTGCTCCAGAAAAGGTAATTCCCCAGAAAAGTTTGCACAGAAATGATGACATTTGACAACATTGAATAATGAATATTAAAGTTAGAAAAATAGAAGAACCAAAATACTAAGCATATATGAAGGGAGGAAAGCCCTACCCACATTTTCCTGTTTATTTCGAAGAACTAAGATGATTAACTCACTTCTGATCCAGAAAGAGGTGCTTTAGATTGTCTTTCTGGTGGTGGTCTTGGTTGAGCCACTCAGATGCACCTACCTTGTCTCATGTATTGCCTAGTGGGCTTTACTTTCAAGCAGAATCTTAAGTTTTTGTGGGGTGCTCTGGAGCCAGCCTTTTCTGACCCACCATACTCTAGTGCACTGTCGTGATATCTGAAGCTCCACCATCCTCCATCATTCAAGATACATTAGTCTTCAGATAAACTTTTATGCAAATATCCCCTCAGAAAGCGGTTGACCACCTGTAACTTGGATATTAGTTGGCAACTGCCTGAAAACAAGGCTGAACTACTGAAGGATTTTTTTTTAAATTGAACTGTGGTTGCTTTACAATATTAGTTTCGGGTGTACAGCATAGCGATTCAGTATTTTTACAGATTATACTCCATTAAAAGTTATTATAAGACTATAATTCCCTGTGCTATACAGTCAATCCTTGTTGCTTATCTATTTTATACATAGTAGTTTGTATCTCTTAATCCCATACACCTGTCTCCCCGCTCCCCAGTCCACCCCACTGGAGACCACTAGTTTGTTCTCTACATCTGTTTCTGTTTTGCTGTATATTATACATTTGTTTGTTTTATTTTTTAGATTCCACAAGTGATATAGTACAGTATTTGTCTTACTCTGATTTCCTTAAGCATAACATTCTCTAGGTCCATCCACTTTGCTTGAATGGCAGATTTTCATTCTTTCTTACGGCTGAGTAATAGTCCATTGTGTTAAAGGCCTTAATTACACTTTTCAAACACTACTGAAAGCACCAAGAGGAGGGATGGGGGCTGAAATTGAGAACTGATAATATCTGCATTACAGTGTTGTTCTAGGGGTTCACGTGGGCATTTACTAACTCTCTCGCTTTCTCTCACCTAAAACAGGGAATTGTAAAATGATTGGCATTACAGGAGTTCCCGTAGTAGAGTGGAACAACCTGGGTAAGATGTGTACTAAACGTACACCTTCAGTCTTACCACAGCCATCCCTTAACCAGATTTGCTACCCTCTCTAAGAATTCTCTTTTCCAACATGCCGCCCAAAAATATACCCTTAGCCAAACATCAAAAATTTATTAATCCCCGAACGTTCCTAAAGTATCCAAGAGAGTTTCCAATGCCTGTGAGAATTTGGAAGAAAAAAAAAAGCCAACTTCTTACTTCACTATGGCCCTGACACTGGTTGAGTATAGTTCTCAATTTCACAGCAATACTTATGTGTCGATTAAAAAAGAAAACTTTAGAGATTCTAAGTAATAAAGGAGTTGGGGGGAAAGTGATATTGCTGGAAGAGGAGACCATCAATGAAAAATTTCCCAGAAAAATTCTTACGCATCTGAGAGAGCTCAACATTGAGCGTGGGGTATGTCTGTTTTTTCCCCTAATATACTCAGTTTATTCCATCAAAGATGTAGCTGTAGAAATTCTAATTAGAATTCTTTGGTGGAGGGGCACTGACCACTAAATTTCTCAGAATCATAAATAGATCAGATGAGATAGCCTGATTCATGGCACTACTTGGTCAAGAACAAAAACCCAGTGATGAGAGGAAGAATCCTTGCCAGGGGGTCAGTCCACTGGCCAGCGATGCTACACCCAGGAAATCTCCATGACCTAGACAGCAGAGGACCGGGGTAGAAGAAAACATGTTAATAGCACCTTTTTCTGTTGCATTCAAGTTACTTCCCCTGCCTAAAGGGATACCTGCATTTTCAACTTCTCTTAAATTAGATTGGCAAATAATTCACTAGATATAAGAAAAGACCACGGTCAAAGGAGTAAGGAATTCAGTATTTCTTTTGCATTTTGAGACTCAGCTGCTTGGCTTCCTGGTGGCAATCATAATTATGAAATTAGTTACTAATAATAGCTATTATTTATCGAGTGCTTACCATGGTTAGGAGTTTCCACGCATTTTAAACACATTGTCTGCTTCTGAGCTAATAACATCTCAAATGATGAGAATTTAGGTAATCTGCCAATGGTCATAGAGTTAGTGCAGGTACCAAGCTCTGATCCCAGGGAGGTCCCACACTCAAACACAGGTCATGCTGTCTCCTGTGAGGAAACGGAGACCCAGAGATATTTCTACTTGCCCAAGGTAACACAAGCTGGACTCACACTTGGGCCAGAATCCAGAACTTGCACACTTTCTAAATTGCTATGCTGTTAGTCTGAAATGAGCATCTATAGCCCTTAACCAAATGAAGAATAGGGAACAATGGACCTCTTTATTTTTCCAAAGAGGCTATTCCTTAATGAATCAGGTCAATATTATCAAAGGTTTTATTACCGGGCTTGGAAAATTGTTGTATCTTGGAAACATTTTTATCAGTTGATGTATATATCTCATATAAAGGCTTACTTTGAAATTACAGCTCTCTTGAAACCTTTTAAGCAGAATAGCTATATTGAAGCTTCGGTGATTATTGTCCCCAAATGGCTTTTTTCCACCTGATTGTCTAGTCATCTAAGACGTATTTTAAAGCAAACTGGGAAAACTTGGAATTAAATAAATCTAACTAAAACCCAGTACACACAAGTCTTCATTAATTAAGAACAGATTTAGTAATTATCAGCTTTGGTGAGTAAGTTTTCAGTTTATGTTTGTATTAATTGACTCACTAAACTGCTGAATAGGGATATACTCAGTTAAATACACTTTCAGTGGATTTTTCCGTGAATCATTCTGTATTTGGGAGATGAAAGCAATTTGATAGGCAGCAAAAACAGGTAATCTATTTTATAGGTGTATGTTGCTAAAATATTAGTGAGATTACTTTTATATCAAAGCAAATAATAAAAGTTACCATGAGTGAATATTCAATGATAGAGGTAATAAGACAGTATATGGTAAAGAGAAATAGAAAGTTTAAAAAATCTTAACAGTTTTATGCCTATTGCCTTACAGCCCTTCTTTTAGTGCACTTTAACTTGAACTAGAGAAGCTGACTAGCTTTGTCCTCATTCTTCTCTTGCTCTCTTAACATCTTTAGAGTTGTTCATGCTCAGGCAGGAGCCCAGGACCTGCCTTGAGGCTTGAAGCTTCAAAAGGCAAGCACAAAGCCCTACATTTTCAAAACCTTTCAATTAGCTCAAAAGTTTTGCTTAAGCTTGCGGCTAAGTGTTGGGTCTTTATTCTAAAGCAGGGGCAGGGCCTGCCGTGCCATTCAAAGTGAATTCAGAGATGATGAAACCCACTCGATCCCCACTTATTTCCCCGTGACTGCGTTAAAGTAGATATGGTTTGCACTTAGTATGTGGCAGAGAACAGAGTCCCCATCCTTCTTTTGTGCCTGGTCCCGGTCTTTGATGTCTAATGTTGCAAAGTATTGCAATGCTGGAGCTGTCAGGCAGTTTGCCACCCTCCTTCTCCACCTCCCCTGTCCCCTCCCGAAACAGTGTTATTTCTTGAGGGTTTACCTTTTATATTAAGATCTTAGTCATCCAAGCATGGTAAAGCAATTTTAGATCATTATATAATTTTTCCACAAAATTCCATTGGCTTTTATAAAATCTGTTACGTACCTGGCATTGTACTTGGCACTAAAGAGAACAGAAAAGATTGCAAGGATCTCTCTTGTTGGCAGAAAAAAAAAAAACATACATATACAACAATTGCAAGACATCATAAGTCAGAACATGATCAAACAGTAGCATGTAAACAGGAGAAGGCAAATTATGTTGTATATAAAACTGAGGCAATGTACATGATTTTTGACCATTTCAACTGTATTTTTCTTTAATGTGTGTAAATAAAAAGCCTCAGTTCTTTTGAATGTCTTCTTTCTTACTCATTCTGATCTTTAGCATGTAATCCATAAAAAGCCATTGCTCCCTCCATAAATCTTCTTTAATTCAAAGCATAACTCTTAGAGTTCAAAAACTGAGCAGATTAGCTATTGCCGCCGCTCCTCACTGAAACTGTCGGCATATAAACATCTCCCTGGAGTCACAACTACAGTTGGCGCAAGAATAAATCAAAAGTCAGCTATGAGTTCCAATGATTTATCAATGAGTTTTTTAATGGTGTGTGTCTGAATTATAGCATTTTTGCAAACCCCACCAGCAATTGCTATTTTCATTAGTTCATAACATTTTTAGAGTTTATATTCTCACATAAATACACATACACACTTACGTGTATTTGCATCTGTAAATTTTGCATTTCATAATGGCATATTCTTTGCCACTAGGTCAGCCACACTATTTTTGGAAACATTACTCTCTTTGCTTGGAATTCATAACCCTTTAATCAATCTAAAAATGACTTCATGACTTTTATAGCTTTCACTCCATGTTTTTGCAAAACCTTATTGTGATTGCGAAAGAGCTCTGTGCGGTTAAGGGGGAAAAAAAAAAGTGACTTGTCACGATATCCCCAAAAAAATGCTTTAGGTTTCTGATTGGTGTTGGGATCTGGATGTGACTCACGAGTTGGTGTGCTAGGGTGAGCAGAAAATCGGAGAGGTGAAATAAAGGAGTGTTCTTAAGTTAAACTGAAAATTTTTACTCCATTGCTTCTCCAGTCACTAATTAAATTATAGTTGAATCACCCAGAACAATGCTTTCAGAAGTCCCTTTACCCTGGAAAAACAGATTAACATTAATTTCAAATGCAGAACGTCATTAATTTTATTCATTAGGCTTAAATAGTTCTCTTACTAATTCATCATTCCCCTTTAGGCGGAGGGGGTCTAAAAGTTTTTTGTTTCCGCTTTTAAAACACAAAGGTTTTTGTTTTTGTTTTCCATTAAGTGAAATTTCATTTCACTTTAACTCTCTATTGATCTGATCGTAGTAAGTTTTAAAGCAGGACTTCTTAACATTTTGTACACATAGGCCTCATGGGAGGGTCTTGAACAGACTGATTCAGAAGGTCTGGAGTGGGGCCTGATATGCTGCCTTTTTAACAATCACCCTTGCTGCTGGGCTGAAGATAATGTTTTGAAAGCACGATGCTAAAGTATCGGTAAGCAGGTGTTATTGCAAGCCTTCATCAATACTGTTATTTTTCTGTGACCCCACAATGGCTTCCTAGGATATATTTGCCTGAGGTCTCCTTCTCATGCCAAGTTCAGCCTTTCTTCCTCTCTGCAATGCTTATGTTAGAAGTCGCCAATCCAGAGGAATGTTCCAATAAACCTTAGGGACTTGGAATTGAGCTGGTTCTAACCTTTCTCCAGGTGTGTGTTTGTACAGAATTTGAAAATGTTCTAGCTGTGGGTAGAAAACTAAAATATGCTTTAGATGGACACATGTAAATGAGTTTAATGTGACACCTGCAGTCCCATCCCACTGACCTCTACTCTTTCCCCAACTGCCAAGCATCAGAGATCTAGAAGCAGCTCTGTGAGCTCCTCTCTACCAGGGATACTGAGGCAAAGCCAATCCATCCTCTGTCAGCTGCCCTAGTCCCCAGAAAACCCCTTGTACCAGGCTTACACCCCTTCAACTGGAATGAAAATTGTGCTTCTCAAAAGAGGAAATATAAGTTTGCTGAATGAACTTGAGTAAGAGGAGAAAGAAGTTGAGGCCACTTGTACTACTAACCAATACTACTTATAAGTACTTTTAGTTGGGGCAAGGGGTGGGTTAAAATGATGAGCCCTTTAGTGATTTAGCCATAAATTATCTATAGAGACATATAATAGGAGACCAAATGAGTCACGTGACATTTGCGTACTTTAGGTCCCCACAGAGACGGTGGGAAAATGGTGCCAAGCTCTCCAGGTGGATGCACTAATCACTGAATGCCACACAGACTGTGTGTCCAGGTATGCAGAACAGTTGTAACCTGCACCCTATGGGTGTACACATGTGCCACACCTGTGCCACCAGCCCCTACTGGACAATAGCGAAAAAGGAGATTTCAGTCAAGATAGATGTAGCTCGGTTTCAGAAATGTCCCAGAGGTGTTTTTATTTGTTGAGGTGTTGAATTTATAAGTCCAGAATATGAACGCATGTGAGTGCTCCTTAGATACTTCCAAGAGCCTGGCGCTGTCAGGAACAAGTCACATAAAATACCCCATTTGTGGAAGAAGCTAAAAGAGTATCGATATGGCTCATTATGCCATTAAAAGATAAAATAATGAAAATAAAATAAAAGTAGGTCACTAGAAAGGACATGATGGAACATGAAACATTAATAACAGAAGTTTAAGGAGCTTTTATTGTGAAAAATGAAAGTACAGAAAAGAAATTTAAATACATTTAAATACATACATACATTTAAAATGTATGTAGATTCACAGTTATAGTTGTATTTGAGTGTATCTTAGAGAGAGCAATGATGCTTCCTTTCTCAAAGTCAGTCAGTAAGGATTCAGAGTCTAATGTAAGTTCTTTATGATATAAAAAGAAAAAAACCTTTCCGTAAGTCTCTTCATGTTTCCCTGGAAATAGAACAGACGAGGGACGCTGGTATTTCTTATCAATATATGTAACCTATATAACTGTTAGTACATATCTGAACTAATACATTTACATGTTCCACCACGTGCCCAGTCCTTGTATTTCACGAAATTATCTAAGTCTGATTCTGTGCCACATAACAAAATTCTATCCACATCGTGTTCTCCACCATCAAATAGCAAGACAAGACAAAACAAAAATCACCATTTTCAAGAAACTTCTACTCATCATGAATCACAGCACTATTTCTTTTTGGGGGCTGGGATGCTCTTGCTTCTTCCTTTGCTTCCAACTTCTAGTATTGAGTGATAAATTTGGTAAAAATGGCCTTACAGAACGAGCTGTTGTATCTAAATTAGCTAAAGAATTGATAGTTAAACCTCTTGAAGACTGTCGTGAATGATTAACCGCCTCTTTTATATTCGCCATAGCTTAATAAACTTTTAGTTTTGACAGGTGGGCAGGGTCACTGTGCTCAACAAAGGATTTGCAAACTGATACATTATCATTTTCTAGTATAGTACGCCATCTGGTCTTACATTCTGTTATTTCTTACTTCCAGTAAATTTTCTTATCACCGTACTTTCTATCAAGTCACTATATGTAGTTTTCATCATCCACTATTTTAAGACTGCCACATCTACTGGTCACTGTATGGACCATTATGAGGCCTAAGATTTATATAATATAAAACCTGTTTGAAACTGTCAACCCAACCTGTCAACCAGTTATTTTATCTTTTATGACAAAATTGCCTTACAGCCAATTAGTTGTGTGGGAAACTGCTTCCTGCAAAGATGTTTGCAGAAAATACCGGGCCCCGTGCATGTTTATTCAAAGACAATTATGAACATCCTTTGAGATGTTTAAAGGCCCAGATTCCGGAGGTTTAGAACAAATTTCACAGGGCATAAGGATTTGTGCACAGGACACTATACTAGAAACTCCAAATCTTAGAGTTGGAAGCAACATTAGAGGTCATTAGTCCAAACTCCCACTCAAAGCTGGAATCCTCTCTGCCGCATTCCTTAGCAGATGGTCATTCAGCCTCTGTCTGAAATTTTCCAGGGATGGGAAACACACCACTTTTCGAGATAACCCATCCCCTAATGACAGCTCCAAATGTTGAAACATTCTCCCTGACATGGAGTCCAAATATGCCTTTCTTAAGTTTCCACCCATGGGTCCTATTTCTGCCATACGGAGCCATAAAGGATGTCTCCACCTTCTTCCACCTTGAAGAAAATCTCTCAGCTGCTCCAGTGTCTTCCCTGCTTCAATTTAATAGCCCCAGTTCCTCCACCTTTTCTTCCCATGACCCACCCTTACCCACCCAAATGGGCAGATGATCTACACCCCAAAAATGTTATCCCCAGAACTGAGCACAATACTAACATGATCAAATTGATGCCGATAAGCAGAATTATTGTCTTTATAGGCTGGGGTTTTAGTTTTATTTATGTGGCATAAAATTGCACGCTTTTCCCACCAGCCACATGACCCTGCTGACTTTTACTGAGTTTATAGAAAAACTAATAAGCCACCCACTTCCTCATGAACAATGAATGGCAAAACATGGTCTCTTCCCCATTCTATACTGGATGACAGATTTTCCCTTTTAATCTAAATTCACAATCTAACATATAGATCCCTGTAAGAAGGTCAGCTCATTAACTTTGGTCTGTTATTTTAGTTCCTCAAAATTCTTTTAAACTACTCATCTGAGCTAGGTGCTAAGCACAGATTACATAAAAAATATCTTCCATGTCTTTAATCAAATCACTGATGAAAATGCCAAAGATCACATCTTTCACCTCACTCTTTATACTGGAATTAATTTCCTAGTTTCACTAGACATAGCAGGGAGCCCAGTACATAGTAATTGCTCAATAAATGTGTGTTGAACTGAATGTACGGGTTTTCCGCCATCTGTTCAGTTAGAATCTTATGTGGTTCATATTGTTCTCTCTTGCCCATTGTATATCACCGAAGATTATCAAATGCTTTGCTAAAATCAAGCACTGCCGTTTAATAGAAATGAGCACACTAGACTAAGTAGACCCAGATTCTAGTACTTGCTTGCTGTGAGTCTCAAGTAATCATTTTTAGTCTTTGTTTCCACTTATAAGGTATTATTTATAATAATAATGAGAATTATTATTATCTGGCCTGTTACACATACAGTGATTGTAAAGAGCAACTATAATAATATACATGAAGATAGTCTATAAATTACCATGTCCTAACTACACAAACATTAGTGCTTATGATTCTGTTATGCCATTCCTTTGATCTCCTAATCAGTGTAGTATTACGTAGATTAAAAAAAAATAGGATGCATTTAATACCACTTGTCCTTAATGAAGCCATGCTAGATGCTAGTGATCACTGCTTGATTTTTCTATATGCTCACAAAGGACTAGGAGTCCCTACCTTCTTTGCTTCCTATTTTGACTTAGCTTTTAAAACCTTAACTGTGCTGGAAAATTTAGTTTCTGTTTGCATTTACTTAAACTATGCAACACTGTTTAGTAGACAGCAGGATTAGAAGAAAACACTTTCATCTTTCTCATCTACTGTGGACACATACACTATTTTAAATCTTTAAAATAATTCTGGATAGATTTTTTTAAGCAACAAAACCTCCTGTCAATTTTGTTTTAAAAAGGAATGGAAAGCAAAGCACGAATCATGCAGAATGGGAATAGTTGAGTAGGCCCTTATAAACCCTTACCGTGCAGACTACAACTAAAAAGCAAAAACAAAAACTTCATTTGTATGACTTCGTCACATGAAGGTTGTGAACAATTTTAACAACCATGAATTAATTCTTTATATAGACTCTGTTGAAGGCCCATAATAAGCAAAATGATACCAATGTTTGTATTAAGTTCCCCTAAAAAGACAAATACCTTTATGAAATAAAATATAACAAATTATTCCTTATTCCCTGTGGCCTGAACTGGAGAATTTTATCCATGGAATATAATAGAAATTATTGAAATTTCTCAGAAACTGTAATGAATTGATTTCATTTAATGCTGCCGTTTTACGAAACATTCAAACTTCCCCGATGATGCTGAAATTGGGGAAACCAAATCACTTTTAATAGACTTGATCTGGCTGTGTGTAAAGATGGTGATACACCTCAGAGAAAACTAGGCAGCTACCCATACAGGTCAAATTAAAGGCACAATTTGAAAAGGAAGCCATGATTTTATAACCAGTTTTATATTAATCCCAGAGATCTGAGCAGAAAACTCAATTTATTCACACAAAACTAATTAAGCCTAAATACTGGCTAGAATCTAAACTACACATGTAACAGTAGGCTAGGAGAACTTTCAAATACTTCCACAAGTCTCAACAGAATAACTCATAAAATGCTAACAAACCTGGTCCATAATTTGTGGATGTCCTGACATAGAGAATGTGGAATTTCCACTGGATTCAATACAAAATGTGTCCACATAATGCTTTGCTGTTTGGGGGGGGGTGTTAATTGCAATTCTCATATCATTCCACCACCCAAGGAAATGTTAGAAACTATAAATTTTAGTGTTTCACACGTGTTGGTTATGATAACAAGTTGTCTGGCAGGGAAACGCTGAACCTTTCTATAACATTTCCAACTCAGGAAAAGTAGTTGGTAGATCACACCTTTAGTAGCTTAGAAAAGAATAATCACGGACAGGGGTGCACATTTACATTTAGCCCCACTGTTGGTCCCATAAAGACAGAGCTGTTAAGAAGTCTTCAGGGGCTTTCCTGGTAGCGCAGTGGTTGAGAGTCCGCCTGCCGATGCAGGGGACACGGGTTCGTGCCCCGGTCCGGGAAGACCCCACATGCCGCGGAGCGGCTGGGCCCGTGAGCCATGGCCGCTGAGCCTGCGCGTCCGGAGCCTGTGCTCCGCAACGGGAGAGGCCGCAGCAGTGAGAGGCCCGCGTACCGCCAAAAAAAAAAAAAAAGGAGTCTTCAACATCCCCTTATTTAAAAGAGTTTAATATCATAAAACCTTTGGGCAAGTCCTGTAAGCCCATGTTCATGGAAGAACTAGGAGACTCTGCTAAATTGGTAAAGAAGAAATATTATTCCCAGAAGCCCAGCAACATGTCCCATCCGTGCAACCTTCCAACGACAGAAATTAAAATTCAATGTTGGCAAAATGTTATGAACACCTGTTACATGCCAGGAGCAATTCTACACATTCTACAGTAAAGAACAAGGGAGAACAAAATTCCTGGCCTTCATGAAGCCTCCATTCTACAGCAGGAGGAGGCTGGGACACAGGAGAACAGAAAATTAGAAAAAGGAAAGAAAATGTTCATTACTGATAAAGGTTTTAATGAAAAGAAGACAGGGTGATCTGATGGCGTTCCTGGACAGTTCCTGTAGATTGGGGGCGTAGCCACGTATTCTGTGAGGGATGTCTACTTTGGAAATGCAGTTGGTTAAGGCTTCTCCCACCCTGCCTCAAATGGCTCCCCTTTGCTCGGAGGACCAAGTCTACATCCTCAACGTGACCCACTGGCCCTGCAAGGTCTGGCTCTACCTGCCTCTCTGTACCCTGCCATGTGTGCTACCATCACTCCATTAGGTATTCAGCTTTTATGTCTTCATAATCAGTTGGAATTTATCATCTATTTGCATGACTTTTGACTGGTGTCTGAGTCCACTAGTAGACTGGAAACCTCATGAGGACAGGGGCCACACTTGGTTTTGCTCACCACTGTATCCCCAGCACCTGGCACAACTTCTGGTACATGATAGATGCTAATGCCTGAGAGGGCCATGCAGGGATCTCAGATACCAGTGCACAGCAGTTCCCCTTACCAGTCAGCTCCATCATCACAGGGTCTAGTGATTTTTTTTTCAAGTGTAGTTTAAAAACTGTTGATTCTCACTCAGCTAAGGTATTTTGAGTAACTATCAGGTACAGGGATCTGTACTAGACATTTAGGAAATAAAAAGATGAAAATGCCTGGCTTCTGTCCTTAAGGAATTTGTATCTTGTTTAGGCTTTTCATAAGTGAAATAACTCTAAGGGAGATTATAGCAAGTATTCATTTATTTATCCAACCAACACACGTGCCAGGAGCTACTCCATGATGAGTCCGCGACTTTACAAAGTTATGGTCTAATGGGGAAACCAGGCTTAGTCAAATATTCACCCAAATACATAAGTGCCACTGTGATATGTGTTATGGAAGAAAGCACTGCTCTTTGACTGTATAATGGGGCTTGGGAGTGGGCATCTGATCCATCCACCCACAGTCCAGGGAAGGGCTCTGAGGGAGAGTGTGCTAGGCAGAAGCGGAAGTGAGCTTCACTTCTCAGGTCCACTTCATAGACCTGAGCAATGGTCACTGAGGCCAGGACAGAGACAAAAGAGGAACGTGTTAGATAGTATTTCACCTTCTACTTTAAAGAACAGGCAGAAGTTTAAAAACACATAACCCTGGGTAAATCCAGAAGGGCAGGCTAAGGAAATGGGAAGAAGAGGTCCAGTGGCAATAGAATTGGGAGGACCTTGGAGGGTTTGTAGTGGTCTGGCTTGGTTTGACGGTTGCAAGCCTGAAGGAGATTAGTGGGACACAAGGACAGAAACAGAAGTTGAAGAAGACTGTGCAAGACTGTAAGTGCTCAGAGAAGGATTGATGCAGAGATAGTGGACAGCCATGCTCGCCTCCCTCCTCCACACCTCCTTGCTGCCGGTGTGGCAGAAAGACATAGCCCGGATGGCATCCTACCCTCCTTCTCAAGTACAGCGCTACCTTCGTGCTCTGCTCTTTCCCCAGCAGTATCATCCGCTTTCTTTCCATTGGCTATTTTGCCTCAGTCGGTTCTTTTCACAGGGGCCTTGATCTTGTATCCTTCCCTATCATCCACCACCTGGTCTCTCTTTCTCTCTACAGACAAGCTTCTTCAGACATCAGTCTACACTGACCCTCTCCACTTGCCCATGTTGCTCATTGAGGCTTCAGCCCTCTGCCACGTGTCTTCTACACTATTGCTCCTTTACACTGCCCTTGCCAAGGGTATCCATGGCCCACCTCCTGGCTGTTCGCCCTTATTTTACTCTACATCACTCTATGGTGTTCAATACTACTGACTCCTGTCTGCTCCCAGAAACTTCCTCTTCCATTAGTTTTCAGAACCGTAGCTCTTCTATTTTCTGGGCCATCCTCATGGAATCCCTTTTCTCTAACCACACTCTTGTACAGTGTCCCTGGAAACAGACTGGGGGGTGGAGAGTTACCTGCAGAAGGTTTGTTGGGGAGGACCCTTGGGAAATACAACTGTAAGGAAGAGAGAAGACAGGCGTGGGTAGAGGGAAAAGCTGACCCACAAGGAGGCTGTAGCCAAGCCTAAGGGGAGCTCTAGAGCAGGAATAACCCTTCAGAATTGTCCCGAATTGAAGCCAGGGGGCTGGGCCTTTGTATCCAGGCATCAGGCAGTCACTGGCGACAGGCCACCATCTGGGAGGGTTGTGATGTTTGGCAAGGCGATTCCCTGTGGCTGAGAGGGATTCCCATTGAGGGCCATTCGCTGCTATGCAGACCTCACACTCTGTACATCAACACTGAACTCACTACCTCTGCTCCAACACTCTTGCAAACCTACTTCTTAATTCCCCATCTTTTTTAATGGTACCGGCACCCATGCAGCTGGATTTCTAGAGCCAGACATGTTCTCTTTCCCCTCATGTCCCACTTGCAAAGAGTCACCATGGCCTATAAATGTTACCTCCTTAATATCTCTTTCATCCTTCCCTTCCCTCCATTTCTGCTGCTAACACTTAGTAGGTTCAGACCCTCGTTCCTCACTCCCATTTCTCTCGGTGGGGCGTCTTTTTCCAGTCATGGCATCCTGCAGTCTACAACTCTGTTTTGTACAAAGTTTAAAATCCTTTAACTGCCTTCTCACTGCTGCGAGGTCAAGTCTAAACTCCTTAGAATGTCACAAAAGCCCTTTCCTGATCTGCCTTTCCTGTTGTCGCCCTCCCTTTCTGAATTCCCCGTGAATACTTATTCCTAGCTAACTGACCCTCAAGAGTCATGTACAGAGGCAACTCTTGAGAGTTTAGGAAGGCAACCCACACACTAGATCATGTTATATTTGGAAGTGATTTCTTCTCAGTCAGAAACAAAGCCTTTGGCCCAGAACAGTGATAAGCAAGGCATTTCATTAAATGGCAGTATTAATCCCAGGGGGTCACGTGACCTTTGGAGCTGCCCAGCCTTGGCAGGAAGACAGCCCCCGCCTGCTATCTGCGCTAATCTGAGACCACATGTTGCCTCTAAATCCTTATTGAGCATGACGTATGCACCCAGCTGTTAACACTGATACACTCTCAATGCCAAGATCAGGCACAATTCCCTGGGCACTTACACAGCCCTGCTTGCTAATCCAGGCCGCCCGCTGGGATAGGCAAGAGAGAGGCAAGGTCACCCCCAAGTTGATGAGGGGCAGTGGGGACTCTTGCCACCATGTGCCTGGTGGCGATATGCTGTGTCTTGTTTATTTCTCCACATCAGGCAGGATAACTTCAAGCAGAATATAAGTTCTCTTCACTGGTCTTATGTGACAGGAAGGCGTTCATTGCACATTTCTGGTCTTAATCGTGGCCAGAGAAGGAAAGAAGGGGGCAAGAGAGAGAACTTCTGGTGAAAACAGAGCCCCTCTCTGAAAAGTGCATGTGCCAAGTTCTGCTTCAAGTGTAGCAAGCTCGCCTTTTGATCTCTGGCAGGGACCCCAACACCACCAGGGCAGCACCCCCCAGCAGTTGAACTCAGCCTCCAGCCCCTTGGGTGGTGAGGGATGTTTTTGCTTTGGTGTCAGCAGGACCTGACTGCAGTATTTTGGAACCACGACTGGCTCCCTCCTCGTCTCCCCCGGCCCGTCCCCTCGCTCAGGTTTCAAGCCTGTCCCTTCCGAGCTGCCCTCTCGTTGGCTCTCTTCTTGCACTCCTGAATGTTACCCTAGAGGGGGCTGCAGCACCGCAGGCTTCCTCCCCGCCGCCACCATTTGCTGTTGTTGGCTGCAAGTCCCTTGCCCGGCGCCAGCTCCTCGGCAGCCAGCAAGGACCCTGCGCTTGGCTTACGCAAACAGACAAGCCGGAGCAGAGAGAGTCTGGACATGCCGGGCAGCCCCTCTCTCCGAGCCCCGCCCCCGCCTCTGCATTCTGAATCCAATCTGTGCATTTCATCAAATGTACATTTCACCAAATGTGCATGGTCCCCAGCTCCCCGGCGGACACAGCCGCCAGGGCTCCCTTCCAGAGCCATTGTAGTCCTTCCCCCATCTATACACACTGCCCTGCTGTACGTGATGAGGGGGTGGCAGGTCTTTTTCTTCCTTACTCTTTTTAAATAATTCCATATTGGTATTCTGCAAAGTTCCTTCTGGAAGCTCCCTGTGCATTGCATTCTAGAAGCATATTAAGAAACATTAGAGTCTTCTTGCCTAGGTCATGACCGACCGCCCTGCCGGGGACTTGTATATCCAGCATTGGCAAGTCCCACGTCCCTTAGACAACAGGGTCACCCCTGGCGCCTTTGGCTTCATTTTCCTTTACTGATGTGTTCCAGCAATGCAGTAAAGAATACATAACTTCCTAACAACTGGATTTGCTCATTGTTACTTCTTACTGAAGAGATTCAGTTTTTAGAAATATATGGCAGATATAAGGAAATGAGAAACACCGTCATAGTAACCATTTCTTTAAAAAATTGAATACTCACATTGTACTTTGTTTGCAACTGTATCCTGAGTCCCCTGGCTCCCAGGCGCTTCATCAGGTCTCATTGAATGAATGCCAGGCAGTGTGCTAAGCACATCACATTACCATCGCATTTCATCTTCATGCAGTCCTGTCATTTGATAGATAATTAAATGGAGACGTAGAGGATGATCTGTGTCCCCTAGGTCGTATAATGAGAAAGTCCCTTTGACCCCCGGTGTGGTTTGAGCCTAGGCTCTTATTTCACTACACGGCTTCATACAATTCAGTGACTTGCTGTCTGTATTCAATTTTTAATTTTCCCCCAAATCCTCAGATATCTTCTCTGTAGCATTGGCCAGCTAACCACTGCAGATCCTGCTTAGAGTTTTCTTATTATATTCTCATGTAGCCCATTATACTTGGCGTTATGCTTTTACATATCCAAGCAGTTCTACTACTGTGTGGTAGGCATCTCTGAAAAGCCTTGCATCCTGGGAAATATGCACTAAAACTAGCAGGATTTATAAGGAAATTAGATCAGGGCGGGCCATTAAACACTCGTGGAACGTTGGGAGCAGAACGCCCACAAAAACAATAACCTGTAAAAGCACTAGCACCGGTTAAAGGGTGTATTAGGTTCCTAGCAAATACCGCTAGAAGAATAGGACTTCACCACTCAAACAAAAGGTACAAGTCACTTAATAGAAGGGGAGAACTGCTGAGTAAATGGAGGAAAGAACAAAACGCACCAAGATGAGAGAACCAGCCACAGACACTTGCCAGCAGAGCACGTGCCTGATAGCTGAGAAGAAGAGGGAGTGCGAGGCACAGGGCACAGCACCACAGTCCTCCCCAGCTGGCCCAGGGCAGTGTGCACCCGTGTCCTGCAAGGGGTGGAGCAATCGTGTATCAGCCAGCAAACCTCCTTATGATTCTGACATCGTTCCTTCACCAGCTGCATATAAACCATCCTGCAGTGGTGGAACAGAGGACTCTTCCTCCCCCTAGGAGGGTAAATTATTAGAGGGGCAAAGAACATATCTTATTCTTTCCATCTTCCCACTGCTGCCCTACACTTTCCACATTCCCAGCGCCTGGCCCTTACTACATTTGCAAAACATGAGTTTGCATTTCCCTCTCTCATCAAAGAACGTACAGATGTACATGTTACTCTTTTTTTAATTATTATAAAGCAGTGTATACATAGTTGACTATATATCATTTATATAACTGTCTCTGATAAATAATCGAGTCCTTGCTTCAGAAGGTCTACAAGTGTTAGCAGTAGTATGTTTTTCCTAAATTCACTTTAGCTTTGTATTTTGCATATAGCATGACTTAACAAAAATGTGCCAACCATGACAGAACGTATCCTGTATCATCTCTAAAGATTACTTAGTGTTAGAAAAGGAGGTAGTTTGATTTCTGAATCAGTAGCCATCCATCCACTCATGTATCTATCCATTCACTCAACAAACACCTCTTCTGGGCCAAACACCATGCTGAGAATTAGGATACAGTGATCAGTCTAACAGAGTTGATTCATGAAAAATATTTTAGGTTAAAATTTTGGATGAATAAAAATGACACTTTAGTCAATAGACTGTTTCAAATGTATATCTCTTCAACTCAAAGGCAAATATTTCTTAGTTTATAAGTAGGCTTTCTTGAAAATTGTCACACATTTAATATTTTGGAAGAGACGATCATATTTTGAAGATTTTTCCAGTGAAAAGTTCTTTTCCCAACAATCATTATTGAGAAGGGAAAGCAGGAGAGGGGAAAATCAAAAGAAATTTTGTTTCCCTTTAATTTACCAGATACCAGGAACTTCTTGACTTCAAAATCTATTTCATTGAGCTGTTAATATTTTTGCATGTAGCATAAGTTTCTCCTCAAAGGCTATTCAAAGACCCAAATTAGCAACTTACCCACGATGAGCAATAATTTATCATGGGCAATCGGAAGAGGAAATGTCGGAATGTTATTCAGCCATAAAAAGGGATGTAACATACTGATTGTGCTACAACGTGGATGAACCCTGAGAACATTATGCTAAGTGAAAGAAGCCAGACATAAAAGGCAACATATTGTATGATTCAATTTATATTTAATGTCTAGAATAAGCAAGTCCAAGGAGACGAAAAGTAGATTAATCAGTGTCAGGGGCTGGGGGGAGGGAGGAATGGGGACTGACTGCTCATGGATATGGGGTTTCTTTTGGGGTGATGGAAATGTTCTGGAATTAGGTGGTGGTGATGGTTGCACAACTTTGTGAACGTAGTCAAAACTGCTGAATTGCATACTTTAAAAGAGTGGATTTTGTAGTATGTGAATTATGTCTCGATTTTTAAAGAGAAAAGAAAATGCTGACTCCATTCATTCTTCTAATAGCCGATGTGTTCTGTGGGGAAACCCAGACTAGAGAGAGATTCGTGTGGGCTGGCAAATATTAGTTCTTAGTCACAAGGCTGCTCTACAGGATTTCAGAGACAGCGTTTTCCTTCTGCTGGGGATAGAAGATCTGGGGAATTCACCATGGACTTGCAGGGAAAGCAAAGAATTGACTACAGAAAATTACAAGCAAGCTAAAGCCTCATGTGTAATGTCAGGAGATGAAGAATGCCATGATGCCTCTTCAAAGACCTGCTAAGTTTGTGAAAGGAATCCATTTTTTTCTATAATAGGAGATGTTAAGAAGACCAAAAAAACCTTTAGATATGTGTGTCCCAAGAGGCTTAGAGAGTAATGATCTCAGCCTGGGAGGGATAACATTTGAAGTGCAGTTTCTCCAAATGGTTGAACATAAAGTTTTGAGCTATGTTGCCTGGAACAAAAGGTCCTCAGTTCAATTTTTAACTAAGTTTTTGGTGCTGCACAAGTATACAGATATTTAAAAGGCAAAAAATATAATCCATTTTGATGCCAAATAAACCAAACCCAGTAAATGGCTACTTTGGAATGGCTGGACAATAATGGCTATTATGCTGATATACACACACCGATTGTAAATACAGTTTTGGCTATAGGAAAATAGCTGTTGGATTTTCATTGTGGCCTTGCATATTAAAAGTCGCCACTTCTTTAACACCCTTCATACCCAAGACTCAAAGTATCCTCTGAAGACGTAAGCTAGAGCCTTATTCTAAAAGGACCATTATATCCAAGAGCTTGGTTTAAATTTTAAATGGAACGTTATACCTCAAAGTAGCCTAGGATGTATAATAAATATGTATTTTTATCTACATAGCAGACCTTCGGCTTCAGTCTTCCTGTAGTAATATGTCCCGAGTTTGAGGAAAATATGAGAGAGAGAAAACAAATAAAATATGCTATTCTCTGAAATTTTGCCAAGTGTTTATTAAAGGTTTAATTCATGTCTTCTATGCAGATTTTCAGAGGAAGTTATTGAAATTCAAAGTTGGGAGACACTGCCTTTTCAAATGGCTCCAGACATTAGCAGCTCAGTTGGCTGTATGTTTTGTGCTCTCCCAAAAAGGAAAAAAATCAAACAAATAAACCTGGGTCCTCAGTTTCGTTTTTTTCTTTAAAATTTATTAAATCCCCCAAATGTGCTAGATATTTGTTTCTACAGTGCCAGAGGAGAAGCTTAACCACAGGAGTCCAAAACGGATTTAATAATTTACCTCCAGCTGCTGTGATGAGGAGGAGAACCTGACACTTTGTTCTTTTCCGTTTAAACTTTTTAATGAGATAGAGCTCCTGACAGGTGGCTTTGCCATCACATATTAACTTGGGTGTACAAGAGGGCGCCATCTAGTGGCCTTCCAGTCATTTGGTCTGTGCTGTACTCCAGGAGAGAGACCAGTTAGGGAAGAGCAAATAGGAAATGAGTTTCTACTCAGCCTTCTGCTACCTGCCGCAAGTCAGCACAGTACCTGGTTTTACAGAACTGAACGGCGGTTCCGGCTCTCTCCGTGCCAGCCGCTCCCTAGTCAATGCTGGTGTTAAGCAGTGTCTTTACAAGCCTGAGCTTGCACTTTCAAACCTTGCAGTTGCCCCTTCCATCTGCTTAAAATGAAGGCTTTGGGGGCCTGGATATACCTCTTTCCAAATGGCCAGCCGTGCGGGGCTTTGAAAATCTGGCCTTTGATGTATTTTATAGGGATAAGGAAACATATATTAAATTCAGCTCTGATGTACACACTCAGCCATGTAACCGAGTCAATCCTAAAATTGTAATTTCATCTTCATTTTTTTTGGAGCTTAACTGTTCTAGCTTTCTTGTTGCTGATGACATCATAGAAAGTCACTGATGAGCTGACAACCTTTTAAGATCTAGCTGAGGATCATTACTTTTGTCTTTCTCCTTCAGTGTATAATGAATACCAGTGCTGTGTACACGTTAAAGAATTATCTGCAAAAGAAAACTGAACCTCCTTAGAAGTAGATTGAAAGGCAAAGCCAGTGAGATGTTCTTCCTAGGGTTTTATCTTTTGCTCCTTCCTCAGCCATGGAGGTTATAAGTATAGAACTCGTTCAAAGTTGGAAGGCGGAGGGGAGGGAGTGTTTGTAAGCAGATGAAGGCTGGAGATTATGGGAGAGAAAATGACTTCACAAACCAGCTTGGGGGTGAATCAAAGATCTGGTGAATTTGCAGTTCTTTTTCAGCATAGATGTATACTGATTTTTAGTTTCTCAATAAGGGTATGGAGAGCTCTGCTGTATGCTTGCGGCCCAAATCATGAATTCAGTGTGGATGCCTCACAGCTCCATATCATCAGAGGGGGGGTAAGTTGGTATCCTAAAGGAAAAAAGCTAGCACTTTCTCTTTCTGTTGATTGTTTAATATTGCCAGTAGCCATTTGAATAGATCGTTTATATATGCCACAAGCAGAAGTGGATCTAAAGTGTCAAGACCTCTTCTTCATTAATTGATTGTTGAGTAGACACAAGTGGTTGTGAAAAGGAGGGAGGTCCTTTTGTGTTTTAATGGCAGAGGTGTAGATTATTTTTAAATTTAGGTAAGATGAACAATTGTGTGGCCTCTACTATCGGAACGCTCTTGGTATTGATGAGGGGGTGTGTCCAGAAGCCACTTTACTTGGAGGATAAAATGGACAACAGAAAGCTTGCAAGGATTTACTATGGTATCAAGAATACAGGAGAATGGCTTCATGGTTTTAAGAGAATTCCTAGAATCTTCATGTTGTTAGTTTATGCAGTTAATGGGGAAGGAAAATTATTGAGAACCTACTAAGGATCAGGAACTGATGCACGTGCTGAGTGCTTTGCACGTGCCATTTCATTTAATCCTCACCTTGGTCTTTTGAGCTAACAGGTAATATTTCCCTTTTACGGACGAAAAAATGGGAGCGCAGAGAGACCAATGAACTTTCCCAAGTTCATGTAGCTGCTCAGTGGTGGAGATGGGATTTGAACTCAGGTCTTTCTGATTCCAAAATCTATGCTCCTCCAACATTGTATTACCGGCGAAAAAAATGCATATTATGTATATGTAAAATTCTACCAGTCTTCACTATTTTGATTTTTAGCTTTGAAGGATAAAAATGTAAGCTTTGAGGACTAGCCTTCAGATTCCCGGTTTTTCTCCTGTGAGTACCTTTTCTCTGTTGAAAGAGTATTGACTCCTCAAAGGCAGGGTTCTGTCTTTTGCTTTACTTTAAATAACTGGAAAAAAGGAGAACAGATGCAGGTGGTAATGGTAGTGCGAGTGAAGTGACAGCGGATGGTACTCAGTGATGAGTGTAGGTAAACATCCTTAAAATTTTCATCCAAATGCAAAAATGCCATATTTAATGTCTTGCCTTCTACCAAGTAAAATAAAAAGTCTGTGAATTTTACCAAGGGACTAATAACATCAGCAACCACTAACACTGAGCTCTTTCTTTGTGCCAGATACTTCTCTACATCCTTTACATGTCTTATTTAATTTTCTCACAGTAGTCCAGTAGGGTAGGTACTATGATTAGCTCCATTTTATTGGCGAGAAAACTGAAATTCAGAGAGTTCAGGGAACTTGCCTAAGATTAAATAGAATATTCTGGTTCCAGGATCCAAACGCAGTCATTTATATTTCAAAGTCCAATTCATAAACACTGTGCTATTCTTCAGTCAAATAAATGTATATACTCATTGTCCTTGGTGGGAAAGGGTCCTTCTCAAGTTTGAAGTTCCTATGGGATTGTTCCGGCAGTGATAACCAGTTGCTTTTCACTGGCTCGGTTCAGTGGTCCCTAAAAGTAAAAACTTTGGTTCCAAAGCTCACCAATCTGCCACTACTATTAAGCGTCAAATATATGTTTAATCCTTAGGAGAAAAAATTAAGATCATGGATAATAAATGCTTTGACCATGATTCAATATACAAAAATGAATTGAATGTTGAACCCTCGAAGTTCGTCTAAGTTCCTAAATATAAGAATGATGTCCTGGGCTTCCCTGGTGGCGCAGTGGTTGAGAGTCTGCCTGCTGATGCAGAGGACACGGGTTCGTGCCCCGGTCCGGGAGGATCCCACATGCCGCGGAGCGGCTGGGCCCGTGAGACATGGCTACTGAGCCTGCGCATCCGGAGCCTGTGCTCCGCTACGGGAGAGGCCACGGCAGTGAGAGGCCCGCGTACCGCAAAAAAAAAAAAAAAAAAAATGATGTCCTTGTGGTGCCCCTTTAATCACAGTATATATATGTAAAATAGTTCTTCAACATCCCGTTATTTACGAAATAGGCAGTCAATAGTAATCTTTGGTACTTGTTTTATTCTAAGGTTTCAAAGTTCTGTCATTCCGTTTTATTGAAGGGGAAACTGAAGACTTAGGAGATTCTTTCTAAACAAAGAGTTTGCCAAATGGATACCAAAGCAGAAAATACTAACCAAGACCCGTATACAAAATACTGACAGTATGTGACAAACTACTTGTTTGGAGACATCTTGAAAATTGTTTGCATTTTTTATATAACGTCTTTGATTGTCCTTTTCTGCATCTACATAGGAAGTCCAATATGTTTTAAAACTACATTAAAAAAATTACTCTTATCAGAATAATCAGAACAATGTACTAAGAATAACGAGGAGCCAGTGTGAACTATATACACTATACTGTGTTGGGTGCTTTTTACATATTATTACATTTAATTCTTTTAGTAACCTTATGATATTTTCCTTATGGTATTATTTTCCTTATTATAAAAGAAAGCGTGGTTTGGGAGGATTAGTAAGTTGCTCAAGATCATACATCCAGGAAATAGTAGAGCCAGGGTTTGATTCCAGATCTGATCCCAGAAACCAAGATTTTTCCTTATAGTACAGCACTGACGTTAGCGCAACTGTGTGGGCGCCATTATTAGCAGGAAGGCAGAAGTTTTATAAATGTCCTATAAAGTAGAGGAAGGAAAAAGCCAACTCTGAAGTGTTCTGTTAGGATCGAAGTTCCAGAAACTCTAGATGTGGGCTTAAGTCTAAGACAGAAACTAAATCTTACTCCCAAATTCTCAGTGGGAAGGTATGTCCAGGGGGAGAAATGTTGATATAAATATTAGTCTGGATTCGTGCTGGCATACGTGATTTTCTGAAAGCCTTTAACGATAGGAACTAAAAATATTCTTCTACTCTGGGTTTATTTTTCTGGTAAAATAAACGGGTACAGGGTTTATAGGTGGGATTTAAAATCAGTCAAAAGTCTACCAAATTTCAAAAAGTATTAATCACAGAACGTCCAAGAGCAAGGATTCAGACGCAGGCAGTCTGGACGGACGTGTTTATTGTAATGTGCATATGCAGAAACTAAACCATAAAGTTAGCCAAATGGGTCCATTTCAAGTCTGGACAATCTTTTAAAGCCAATTAAGGTACACAAGGCAGGTTGGTTCTAGAACTAAATGGAATCAGCAAAGCCAGTACAGTATATCTAAATATAGATAAAATGCATCTGAGTACACATATATTTCTAACAACTTACGTTCTTACCTAGGTATTACCTAAAATATTAGCACTTGATGTTTGGGGCAATAGTGTTTGTCTTAGAGCAGAATTAGGCCTCCCTTGGACTTGATCCAGAGAGGTTTAGTTCCAAAAGTACCTTGAAAAGACTTCATTGTGAGGTGACTTCCCATAAAAGGCAACCACCGGAATGGACTAAAAGGCAGTCCTGAGGGGCAAAAGTTGCTTGAAAATTTAAAATTGACCTGAACTTCTTTTTTTTAAACAAAATTTTCCTTTTCCTGGAAAGGGAGGTGAGGCCGTCACAAGATCTGGGCCACACAATCACTCTGCTGATTGTTTACATAGTTTGTGACTAGTTTGGAACAATGGTAGTAGAGAGTATTTTGAACTTTGTTTACCACAAGGAACAAAAATCAAAAGTTGGCTTCATAATGAAGCAAATATTTTCTGTATTATGTAGTAATAAAAGTCAGTGTGTGCTGTAAATAAAGTTTGTTCAAGGGCTCTGTGAAAAAAAGCCAAATGTCAAATGACAGCCAGATTCTACTACAGAGCACAGAGAGCTTAGAAATTAGTCACGATCCCTGCAGCTGAAAGTTGCAGCATGTTGTGTTTGCTTTGGGTCTCTTTTATTTTGTAGAAAGAAGAAAGTGTAAAAAGCGGGTAGGATTGGCTCCATGCCCTTGGTGTCATTACTCATTGGAATAACGGGGAAAACGAGTGCCAAACCTAGGGGGAGGAGGGGAGGGGGGACGCCACACAGACCTCAGTTTGGTATTTAAAAGAAAGGGGAAAAAATAGAGCCCATGAAAGAAAGAAAAGCAATGGCATTGTCCTAAGGGTCATTAATAGGGGAATCAGGCTGTTGTTTCACCTGATGCAAAACAAAATGTCCTACAGTTTTAACTGTGTGTTTGGGGAGTTAAGCAGGACACGGGGATAGATGTGTTCTCGTGGGACACTCTGCTAGACCCTCCCTGGACATCTTTCTGTTCATTCTTTCTTGAAGTAGAGTACCTTCCTCCTAAGAGTCTGCCAAATGAGTTTGCTTCCCTTCTCCACAGGCATGGCCCTCAGAGGCCTGATGGCTGGAGCTCTTTGAATGAAGAAGAGCCCAAATTTTGACGTATAAAAAAATCGCAGGTGTCAAGTACACAGGGCTGTGCATTTGTGGGATGTGAGCAGTTCAGCTTGGCTTATAAGCTTCTGTCCCAAGCTTTGAAAATTTTGGAAAACACTTTTCAGGACTCCAACAAAACAGGAAATTTTCCAGGCGCACACTCACTCACTCACGCTCTCTCTCTGCCCCCTCCCCCTTTCCCTCTCCCTCTCTTTCTCCTGCACAAAGTATTTGTTTGACCAGAAAACAAGAGAGAACAAAAACCAATTAATAAACAAAACCTCAAGCCTCAATAATAAATCCTTTTATAAAGTTCTGAATACCCAGTTAAGAATCACTCTGGGTGTTTTGTTCTTTTATGATGCTTTTGTTGAGTTGAACGGAAGAATGTTAAGGCTGAGCCCTGGAGAAAGGAGCTTGGCTCTGATGTCTAGGGATCTGCTGCCAGCCGACGTGGGAAGGATGCGGGTACTGGATGAGCTTGTCATCCACTCGGTGTGCAGGGAACATTATTGCTATTGTAATGGCAAACTAAGAAGCTTAAAAACTAGAACAGTGAGATCAGGGCCAATGTCACAACTGCCAGGGAGAAAAGGGAAAGAATTATAAAGGCCATGACCTACCTTTCAAAATTTTTATTTCAAACTCCCTAAAAGAATTTAGAAAAATTGTCTACCAGAGGCATATTTTTAAGTTAATATTTAAAATTTGTCATTATAAGTTAAAATAGTTGCAAAGGATATAATACCTAGAGAATTATAAAACTGACAATTCTAGCTGTTTCTACTGGAAGCTTAAAACTATACCAATTAGACGCTCATAATTAGCCATTACAAATATGTACTGGACATTTATTTTTTTCTCTTTGAACTCATATTATCTTAATGTATTTTATGATTGAAAGTTTTCCCCCTTTAATATTTCAAAATAAAAAAGAACCAAAATTATGATCACCAACAAAAGAAAAAATATGCAAAAAAGAAATATGTGTATAAAATGAAATTTAATTTTTGTTAAATTTTCTATGTTCACACATCTCTAGGTTTGAAAAAAGGTTTTCTGGGTGATGATATTATTTCAGTTATTATCAGCACTCAAGTACTAACATATATAATACAGATTTTGATAAGTAATATGCTTCATGAAAACTACTTCTCTAAATAAAATATACGAAGCTTTCTTTTTTCATAAGTAGCCCATCTGTCAGTGGATAAGCATTATTTATTGCCAAAATGAGACAGGGTTACTCATAAATCCTATTTCTAATGTTCATGTTTATTCATATAAATGCTAAAGAACATCAATTACGTAAAAAGAATGAATTTGGAGGTTGAAGAAAGGAATTTTGTTATAAAACTCAGCTCTTTCAACTCTTTCTGAGTTATATGCCAAAAACCACTTAGTGATTACCCATCAAAATTTATTTTTAATAGTTTATCAACTAACAGCTTAGTTAGTTGATAAACTTGATAAACTTAGTTAGTTGATATCACTTGAAAGCAAAGAAATATAAATGGCTTGACCAGCAAGATGATTTGTACAGAATCATTAGGGCCACTTACCTTCTCTGTTTCTGCTTTACCGAGACTTATCACGTGATCATTAATCATACTTATTGCTCTTTCTCTTAGAGACACCTTGTTTAATTTAATATATTCAGGAAGAATTAGGAAAACTGAAATATAGTCAACTTACTATATACCTTTACCCATACAATGTTTTGATAAAATGGTATTATCACATCCCATGTTTTAAATGGACTTTTTATCAAAACCTCAGAATTGCAAAACACACATCCGATATAGAACTTATGTCCAGAGTATATAAGAACCTCTCACAACGTGGTAATAAGAACACAAACAACCCACCAAAATTGGACAAACGATCTAAACAGACATTTCACCAGAGAATAGAGAAAAGTGGCAAATTGTCACATGAAAAATTGTTCAGTATCATTTGTCATTGGGGAAATGCATATTAAAGCTATAGTACTCATAAAGAAAAAAAGTTAGAAGACTCAAATCAATAGAATTAGAAATTAAAAAGCAGAAGTAACAACTGACACTGAAGAAATACAAAGGATCATGAGAGATTACTACAAGCAACTCTATTTCAATAAAATGGACAACCTGGAAGAAATGGGCAAATTCTTAGAAAAGCCCAACCTCCAGAGACTGAACCAGGAAGAAATAGAAAATATAAATACACCAATCACAAGCACTGAAATTGAAACTGTGATTAAAAATCTTCCAACAAACAAAAGCCCAGAACCAGATGGATTCACAGGCAAATTCTATCAAACATTTAGAGAAGAGCTAACACCTATCGTTATCAAACTCTTCCAAAATATAGCAGAGAGAGGAACACTCCCAAACTCATTCTATGAGGCCACCATCACCCTGATACCAAAACCAGACAAAGATGTCACAAAGAAAGAAAACTACAGGCCAATATCACTGATGAACATAGATGCAAAAATCCTCAACAAAATACTAGCAAACGGAATCCAACAGCACATTAAAAGGATCATACACCCTGATCAAGTGGGGTTTATCCCAGGAATGCAAGGATTCTTCAACATACGCAAATCAACCAATGTGATAAACCATGTTAACAAATTGAAGGAGAAAAACCATATGATCATCTCAATAGATGCAGAAAAAGCTTTCGACAAAATTCAACACCATTTATGATAAAAACTCTCCAGAGCATAGAGGGAACCTACCTCAACGTAATAAGGCCATATATGACAAACCCACAGCCAACATCGTTATCAGTGGTGAACAACTGAAACCATTTCCAGTAAAATCAGGAACAAGACAAGGATGTCCACTCTCACCACTGTTATTCAACATAGTTTTGGAAGTTTTAGCCACAGCAATCAGAGAAGAAAAAGAAATAAAAGGAATCCAAATCAGAAAAGAAGAAGTAAAGCTGTCACTGTTTGCAGATGACATGATACTATATATAGAGAATCCTAAAGATGCTGCCAGAAAACTACTAGAGCTAATCAATGAATTTGGTAAACAAACAGGATATAAAATTAATGTACAGAAATCTCTTGCGTTCCTATACATTAATGATGAAAAATCTGAAAGAGAAATTAAGGAAACACTCCCATTTGCCATTGCAACAAAAAGAATAAAATACCTATGAATAAACCTACCTAGGGAGGCAAAAGACCTGTATGCAGAAAACTATAAGACACTGATGAAAGAAATTAAAGATGATACCAACAGATGGAGAGCTTTACCATGTTCTTGGATTGGAAGAATCAATATTGTGAAAATGACTATACTACCCAAAGCAATCTACAGATTCAATGCAATCCCTATCAAATTACCAATGGCATTTTTTACGGAACTAGAACAAAAAAATCTTAAAATTTGTATGGAGACACAAAAGATCCCGAATAGCCAAAGCAATCTTGAGGGAAAAAAACAGAGCTGGAGGAAGCAGACTCCCTGACTTCAGACTATATTACAAAGCTACAGTAATCAAGACAATATGGTACTGGCACATAAACAGAAACATAGATCAATGGAACAAGATAGAAAGCCCAGAGATAAACCCTTGCACCTATGGTCAACTAATCTATGACAAAGGAGGCAAGGATATACAATGGAGAAAAGACAGCCTCTTCAATAAGTGGTGCTAGGAAAACTGGACAGCTACATGTAAAAGAATGAAATTAGAACACTCCCTAACACCATACACAAAAATAAACTCAAAATAGATTCGAGACCTAAATGTAAGACCGGACACTGTAAAACTCTTAGAGGAAAACATAGGAAGAACACTCTTTGACATAAATTACAGGAAGATCTTTTTTGATCCATCTCCTAGAGTAATGGAAATACAAACAAAAATAAACAAATGAGACCTAATGAAACTTCAAAGCTTTTGCACAGCAAAGGAAACCATAAACAAGATGAAAAGAGAACCCTCAGAATGGGAGAAAATATTTGCAAATGAATCAATGGACAAAGGTTTAATCTCCAAAATATATAAACAGCTCATGCAGCTCAATATTAAAGAAACAAACAACCCAATCCAAAAATGGGCAGAAGACCTAAATAGACATTTCTCCAAAGAAGACATACAGGTGGCCAAGAAGCACATGAAAAGCTGCTCAACATCACTAATCATTAGAGAAATACAGATCAAAACTACAATGAGGTATCACCTCACACCAATTAGAATGGGCATCATCAGAAAATCTACAAACAACAAATCCTAGAGATGGTATGGAGAAAAGGGAGCCCTCTTGCACTGTTGGTGGGAATGTAAATTGATACAGTCACCATGGCGAACAGTATGGAGGTTCCTTAGAAAACTAAATATAGAATTACCATATGATCCAGCAATCCCAGTACTGGGCATATACCCAGAGAAAACCATAATTCAAAAACACACATGCACCCCAATGTTCATTGCAACACTGTTTACAATAGCCAGGTCATGGAAGCACCCTAAATGCCCATCGAAAGACGAATGGATAAAGAAGATGTGGTATATATATATACAATGGAGTATTACTCAGCCATAAAAAGGAATGAAATTGGGTCATTTATAGAGATGTGGGTGGACCTACAGACTGTCATACAGAGTAAAGTAAGTCCGAAAGAGAAAAACAAGTATCGTATATTAATGCATATATGTGGAACCTAGAAAAATGGTACGGATGAACCGGTTTGCAGGGCAGAAGTTGAGACACAGAAGTAGAGAACAAACGTACAGACACCAAGTGGGGAAAGCCGGGGGTTGGGGGGTGGGGGTGGTGGGTAATGAATTGGGCGATTGGGAATGACATGTATACACTGATGTGATGACTAAAATTGATGACTAAAAAGAACCTGCTGTATAAAAAATAAATTAAAATTTAAAAATTAAAATAAATAGAAAAAAATAAAGCAGAGACTAACACACTATTGTAAAGCAATTATGCTCCAATAAAGATGTTAAAAATAAATAAATAGAATAAAAAATAAAGGAAAAAAAACTATAGTGATCTATTAGTTAATACCCAGCAGAGTAACTAACATTTTAAAATTTGACCATATCAAACGCTACAAGGGTGCAGAGAAACTGAAACTCTTTTATATTGTGGGAATGCAAAGTGGGACCGCCATTTCAGAAAGCATTTTGGCAGTCGCTTATGTTAAGTTAAACACACACTTACCATAAAACCCACCATCCCACTCTTAGGCATTTACAAGAGAAATGAAAATATATCTACAGGCAATTATATGTACAGGAATATTTGTAGCAGCTTTATTCATAATCACTAAAAACTGGAAACAACCCACATGGTCATCAAACAGTGAATGGATAAACAAATTATCATACATTCATACAACGAATGTATTTTCAGTGATAAAAAGTAGGGTGAGGATTAACTACAAAGGGAACTACGTGGGGTGATGGAAATCTATATCTTGATTATCTTGGTGATTAGACAACTGTATATATTTGTCAAAACTCATAGAATTGTATACCTAAAACGGGTGGATGTCACTGTATACAAATTATACCTCAATAAACCTGATGTTTAATAAAACACAAAACAAAACATTTTGTAGCTGCAGATTTAACTCAATGGGAAAAAATATTTGCCATGTAACTTAATCAGCGAAGTCAGAAAATATCTAACTTCATTTTCAGTGAAAATGGATATGTTAATACTTAGCTGCATGAAAATGATATGACTTTTTAATTCTGAGAAGACAGATTCATACATATATTCATTCGTTCATACGTAGATACATGTATATATGCATACGGCAAAGAGCTTCCTGTGACCTGGATAAAATAAGTCGATGCCCCATTAATATTCCTTACCAGACTGGAAGAGGCAATAATGGTTGAATGAAAGCTGTTGTCACTCCCATTGCCCACTCTGCAGTACATCTGTATTCAGAATAGCTTTAAATAGACCCAGATATTCTGTTCCTAAACCATGCTTTGTCTTTACCGAAAACTGCATAAAGCAGGGAAAGACAGGAACTCTGCTGTGTGATGATGATGCCTTAATTAAGTAAGGCTTCACTGACACCAGTATTTTGAATCATTCTTTTGTTCAGTGCCCCTAGTTTTATGCCCCGGGGTAATACAGCCACGTAAGTTTCAGGTACTTTTGAAAAGCTGGAGCACTTTAAAAATGGAAACAGGGATAGGAAACCATCAGAACACCACAATTGCATGTGCGTTGTCCCGCAGTTCAGTTTTAGGAAAAAAGTCTATATAGAAGTTAAGGATATGGAAATTCTTCCCCTTAAAACAATCATGTTTGTGTATTCCTTGCAAAGGCTTTAGGTGCGTCAGTATGAAGATCACAGTAGTGCATCAATTTTTATAGTATGAGAACTACATGATAATTTACTGTCGTTTTATATATATGTATGTATCTTTTTTGCATATTTTATTTTATTTTTTAAATTTTTAGTTTATTTTTTAAATTAATTTTTATTGGAGTATAGCTGATTTACAATGTTGTGTTAGTTTCAGGTGTACAGCAAAATGAATCAGTTATACATATACATATATCCACTCTTTTATAGATTCTTATCCCATATAGGTCACCACAGAGTACTGAGTTTTCACTGTGCTGTACAGCAGGTTCTTATTAGTTATCTATTTTATATATAGTAGCGCGTACATGTCAATCCCAATCTTCCAATTTACCGCCCCAATATGTATATATCTTTTTAACCTAGCTCATCAGTTTAGAGATGGTTTTATATCTGTAATTGCCATTCGATTTTATGCCTGTAAAATGAAGTACTGTCTAAATGAGTTTCTTTATGTGTACCTGCGTTATGGTGATGTGAATGGGTAGGAAAAAGGAGTTATGTTACTAAAACCATTATTCGAGCAGCTTTCAGAAAAGCTTATTGCCACTTCCATAAGTACTAGCTTAAAATTTGTATGACTCAAACAGCTCTTGCGTAAATATATCTGTTTGTCTAGCTACCCCAGAAATGAAACCTTACAATTTTCAGCTCCATGTGTTATTAATTTACTGTATCTGAACTTGTTGTTTTATTGCATGCAACTCTCCTTTAAGTCTGAAAAGGATGGAGGCCAAAGGTTTGCTGCAAATGTGTCAAATATGCCCTAGGAGTACATGTACCTATCATTCTCTGCTGTTACTCTGTCAACTCAGGCTCACACTTTGTGCTCCCAGACCAAGAATCCAGAGAAGAGAGTTCTAATCCCATCTTCTCTCTCATTATTTCTGGTTCTCCGTTTTTCTGCTAGTCTGTATACTATTCCCCATTTTTAAAATAATGGAGCCAGAACGAATGAGAATTTAAGATTTCGTTGTGTTTCATAAAATAATTATTTTATACAAGAAAACGATTACTGATGATCAAATAAAAAATGATGGCAAATTTATGCAAAATCAACCACATGTACTTCAAAGACACACATGAGTTTTTTTAGGCCTCATAAACTTTCTACCTTTTATTATTGCTTCAAACATGGAGGTAAGAACAAAATAGAAATTTGCGTTTCACCTGTTTCAGTGATGCTGCCATTTTTCCTGTTTGCATAATTCATAGGGATGGGTGTGTGTGGATATTATCTCCATCCCTGATTGATTAGGATTTTTGTTAATCACTTCTTGCGGATCTCTGAAATTTATGCTCTATCGAAAACTGTTTAATCCATCAAGTTAAAATGACTGTTCTTTGCAAAGTAAGCTTTAGGTATGAGAAATTTAATACGGAACCTGATAGCCTTCTACTTATTAACATTATGATTTCTTTCAGTGTTTTACTGCTTGCTTATAAATACATTTTTTGTTAAAACAAAATAGTGCATTCATAGTCACGATTGTATACAGGTACAAGTTGTTCACTTTTCTCAAACATTTGGAAGAAATACAAACAAAAACCATATGTTTTAAATATTCCACAGAATACCTTTCTCCCATTTGTTCCTATGTTGCAAACCTTTTTTAAGTTGGTAGTATTCCTGAGAAGTACCACTTACTCTCTAGTTTTATGACAAGTATCCCTGTATTTATTCCTAAGTGCATTTTTCACTTAAAGGTAATTTTTAAAACCAAACATTAAACTACTAATTAAAAAAAAAATTTTAGAGCAGCCATGCATGCAGGTCTCCAAGTCTCCTAAGCAGCTTATAAGATGCTAGGCAAAGCTGAAAGGGCATCTAGCCTACTCTCCTTCTTCAGACAAAGTGTCCTTCAACTGATCCAAGCAGATGAGAATATAATCGATTTTTTTAAAGCATTTTTAGGCATGGATCCAATCTAATAAAAGTTACCAATCCTCTTCCCAGGAAAAAAAAATGTTCATGTGTATACATATACCCACAGCATTTTACATTGAACTTGGCAAGGATCACCAAACCCATCCATGTGGAAGGGGTTGAAATAGCCCCTATTGTAAAGAAAGAGACCCCAAATCCTTGCTAGGTAACTCACTCTGTTTTGGATAGTTTATAACCTAAAAATTCTTGTCTCTAACTAAAAGCCCTCTCATTTCAAATTGTTCTCTTCATAAAGGTCATAAAGAACAGTTAGTCACAATTACCTTTCATATTCTTGAAGGCCGTATTAAGCCACACCTTGGATGTGTCTTCACCAAGATAAGTAATCTCAGCTAAGTAATTCCAGTTTGGCTGTACCTTTTCTCAGAGGCCCTATTATTCAATTCTTAATCATCTTTGTTGACTTCCTCTGAATAGTCTTCAAGTTTTCCATACTCCTCTGAGATTATGGAGCCTATAACTATTCCTCGGACAGTAGCAAAGTTTTACCTAAGAGGCCTTCCTGCTTAACAAACCCACTATCCTGAGCTTGGTGGGTGCACACTTTTCCTGCCATGTTGGAAATCCTGCGCTAACAAGTTGCTGCAAATTTCACCCGTGGTACTCTTGATTGCTTGGTCAACTAGATTTTCCTTTTGGGACACATGATATCTCTTTAGCAGCCCACCAAGGTTGCAAGCTGCACTCTTCAGGCGTGTCATTTCCAGAACTCCGGGGCCATTGTTTACAGCTTGTACGATGGTAAGTGGAGGCCCTTCCCTTAGTACCTAATGCATCCATTTAAAGTAAACATCTCTGAGCAACTTTTACTACCTAGATTTCTTTTCTTCAGTTAATACATGTCTATTTCAGTTTCTTTTCAAGTCAAAAGACTTTTAAAATAATGGCTAGCTAAATATCAGTGCTCACACCTACTTGCTTTAATGTCCCTGGAAACTCTGGCTACCTTTTTGTTCATTGAGATATTGGTTCAAAGGTCCCTTCAGTGACCAGTGAAATTTCAGTTCTGTGCCCCAACTCCACCATGAGGTCACTTCTGCTTTCTCTTTATCATAACAGTTACCACTATCTGAAATTACCCCGTTCATTTTTTTTGTTTAATTTTTTTTTCACACCTTTCCTCCTGACTAGAGTAAGCACTGCAAAATCAGGGATCTTATCTGCTGGTCTCATTCATCCTGTAGCATCTAAAACAGTCCCTGACATACACTAGCCCTTCAGTAAACATGTGTTTTGTATATATGGTTTTTAAAAGAAACTGTCCCATCCCCTATTTACCACACTTCGCAATCTTTAAACTCCATGTCCTTATGAAAAACTTTTATTTTTCCACATACTTTATGTACATAATTACTTATTATGTTAGGGTGCTGTGGACTGTCCAGTTATTGAGCTAACTTCGAGGTTTTACTTTAAAGAAAAAAAAAGTTTTGATAAATAAAAGGAAATGGAAATACTGACTCATCACTTAAAGTAAAATTGAATTACAAGAAAAAAAGTTTTATAGACATATAAACATACACCTAGAAGAAAAGAGAAATTTCCAGAGGAGGTGTTTCCACTGCTAGAATACCCCTCCCTGTCCTCCAGAAGCCACTGTGGCTTCTGAGAAATCCTTTAGACAGAAATACAGGATGCCAAAGGAGAAAGAGGAGTGGGAGAAAGCTACAGGGCTTCTCCTTTCCCCTCAGAATGGAAAACAATTTCCTATTTGCACTTTTCTGTATGAATATTATGCTTCCACCAAATGGTTTTTAAAAAATCCTTTGGCTGGCCCGTACTCTAACTCAGGCTTAATTACACTCAGGCGTAGCCAACATCCATCGTCCAACAGGGACAAAACAGGGGATGCGCTTGTGTCTCCAGTCAGATCCATTAGATGGAAGAGGTTGGTCATAGACCTAGGCTTCTGGTGTTCAAAATCAGTGGGTTAGTTTGGTACTTCTTTCCTCTGAGGAAAGAAACCTTTCTATTCAAACTCTACCTCTTTTCTGTGATTGCGAAGGATGCCCATGAGATCTTCAGGATTTCATAGAAGTAATTATAGCATTTGAAGAGACTTTAAAAGGCTGTTTCCATTTAAACCAATAGTTTTCAAGCTTTTTTGAATGTGTCCTACAGGAAGAAATACATTGTTCCTGGTGACCTAGTATTCATACACCTACACTGAAACACACACACACACACACACACACCCGTCTGAAATAAAAGTTTCACCAAATAATATTTACCCTTACTCTTGGAGATACACTCAATACTTTCTATTCTACTCTGAACAACTGCTTTTTTTCCCCTTTATATTTAATGCTGGTTGTTACACACTAAATTGATTTCATGACTTATTAGTGAATCACTACCCCCAGTTGAAAAATAATGCTTTAACCATTCTGCAGAGGGCTGAACATGGGATCTGATCGCTTTACATAGTTTGGCCTTAACCTTTCATGACATTTGGTGTCTTCTTTTATTGGGGCATCAATTCTCAAACTCAGTTATGGTTCATGATAGGCTCTCCTCAGCTTATTTCACGAGATTTCCAGAGCATCCTTAAAAGATAAAGACTTTATCGTGGCTTAACATACTATGAACAAGACTTGAGCCAGAATAGGCTGAATCAGTGAGGAGTATCTGTCCAATGATAATGAAAATTCTGAGTGAGTTACCAAGACACTACTTCCCCATGGGTGATTTTTTCTTTTTTTAATCCAGAGTCATAAAATTTTAGAGCTGGAAGAGACTTTAGCAAATCTAGTCCAGCCCTTTGATTTTATGACAAAAATATTCCCATGCCCATTCTGAGGAGTTCAGAGCATGAGTCTCGTTCCCTTATCAACAATATTATAAAAAACAGTTATTTGCTGCCATGAGCAGATATATTTTAAACAAACAGAAATTTTATGTTTTAAGAAGTAACACAGGACTAAGTTTTTTAGTATTATAGAAATACTAGAAATAATTACTGAATTGTAGAAGCCTTACACGCTTCTGCCTGAGACAGTAGTCTTGTGGGCATGGATTTTCCATTATTTAGACATTCATCAAATATTATTTGAGAATGTAGTATCTGCTTTCAAGCAGCTTATGTTATCGTGAAATATAAAATGCTTGTTTTTTATATTACAAATTATGTTATCCAGGAAATCAGACCTTATAAACAATGCGTCCTTTGTATTTCATTGGATAGACTTTATTAGTGTTTTATTGGACATATTTGCTGTAGTTTCTTGGCATGGACCTAGACCTTTTGACTTCAAGTCCTCTGTTGTACTTTGAACCCTACCTCACTAGTTATTTTATTCATTAATTCAATAAATATTTACTGACTACCTTAGCTCTGTCAAGCACTATTCTAGACCCTGAAGTTACAGAAGTGAATGGGAAAAACCAAGTCTCTGCACTCAGGGAACTTACATACCAGGAGGGCCTATGATGAGTAGAGAACCCCGCCCCCCAATCTGGCTTAGTTCATCAGACTCCTTGGGAAAGTATTGAACTATGTCAAATTAAAAAAGAAAAAATTTGATTCGCAAATCTCCAACAGAACTAAGGAGATGAATGTTTAAGAAGTTGGATTCATTGGGTTATCTAAAAAGTTGTGAGCTCATTAGCCCACATTGCTGGGTGTTTTGAAGAGCAATCCCTAAGTATGATTCTCCCCATTTGATTTTAACCCCTGCAAGAATGATACTGTTAACCAGCAATAATTGACAAAGAAACAAGGATGGAAGAGAGGAATAGAAGGAATGTGGGAGGATATCAGGCTGCAGGGAGAGAAGATATCCTTATAATGCACAAGCAAGCAAGTACCATATTCCAGCTTTGCTGAGAATATTTTTGGAGTCATGACTAGACATAGTAACGAGAAAACCTTCTAATGCTCCCAACTCGAATAGAGTTGAATCTAGCAGAAGTGGGAAGACTGTTGGCACTCTCCTTCCAGAGTTGCATTGTTTTGATGTTCTGACTCAAGTCTTAAGCATGACATTTCATGATCGGCTAAGCCACGGAGCAACCACACCCTATTCTTGGCAAAAATATACATCATATTACATTACCAAGGAGAGCACAATGGAAAGTTTTTAAAGTAATAAATAAACACCGTGTCTTATTTGTAAATCTTGTCAAGATTTTCAAGGACTTGCCTAGCTCCACGGTGAAACTCCTGTTTGTTTGTTGTATAAGATGTGGCACGCAGAGTAACTGCTTCAACAACAAGCTCCTTTTCAGTTTCAACTTCTTCGGGCCTAACCGAGGGGGAACTATCCTCTTTAGTGGTAAAAGTAGATCCATGTTTTATGGCTGGAGAGAGTCCAGGGCACTCAAAGTGAAGCAGACGGTTGTGAAGAATTATTTATGGCAGATTTTGTGATGCCTGTGTCGTACTTTGATTTAATAGGGGGTAAAATGAAATCTGAAGCAGAATGAATTCAGTTTCCAAATTTTACTAGGTATACATGCAGGTTTTACACCGAGGTACCATCACTACCCCCAGCTTCTTTTCATGGCTTTCATTCTTTGCAAAAGTAAGCTCTTCCTTGAACAGACCTGTGAAAATACTACTTCGGATCATCCTCAGAAGTCTCCAGGATAACCCTTTGAAGTCTAAACAGCAGACCTATTCGGCTATAACACACATGGTGGATGACATCCTTGTCTACGATGAGCAAACTCACGTTTCAATGGAAACCACCCTCCAGAGAAGGAGGAATATAGAATCCTGAAGCAAATGGCACCACGGATTGCTTTTGCCAACTTTTCCTAAAAACATTATGTTGGCCTATGAGTGGTAATATTGGCCATTTAAAGGTATCATACATTGTCATTCTGCAAGGAAAATTAAATACTTGTTTCCAATCGAATTTTTAGTAAGTATAACTTTTAAAACAAGTCTTCCTATACCTCATCCTCAAAGGGAATATTGTGTTTCAAAAAAGAGTGGCATAATGAATAAGCAAAATAAATGTTAATTCTAAGAAACATAATACACAAATGTGCAGATTTTAGTAAATATCAGAATCAAATTTTGTTAAATATCAGATTTTAACCTATATCGAAAAATATTATTATGATAAAAATATTTAATGTGCATCATCTTTTTCTCTTTGATTTGGAGAGCAAACTGTATCGTTTTGGTTCTTATATCATTACTCATGGACATGTTCAGTACATCATTTTTGTCCATATATAAGGTAGAAGTAGATGAATTTTCCTTGCCTTTTTATTAATCTACCCAACCAGTATCATTATTAAACTGGTATCCCAGAATGAAAGAAGAAATGAAATTGCATTCATTTGCAAAGCAATGAGCTACTTGTCTTAACCTGTCAAACACAGACCTCAGGACTGAGAGAAGGGAGAACTAGAACAAGATGCTGAACCACAATAATGGTCTTTGAGATAGCAGGCAGGGAAGGGAGTAGACACAAGGAAATAATATTCAACTTCCTTGGCCCATTGATTAACAGTTGGGAAATAAATGTAAAGATAAATAAATAAAAGTGAATTTATAAATGCACACATATAAAGTCTGTGTGTGTTTAAGGTATACATAATATAGGTATAAATTAATACATGTGTATGTGTATAAAGTATTTAAAAAGTGCCTATTATCCATTACTCAGCTTAAGAAATTGAGTGGTACCAAAGTCTTTGAAGACTTTTGTTTAGAAATAAATTGATTCATTCAACAAGGACTTATTGAACCCTTACTTATGTGCTCAACCCTGTACTAGATACTAGGATGTGGTGGTTAACAAGACTGGCATGGTTCCTGCCCTTATGAAGCTTACAATCTAATGAGGGAGAGAGATGTTAAAATTGTAATCACACAAATAAATTTAAATACAAATGAATAATAACTGTGAACTATGATAGGTCCTGTGCCAGAAGCATTGAAAACAAACAACAGGAAAAGCCAATTTAGACTGACAGATCTAAGAAGGCCTCTCTGAGGAACTTTTAAGATGAAAGTGAGGAACCCTTGGAGTTGAATCAGTAGAAGAATGAGAGGGAGAACGTTCAAGAGACAACAGGAAGAGTGCAAAGGCCCTGGGAGTGCACAGACCCTGGGAGTCCAGCCTCGTTTACATTTAAACTGAGAGAACCAAATCTAATCTACATATGTGAAAACTTAGTCCAGAGAAATACTTCCCTAATATTTGCTTTCCTTTGGAGTGAGGGTGGCATTTTTGATGTAGCTTTGGTAAAGCTTGTGCTCGCTTTATTTTCTTAACTTATAGGAAATTTAGTCATCAGGCAGGGTTCAACATATCCATGGTCACACTGACTCCCAGTTATAAGGATTAGGAGTTCATATCAGGGCTTTCATTGGGATTGCTTTTACACAGGTAAATTAATATTTCTTTCATATTCTTTTTTCTCTGCCTTAAAAATTTTTGTTGTAGTAAATATGCATCACCTAAAATTCACCATTTTAGCCATGTTTTAAGAACACAGCCCTGTGGCATTAAGTACATCCAAATTATTGTGTGACCATCACCACCATCCATCTCCAGAATTTTTCTAACCTTCCCCAACTGAAACTCTATACCCATTAAACATTAATTTTCACTTCCTCCCTACTGCCAGCTCCCAGCAACCACCATTCTACTTGTCTCTGTGAATTTGACCACTCTAGGTACCTCATGTAAGTGGAATCAGTCATGTCTTCAAGGTTTGTCCAATATCCCATTGTATGTAAATTCTATGTATATATGTAAATGTGGTGAAAAGCACATTTCGGTTATCCATTCATCTGCCAACAGACGCTTGGGCGGCTTCTACATTTTACCTGTTGTGAATAACACTGCTGTGAACATGGGTATATATATATCTGTTTGAGTCTCTGTTTTCATTTGTTTTGGGTATATATCCAGAAGTAGAATTGCTGGATCATATGGTAATTCTACGTTTAATTTTTTGAGGAATCAAACTTGTGCTTTTTTAATTCATATATTCAGCAAATGTTTATTGGACTCCTACTGTGTGCCAGATAGCTGTGCCAAAGGTTGGGAATGAACAAACACGACACAGACATTGCTTTCAAGGCTTACAGTCTAGTTTGAGTAGTTTATTGCTGTTGTTCTTTCTTTTAATTGTAGTGATGATTTGGAATTGATTCATTAATTTTCTCCTAGCCTTCTTGAGACCAGTAATATATTTGTACAGTGTATGGCAAGAGTGCCCTCATGACCCCAAGCTTCACTAACTTGAGGCTCTGAGCAACTGAGTCAACTAGAACCAGATGGAAATAGTACATTGTCCAGTAAATCAGGTGACTTGGGACATGGCCAACCTCTCCCCCATATGCATCGTCTGTAATAGTAGAAAATCATTTCAGCTAAGTCTAAAATTTGATTAATAGAACCTCTACAAATGAAATTGTAGTATTGTTCTATGAATTCTACTAAGATATTAAATTTGATTTGGGGGAAACTAATTTTTCCATTTGAATGGCATTATACCAATGGAAGTAACATATAAGAAAGAATAATACAGTTCGAATAAGTTTTCTTAAATAACTATAAAGTTCCTCCAAATAACTAAAGATAGCAAAATGTAAACCTTAGCAAGGGTAGAATAGGCTTGGAAAGCTTAATAAATCATGATGGTAACAAAAATGAGTTTAGTCCCCATAAGGATAAGGAAAAACAGTGTTTTCGTCATCACAAAATCATTCTCTTATTCCCCCGTCTCCTTCAGAGTGGTGCATAGCCAGCTCCCAAACACATTGAAAAGTTGTTTAGAATAAAATTGCAGTGTAAAACAAAACAAAACAAAACCCAAGCCACTTACATGAGATTTTTTAAAATGTGAAAATCAAGGAAAAAAGATAAAACCATAGGCTGAGGAAAGATTTAGCCCCTAAGGCCAAATTTTTATTCTGAGCTTCCTAGTAGCTAAAGCAAAGATGGAAACTCAGGGAGTTACATTACTCTCATTAACAAAAAGATAAAACCTACCAGCCTGTCAAAGACATGCTTTTTGTACTTGACCAATATGTGCTGAGAATTTGCCATGGGAATTCTTATATAATTGATCTATGTAGGCAAAACTGTCCTAGATAATTTTACAAGATCTCAAGAGTATTTCACATATATACACTTCTATGTTAGCCATTAGTCAAATCCAGGGGCATAATGTTTATTCAGAGAACTGTTAAGGCAGTTCTGAAAGAGACCAGTATGAAATGGGCCAGGCTTGTAGCTTTCTGATGGTCTAAGCTGACAGAGGACTATACTGTATAGCTTGGCCTTGTTTGATAGTTTTGCAAAGTGCTGCCCTCCATAAGTTATGTTAAAACGTACCTGTTGTATTAAACACATTCTCTCATAGAAGTCTGGAGGTAGGCAATTCAGGAGCACTGTGATATTCCAGAGTGTCGGGCTGTCAGGACCCTGTCTCTGGGGCATCACATCCACTTAAGGTTATCTCAGTCCAAGATGGCTGCTCCAGCCTTCTCATCATCATTCCAGCCACAAAAAGGAGGGAAGAGTGAAGGAGGAAATGCTCTTTTCTTTAAGGACATTACTTGGAATTGTACCCAAGACCTCCATTTCCATCTCCTTAATGAGAATGTTGTCACATAGTCACACATGGCTGCAAGAGAGGCTCGGAATGTCTCTTTTCTGGGTGGTACTGTGTATTCATTACTAAAGCAGAAAAAGAATGACAGATATTATTTAATATTTCTGCCGCAAATAGGTTATTTAAGATATTCTTTCCTTTAAAATACAGGCTAGAGTTTAAAAACCAAGATGATGAGAGCGGAAGTAAATGTATATGATTACAGTAAACATTCTGCTTCAAAGCCATTCTATTTACAATGCTACTGACAAGAGCGTTTCTTTTTTTTTTTTAATTTATATTTTATTTATTTATTTTTGCCTGTGTTGGGTCTTTTTTTTTTTAACATCTTTATTGGAGTATAATTGCTTTACAATGGTGTGTTAGTTTCTGCTTTATAACAAAGTGAATCAGTTATACATATACATATGTTCCCATATCTCTTCCCTCTTGCGTCTCCCTCCCTCCCACCCCTCTCGGTGGTCACAAAGCACCGAGCTGATCTCCCTGTGCTATGCGACTACTTCCCACTAGCTATCTATTTTATGTTTGGTAGTGTATATGTGTCCATGCCACTCTCTCACTTTGTCACACCTTACCCTTCCCCCTCCTCATATCCTCAAGTCCATGCTCTAGTAGGTCTGTGTCTTTATTCCTGTCCTACCCCTAGGCTCTTCATGACATTTTTTTTTTTCTTAGATTCCATATATATGTGTTAGCATACGGTGTTTGTTTTTCTCTTTCTGACTTACTTCACTCTGTATGACAGACTCTAGGTCCAGCCACCTCACTACAAATAACTCAATTTCGTTTCTTTTTAAGGCTGAGTAATATTCCATTGTATGTAAGTGCCACATCTTCTTTATCCATTCGCTGCTGCGCACGGGCTTTCTCTAGTTGCGGCGAGCAGGGGCTACTCTTTGTTGTGGTGTGCGGGCTTCCCATTGCGGTGGCTTCTCTTGTTGCAGAGCACAGACTCTAGGTACTCGGGCTTCAGTACTTGTGGCTTGCGGGCTCTAGAGCGCAGGCTCAGTAGTTGTGGCGCATGGGCTTAGTTGCTCCGCAGCATGTGGGATCTTCCCAGACCAGGGCTCGAACCCATGTCCCCTGCATTGGCAGGCAGATTCTTAACTGCTGCACCACCAGGGAAGTCCCCGGCAAGAGTGTTTCTATCCCAGTCCAACTGATAGAAAGTGAGGGGGCCACAGAAGGAGAGCTGGGGCGGGGGGCAAAGGAAAGACATGTAACCAAACACCAAAACCCAAAACTAGGACTGTGTGACCATTTTGATTAGAATGTACCTCTCTAGAGCAGACCATGACAAAACCTGCATAGTCGTGTGCCTTGGACCTTGCTGCCTCTTTATTTTGTACATCCTAGATGTGCCCCCACTGGCATTACTTCTCAGAGTATTGTCAAGTGATATGTAGCAAATTTCCCTCCTCCGCTCTCTGGCCTTAAATGCAAACATGCCTCCAGGCTAGGACTTGTGTTCCTTCCAGCTGCTCCCAAAGGCTTCTGTGATTGGCTTCCACTCTACAATCATGTCTAAGGAGGGGGGGTTTTCCCCTTTAGCCTTGGAACCCTATACTTTCCATAACTACTAGTTTCTGTGCTGGGAAACCAATATTGGATTTTAACTTCTAGGAAATGCACATGTGAAAAAGATAAATCTCTGAATTCTTTTACCTGCTTCTGCCAATCACACCTCTGATTTTCCCCTCAGGACGCCTGCATTTTAGTCATGTTTTTGTTGTTGTTGGCTTGTATTCAATTCTCTATGTTGTTATCCTTTTTTTTCTCCTTTGGCTATGCTTACCAAGTTCCATATTCCTCATGAAAGTCTTCCAAAGAAAGGCCTACCACATTTTCAAGTAGGAAAGAGAAAACATCCAGTTTTACCCACAAACCTCATGTCCTTTTCAGAAACTGAAAAAATAAACTGTATTATAAATTATTTTCAGTTAGAGGCTCTTTTTTTTGTATTTCACTATATGATAGTTTTGGATATTTCTTTGACAGTATTTATCATTGTGATAGGAGATAATCTTTGTAACTTAACAGAGAAACTATGCATCTAGCTGGTGTCAGCAAGCTATATAATAGGAATAAAATTGAAGGCTGCACAATGATCTATTTTATTTTAGAGGAAGAGTTCTATGATTTTCCATAGTTTAATTGCTGTTCTGAAATTCAAGTTTTATTTCAAATGTCATCTACATTTTCCCTTAGATTTTAGAGACTATATTTTCTTTTCTTTTGTAATTCTGCTTGCTTTTCTTCCTCTTGTTTTTCTTTTTTCCTGCTACCGTATCTGTAGACATAGCATATGTTAATTAATGCCTGTATTAATTTAACAAATGTTTATCTAATGCCCATTATGTACAAGGCTTTGTGGAGGAGCTGACATTGTCTACACCTTAAAGAATAAAAAGGATTTTTAGAGAAGCAGAGGTGGGAGGAAGGATCTTCCAGGCAGAAGGGACAGGATGAACAAATATACAGAAGTGGGAGGATTTGGAGTATTGGAGTAAATCAGGTATTTCAATTGGTCTGGAGCATGACTTTCTATTATCCTGGGACAGGAAGCAGGTCAGGGAGGTCCTTGAATGCCAGGCTGAGGAATTCGGCTTTTGCATTTTAATCCTGCTGTCTCTATATTGTCTATAAATCTGTTCACACCCCTTCACCTCTTGTCTGGCTCTGGGATAATTATTTTATCTGTAGAGGATGATGTCATGGAAATAGTACTGAACTAAGAATCAAGGGCCTTGGATTTATATATTACACTTGGGTTTAATATGTGACTATTAAAACCATAATTCAAACCTTGAAGATTAAACTGATGTCTCTCTATGTCAAGAAGGCGATGAAAGACAGTTTGTCTGTTGCCAGAATTCTCTATTTACCATGCCTTGCACACAGTAGGTGCTTAATAAGTGTTTTGTTGACTCTAATTCAATAACAAGTCTCTGAGATCCATGATGTAACCCCAGCAATGTAGAAAAAGGAAGAACAAGAACCACCAGTTTGAAGGTGATGAATAATTCCATCCTCCCAATGCAGTTCAGTGCTCTGTTAATCCGTTTGCTTGCTTGTTTGTTTATTTGTTTTTTCCAGGGAGGAGGGTGTCCTAGAATTAGAATCTAAATTATGATAATGATTTTATCCCAGAATTTTATTAGAATTTTCAAGCACACAGAATAGTTGAAAGACATGTACAATGGATACTCATATAGCCACCACCTAACTTGGTAAAGATTTATCGATTTCTTATTTAGTACCGAGCTCTGAGCCAGACTCTGCAAACCCCTCGCTCCACTGCCCACAACAGCCCTGCAGTCCTGAACAGTAGTCTCATCATTTAACAGCTTAAAACAAAAACCAAACAAACAAAAAAGTGGGTTCAGGGACTTTCAACAATTTATGTCCTTAGAGCCCTGCTGGTAGTAACTAGAACAGCTGGGACCGTCTGGCTCCAAATTCTGGGTTCTTTCCCCTCCACAAAGCAGCCACTAGAGTTCTTCTCTGCTGCTGGCCAGGGTCACAGATTCTAACCAAGTCCCTACAGTGTGAGAAGCCCTGAATTAAGCCTTGTAGACAATAGGAAGAGATGTAAGCAGAGGCTCCTAGTGCTTCAGGAAGCGAGAGGTGAGTCAAATCAAATTTTAAATTTCGTCGCGCGCCTTCCATATGTAACATGCAGTGCTAGACACTTTGTAGGGGGAGATCACTGAGTATGGGATCTGAGACAATGGGACAAAGAATTTAAAAAACGTATCTTTACCCTATAAGCAGCCTGAAATAGCGGGTCAGCGTGAGTCAAGCATGGGTCTCCTGTGTCCCTGCTTTCTCTCTGTTTACCGTGTTCTCTTCGCTTGCACAGCCTTTCCCTTTTTCTTTGCATCCCTAAAAGTCTCCTTAGATCTCAAGGTCTTTTTCAATTTCTATTTTTTTCCATTTGGATTCTTATTCCTCACTGAGTCCTCAGACCAGCAATGACCTCTCCCTTCTCTGAACTCCTGTGGCCCTTTGCTCTACAAAGAGGCAGTGCTGTCTAGTGGTTATGAACACAGATGACCTGGGTTCAGATCTTGGGCCTTCCCCTCTCTGGGTATGTGATCTTGACAAGTAATTTAATTCTCCATGCCTCAGTTTTCTCCTCTGTTAAAGAATCGGTCTAGGTTTCTGTAAAGACAACAGAATTTACTCTTGCTAATTTAAGCAGGAAGTGTTATAAGGTATTAGTTAACTCACAGAAAATTGGAATTGTCAGTGAAAAAGACTAGTTTGAGCTTTCTGAAGATTCTCGTGCTACTGTGCAGTTGAAGTTTACCAAGGGAGCTGCTGCCTCTTCCATAGCCAGGAAGTCACCTGCTCAGTGGAAATGCAAGGGCTGCATAGCCACACACCCCCTTCTCTGATCCAGCTAAAAAACTGCATGTCCCAGGCCTGCCTCTTGACACCCACAAAAGTAATGACTGATTAGCGTGGTTGCAGGCAAGCCACATTGCTCTGTAGCCATTTTTACAAGTACAGAGAGCAAAGCATGGTCTCTGCCTCACTTCCGCCTTCCAAATCTTAATGGGAGTGCTTCCGAGTGGCCAAATCTAAATTGCATCCATATACTCTGGTTTCTCCTCAAATTGTATAGATGTTTTGCCCTTTTAAAAAAAAACTGCATCCGGTATGCTAACTGCAAGGGAGTCTGGGGAATGTAGTTTCTAGGTTTCAGGCCTCTGCGTTTCAAGAAGGCACTGGGTGATGAATGTTGACAGCTAATCTACCTGAAATAACATCCGTATGAGGATAATGCGTACCTATTCATAGGGTTTTTGTGAGGATTACATGAAATAATAAATAGAAAGTACTTAGAACAGTGCCTGGCACGTAGGAGACTCTCAATACATGTAGCTGTTTTCGTCAACTTCTCAGAGAGTTGTCCAGAGGAAAGTCAAACAACCTTAGATAGAGCTCCAATTTCCCACCTGCTAATAAGTAACTATGATGAACCCACTTATCAAGAAGGGCACCAGTTTCCCCATCTATAAATCGAGGATAGTAATCACTCTCTACCTGATAGAGTTTCTGTTCATATCGCGTTAGGTCACGTGTGAAAGATGATTTGAAAATGGTAACGAATGATCCAGTTGCTTGGGTGTTAAATGGCTATTAGGTGAATCGTACAGACCCCTGCTCAAGTCCCAGCTCTGCCCCTGAGACTAGCAGTCGGCTTCCAGTAGCTTGATCTCATTCCTCCTCACTCTGTTTCTTCTCTCTTTAATTTTCAGAATTAGTCAGGGGAATCAAACCACTTCCACACATGCCCGTGAGGACAGTAAGACTTGGGTGCTGCCGTAGCCACCTCCTTCAAGAGGGGAGATGAGGCCCTACCCAGCTCGCCATCACTTCCCACCCCTGAGTTCTTTCCAGAAGACCCTCTGCCCTGTCTTGACCACAGTCACTGCAACTAGAGGGCCAAGCGAGAAGGCCCAGCCTCAGGAAGAGACAGGTGGCTCCGGAGTGAACGCTGTAAGGCACTCTCCCCGGGGAGAGAAATTCCGAGAGTTGAGCTCACTCTTTCCTGCCATAAAGCACACTGAATGTTAACAGCTTGCTCCTGTCCAAGCTGGTGTTTTTTAAATTAAGTATTGTTAAATCCATACCGTTTGGAATGATGCTTCAGACAGCTCTGATACTCCCTCTCTTGCTTCTGCTTTCGTTTCACCTAATATATTGTGCAGGGGGCCCGTCACCAGTATTACAGCAGCTGGGGCCGCCACCACTGCTGCTGCGGCGGCTGCTGCCGGTACTCAGACGCCGGCAGACGGCTCTCATTTAGATACCTGGAGAGGAAAAAAGGAACGTGGCCAACGCCCTGCTCAGATGCCCTAAGAGGCCCTTCCCAGGCTGCTGCAGTAGGGATCTCGATTACCTAGGCTTTTATGTTATTTTTCCTTGGCACTGAAAACGGTTTTAGAAACGACAAAGATGGGAGACAAAGGAGTTGTAGACTAAAATAAGAGACTTTCCATTGTCAGGTAACATATACCCACCATAAAACCTGGGTAGCCTGCCTTCTGTTCTTCTGCCTTTACTGTAAACGTCCCCCTCCAACCAGTAGGACACCACTGTCAACATCTGCATACACACACACGTATACACATACACACCTACACATACATACATATATACATATATATTTACATATATGTATATGAGATGAAAGTGATTTAGAGTCAGAAGACCCTGTTCAAAGGCCATTTCTAACCAGTGAGGCCCAAGGTAAGTCACTTAACTTTTCTGAGCCTCAGTTTCCAAATATAGAAAATTGGGTGAGTACTTAGCCAACTTCGCAAGTAGTCAGAAAAGTCGAATGAGGGCTTCCCTGGTGGCGCAGTGGTTGAGAGTCCGCCTGCCAATGCAGGGGACATGGGTTCGTGCCCCGGTCCGGGAAGATCCCACATGCCGTGGAGCGGCTGGGCCCGTGAGCCATGGCCGCTGAGCCTGCGCGTCTGGAGCCCATGCTCCACAACGGGAGAGGCCACAACAATGAGAGGCCCGCATACCGCAAAAAAAAAAAAAAAAAAAAAAGTCAAATGAGATTGTGGATATAAAATCATTTTGTAAACTTTAAGAAGAGTGCATAAACTTTGGAAATTTATCAGAATTAACTCATCCCCCAAACTTACCCCAATCACCATAACGCAACTTGATTTTGTTCTTCTTTTTCTGAAATTACAGTCAGCAGGGAATTTGCACTGCAGGGTGTAGTGCTTGACTGTACAGTTGCTTTTCCTCATTTCTCTGGAAGGGAAACGCTACTCACAAAGGGGCCAGAAGCTTGACACATTGTGGCGGTCATCCTCTGAGCATTCAACGTATGGCTGAGGGCTTGAATTAAAAATATGCTATTCAGTGACTTCATTAAGGTGACTGTCTTGCTGGATATTGACATGTTCATCAAACCTCCAAGGCAGAAATCTCTGACTCAAAATATCTAGCCAGTGCTTATTTCCAAAGCAGGAAGGAATCTAGACTAGCATAGAAGTGGCTACCGATTATTCTCTGACCATGGTAACTTGTTATCTATTCTGCTACAAATGGCACTGTATCATAATCATTCTTGCTACCCTTCCTTTTCCCACCACCTGTTCTTCCCTTCGGATCCTCCTGATGAATGATGTTTATGTGTGAAGAGGGAGGAAGTGGTATTAGATAAAATATTCCATGTTTTAGAACGAGTTGAAACTCTTTAGCCACTGACACTGACAGAAGAAGAAAACCCGTGGCAGAAAGTTCCAGTGTGTAAAAGAGAGATCTATAACACAGCTTATGTGTGAAAGTTTATTTGAATCAAGCCATTTTTAATAGGATGAGGATTTCAGATAATGCCGGTCAAGCATTTTTACATCTCCTCCTGAATAGTCTTTAGCTTGTGAGCATTAGCTAGTTTTTGAGAGATTTGTAAAACTAATCTTTCTGAATGGGAAAAGCATACTTCAAGAGTAGGACCTCTTTGTTGTGGATTTGTACTATCCATCTTTCTAGGTGGGGGAAAAGGTGGGTCCTTATATGCCCTGACTTTCCTAATAGGTTGAAAATGGGATTTTTAAAGCTCTTCTGTCTTTCATTGATATTCCATATGAAGTCTGTAACCTGAAGTTGAACAACCTGCTTTTCTCCATCTTTTTGAAAAGCAGCACTGTAGGTATGTATAGAAGCAGAGCTGCCTGTATTCACATGCCTGTAATGGCTTGATCAGGTTTTCCATATTTGAGCGTTTCATGCCTCTTGTCAGTATTTTTTTTTTTAACCAATGAAAGGAAAGAACCTTAATTCTAAATGTCTTCTACCTTCACCCTGTATATTTCTGGGCTATCAGGAGATCTACAAAGGAAGAATTTCCTGGTGACACTCCTTATGGAAATGTAAGGCCAAGTTTGCTATTTCATTCTTTCAAAAATTCAATGATTTCCTTAACAGATAAGGTGAAAGCCATCCTTGTTTGACACTTGACGCTTTTCTAAAGCTATAATAAAATCCCCCTCTATTAGAATTCAATCTTGCTTGCTGGTGGTTTAACCAGGCTCAGAAGCTTCCTGACCTTCTCTTTGCTGTTGCTGGCCTGGCCCCGTCATCATTTCACTGATCATCAGTACTTCCTCCAGGGCTGGACTGGATGGGGACGGTCATCTCCTCATCCAAGCTCTTGCAACAGTAGAAGGAAAAGGAGGCAAAACTCCCTCCAGCCTTTTCTGCTATATTATAGCAGCTCTGATAAAGGACGTGGATAAGGAGAAGGCTGAAACTGTTGGTTAGAAGGTTTAGGGATTAACTGAGGATTTAATTCACCCTTTCTTTCCCTCCTCCTGCTAAAGCCGATAGTTGAGAGTTGGCACTGTGTCAAGACCAGGCTGTTCCTTAACCCCAAATTTCAGCCCCACACATCTCAAGAGTCTTTGCTAAGGGCTTCTTTTTAAACAGGGGATCTAAATTTCTAATTGTGCCTTGAGCTTTCGTAAACCTGGGCTATTTTAAATTGTCACTTTACAAAGAAGTAACCTGCTTTTTTTCTTCTCCTTCAGATCAAGTCGTTACTACACAAAGTAACTTATGCCTCTATTTAGGCTTAGTGAGGAACTTTCAAAATTTTATACAGTCTCCCTTTCCTAAGTCAAGGGGGAAAATAAAGAGGAACTTTATGGAAGAGGCATAGAGCAGTTGTACAGAACACGTTTAAAGGGCACATTAAGTCAGTTTTTGTCTCTGGTTCTTTCCCTTTATGGCATATGTTATATATTGACAGGGATTAAGTTTCTCTCCTGAATGGAACAATACAGAGTCGCAGGGAGCTACTGTACTTTACAAAGCAACAGGCACCAGCACAAGCAAACGGCACAAATAGAAATGTATCTCACAGAGAACTAACCAGGTTAGTTAACAGCACAGGGCTCTGCTTCATCTTTTGCAATTCTGCATCGTTTGCATTTCTCTTCTGGTTCTGCTGCGCGCTCCTCCGCTCTCGTTTCTTTTTCGTCCTTTCCTCCCTTTCTCGCTCGCACTGTTACACTTTCTCTGTCCCCCTGGCTTTGTTATTCAGCATGTCTGATTAGCAGGAGCCTGATTGGCTGGCTGCCGGCTCCGAGAGAGATTCCATTCAGCTTACCCCCCACCCATCCACCCACCCACCCACCCCTCAGTCAGGAAATGTGAGCGGGGCTGATGGAAGCGGATAGGCAGGACTGGAGTGTTAGCACCAGTACTGGATGTGACAGCAGGCAGAGGAGCACTTAGCAGCTTATTCAGTGTCCGATTCGGATTCCGGCAAGGATCCAAGCATGGAATGCTGCCGTCGGGCAACTCCTGGCACACCGCTCCTCTTTCTGGCTTTCCTGCTCCTGGTAAATGCCTTTTCATTTCAATACATCGCTATGGCCATTTAGTCTGGGTGCTGTTGTGGTGGTGTGTACGTGTGTGTATGTGAGTGTGTGTGCCTGTGTATATCTTTCTCTTCAAACGCCAGGTAAAATAATTTACATGATTTAAAGAAAAAAAAAAGCTTCTTGCAGAATTTTAACCCCAACTTCCCAAGCAAAATAAAGTCTGCAAGACTTTGTGGGATTCGTTAGAGGTAACTAGGAATACTGAGACATACTGAGACATGAACTTTGGGACATACTGCATGGAGTTTGTGAGCTGAGGGCTGTATAAATGGTGGTGGGCATGCTTGGAATTTAGGTAACAGATGTCCTGAAATCAAACTCACTCACTGAAGTGTTCCTGGAATATTTTTGAAGGATGGGCTGTGAGGGGCTTTCCCCCACTACCTTTTATGGGTCCTCCTTCCTCTGCGCACATGCGCTAGGGAAACAGGTAAAAGAGGGAATGAAAGCCTCTCTGTGGCCAACCCAGATTATAGCTCATAATTACGGCAAGTCATCTGCGGATACAAGTTAATGCTAGTATTTATGAATTGAGGATTATGGTCTTTGATGTCAGATCTGCTTTTGAAGAAGAAGAAAGTGCTGACTTTTTGTGCAGCTTCTTTCCACAGTCACAGTGATAAGATGCTCTGCTCTGGAACGTCAGCACACACTGCATTTTTGACTCGAAGTAAATGTTCCGTTGTGACTCATACTTGGTTTTATGGGCAGAAAATGAAACTTTACTGTCCAAAAAAAATCTACACTCAAAATATTAATAGCAATGCACATTTTTTTAAAACCAGAGTGTTCTGGGCAGGCAGCTTCGTAAACCTCATCTGAAGGTTTGATTCCAAAATTTGCACACACTGAGTCCAAACAAACGTGCTTGTAGCTCTCCCTGTCGCATGTATGGAGAGCCAGCCCTTCCTCAGAAGGTAACCAGGCAAGAAGGGAAAAAGGGAAAAATGCAACGCATGTATAGGTTGCATTGATTCATCGAAGATGAAGGGATGTTTGTTCTGATTAGACTCTGACAAATTTGATCTGCACTATAATTTTGAAGAAGGGGAGCAAGCTATTTAAGCACAGATTTTAAAACTCCAGGAAGGCTCATCATCAGAGAGTGATTAAATATGTTAACAATTCCACTTCTGATTTGCATCATTGTAGCCAAGAAGTCGTAATGCTGCATTGCAAAAGCTGTAAATATAGAAGTATATTTTCAAGTTCTCATAGAAATTTACATGCAAACTGAACTTTAAGTATGAATGGACTGTACGTTTTTAGCTGTTCTGAGGAGTATAAAAAGCAGAATGTTTAGGTGTGCTTTATGACGAGTGGGGCAAGCAATTTATGAAAGGTGTCTCATTTTTTCCATATGGGACGTGTTTCTTATATACACGCCATTGGTTTGCCTCATCTTTCCCTCTTTGTATTTTTTTAAAAGCACGGGTTATTTTCGCATTTAATTACGTCATGAAGCAAATTACCGGTACACAGTACTTTTTTGGTATCTTCATAAAGAAGTATGATCTCATTATACTTTGGAAAAACTTTCCCATTCAGGAATAGATTGTTTTGCTACCCACTGGGTAAATTGCATTATATTTCTCTTTGATATCTTAAATATTCATATATGTGTTTGAATATATAATGACGCTCTTATGGATAAGAAGGAGTGTTTGCTTATTTCAGATTTGAAACATAAAACATTTCATTTAAATTACAATAATTGTATTATGAGGATAAAAGGAAATAAGACCCAGGTTTGCTTTATACCTGTATTTAAATGAATTTGGATTCTGAGAGTTAGGCTAGAAAAGAAAGAACTGCCTGGTGAGCGCCAAGATACATCCCTGTGCAGAGTAATAACAGCTTTAGTAGTACCTGCCATGTACTGTGTGTCTGAATGTGCCAAACACGAGGCCAGTTGTTTGAAAAGCATTACAGTGAATCTTCACGATAACCTTGCAAATAAAGCATCTTTAAACCCATTCTACAGATAAGGAAAGCAGCTTATATTTGAACTCAAAGGTGAAATAATGGAGAGAAAATAACTTGTTTGCTTTGTACTGTGGTTGTAAAATGTTTAGCAGTGATGGAAGAAATGACACAGGTTGGTCTGTAGTCTTTGTCGGAGGTATTTAGGCTTTTTGCCTCATCTTGGCCAATAAAGATGTGTACAGCATTAAGGGCACTTGTCACACTTGCTCATTCACTGTCCCATTTAGCTTTTGGGCCAAAAGTAAATTATTGGCCCAAGAGAAAGTGACGTCTAGCCTGATCAGTAGTTGACTTAGAACCGGAAGTGTGACATTTTCAGCTCAACCTTTTGTCTGGATCAGGAAATTGAACTGGGTGGCTTGTTTTTCCTATAATTGTTTTATACATTATAAGAGTCTGTCTACTCTTAGAATTAATTTAAGCAATTTTTAAAGATTCCTTTTTACTTACTTGGAAAACAGCCTGTTTGTTTAGTGGCAAAGCCCAGTTTCTACTTCAAAACAGCCTTCATATCACTGATAGCAGAATCGTCTGTATCATGACTTTGTTCCTGAGTGTATACAAATATTGTATGCTGTTCACCCTCAGTTTTACCAAAACCCTTTCCCACTGGAGCATTACTCCTGAGACAATGAAGTGCCTGTGTCTTTTATATCTATTTTTGGTCACCACCCACATTTTCATGCAAAGCTCAAACATCGTAGACTTCTTTTTTTCACTCTGGACACAGTAGGACAGTAGTGCTGAGCAAGAGATTTTATTCTGATATTCAGGTCAAAGTAAGCCACATAACCCAACCTACCCCATCTCCCCACCCTGCTCCCCTTTTCCCTTCTCCCTCCTTTGTCCCAATTGTTTAGCTCAAAAGGAATGTGGCAAAAACCATGACCGGCCATTGACATATGTGTCCATCCAAACTTGAAGTCAAATCACTTCTTGTCAGAAAAGCATTTAATCAAATTTGCATTTGCTTTTTGTTTCTTTTAAGTGGTTTTAAGCTGCTTCGCCTGCTATTGTGGCGGTTGCAAGGGTAGCACTCAGAATTATAATAAAGTACATGTGTTTTTCTGTTGAATTTCTTTTTCTTCTCTGCACTAATTTATATGTGGAAACTAGTCAGACACAATAGCCCATTCCTTTGGTCGCTCTGGCACTCTCCTCCACTATTATCCAAGTGGATCTATCTTGGATGGCGAGAAGCACCATTAGCTTGTGGAATGAATGTTAAATCCCTTATTTACAGCAGACTGTGGCCTGCTCCAATAAGTGTGTGTGTGTGTGTGTGTGTGTGTCCGTCCATGTGCATGCACAAACACCTTTCTATAACTGCTTACATCAATTTCTTACTCTTATGCCTACATTGTCTTTAAGTCAAGCTTAAGGATATTTCATGTACATCTGGAGAACATAGTGAGGCATTTCTTTAAGCATTATTTATTATTTACTTCATGGTTTTGTAACTTTTTTGTCTAGACATGGTCAGCTACATTTTTATTTTCTCCTGTTTTTAGCATTTCAGTCTGTTTCAGGACGACTTTCTGGGCCCCGTTATTATTGTCATGTGAACCAGTTCTATGGCTTCATATAAGTTGAGGGAAGTATGTCCAATAGTGGTCACTAGTGAACTACAAAAGAATCCTGTTACACCAGGAAAGTTTTTCCTTGAAAGACTCTGTGGATATATTAAAGACTTTTGAAAGAAAGAATGAATAAATAAATGTATTTGTGCATTTATAGGAGTGTTAATACATGTTGGCCCCCCTTTACCAATATGTATGAATAAAATGGAAAGCAGATCTCTAGCAGACCACATGGTAGGCTATTATTCAAACTTAGGAGTGCACAGAGTTCATTCTTATATCTTTATAACATTGTGCAATTTTATGTGCAATTTTAATCAGTGAAGTGTGGTTAACCCCCATCCTTGCTACTCCTTTTTTAACCCAGTTTGTTGGTCCATTTTGCACAGGATTTATGTTTGCATGAAACATGGTTTGGTATTTTGGTTCTCCCCTTTATTATGGCTTAATCAAAATATAATCTTAAACTCATTCAGGAAAAAACACAGAGTCCTGTGAATTTCTGCATTTCCCCCAGAACCCGGTAGAATGTGTTGTATATACAGGCATCGTAACCATTTGTGAACTAAATTCAGAGAGCAAAGGATGTAAAGAGACTCACATGATTCTCTAATTCTCCACAGGTTCGGGGTTTTCTGACTTCATGTATAGATCTCGTTTTTTTGGTCAAGTGACAGCTCTGCTTTTAATTTGTCTATTTTAGGTTCCAGGTCTAATTCTGTAAGTTTCAATCTACCCTTCCCTCCTTGTGCATATTCTACTGTTTCTTGTGGTCTCCTGGGTAGAGTGACCCAGAAGTGACCTCTTTGTAGCAGGAGGACCATAGTCTCTTCTCGAGTGAGAGCATTCCTTGACTCATCATGAATAACCTACTGGTGAAGCACGTTGAGATAATCACAGGAAAATGTGTCTAAATCGAGTTTGAGAGTCTTGCTGTTTTTACTAATTTTCTTCATCTAGAGAGCTGGCTTCAAACTGTGTTTTCACCAGAATGAGACAAGTTCATGTCATCTTCTGTCTGCATCATAAAAGCCATACCATGTGGTTGAATTTTGGCTTGATTGGCAGGACTGGCCCATGAGCGGCTTAGGACTGGCATAGCAGAGGTGATGTAAGTCCGAAAGGATCCTAATTGAAATAGGCCAGCAGAGCTGTGTGGGGAACCTGCTTGCTGACTGGGTATGCTGTTGCTATCAACCCCTTCTTTCCATGAGCTCAAAAATAAATGACTAAATCTCCCCAATTCCTGAACTTCAAGATTAAAAACTACGTTGAATAAAGCGTAACTGTTCTGGTTTCTTCTCCCAGGGACTTTGCTAACTGGGAGCACCCAGCATGTAGGGCAGTTAGACGTTTTCTGGCTGTGTGTAGATGTCCCAATGGTAGTAGTCTGCAGACAACAGTGACCTCTGGCTTTTTGTTTGTTGTATTTCCAGAAGCTCAGTATTTCTAAATCAGTTTGAATAGTTTCCTGTACTTGTTAATAGTCTCTCTTCCAGTCATAGAAATATATCTTATCTCAGTAACTATTGTAACCTTTATTTGAAGAAAATACCCCACCCTAAATTCCACCAGTGTATAGTCAGTATTTAGTAGTTGTTTGTCAGAGGCGTACATAATTCACTGTATTCTTGACAATATTTTTAAATGTAATTTCTTCTAATTCTTCCTTGTATTTATTTCTCATACTGTACTTAGGTTTTTGTCTAGTCAACAAGGTTGTGGGTGACAGCAGAGGGAGTGACGTGTTTCTCCTACCTTTATCAGAATGCCTGGTCTCAGTAAATGTTGTTGAATGAATGAATAAATGGATGAATAGGAATGACTTGGTAAGAAAATATAAGAAAAGGGTAAAGCACAAGTAGCAAGGGGAACATGTGAACATCCATTTCACATGTGGAGCATTTCACCAATTCTGGTTTTAGTAAGACCAAATCAATAAGCCTAATACATTCAAAAGAGAAGATACATACTCTGTTTTTCTTTCTCTCCACACAATGAAAAACAATTGAATGCAGATCCTTTCTGCCATTGTTAATTAGAATGAATTTTGCAGGTTTCATATCTTTTTTTTAAATCCATTTAGTTCTCAAGTATTTTTTCCTTTTACAAAATTTGTCCTCAGGAAGAAAATGATACTTACATTAGCCACAATTTTATAAAATTGGAAGGTTTCTCATTATAGCAGAGATAATGTTGTGGATTCACCAAAAATTCATTTCTCTTTACTACTGGGCACGAAGGTAAACTTTATTTCACAGTTTTCTCTGTAATTAGTTGGTGCAGTATGATTGAGTTCTGGTCAATGAAATGTCATTAGAAGTGACATAAGGCACTTCTAGGCCTGACATCTCCCACATAATCCTCCAAGTAAGCAAGAACTCTCTTTATACACCTGCTGGATGCAGAGAATCCAGTAAAGAACTTCAAGACTAGGAAATAGTCAAGCCACCGAATGGAAGGCCTCATCCCTGAATGGCTGCATGGAGCAGAGCCCCACACCGCCATGCCAGCCAGTCTCACAGAATTACATTTGTGAACATTCGCTTAACCACGAGCAAGCAATAAACCCTCGTTGTGTTAAAACGCTGATAGTTGCGGGAAGGTGTTCTTTGTCATACTGAAAACCTTTTTAAATAACATTGCTTCACATTTAGATGAAATGAATGCTTATAAGTAAGTACCAATACCACTTTCCATTTATTATATGAAAAAATTAAAATAAGGACATGCCATGTCACCCTAATGGTGGTTTAGTCTTTGTGGTTTGCAACTTACTGTATACCTAGAGTTCTCTAAGTACTTGCAGGTATGTGGAAAAATCCTTTTTTCAAACAAAATCCAGGAGTAGGTGGAGCAGTAAGAAATAAGGGGGGTGGAAAAGGCAGGGCTGTGGTAAACAGTTGGAATCCCATGGAGCGGAACAGGACCACACAACCTGGCCAAGGACACAGAACCACACAGACCCAAGGGGAAGGCAAAGAAAACAGAAAAGGATACCAAGAAGCAGAAACTGAGGCACAACACCAATGCAGCTCCAGAGATGTCAGAAGATAAAGGAGTGAACAAGTGACAGAGAGGGGAACAGACTCATACACGCGTGCGCGCGCGCGCACACACACACACACACACACACACACACACACACACACAAACAAACAGAACTTATAAAGTAAGACACACTTCTTGAGTATATCTAGTCTCAATCATCTTTGATACTTTTTTCTAGGAGGTGTCCAGGTGTCAGGAAAGAGCCCCGGTTTTAGAGTGTGGCCATCTGGGCTCTAACACTGATTCCAGCCCTATGATCGTGGCCCAGTCACATAACTCGCCGAAGCTGTTGTCTCTTCATCCATGCACGATTGTCCATCTCTCCTAACTCTCCAGGATACCTTGAGAGGAAAACACAGCATTAGATGTTGAAGTGTTTTGTCAACTCCAAAGTACTATAAAATTTCAAGGGATTACTTTCATTCGTGTGAAAATCACTTATCTATCACCAATTGTATACCCAACACAGAGCCAAGCTCCATGGAAGATAATTTAAGGCACAGTCCTTGCAGTGAGGAGCTTGGAAGGTTGCTGGACATTCTGTTGTCAATTTTTTTTTTTTTTTAATTTTCAAAAAACTCTTCTGTAGGGAACAGTTTTGTGATGTATATAATTACTTTCAATTACCCCACAAGATGGCTCATTTTGCTCTCCCCCTCCTGCTTAGGTAGTGGCGATTTAATCCTCTCATCTGTGTGTAAATGTAAATTATGGCTTCCCACAGATTATCAGTGTATTATCTTCATGGATATTATCAGTCAGTATTTGACTTCAAACAAACATTAAATTTTTTTCCGATTTCTATAGTTCAGAATATCAATTCGTGCAGCAGAACACACTATAACAGTGTCTTAGTTAAGATAAATTCTTTGGGAAGAAACTTTTCTCAAAGCAAATATTTATCATTGCGAGAATGATCATTAACTGTGTGCGACCAACATCTAGGGAGTTTTCATCTGCCCAGCATCATTGGGGCATCATGATGGCAGGCTTCAATCTTACCTAGTTTCTACTCCATTGTGCTTATTTTATAATAACCAAAATCCAGGCAAAAAATAAGCATATTCCATTTGGAATTATAATTCTGTAAGTGCAATTAGTATAGTAGGTTGCATCTCCCTACCTCACTAGATTTTTATCTAAAGGTCTTATTAAAATAAGTTAATTACAAAAAACCCAAAAGGCCTTGTGCATGGAAGGGGGGGATAGTTCAGAGAAAGGGAATAGCAGAGAAGTCATGCCTGTGAGCGTACGCCATTTATAATACTGGAGACTTATTCCACTTCTGAAGCAAGAAATTGCAGGACTCTAATGGTTTCACCACCTGTGAATTATTTGGGTGCACGTCATAAGCGGGTTCTTTCTTCTATTTGTTTAAAGGAATAAGTGGTATGTTCGCCAATTCTACACTACATTAACTTTCACAGAGTTTCCATTTTCATCTTCATTGCTTTTTCAGATTTTTTTCCAAAGGTTCTGCCCTTCTCCAACTAAACTTTTGGGTATTTTCCCCTTCAATTTTCGTCCGGGGACTTTCTCTAAGTCAGTTCAGTCTGTTGGCGTAAACGTTAGGACAATGGAGGGAAGGAGAGTGATAACCTAAGACATCCTGACATAAATTCCAAGAGCACTAAAGAAATGAGACAGGAAATTATGAGCAACCTATAATAAATTCAAACTGTCCAATAAAATAAATAGACCTCACTTGGTTCCCTTAGTAAAGTATGGTAGGGTGTCTGATTTCTCAGCCCACTTCACCATTTGAAGTCTGCCAGAGTATTGTTCAAATACTCTACTTCATCAGTAGAACCAGAAATGAAAAAGGGTAACGGAAATAATAGGAAGTCCTTCTGCAGACCAGGTGCCATACACTTTTACTTTGGGGCTTGTACCCGGTCTAAGATAACAAACATGCTTTGAAATTACTGTTACAGAGTGAGCTTAATTGACATTTGGGTTCCCAGGACATAGATTTATCGTGTTTTCAAATTAAGAAGAATCTTTGAGGTGGCATAAAATGTGACCTCAGTTGAGAGGGATCTCTTTGAAGGCAGGACTTTGGTTTTATTTTGTCTTAGATATCTTTATATCTCCAGCACCGGACAAAGAGTTTGATTTACAGAAAATGTTCAATATAAGTTTGTTGTTTGAATAAATGAATTTATCACCTATTCCAGCCCTTTGATTTCACAGATAATTGAATTTAACATATAAATGTTTGCAAAGAGATTGGAGACGTATTTGCCAGGAACACCTAGTAGGTAGGATCCAGAGCTTGGAATCTGGATCTCTTTCCTTTGAGTCCATACTCCTTTGAGAAGGAGTTCATTCTCTTTCTGTTATACTGTATGGCCCCTGAGGACCTTTGTATAAGAGTCAGCCGAGCCAGCCTTGGTAGAGAAAGGTTGAAATGTTGAAATGTCACATGCAGTGGAAACCGAGGAAGCAATGAAGCTGATGGAAAATCATCTTGAGTTAAAACTCGAGGATCATTGTTGGTTTATAAACATTGGGGTGACGTGGCAAGAAGAGGGGACTGAAGTCTATAAAGTTTTTGTCTTACCCTAGACTTACAACATATCAATAAGCTTCATTTCTATTGCTTTCCATATCAATGAACAGTGTGAATGTGAAATACAAAATGGTGATGTGAAAAAGACTTCATGGGGGACCTTGCACATAGTAGGTCTCCAAGAAGTGTTAGCTTCCTTCCCATCCCCCAGCGCAAAATAGTATATTCATTGAGATCCTGCTGTATATCGGGCCCTGTGCAGGGTACAGGGTATACTGTGTTGAAGAAAACAGACATGGTTCTAAAGCTGGGTCTTTCTACGTGTAACATCAGAAAGGATTTGAGATCGGGATTGGGGAAGACAGGCATTAACTGGCCAGTACGTTCCATTGGTTTTATGTTGCTGTCATGATATAATTTTCTTTAAACTGTATACTTAACTATTGCTTATGTAAGGGCATCTCTGCCTAAAGAAATAGACACATTAATTCACTATTTATAGTGATTCCAGAAAGAATGTGTTAGAAAAACTCTAAAACTCTGAAGATTTATATTTAAGATCACTTCTTTGAGCTATGCCTTTTTTTTCTTTTTTTGTTGGAATCCTCTTTTTTAGTCATACTGAAACCAAAGCTTAATGAGTGTATTACTTGGTCTCTGTTTATTTGATACATAAACACCTGTCTTTTCCATCTTAGAAATATGCTCAAGCAGGGAAACCTTTACACCAGCCCCTCATTCAAGTGAATAAAAGACCAGTCAACAGCATATAGAGCACTAATTACAGTAGGTTTTTCCTCAAAACGTTTAGCTTGCTCTATGGAAACCATTAGTATGAAGGACCTTTAGAAACCTTTGCGCATCACCTGGCAACCAGTCAGCATGTTCTCAGTTCTCTGCTAGGAGGGATTCTGCTTTTCCAACACCTCTGCCATGTCCCTATGACCAGTCCTAACCTGCCTTAGTCCAAGGCAGGCATTCTTACCCCTGGTAGTTTGCTAAATTTGCTAACTTCAGTTTGGTGGTGCTGGGACTCAAACCCAGTCCTTTATGTCCATTTTAGAGTTCTAGATAATTGAAAGAAGTGATTCCCAGACCTTGGATGTCGTAGACCATTAAAATTTCAAAAAGAAATAAGATTGTGTTTGCAGGCAGGCGGGAAGTATGGAAAACAAAGTTTCTAATGTTTTAATTTTATTAGGTAGGGACATTAATAAAATAAAGTTCTATCACCTGTTTCATAACTGAAGTAATAATAGTTAATACTATAGAGAGTGCCTGCTTCAATGTGAGATGTACTTTACATATATTAAGTTATCTAATTGTCCTAACAACCCTAGGAAGTAGTTATAATTATTTTTCCCATTTTACAGATGAGGAAACTGAGACACAGAGTAATTACATAACTTGCTTTTGGTTACTCAGCTAGTAGTGACGGAGTGCAGCTTTGAACACAGGCAGGGTTCACTCTTGTCCCAACAATGCCATTTTGTTTCACCAGCGGTGCAAGAAATGAAAGGTTATTTGAATAAGCCCAAAGTTTCAAGTATATAATTTCAGAAGAGAAACTAAACACATTTAACTCTATGGAAAACTAACCAGGGACCTTATTGCTCTCCTTATTCTTCATATCAGTGAAAAATTTTGTTAGACTGACCTGCTCTAAGCCAGACAATTTCCCTGGGACACAGAGATGAACGAGACACAGCCCCGCCCCCGAGGACGCTCACAGGTTCTAAACAAAGTTTTAAAAAGATAACACAGGGCTTCCCTGGTGGCGCAGTGGTTAACGATCCGCCTGCAATGCAGGGGACACGGGTTCGAGCCCTGGTCCGCGAAGATCGCACATGCCGCAGAGCAACTAAGCCCGTGCACCACAACTACTGAGCCTGCGCTCTAGACCCCGCGAGCCACAACTATTGAAGCCCGCGTGCCTAGAGCCCGTGCTCTGCAACAAGAGAAGGCACCGCCATGAGAAGCCCGCGCACCGCAATGAAGAGTAGCCCCCGCTCGCCGCAACGAGAAGCCCGCGTGCAGCAAGGAAGACCCAGTGCAGCCAAAAATAAATAAATAAAATAAGTAAATTTATTTTAAAAAAAAAGTAACACAGACTGAGGCTGAGTGGAGGATATAAGATGCCACAGCAGCACAAGGAAGAAAATGAGAGAAGGAATTTGGCATTTATTTGCTGCAGTGCCCCAGGCTCTGTGCTAGGCAGAGAATCGCTCGGCCTCTAGGTGGGTCAGTGAGGGTGACTTAAAAGATGGGACATTTAAAGTGAGCCTTAGGAGATCAATGGAGGTTCACCAGGTAGACAAGAGAGGGAAAGGGGGCATTAGGCAGAGGGACCTGCACGGGCAGAGGCACAGAAGAAGGAAAAAAAGTTGAGTCCAAGGAGCCGTGAGTGAATCCCAGTGGCTAGAGCATAACAGCTCCTGCAGGGCCTGGCATGCCAGGCCTGGGAGCTTTGGTCCAAGTTTGTGTTTTAGAAAGACAGCTGTGCTGGCCTCACAGAATGGAGAGACCCCGAGAATGGAGGCTGGAAGGCCCTTTGATTATGACACCACTGATAGTGAGAAACCATGAAGACGGCAGCAGCCCCAGTGATGGAAAAGAGGGGGAAAGATCCCCCTATACGGCTACATAGTCACTTGCAGGAAAAAGCCCTGTGGTCCTCTGGGCTCAGAGGCTCTTATAGCACCAGCTGTGTACTCTTTAGGTCCCCTTGCTCAGCAGACAGCCTGTACCCTGGCACTGAGTAGGTGCTCAATTGTATGCAGAAGGAATGCGCGAAGGAGTGAATAATTGTATTCGAGGCTTCCCTGTTCAATCCCTTCCCTACAGTCAGAGATTTTTTTTTTTTTTTTTTTTTACTAAATTATAAAAGGCCTTCTGGAGTAACAAATGTCTCCGTCTTTAAAACCTGAAGAACTTTCTGTCATTCTCTCAGGAAAGAGAGAATTCAGGCTCAACGTTTCTGAAGAGACTGCCACACTGCTGTGACTTAACCCTTTATTCACTCTCAGTGAACCTTTCCAAATACATAGAGGCTATTTCAAAGGGGCACTCCTGCACTTTTTGGAAAGCTGTATGACCTCACGTAACACAAAGGCCGTCGTGGGGAGTCATTTTTGTACTTTGGGGTGATTATTGTCCTCAGAGACGGCAGTGTTTTCCCACTTGTGGTTATTTATCTGATTTCTCACCAGACAGTGCTTTATTCAACTCTTATTCATGTCACAGTCATGAATCTTTCCACGGGAAGCCAGCAAATATCTTTGCCCTAATTCTTGCAGCGCTCCACATTATCTAAAATGGGCTCCACATGCGGAGTTCCCTTTGAAAGCAACTGAAACTCCAGTAAAAGATGCTGCATTCAGTGTCTAAATTTAAGTTAGCTGCTCTGATGGAATAGTAATCGCGGTCTTCAGGAAAAAAATCAAGCCATATCTGAAATTCATCAATTCATCATTTTGTACTAAAAGCATAATGCGACTGAACAAAATAACCCACAAGTTTTATTAAAGAAAGTGTGAGTTAAATGTCACATAATTATATTCTTTATATTTTTTCTTTATGAATCCAGTTGCTAAGGTATCAGATTTTTAATCAGCCATTGGAATCCTGTGGGTATATCATTTCTTCTTCTCCTAATTAGGAATAGTCTCCAATTTACTCAGCGTTAGTACAGAATTGATTATAGCTTGGCCTCATAACATAAAGTAGACTTACTCTGGAACAGCATCAAACAGGTATTTATGTTTTAAAACGTATGGTCCTTCTGACTTTCATTCTAATTTTCGACATTTACCACTTTTCCTTTCCTTCCTTCTTCCCCCAACTTGACTGCAAACAACACAGAAATCTCGTCAGACTTAGCAAAGGGGGAAAATGTGATTTTTCGTGTCTTCCTGTGTGCTAGGTACTGTGCTACTTGTTTCTGTATGTCATCTCAGAGAAGCCTTACCACATCCTCGTATAGATAGGAAAACTGAGTACTAAAACCTAAAAGGTGGCATGAATTCCTCTACGTTTAGTGTACACGTACTCAATTCTTATAGCAAACAAATGATATTAAAATATGCAGCACAGAATATTTTCCCTGTTGTTGGAACTATGTTATTTGGACTGTCAGCAGGAGCCTCCCCAACTTGCTGAGTGATTTCCACGGTTTCAGAACCAAATTCTTCAGAGTTCACTGCTTGTACCGTATTTCATGGATCCTAAGATACATAATTTTTCTGATTTTAGAAACTTTGACGCGTCTTATCATTGACAGCAGGTCACTGTTTAATGGGTGGCTCTTTTCTTATTCTTAATGGTACATAAAATAATGTGACTTCAATCTGTGTCATCTTGGATTCGGTGGAAGGGTGTACCAGGGTCTTTCCAGTGTCCGAATGATGGGAGCAAAGCTTAAGATTCAGTTACAGAAATAGGATTATGGACTCCCGACCCTCTCCTCCCGTTCACAATCCTCTGATGCAGACGGCTCCTGTCTTTGCTTGCCAGTGTGAGACATTGAGAGTTTGTACCTTAAGCTCAACTTACTTCTGTCCCATACAAAGGTCAAACCCCCTTACCGAAGATCTCTTTTCTTCTTCATCTAAATGTGCCTCAGTATTTTCACCTGTAAGCAATATAGTATAATGTGGTAGTTGCTGATCTTTGGTCAATATCAGAATCAGCTGAGCACCTATTAAAATTATGACGGCCCAGGATTCTCTTGCTTACTTCAACCGGCCTGGGCCTCTGTGTATGTGTTTTTAGCTCTCCAGGTGATCCTGATAAACACGAGTTTGTTGAGAGCAGGAATTCTTGAGCGCGACTGCCTGGACTCGAGTCCTGGCTCCACCAGTGTAACCTTCCTGTTATTTTCTGTGTCTCAGTTTCCTTATCTGCAAAACAGGGACCAACAACAGCATCTACCTCAAAGGATTATTGTGAAATTTAATCAAATGAGCCATGCAACCTACTCAGCCCAATGCCTAACACATGTAGCAAGTGCCCAATAAACATCACGTTTCATGACTCCCTTCCTACAAGGCTGAAATTTTCTATCTCATTCCCAGAAACCAATCTCATCTTTTCCTAGATTCAGGGCAGCTGACAGCTTTGTTTGGTAACTCGAGTCTCCCATGTTATCTCAAAGAATAGGACTGAGAAGAAAAACTAAGATTCCTTTTTAATGAGCAGGGGGAGGTCTGGAGTCTGTTGAAACCAGGGAGTATAAAACAGAATAAGGATAAAGGTAGGTTCAAAAAAGTCATGCTGTGAGTTCACTTGTAAACGCTTGCCTAGTTCAGGGTTCTAACCCACCCCCCCACCCCCCGCATCCAAATCACTGTAGGAACTGAGAACTAAAAATGTCTGGGCAGCCTCCAGGCTCCCTCACACAAGAGATTCAGATTCAGGTGGTCTGGGGTAGACATGGGCGATTTTTCTTGAGTTCCCAGGTAATTCGAGTATGCAGTCAGAGTTGATAGCCATTGATCCAACTGCATATTTAAAAGATTCTAAACACCTCTCACCTGTTAGGGGATTTGTCTCTTATTTGAAGATATTTTATAGAACCCTCTCCACCTCAAAAAAAAAAAAATCTTAGGAGACCCTCTTCCCTAAAACAGAGATGCTATACCAGTTCCAATAACTCATACAGTTGACGTGAATGCACTTTGTAAATTGTAAATACGTGTGTGTATGTGAGGGAGACACAAAGAAAAAGAGAAAGGGAGGATTATGATGTATAATAGGAAGATGATCTTCCTATTATGTTAGGTAGCATGCACAAAGAGACCTGGAACTCTTCCAGTTAATAGGGTGTAGTGTAAGCTGAAGTCTGATCTGTCAGCCATTTGAATGCATAAATTTTTTATTCAGAAATAGGAACCATGCACATTTTGTACAAGATAGAAATTAGAACCTTTCTGAGCCCGATTTGAAGAAATAAAATTTTAAAAACCCAGATGCTCTGAGGGTATCCAGTCTTCTGCATATACTAGTCATATAATCTTTTATTTTCTTTATTTTCTTTTTCTGGATGGCCACTGTAATAGATTAAGTATCTGATCTTATGTTCCCCAGCTTTCCTCAAACAGCTAAGTTTAATTCCTGTCCAGATGACTGACTGACTCTTATCTCTCCTTATCCCACTTACTTAGACATAAAGAGATTCTAAAGTCCTCTTACCTGTTGGGGAAGTGGTTGTAAGGTGGATTTCTCTCTTATCCTTTTTATAGCACTCTCTATCTGCCAACCTTAGTAGTCTCTTTTTTTCTAAAATGCCCATAACCCTGCTATGCCTGCTATAGGGATATTATAAGGATCAAACAAATATGTGTAAGCACTTTGAAAACTGTAAAACTCCCATCATATCATGCCCTGCTCAAAAGCCTTCATTGGCTTCAGCTGTCAGTCTACTTAAGGCGCAATCCCTCAGCTGGAACTCAAGGCTCTCTCCCAGACCACCATTCCAACCTTGTCTTTGGCTGTTCTGACACACGGAGAGCCACGCTGCAGGGGAACTGATCTGCCAGACTGGAAGCAGACTGAGGTACCAATTGTGTATTATATAGATGACAGTAAGAAGAATCTGATTTAGGGTGCTGGCAGCTGGAATGGAAAAGAGGGAACAGAAAGGAGGTACATCACCAAAGTAAAATATCTAGTACAGGTAATTGTTTGGGTATATGTGTGTGGGTGGATGGGTAGGCTGGGTTGAGGTGGAGAATGGAGAGGCTGAAGGTAGGGGAAATGTTTTGTAGAAGTGTTTATATATCTGTAACTGGGTTAAGAGGAAGGACTGCTAAAGGAAGGATTGGGGACCCAAATATTGAGTTTGGTTTTGGACATGTTGAGTTTAAGGTACTACGGAGGCGTCCAGGTGAGTCGAAACAGAAGCCTGGAGATTGGGGTAGAGACGTTTTTGTCTCTCATCTACAAAGAGAAGAGTGCAGGCAAGGGAGAGTGGGTGAGATCAACAGGAGGGTAGAAAGAAGAGCAGGGGCCCAAGGAAAGAATCTTGAGGATTCCGGCATTTACTAGTCAGTGTGAGTAAGAAAAGGTAGGGGAGGAACCGGCCAGGAGTCACTGCCAGCAAAGCCAGGGGATCACGTCCCACAGGAAGGTCTGAGGGAAGGTCCTCGGATGTGGCGAGTTACAGGCTCCTGATGAATTTCAGAGGAGCCACATCACTCAAGTGGCAGGGCAGAAGGCAGATGACGAAGCGTTAAAGAAATTGAGGGTGTTGAGGAAGTGGGTGCCGTGCGCGTGGATTAGCCTTTCAAGAAGTCTAGAAGTGAAAGGAAAGGAGGCAGAAGACAATTTAACGCTTGCCACTAACAAAGTGGAAAGTAAAGGCAGGAAAGCACAAAGCTGGAGCCGTGAGATAAAAGTGAGCTTGTTTTAATAAAAAGAGGAGAAAGTGCTCTCGTCTTAATGGCTCGAAGAATGCTGATAGCAGCCGTGTGTGAAATTGATTTCCGAGGCCCAGCACCAGAGACAGACAGGCTGTGAGGCCGATGGGGTAGTAAACCATGGTTTAGCACCTTCGCTTTCTCTGCTTATTACAAAACAGGCTTTAAAAAAGATGCCTGTGGTGCATCTCGGCAATCTTGATATTGTCCGTGGCCAAGATCCATTTTCATATATTCCTGGGGCATTTTAGTGATTATAACATTACTTGAACATCAGCCTATTAACTTTTCACATTACTAACCGTGATTAATGCAATGCATACATTGCATTGCATCCCTACCATTAAATAACATTGAATGACGCTGCAGGAAAAATAATTCCTCTTGCTGAAAACAAAATGACAGACTCAAAATGCTTGCAACATTGAAAGCAAAAATTAAGTTTTATGAATTCTCAGGGAAACTGTATTTGCTTCTACTTTATCAAGCATTGAGGGTCAGAGAAGTGCTCACGAGAATCACAAAAACCATATTATGTTTCATATGCTAATAAACATTTATAAAAGGTTTCACTAGTGGCTCCTAGACATTGTCATTTAATTTACAAATGAAAGACTGCATTACTTCCCATGTATACAATACTGATTGATATTTTTCAACTATGATTTCAAAATGCTAACAGTACAGGGAATTTAGCCAGCTCAGAAACGCAAATACTTTTCATGAACTTGACTGGGAGATAGAAAGAGACAACTGGTATATACGTCTTTAATCACCAATATTATATTCCATCTCAATTTAAGTAGATCAGTATTGTTTACAAATAATGACAAACTATAACTGACTGAGAAAGACAAGTCCTTTTAGAAAACCAAAGTCTTTCTTGCAGTGATTTAAAATAAGGGACCTATTCTACAGTCTACTCCCTACAATATTACAGAAAAATTGTAGGCTATTTATGAAAGACAGCATCGTTTCACTAGGGAATGTCTGCCCTCATTGCTGTAGTTAAGACAACGAAAGCTGTATGAAGGTTACTGACTCAACTGTTACTGATAAAGGACTTAATAATATGTTGAAAATATATCTAGAAATCAGAATATCTTTTTAAATAACCACTAGAAGTTATACTCATAGAGAACCACAATAGCAGTTTCTGTTTTGATACAAAATAAATTATGTCATGAAAATTACTGATATAGCCATTAGTAGAAACAGCATAAAATGAAAAACCATTATTCTTTACCACCTGGATAGGAAATAAGTCAATATAGAAACTGAAAACCATCATATAAAGCTAACTTTTATCTCATCATTTGGGAAATTTTTGCTTACCAGTACTTAGTGATTTTTAAATAATTAAATAATACACATTTATCAACAAAAATACAGTGTATAGTTTAGCATTTTTTATTATTATTCAGGAGTCACAATGATTTGACAGAGGTTCTGAATGCTGATAATTGTATTGTAAAGGAGTCCCCATTAGAGATTCTTTGTTTCAAGAATTACTTTTAATGAAATGATTCTTAACAGCTGAAGCTGTAGGATCATCTCTACTTGAATTTCATTTAGCAATTTAGTACTGTCAACATTTTCGTATTTTAGATCTTTTATTTTTTAAACAATTTTTATAGCAATCCTGAGTTAAATTGAGCAAATGTTCATGTCTCATCGCCAAGTTAGAAAATTTATTTGTAAGTATGCTCATTTAGAATTGTAGACATATTTATGGCTAGGGATGTTTCAGAAAGTATCTGGCCCCAAATCCCACAATGGCCAAGTCCTGACCCTCAGCCTGTGTCCCTCTTTAGAAGTTTTGCCATCAGTATTATCCATATCTGTTCTGTGATGCATTGTAAAATTAAAATTGCTCACAAAAAAGTCAGTTAAACACTACACATCCATTGAACATTGATCTCTGTATCAAGCCCTGTTTTAGAAATTAGGGGTGTCAAAGGGAATTCCCTTTGTCACAGTTTAATGAAAATACACTTTAATTAATGAAAATACAATTTAATGACAATACAATTCAATTAATGACAATACAATTTAATTCATCTTTTTTTACTTTTCTATTGGTAGAGGCCTATGCCTTTGATCAAGTCAGGACTCCCTCACCCACCCATCCTTGTTCCCTCCTCAACCCAGCACACTCATCTCCACAAAGTGCTGCTTCCCAGGTGTTGCCGAAGGACTGCTATTGTTTACTCAGTGATGAGGATTCTTTGGCAGATAAGCATCTAGGATTTGAATTAGGCTAAATTAAGGCAAGATGTGACAGGTTAATCAGCTTTTAACATTTTGGGTAAATTTCAAGTTGGCGTAAAAAGACACGTGAAGAAGCAGGAATGTGATCATCTTTTTCTTCCATGCGTCAGATTAATTTTTTCCTCTTCCATTTCCTTACTTATCTGCAGTTTCTGCATATATATTTTCCCCCTCTGTCTTCAGAGAATCTGAATGTGTATAAATGAAAGGGAAAGCTGACATCGGTTGTTAATTAGACACTCAACTACAACTTGTCCTGGCCTGCCTTGCGTTAATTATTCATTCAATGAATATGCACTGAACCCGATTACATGTCCGGTGTTCTACGAGGCACTGGGGGTACAAAGGCATGTTCATCTTTGTCATGGCCCTTAAGAAACACACTGTCCATTCTTTGGGATAGATGTATAAATAAGTAACTACAGTACAGTGGCTGACAAATGCTAAAATAGCCATGCGTATCAAGTCCTAGCAATATGTTCAGAGTATACAGGAGAGGCAGTGATTGATTTTACCTGGAGATTAGAGAACATTGCACTAGAAGATGGCGTGGGAGCTGCAGGAGCAGAAGTATACAAGTTGAAGAAAGAAAAGGATGCAAGGAACACGGAGAGGAAGGCAATCTAGGCAACAGTAGGCTCATGAACAGAATATCAGAGGTGCCCAAGCAGCTTGTCTGACTGAGCAGCAGTGTCCTGTCACTGGAGTGTCGAGGATCTGAGTGACCAGGAGCGACAGAAATGAGTCTAGAACGTTGATTTAGGGTCAAGTTAGGAAGGGTGTTGTATGCCACTCTAATTTGGACTTTATCTTATACTCGGTGGTTCTTAACCTTTTTTGGAGAACGTGATGAAAGCTAGAGATCCTCTTGCCAGAAGCTTGATAATGACACACATACACCAAAAATGTTGCATACAGTTTCTGAGTCCTCACAGCCCATCTGAAATCTATTACTTGATGCCACCAGCTCTAGGCAGGTAGTGGAACCACAGAACCCCCTTAGGGAGTGAACTTTAGCTCTGCATTCTAGAAAGGTAACTGGCAGCAGTGTGGAGGACAGACTGGTGGGTGGAGAGGCTGAGGTCAAAAAATCAGATGGGAAGCCTATTGCAGAACGCCAGGCATGAAATGCTGGAACCAGAATTAAGGCAGTGAAAGTAGGGATTGGGGAGGGTGGGAGTGGAAGAGAGACATTTCAGAAGTGGAAGTGATGAGACTTGGTATCTGATTAAATGCAGAGAATGTTGAGCAGTCAGATATTTTGTTGTTGTTGTTTATCTCACTTCCTCAGTAGATTATAAAGGAAACATAAGCATGCGGGATTAGAACTTAAGATCCATGAGAAAGCAACAGGTTCTTCCATAAGCCAAGAAGCAGAGGGCTATGCGGTAGTGAGCTCTGCTGATACCTACTGGGAGACGCTGAGAATCGAATAGGGAGCTGTTGAAATTGATACACGTGGATGGGAGACAGTCATTTCAAAGCAGCAAGTTAACTTGCTGGTTACCACCTATGCCTTGCTTACAAGGCTTCCTGGCCCATGTTGAGTGTTGTCCTTGAGTGTTTAGTCAGGTATAGATGCGAAGGGAATCTGCTGATGATTGGCGTGAATGTACATTAAGCAATTATGGTGCTTCTGGATTGCTGGGACGCCGGGTTGGTTTGCTTTACTTTAATGATGGAAAAGGATCATCAGGACCATTAGTAGACCCTCAAAATGATTTACTGCCATCCTGCAAAACTCGTGAACCTGTTCCAGTTAATCAAACTGCTACCTATAGCTACAGTTACAGGTTAAAACTAGAGGGAATGTTATCTGTTGAAGATACAGAGATATGGTAATTGAGCTGTTGCTTTTAAAAATGGATCTGAGGGGCTTCCCTGGTGGCGCAGTGGTTGGGAGTCCGCCTGCCGATGCAGGGGACACGGGTTCGTGCCCCGGTCCGGGAGGATCCCACATGCCGCGGAGCAGCTGGGCCCCTGAGCCACGGCCGCTGCGCCTGCGCGTCCGGAGCCTGTGCTCCGCAACGGGAGAGGCCACAACAGTGAGAGGCCCGCGTACCGCAAAAAAAAAAAAAAAAAAAAAAAAAAAAAGGATCTGAGTCATAGGTGCAGTGTTTTGACAAAATTTATCTCCTAGTGTGGAGGAGGGTGGGTGGTGGTATGCATTTGAACTGAAGAAAATAATAAAGTCCCAGAACTTGAGACCACTTGGAAATTTTAAGTAACTAGATATTTCTCTCTCTCTCTCTCTCTCTCTCTCTCTCTCTCTCTCTCTTCCCCCTCTCTCCCCGCCCCCACCCCTGTGCTTACTGCGTATCCTATGTACGTTTTTAAGAAACAGATGACAAGTAAATGAGTAATCTAAGATTTAAAACAAAACATACTTCCGAAGCCTTTCACCCTCTCTTAAATATTTGTCCACATCTATTACATTTTCTTCTAAATGGCATGCATAGGAATTATTGCAGTGCCGACAGTAGGTAGTTCAAAATTAGAAAGCATAATTCCTGCCTTCGGCAAGTTTACAGTCTAACTGGGAAGATCATTGTTATGTAAAATGATCACCCTAAAGAGCTACAAAGTCTTGTTTTTGGTTTCATGTAGCCTTGCAAATTGATGATGCATGGATGCAACATCAAATAATTGCAAATTAAAATACTGAGATAGTAAGCGCTTATCATTCTAATACTTCTTCTGGGTAAAGGGAATTTAATGTGCACAAAAGTAGAAAAAAGAATATAGGAAAGAAGAAAATATAATATTGCGTCAGAGAGAATGTTTTAGAGTTCGATTCCAAACATTCATCCCGCAGTATCTGAATGGCACTTGAGAGAGAAAGGACCCGATCATGAGCGTCGGAAAGGAACGTAAGTTACACACCCAAAGTCCTCTGGAAGTTCATTCAGAACCATTTCAGCAAATTTTCTTTCTTGGCTCAGATGGCACCATGGTCAACCAAAGAAGAGTTAGGAAAGTTCTCCTAAAACCAAATGCTTGATTGTGGCGTGAAGTGAAAGTCATTTCTTCTAGCTTCTCTATTATCAATTGCAGTTTGGGGTTTTTGTTCAACAAACTCTAAGCCATATTAATCTATTAACTTTCCAGTTTTCTCAGGGAATCACAAAGTGAGTGTTTTCTCTGTCAGGAATTCTTTCTCCATTGATTCCAAACCCCAACATGTGCTTTCCAGAGCCTCTGATGTTTCATTAGTTCTACAGATGTTTTGTAAATGCATTGCAGCAAAATTTGCCTGTGCTGCAGAAAGTGTGGCTGATGGGAGCTGCAGTTTGGACAGAGGTCGGGTTAGATGAGATGGAAACGGAAACTGAAACTTCTAACTGGCTCACCAGGAAGTCAGGAATTCACAAAAAGAGCAGAAGAAGGAATTTTATTTGAGGGGGTTTTTCAAATACGCCTGTTTTGGGGAGTGGAGGGGTGTGGACGTCCCAGGAGATGACTCATCACTGCTTTCCTTGGTACTTGGCTTATAGATTATTTTGCACTGGAGATTTTTTCTTTCTTAGAAAAAAACAGCAACCAGGAAGACGAGCTTCAGTTTTAGAACTCCAGGTAAATGGCTTAAGTTTCACATTTGAGGAGAAATAGAAGAATGTCTTCAAACTATCCATACAGTGCAAAGGCCATGGAAGTAATGACGGTCAGTGCAAACATGGGAATAGATGATTTTTTTTAAATGACTGCAGTTTCTACAGCATAGAATTCTCCTATAGTCCAATTTTGTTTTGTAAAAGAAATGGAATTACCAGTTTCAGCCTTCTATTCCTAATTGAGCGGCCCCTAGGTTTAGGAGTTTGGCTGCTACAGTTGTTATTAAAAAGAAAATTATTACAGTGGAAAAAAGAAAACCAGACTGACAGGCTCTTTCTAGTAGAAAATCTCTTTAAATCTTCCAGACTCTCTCAGAGAGTGTGTCTGGAAGATTTATATATACACACACACACACACACACACACACACACACACATATATATATACACTCACATATGTATTTGTATATATACATAATCTACATACATATACATATATGTATACACATAAATATACATATATATAGGTTTTCATCCAAACTTGTTTGAAATCTCTCTCAGAAAAAGAAATATATAGTAGTATTTATGTTAATATTCTATCAGCATTACAACAAAGCAGAGTCTATTTGTGAAGTTTATGCTTTTAAAGTAGTAGAAACTGACAGTGATAGAATATTTTACTAGGCCTTTCCTTGAGATAAACTGGCTCAAAATACTCCATGACCAGTCACAAATATCCTGAATACTAATCTTTGCTCATATCAGCAATTATTGATTTGAATTCAGCTGGCTGTGAAATTGTGTCTGGTTGAGCCTTCCAAAATGGCCAGAGGTTTCTCAGCAGTTTCCGAGATGAGATGTAATCCAGCCTGGGCCTTGGATGGGATACAAACATATCAAGTTACCCTCGTTCTGAAATGAAAATCTTCCTGAAGCATTTGACATGGAGCAGAGGCAGGCTTTCATTTCCTAAAAAGTAATGAAGCTGTCTTAATTCCATCTCCAAGTTGTTATTCCTAGATTGAGAAAGGGTGCTGAGGACAAAATCATTTTTCACAAGAAAAGCAACAACATTAGTACTTGTCATTCTATGTAAAAAACTGTGTACTGATAAAATTCTGTCTAAAATGGAAAGGAAGGTCAAAATTGGAAGCCAGGCAGCACAAAAGATGGTCGGATTATGAGTATAAAACCTGGTCCCTTGGTGAAAGTGGGGTGTTAAAGTCCCCTACTACGATTGTGTTACTGTCAGTTTCCCCTTTTATGGCTGTTAGCATTTGCCTTATGTATTGAGGTGCTCCTATGTTGGGTGCATACATATTTACAATTGTTGTATCTTCTTTTTGGATTGATTCCTTGATCATTATGTAGTGTCCTTCTTTGTCTCTTGTAATAGTCTTTATTTTAAAGTCAATTTTGTCTGATATGAGAATTGCTACTCCAGCTTTCTTTTGATTTCCATTTGCATGGGATATCTTTTTCCATCCCCTCACTTTCAGTCTGGATGTGTCTCTAGGTCTGAAGTGGGTCTCTTGTAGACAACATATGTACAGGTCTTGTTTTTGTATCCATTCAGCCAGTCTATGTCTTTTGGTTGGAGCATTTAATCCATTTACATTTAAGGTAATTATCAATATATATGTTGCTATTACCATTTTCTTAATTGTTTTGGGGGTTTTTTTGTAGGTCTTTTCCTTCTGTTGTGTTTCCTGCCTAGAGAAGTTCCTTTAGCATTTGTTGTAAAGCTGGTTTGGTGGTGCTGAATCCTCTTAACTTTTGCTTATCTGTAAAGGCTTTAATTTCTCCATCGAATCTGAATGAGATCCTTGCTGGGTAGAGTAATCTCAGTTGTAGGTTTTTCTCTTTCATCACTTTAAATATGTCCTGCCAGTCCCTTCTGGCTTGCAGAGTTTCTGCTGAAAGATCAGCTGTTAACCTTATGGGGATTCCCTTGTATGTTATTTGTTGCTTTTCCCTTGCTGCTTTTAATATTTTTTCTTTGTATTTAATTTTTGATAGTTTGATTAATATGTGTCTTGGCGTATTTCTCTTTGGGTTTATCCTGTATGGTACTCTCTGTGCTACCAGGACTTGATTGACTATTTCCTTTCCCATGTTAGGGCAGTTTTCGACTATAATCTCTTCAAATATTTTCTCACACCCTTTCTTTTTCTCTTCTTCTTCTGGGACCCCTATAATTCGAATGTTGGTGAGTTTAATGCCCTCCCAGAGGTCTCTGAGTCTGTCCTCAATTCTTTTCATTCTTTTTCTTTATTCTGCTCCTTGGCAGTTATTTCCACCATTTTGCCTTCCAGCTCACTTATCCGTTCTTCTGCCTCAGTTATTCTGTTATTGATTCCTGCTAGAGTATTTTTACTTTCAGTAATTGTGTTGCTCATCACTGTTTGTTTGCTCTTTAGTTCTTCTAGATCCTTGTTAAATGTTTCTTGTATTTTCTCCATTCTGTTTCTGAGATTTTGGATCATCTTTACTGTCATTACTCTGAATTCTTTTTCTGGTAGTTTGGCTATTTTGTCTTCATTTATTTGGTCTTGTAGGTTTTTTCCTTGCTCCTTCATCTGTCACATATTTTTTTGATGTTTCATTTTTTTGATGGGTGGTGCTGTATTCCTGTCTTACTGGTTGTTTGGCCTGAGAGGTACAGCCCTGGAGTTTGCAGGCAGTTGGATAGAGCTGGGTCTTGGTGCTGAGATGAGGCCCTCTGGGAGGCCTCACTCCAATTGATATTCCCTGGGGTCTGAGGTTCTCTGTTAGTCTAGTGGTTTGGACTCAGAGCTCCCACCACAGGAGCTGGGGCCTGACCTCTGGCCTGGGAACCAAGATTCCACAATCTTCATGGTTATAAAAAAAAAAAAAAAAGAAAGAAAGAAAGAGAAAACAGGAGCAGTACAATATCAAAGAATAAAAAATAAAATTAGAAAAATAAAGCTATAATTAAAACAACTGCAACAAGGTAAAATAAAACCACAACAAAAAAGAAAAAAAAAGGGTGGGGGGCAACAAGCCAAAAGGAGAGATCACCGGTCTCTTGGGGTTCCTCCCATCCCCTTAGCTGTGCATGGTCCCCCACTGGTGCCTGGTAGGTGCCTTTGTTGTGGGGAGACACGAATTCCACATCCTCTTCATACACCATCTTGACTCCATCACCTTATCTTTTATAAAGGAGGCAAGAATATACAGTGGAGAAAAGACAGCCTCTTCAATAAGTGCTGCTGGGAAAACTGGACAGCTACATGTAAAATAATGAAGTTAGACCACTCCCTAACACCATTTACAAAAAGAAACTCAAAATGGATTAAAGACCTACATGTAAGGCCAGACACTATAAAACTCTTAGAGGAAAACATAGGCAGAACACTCTGTGACATAAATCACAGCAAGATCCTTTTTTTTTTTTCCTTTGCGTTACACGGGCCTCTCACTGTTGTGGCCTCTCCCGTTGCGGAGCACAGGCTCCGGATGCGCAGGCTCAGCGGCCATGGCTCATGGGCTCAGCCGCTCCGCGGCATGTGGGATCTTCCCGGACCAGGGCACGAACCCGTGTCCCCTGCATCGGCAAGCGGACTCTCAACCACTGTGCCACCAGGGAAGCCCAGCAAGATCCTTTTTGACCCACCTCCTAGAGTAATGGAAATAAAAACAAAAATAAATGGGACCTAGTGAAACTTAGAAGCTTTTGCACAGCAAAGGAAACCATAAACAAGACAGAAAGAGAACCCTCAGAATGGGAGAAAATATTTGCAAATGAAGCAACTGACAAAGGATTAATCTCCAAAATTTACAAGCAGCTCATGCAGCTCAATATCAAAAAAACAACCCAATCCAAAACTGGGCAGAAAACCTAAATAGACATTTCTCCAAAGAAGATATACAGATTGCCAACCAACTCATGAAAGGTTGCTCAACATCACTAATCATTAGAGAAATGCAAATGAAAACTACAATGAGGCATCACCTCATACCAGTCTGGATGGCCATCATCAAAAATCTATGAACAATAAATGCTGGAAAGGGTGTGGAGAAAAGGGAACCCTCTTGCACTGTTGGTGGGAATGTAAATTGGTACAGCCACTAGGGAGAACAGTATGGAGGTTCCTTAAACTACAAATAGAACTACCATACGACCCAGCAATCCCACTACTGGGCGTATACCCTGAGAAAACCATAGTTCAAAAAGAGTCATGTACCACAATGTTCATTGCAGCCCTATTGACAATAGCCAGGACATTGAAGCAACCTAAGTGTGCATTGACAGATGAATGGTTAAAGAAGATGTGGCACATTTATACAATGGAATATTACTCAGCCATAAAAAGAAACGAAGTTGAGTTATTTGTAGTGAGGTGGATGAACCTAGAGTCTGTCATACAGAGTGAAGTAAGTCAGAAAAAGAAAAACAAATACCATATGCTAACACATATATATGGAATCTCAAAACAAAAATTGGTTCTGATGAACCTAGGGGCAGGACAGGAATAAAGATGCAGACGTAGAGAATGGACTTGAGGACATGGAGGGGTAAGTGTAAGCTGGGACGAAGTGAGAGAGTATCATTGACGTATATACACTACCAAATGTAAAATAGATAGCTAGTGGGAAGCAGCTGCATGGCACAGGGAGATTAGCTCGGTGCTTTGCGACCACCTAGAGGGGTGAGATAAGGAGGGTGGGAGGGAGATGCAAGAGTGAGGGGATATAGGGATATACGTATGCATATAGCTGATTCATTTTGTTATACAGCAGAAACTAAGACAACACTCTAAAGCAATTGTACTCCAATAAAGATGTTAAAAAAAAAGAAACAAAAAACAAAAACCAACGTGGTCCCACCAGGTACTAGCTGTGTGATTTGGCAAGGGGAGAGGGGAGTGGGGCAGGGGGACAAATGTTTGTGACCTGAGTGGAGAGATGAAATAATTAACACCAACGTGCTAGAAACTACACTAGGCACCTTACATATGATTTCCTAGTTAATCTTCACCATCACCCTAGGAAAGGAAGCATAAATATCCCCATTTCACAGATGGTGAAACCCAGGCTCAAAGAGATCTGACAAAGGGTTCTCGTCCAGTTTACTAACATATGTCTAAGAAGGTCTGTCCCACCACCAAGCCTGTGCTCTTTCTCCTGTACTTTGATGCAAGGTGTTCAACCTCTCTGAGCCTCAATTTTCTTATTGGTAAAATAGGAAAAACTTCTCCTACCTGACATGGCTCACCTTGAGGATTAAATATGATCATCCATGTAAATTCTAGCCTACTTCCTGGCACACAGGTACTTAATAAATCCCAGCATTTTGCCCTCACCACCCACCTCCTAGGTTTAGGCGCAGCTAAGTGCCCTTACAGCAATGTGAAAGGGGCACCTGTGTGTGCGTGCATGGACACAGCAATAGGAAAAGGAGAAGAGGTACCCAAAAGACCCAAAAGGCCTAGATAGCTTTTCCACCGTTACAGAACTGACTTTTCTCCTCAGTAGCAAGGGACAGGCTTCACGTAGTGGCCTCTGAAAGACTGTGCACTGTGTCACTGTCAGCTCATCATATACCCCAGCAGTGCAGCTGTGATAAGAACCAGATGATCCAGATTTCCTCAGCAAAGCCAGCAGCAAATATCTGGGAAGGCGCATGCCTCAGTATCCATCCACACACCCTGCTCTTTAAGAAAGTACGTCAGAAAGCTAATGGACTCTTACAAGAGCCCAGTTACTGCTTAACGTCTGTAAGCTCTCAGGAGCAGAGCATCACAACTCCTACCATGTACAGTTGGCGGCAGAACCCATATTCCAAGTTCTTAAAGAAGCCAAGGATCAGGTAAGATTTATAGGGACCTGATGTAGGGAAGCTAAAAATGAAGTCTGCAAATTCGTTTCCAAAGCTTGGTACACAGATGGGATGTTCCTGTGTATAGATTTCTCCACATTGCATGGGCTCACCACAGGAAAAATGGTTCTCTCATCACTGGAGGAGTTGCTCCCCCACTTTTTAATTTCGAGGTGTGTAACATCCATTTAGTACAGTCACATACACAGGTCCAGATGGCTTAAGCTAGATGCTGTCTGTCTGGGAGAAGAGGAAAACCTCCTTGCTGATTTTGAAAGAGTAAGAACCGCTCTTCCATTCATCCCATTACCCATTTTCCTACTTTTGAGGATCTGTTGATGTCTGAAAAACACTTTGCTTATAAGATAACTTCATTTGCTATAAGACTTCAATTCTACAAAAACCTGTCATCCATTTCCTCAGAACCTACTTTTGTTTTCATTTTGTTCTGTATAACTTGACCTCTTGTTACAACATTTGGAAAAAATATTTTCCCAATATTCTGTGTATGTATCTCCGAGTAGATATAATTCTGTCTTCTTATTGCTAATTTGTGCTTTGTCCTACAATATCTTCCCTAAGTCTTTGATAACCTGTTCAGGTTCCAGTGGAAGAGGGTTCTGGCTAAGGAAGTACATAGGAGGTCATTCTGAGGTTAAGTGTCTATTGGGCTGTGAGGTGCAGGGAAACTTGCTTCATGTGATTACTCTGTGTTAATTACTTGTAGCTGTCAGGCTTAAAGCTGTTCACCTGAGACTTGGTTGCTGCAATTGCCTCTCAAATTAACCACAAAATGATCAGATGAAAACCATGTTTAGATAAGCAGTAATAGCGAGAAAATGACACCATTCTGAGGTTGATGGATTTAGAGAAGCTCTTCTAATCTTCGAATATTGCTAGGATGTATACAGTGATGTCGGCCACAGTCTATATTCCATGCAGTTGGCATGGACTGAGGCTTAGAGTCACTTAACTGACCAGGAACAAGGGTGGATGGAAACTGAGAAGTTGATGGCTGAATTTTCTAAAACGAAACTAAAACGAAACTACATAAACAACTCAGGTTTGAAGTGCGTGGCTCCACTTATATCAGATTTTTTCAATAGTAAAGACTGCAGCTCTACATGGCCTGTGGATATGGAGGAACTGCGGGTAGAGAGGGCCGGCCATAAGTTACTCTAGATTTTCAACTGAGTGCAGGTCAGCACCCTTCACCCCCAAGTGTTAAAGGGTCAACTGTAGTTGATTTAGGAGTCGTCATCAGTGCTATATTCAAAGGTCATCGTGTGGCACGAAAGATCTAGAAATAGCTAGACTTTTTCTAAATTGAATAACTCATGGGAAGTATTTGATTTTCGTAGGATTGTAGAACCAAGACTCAGGCCTTTCTCCTCTCAGTGTTCGCTAGATTTCTGAAATGTCAACTCAGAGGAGGTGCCAGTTATCCATTCTAACCCAGCCAGTGACTATAGAAAAACATAAGTGCTATACTAAGAAGGAAATTTCAAATGGGCTTTCCCCTCAAGTTCAATATTAGATGCAGTTTTGACCTTTTCTGATAAACCTCCTATTGGTGGAATCCTGCCTTACAAACAGAATTTAACGGTTGCACTTCTGTCCTCTGTCAATTAGTAGCTAAAGACCATCACTGACACTGACACTGACACTGTTGCTGAAATTTCTAGCAGTGGTCAGGAATAATCTCTTGATCACTGTGTTTTTATAACATTCATGACCTTGTTTCTGAGATGTTGACATTAAAATATTAGGTTTATGTGATGGGAATCAAATCAAGAAACATTGGTGGGGATGTAATGGGAAAGCTTAGAATTTTGGTTTCAGAAGCAATCAGCATTGCCTCTAGGCAACTCATTATCTATTCCTGTTTTCTTCTGCTTCAGTTTTTCTTCCTACATGCAATTCAAAGTTTACACTTTTTAAAAAATGCTACTTTGAAGTGAAGTGGAATGCACATTCCACAATAAGAGAGTAATAAACATGAGTCCCACCTGGACTAAGTATGAAAGTTATTTATAATGAAGGCCCTCTTAACAACTGTAATAAGCAAATGCTTCTATGTCTTAAATGACCTGCAAGGCATTGCTGAAATGTCATTTCTGGTTATAGATGTAAAAATCTGGCACAGTTAAAGAGGAGGAAAATTACTTTCTCTAACATTAAACATGAATTCAGTTGAAATGAATTATGTTTATTCTGCTGGTTAAAAGAAAAGTCGGAGTTCATTCCAGTTTAAGGAATAGGTCCATGACTTCCTTCTGGGCTAGTGTGCAATGCCCTTCAGAGAAATGTGGGCACCTAGTATGTCTAGTTGTGTGGAAACTTGTAACTGGTGATGAGGTAAGATGTTTAGTCAGTGAACCCTCACCTTAGAGCCATTTTAGTGCCTCTCCAGACATGGCACATGAAAAATATCAAGCAACTTTAGCACAGAGTTTGAAACAATTTGCTTCTCTAGAAGAACCAAATCTCAGCCATACATTATTTCCTAAATATCCAGAGAGCTGCCAGAGAGAAACTGCTGCAGGATTTGGCATTCTGGTGTTCTTACCTCACATGGAAGTAGAGTTCACATGTGAATGCCGCATGTGGAATTTTTTTTTCTGTTGTAGTAATTGGATAGTATCATAATTTGTAATCACTCATCTTGCTTAGTTTAATTACTTCATGCAGGCTAGCATTTGTGTTGCTGGTTTTCATCTCAGTCAGATTGAATTTTAATAGAATAAGGGAAATTGCATTGTACAATGCATGTGTGTCACGGAAATAATTACTGCATCAGGCAAATACTCTCTCAACAGAACCATCTTCCAGTCACACAGAGCAAACAAAACGGGAGCCAGGAGGTGCACAATAAACTTTTTAAAAATCTGAGGAATGAATTTACTGGGTGAGCAAGAGACTCGGTATGTATATTTAAATGGCAAAGGGTCTTTCCTCCCTCACTAGCCTATTAAGCTTGGAAACAGAATACCCCGTATTGCTGTGATTAGAGATTGGCTTTATTAACCCTAAAAACCAGGCTTTGGAGCTCAGTAAATACTTCCTTTAGAAAGGACAAGTTTGGGGGTAACCAATGTGTTTCTGTTTCCTATTCAATGCTGCATTTTATAGGAACCTCAAGCTCCTGGCAGGTCATATCACCAGGTCAGTGTCCTGTGGCAGGAGACTGGAAGGTTCTGCTGTGGGAAAGTCAGGGTTTTAAGAAAGATGAACCTTACATAGTACAGTGTTTCAACTAAGCTCAGCAGAAAAGAAAAAAGCACCGCTACCCATGATGTTAATAAGTAATATTAAATAATAGTGTTAATAATAGCTTCAAATGCTTACATAGTATTTATTATTTAGGCCCTATGAGCTTTATAAAATGTGCATATGTATTTGTTTTTATTGTGGCATAGTATATATAACATAAAATATACTGTCTTACTCATTTTTAAGTGTACAGTTCAGTGGCAGTAAATACGTTCACATTGTTATGCGACCATCACCACCATCGATCTCCAGAATTATTTTCTTCTTACCAAATTCAAATTCTGTATCCATTAAACAATAACTCCCCATTCCCCCCTCCCCCCAACCCCTAGCAACCATTCGACTTTCTGTCTTTATGAATTTGACTACTCTAGGTACCTCCTGTAAGTGAAATCATATAATATTCATCCTTTTGTATCTAGCTTACTTCACTTAGCATAATGTCCTCGGTTTACCCATGTTGTAGCATGTGTCAGAATTTCCTTTCTTTTTAAGGCTGAATAATATTCCATTGTATGACCATAGCATATTTTGTTTATCCATTCATCCCCCCCCCCCGGACATTTGGATTATTTCTGTCTTATGTGCTTTTTATGTATTAAATATTTTAATCCTCACAATGTCTCAGTGATGTAGATAGTTTTATTATCTCCATTCTATGATAAGAAAAGTGAAGCACGAGAACGTCACAGCTGGGAGGCTCTGGAGCCAATATTCCACTCCAGGCTGAGTACGTCTGTAGTCCCTACTTCTAACCACTATCTATCCCACTGCTCATTTCAAATGATTTAGGACTCTAAATATAGCATGCACCAGCTAGACAATCCTTGATATAATACTCTAAAGCCAGGTTTGTGGCTCCATTTATACCGGCAGTAAAAGTTCCAAGGAGTAGTCAATTTGACAGATGAGCCCCATAGCAACATCTTTATAAAGAATCCCATACTGCAAAATAAATAGTTTTCTAGGGGTGAAACAATGTGCTTTTCTTTTTCAGGAGCTCCTCCTAATTGGATGATATAGCCTTGAGTATAACTAGATAGGGCATGAGAAAGTCTTTAAGAGCTACCATTTATGGAGCCTACTATATGCTGGTCATTTTACTTGCATCGTCTCAAGTTCTCACAATGCTTTATAAGAGGTTACCCTCCTGTCGCCTCTGTATTCCATGCTCTTCCAGTATTATACACTGCCTATGCTCTCTCCTTAGAGAAAAAACTGAAGATGAACCGTCATATTGCCTATCATGCACATTTTCTTTACAGTTTGCTTTTTCCAAATATAAATAGTTTTGAAATTTTAACATTTGTCATGTGTATGTTATTGACATGGAGCGATACCACCTTTACTATACGGGTGTCACTTGGTTTATTCAGTAAAGTAACTTGGCCACAGTTTACACTAGCTACTTGTAGAACTCTTGCCATGGGCTGAGTTATATCCCCCCCAAATTCATATGTTGAAGCCCTCCTGCCCAATGTGATGTTATTTGAAGATGGAGCCTTTAGGAGATAATTAGGGTTAGATGAGGTGGTGAGGGTGGGGCCCTTATGATGAGATTAGTGCCCTTCTAACAAGAGACACCAGTGAGCTTGCTCTCCCTCTCTTACTCACATAAAGTGGATGTCATGTGACCACATAGTGACAAAGAAGCCATCTGCAACCCAAAGGGAAAGTCTTCACTGGGAGCCAACCATGCTGGCATCCTGGTCTCGGACTTTGACTCCAGAACTGTGGAAAAATTAATTTTTATTGTTTAAAACACCCAGGCTGGTATTTTGTTACGGCAACATGAGCAGACTAATACAACTGTGAACGTACATATGTGACACATTCTCAATTTATAATAACATAATAATTATAGGTAATATTTATTTGTGATTTACTCTGAAACTAGTCCTAAGTTTAGTTTGTATAACTAGTCTTTCTACAGTGTGTGTGTGCACACACACACGTGGATGTAGTGTCATGGTTATAATATTATCCCCATCTTGTAGAAAGGGAAATTGAAGTGTAAAGAGGTGGTAAGTTACTTGTACAAGGACATATAATTACTTAAAAAACAATCCATATCCAAACCCAGGCAGTTTCTTTTTTTTGTGGTACGTGGGCCTCTCACTGTTGTGGCCTCTCCCGTTGCGGAGCACAGGCTCCGGATGCGCAGGCCCAGTGGCCATGGCTCACGGGCCTAGCTGCTCCAGGGCATGTGGGATCTTACCGGACCGGGACACGGACCCGCATCCCCTGCATCAGCAGGCGGACTCTCAACCACTGCGCCACCAGGGAAGCCCATCCAGGCAGTTTCTAACTTCAGAACCTGTTCTATTAACTATTATTATTATTCTATTATGTAACTGGCACAAATTTTCTCTTTAACTCTTCTAAGAAATGTGAAGCACTATATGGAGACCTACACATAACAATTTTCCTTAGAGTAGATGCAGATTTCACTAGGGAGTCTGTCAATAACAAGCAGATCTGTCTGTCTGGAGCCAATCCTTGCATTACTGAAGTTACTTCATGCAATTATTCTCATTAACATATCTGAAAACTAGGAATGATGCTGCTTCATGTAAAGAAAAGTCAGTTGTATAAAACGTTAAATTTTGGAAAGCAGTGCTGGTATGCACATGTCAGTCTTCTCAGAGCAGAAACATCTCTGAGTGCAGCTTCTCTCTTCACAAAGCAACAAAAGAGTAGACTCATGAACCCTGGGCAAAACTGTGACTTCAGTGCAATCTATCTTCCTCTGACCCAGATTCTTATTTCTGGCCACCTTTTTCTGTTCACTCCCATAAATGCAGTCCCTTGCCCTTTTCAGTCACAGCCCAGGGTCCTTGAACTCAAATATCCCTCTCCCTAAACATATGCACAGTATTAAATTGGAAAGAATCTGAGAATCTGAGCCCATCTTCATCCTCAGCAAGGCCAGCATGTACAGACACACAGACCACCTACGCTGTAGGGCGCACATTTCCCCGTTCACTGAGGACTCATACTGACCATCCTCTCGTTCCTCACAGAGCTCCAGGACCGCACGCTCTGAGGAGGACCGGGACGGCCTGTGGGACGCCTGGGGCCCGTGGAGTGAGTGCTCACGCACCTGCGGTGGAGGGGCCTCCTACTCGCTGAGGCGCTGCCTCAGCAGCAAGTAAGTCCTGAACCCACAACCTGGAGCTTTTGCAAGGCCCCGAGGGAGCAGGTTGGAGGCATACTTTTGGAGAAATGCAGAGCAGTTTGTTGCACACAAATCCAGATGAAGGAATGAAAGGAAGGTGCAAAGCATTAAATATGACCATCTCCAGCTAAGTATTTAGATATTCTTATATGATAAGCAATATAGAATTTATCTCATTCACCAAGCAAATTTTCTTATCTGTTTTCATGTTAGAACTGGAAGGAAAATTTATTATTAGAAATGGATTATTTATTATTATTTATTATTAGAAATGGATCTAGCATCTATAGCTCCATATGGTGACAATAATAACAAAAATATTAACGTTAACATTAATAGCATATTATGTTGGATTCCAGTGTTACCAAGTAGTTTGCAAATGAAGGATATATTGATTTGGTTTCTTTAGATGTTATAATGACCAGAAGTTCCCCAAGGTCATTCAGTTTCCTGAATGATGAGTTTTACATATTACGAGATTTGGAAGAATAGAAACTGCAGTGGAAATTGGGGCATGAACACTGGGAGAGATGATGAAAAGGGAAGTGAGAGTGGCTAACAGCTCCTAAGCTGAAAGGAAAAGGCTGGAGGTGTTAGAATGGAAAGTCTTTACTTAGAATAATAATAATAATTCAAAAGTGCTTCTTGAACTGTGTGGTCTATGACTAGATTTTTCTCCAAACTATAAAATACAAAGTACTATGGTAATATTTTTTTAATGAAAGATTTTATTCGACAGTGAAAAGTGTTGTATGTGGCAAGGAAGAGGTTTGATCAAAATTACTATATATTATAAATAAAACATGAAACAGAAGAAGGAAAGATTATTCATCTGCTGATTCTTCTAGACTTTACATGAACAGCAGAAAGTGGTGAGATACAGTTTCAGGAAAATGTCAACTTATTCTAATAAGAGTGAGAATTTCTTGAAATCAGGGTCCAGGTCTTACTTTTTTCTGTATCCCCCAGGTCTGCACAGGGTCTGAGAGATATTAAGAGCTCAATAGATGTTTCCTCACTGAATCCATTGATAACTAGATATCGTTTTGGTTCCAGAGAGGCCCCAGTGGAAATAACATACCCAGGGGGAAAATGGCCAATGGGCATATCTTGAAAGATCCCAGATCAATTCTGGTATTTAGCCATTGTGGTGTTTGGGTCTACACTGAAGATCAGTCTGTTGGTTGAATCCACTAGCGAGTTTGTCTGTCTTCATTGGAGGCCAGCTTCATATCAAACCAGATCTGTGAACCGATAAGAAAGAATAGACCTTTCATCGTAATGATTCACCTGTTCTCTTAATCATGAGTATCAAAAACTTCCTAAATCTGTACTACATGATGCTACATGGTGATAGCACTTTGGGCCATAACTGATAATAAACACACATCAGTAAAGCCAAAAGGTACAAATTTGGAATGTTCCTATTATGTAGTTTGCCCAAGTAAGCATGCTTGAATATTCTGTAGGGATGAACCAAAACATGTGTCTCACAAAGCTGGTAAGGAATGTATGGGAACTTTCACATTGGCTCAGTGATGTGAAAACCTTGTACTGAGTGAGAAACAACCTCAGGAATGAATTAAAACCACAAGTGAAAGTCTGTCGTCTGGAAAATCATCAAATATTGATGTCCTGTGATATTCAAAACTACCATTTTTGTCACCTAGTAAATTAAGGCTCCAGTCGTTAGGATTTTATTAAGATACTATGGGAGGTATCAGTGTCATCTACTTGGGTCAGGGCTGTCATCTATTTATAATGAACTGAAAAAGTAGAATGTAAATTCTAAAATTATGAATGTATATATGTCTCTATTTGACTCTCAAATATTGAAAAAACACATTCAGTAAACTCATACTGGTGTGGATAGGAAGTAAAAAAAGAATGGGGAGAGAAGTGGACCACCTATTCTTTAGGGATTTGAAGAAAAAGAAAAAAATCTTCAAACAGATGGCATTTTCAGATCTGGTAAGAACATAAAGAAATAATAAAAGAAGTGACTGCACAGCTGAATCAACCTATGTGTTGTTTTTCTCAAGAGAACCGGAATCAGTACAGTTCAGCATAAAGTCACTTCACAACACAAGCCCTGTTGAAGAATGGTGTCAAAATATATGTCGGGAGCAGATAAATAGTCCTGTCATAATTTTTTTAAAAGATGTACATTGGCCAAAGTAAGTTAGCTAGCCAAGTCCAAAGTCAATGTGCAAGAGCAAAAATGTTACAAGGAAAGCCATGCGATGTAGGGCAGGTAAAGAATTGGGCCCATTTTGGCAATCTACCATGGATGGTCTTCTGTGGCAATTCATTTCTAATGGTTAATGGACTTAGTAAGTTTTCTCTCATCTCTCCACTCCATATTTAGGCATCCAAATTCAATTTAGTCACCTTATAACTCTTGGGAAAGGTCAGAGGTTATGAATGTATATGTCTTTAGAGGCCCAGCTGGTAACTAGAATGTGTGTTGTAATGTAATGGTCAGCATTCCAATTCAGCCCAAGTAACTCCCATCCACCTGCCGAGTTAACCTGCCAGGCCTATTTTCTAGCCCTGGTGATATGATCTCACAGGCCACATTTAGGTCTGATATCAGATAATAATTCTATTCCCAATATGATAGAACTGTAATGGAAGCTAAAATAGTCAGATTTTATGGAATAGATGACAGTGGCTCAACTTCTGGAGTTAAGTATGTTCCCTGATGGATTGGGAGCTTGGAGAAGGCTTGGTTAATCCCCTGAGTATAGAACATCTTCTCTGAGTGATCTTTTGGGGAAAAAAAAAAAATCAGTAGAGGCAAAGCACAGTGAAAATATAAACAAGCATTAAATATAAAATCCTTCATTCTCAACTGGCCGTACTTAGTGCTGGGAAAACAGCCCTGACCCAGGGAGACACTGAGCAGAATCCTTTCCTTGGCTTCTCCCCTGTCTTTTTTCTAGGCTCACAGGAAGTAAGCAGTGCTTGATTTTCCCGATTTCTGATATTGCAACATTGATTATTGCCTTTTGCTGCAAATTTGATTTGAGCAATAAAGGAAGGCACTGTATAAAATTTTTTCTACAACTTTTGATAATTTCTGTAAGATTCCATTAGGTTTCATTGAGTAACTCTGATAATGCAATTGTTGCTAATCACCAAGTGGTATATAATGTCTGCTTTTATTTTTTTTAATTAAAAAACAGACTCTACCTACTTGTACTTTATGATGGTCCTTTGTTTTATTACACATGAATTAAACAATGTACCAACTACCTTGAGAAGCTGCTGCTTCTCTCTCCAGTTTTCCACCTCTCCCACTAAATATTCTGAAATCATACTTTTAGCAAATTCATTTGTCTGGTTGACCTCGTATGGTGTGTTGTTTAGTGGAAATGATCCTTCTGCAACCTAAATGACTTAAGCATATTTTTAAAAAATTTGATACTAAAGATGTGTCTCTGAGAGCTCTAGGTTTGTCTTCAGCCAGGTCATTTAGCTTTTTGCCTGAAAGGAGTTCCAGATGCGTAAGGCACTTAAGAATAATGTGTCTAACATCACATGTACCCCTATATCAGGTCTGTGCCAAGATCAAGGTCAAAGGTGTAAACTGCAGCTCATTTACTCAGACATAAAAAGAAACGAAATTGAGTTATTTGTAGTGAGGTGGATGGACCTAGAGTCTGTCATACAGAGTGAAGTACGTCAAAAAGAGAAAAACAAATACCGTATGCTAACACATATATATGGAATCTAAAATAAAAGAAAATGGTTCTGAAGAACCGAGGGGCAGGACAGGAATAAAGATGCAGACGTAGAGAATGGACTTGAGGACACAGGGAGGAGGACGAATAAGCTGGGACGAAGTGAGAGAGTGGCATGGACTTATATATACTATCAAATGTAAAATAGATAGCTAGTGGGAAGCAGCCGCGTAGCACAGGGAGATCAGCTCTGTGCTTTGTGACCACCTAGAGGTGTGGGATAGGGAGGGTGGGAGGGAGACACGAGAGGGAGGAGATATGGGGATATATGTATATGTATAGCTGATTCACTTTGTTATACAGCAGAAATTAACACAACATTGTACAGCAATGATACTCCAATAAAGATGTTTAAAAAAATAATAATGCTGCGCTGAACATGGTGGTGCAGATATCTTTTAGGAAAAAAAAATATAGCAGTGAGTCAGCTGATACTCTTAAGTGTAGTGTCAGCCTTTGCATTGGTGGCTGAAGAAGATTTAAAGGTCTTCTATGACCTTTTTTCACTTTCTGAAATGCCAGATTAATCTCCAGACTAATTAATACTATGGATTAATAAATTAATACAATAGGTATTTAATACATTAACAGTACGAATATTTTGTTAAATCCCAACTGATTAAATGAAATACTTGTTGACTTCATAGATATCCAAATAACAAAAAAAAAGAGGCAAACCTATAAAGGATGAAAACATTGTAAAAAGTTAATAAATTTTGAATTGAATTCTTGAGTTGAATAAAAATTTTTTGAGTTGAACAAAATTATTAGATGAACAAGAGATAAAAATCATCACACTATAGAGGTGCCTAAAAAAGTTAAGATTGTGATATTATTCCAAAGGGATGTGGCTGCCAGAATGTTATCAATATAAGTGCAAAAAAATTAAATATCCCAAGGAAGGTTATCTCACAGGAATGGGGGAGGTTATTCAAACTTGTCATTTCATAATAATTGTGCTAAGGGAAAATAAGCTAACTCCTCAGATTTTTTTTAATTGCAAATACAATTTTTCTTCCATAATAATATTGATACTTACATGAATATAAGCTTTAGTTAGCAAATAATTTATACACTGCATAACAATAAATACTGAAAGAAATATTTTAAGATTTGGTGTATAATAATAAATACCAAAAGGAAAATTTTAATGTTAAGATTTGGCTTCTTAAACAGATGTTTTTTCTTTTAAAGTCACCTCATCTCTGTCATAACATCCAATTAAGGTTCACAAGACTTAAGAGGTTTTAGGACTTCCAGCACAAGTGAGCCCCAAAGCAAGATTTATCTGTTATTCTTCATCAAATGTTGTGTGTTATCAGCCTTGTTTTCCTTGGAAATGTTTGAGGTTTGTTTAACAGAAAGATATACAAGTTCAGAATGAGTCCGACTAGTCATGTCATTTATATGAGGTAATCTTTTCATTGTGTTAGAAGAGGTTTCACATTTTTGGATATATGTTTAAGAGTTTGCAGTTGCCTTCATTTAACTTTTTGGGTCAAAGCCTATTCCAAATGTATTACCAGGACTTCTAATATTCCAGGTCATATATCTTAGAGGGATGTTTTGTTCCAAGATCTGATGTTCTTTCAGGAGGAAAATACACTAAGGCCAATGACTGAATGTTTGGGACCAATTTATGGCCTGGTTTGTCCCATAAACCTGTTTGTTGAAATAAAAGATGGTGGAAATGTGTTTAGTGTCCATAACCTTTACTAGCCATATTGGGAATCTATAACTCTTGGCCGTCTTTTTCTGTTTATTTAAAAATTCCTTCTTTGGTTTGTTCAGTAGCTTTTCTGAAGTTTTTTATTTCTACTCAGTTTTCTTTTTTTTAAACTACTTTATTGAGGTATCTTTGACATGTAAAAATAATATATATTCAAGGTGTACAACTTGATGTTTTGATAAACGTATACATTGTGAAAAGATCACCACAATCAAGCTAAGTAACATATCCGTCCCATCTCCATAGTTAGTGTGTGTGTGTGTGTGTGTGTTGAGCAGATTTAAGATCTATGTTCTTAGCAAATTTCAAGTATGCAATACAGCATTGTTAACTGTCATTACCATGCTGTACTTTAGGTCTTCAGAACTCATTCATCTTGCATAACTGAAACATTGTCCCCTTTGACCAACATCTCCTCATTTCCGCCCTCTCCTCTGCACCTGGCAACCACTGTTCTGCTCTCTGCTTCTATGAGTTTTACTATTTTAGATCCCACATGTAAGCAAGGTAATTCAGTATTTGTCTCTCTGTGTCTGGCTTATTTCACTCAGCATGATGTCCTTCAGGTTCATCTATGTTGTCACAAATGGCAGGATTCCCATTTTGTTAAGACTAAATAATACCCCATTGTATGTACATACCACATTTTCCTTATCCATTCATTCATCAAGGGACCTTTAAGTTGTTTTCATATCTTGGCTATGTTATGAATGATGCTACAGTGAACACAGGTATATACCTATTCGAGACCCAGATTTCATTTCCTTTGGGTATATACCCAGTAGTGAAATTGCTGGGTCATATACTAGTTAGTTTTAATTTTTTGAGGAATCCCCATACTGCTTTTCATAATGCCTTTACCAATTTACGTTTCCGTCACCAGTGCATAAGGCTCCCTTTTCTCTACATCCTCTCCCACTTATCTTTTTGATGATAACCATTCTAACAGATGTGAGGGATATCTCCTTGTGGTTTTGATTTGCATTTCCCTGATGGTAGTGATGGTGAAGATCTTTTCATGTATCTTTTGGCCCCTTGTATGTGTTTTTTTGAGAAATGTCTATCCAGGTCCTCTGGCCATTTTTAAAATTGGGTTATTTGGGATTTTTTTTTTTACTCTTGAGTTATATGAGTTTTTAAAAACTATATTTTGGATATTAACCCCTTGTCAGACATATGGTTTGCAAATATTTTCTTCTACTAGGTAGGTTGGCTTTTCACTGTTGATTGTTTCCTTTGCTGTACAGAAGCTTTTTAGCTTGATGCAACTTCACTTGTCAAATTTTGTCTTAGTTGCCTGTGCTTTTGCTGTCATGACCAAAGAATTGTTGCTAAGACCAGTGTCAAGGCGCTTTTCTCCTATGTTTTCTTCTAGTAGTTTTACAGTTTAAAGACTTATATTTAAGTCTTTCATCTATTTTGAGTTAATTTTTGGTACTTGGTGCGAGATAAGGGTACAGTTTAATTCTTCTGCATGTGGCTATCCAGTTTTCCTAATACCGTTTATTGAAGAGACTATCTTTTCACCATTGTGTGTTCTTGGCACCTTGTCAAATATTAGTTGACTGTATAAGCACAGGTATATTTCCAGGCTCTTTATTCTGTTCCATTGGTCTATATGCCTGTTTCTGTCCCAGTAACATAGTATATTGATTACTATAACTTTGTAATATAGTTTGAAATCAGGAAATGTGATGCCTCCAGCTTTGTTTTTCTTGTTCAGGTTCTGAGTTTGAAAGTATTCCCTCTTCTGTTTTTTTGGAAGAGTTTAAGAAAGATTGGCGTTAATTATTTTTAAAATATTTGATAGAATTCACCTGTGAAGCCATCTGGTCCTGGGCTTTTCTTTGTCAGGAAGTTTTAGATTACCACTTCAATATTTTTTGTTTGTTATTGGCCTGAACTAGAAAAAGGAGAACAAACTAAGCCCACAGTTAGCAGAGGAAAGAAATAATAACAACTAGGGCAAAAATAAATCAAATAGAGAATAGAAAAACAATCGAAAAGATCAACTAAACTGAGAGTTTGTTTTTTGAAAAGATGAAATTGACAAAACCTTAGCCAGCCTGAGGGGAAAAAAAGGGAGAAGCTGCAAATAAATAAAATCAGAAATGAAAGAGGAGATATTACAATGGATGCTTCAGAAATTAAAAGGGTGATAGAGACTATTATGAACCATTATATGCCAAAAAATAGGATAACCTAGAAAAAATGAATAAATTCTCAGAAACATATGATCTTTAAGACTGAATCTCAGTTTTCATGCTTTCATTTAATAAATATTTATTGAACATCTACTATGTATTAGGCAAATTTCTAGGTGTAACTAAGGATATAAAGCCCAAGGGACAAGAATTTGCCGTTGGGAATTTATCATATTATTAAGTTTCTACTGATTATATTGAGTTTCTACTGATTATAGTTGCAAGATATTTTAAGAACTAAGAGAATTTCCCCCAGTTCTGTAAATAGGTAATACATCTGTAGCGCTGGTTCTTAACCCCGGCTGTACTTTAGAGTCACCTGGAAAGCTTTATAAAAAATACAAATATCGGGACTCCACTGAAGACCAATTAAATTGGGATCTCTGGGGTTGGAGCCCTGCCATCAGTAATTTTGTAAAGGCTCTCCAAGTGACTTTAATGTGTATCCAGTGTTAGAATTGCTGCTCTATTGGAGGGCATGATAGTGAAATGATGACGTTTGTCTCCAGCTTTCTGAGAATTTAGAGGTTGGGGTTATGAAGAAAAGAAGATATTTTCTGATAAAGAGATTTCTTTATGTTTAACTTCCTCCTTCAGGTTTTTATAGAATGACTTAATCTGCAGTGTGGGAGGAAAAGTCATGGACACCAGCATGTCAGGACAATAAAAGTAGTGATTTCCTCTGTACTCCTGTGAGCTACAGCAATAACCTTTCTGTGTAGTTCTCCACTTGTCTAGTATTACTCAAGATCAACCTTGCCCTAAGTGGTGAATAGACTTCATGATTTCTGAAATTTTCTTCCATTCCATTATTAAGCTTATAGATATGACCCTTTAAACCTCCAGGTTGTTAGTGACTAACTAAGTTAATTCCCAGTGACTGGGGTGGTTTATGCAAATTCTCTGAGATCAGCTTCCCCTCAATTTCATTGAATTTCTTAACCATAGAGTTTAACTTTCCACCTTCAATTCAGCATCTATCATTTTCCCTGTCCCCCTAAAAAAAGAAAGACTTCCTTGAATTCTCTTTCATCTGTTTGATCCCAGTTTGTATCAGTACAATAGAAGAGAGGAGTTTATCTAACTCTGTTTTCCTTAGTTTCAACCACTGGGGATGGGGGGTGCGGGATAAAGGGACGAAAGGGTGTGCGCCTGCGTGTGTGCGTGCGTGTGTGTTTGTGAGAGCGAGAGAGATTGAAATAAAAGAACACAAGATATTAAGAGGAAAAAAAAAAAGATACCAGAATTACATACATTGGGGAATGGATACTTTACCTAGAGACAGAAAAAAATAAGTACAGAACGCTAAGTAACATCCTATTTATGTGTGATCATCAGCTGAAGCCCGTTACTACACATGCCAAGCTCAAATAGCTTCAGGGCCAAGCTCTACCTTGGCTTTGGGGTAGGACTCATTAGTCAAGATAGAGATCCTTTCCTACGGGAAACAGTCACCTATTTGGGAACCTGACTCTTAAGAAAAACCATGTGTTTCATTGCCTCTGATAGAAACTTTATCGTATTTTGTGGATTATCCCTTTTTTTTTTTTAATCAAACTACTAATTTTGAAGACTGACCCCACTCTTTTCTAGCTGTGTGACGTAGGATTAGGTTCTCAGTTTCTCTGGGATTTAGGTGGGGCTCATCTACGATGTCAAGTGGACAGTGCCTGGAACAGAATAGGTGTTCGATAAATGTTTATATTGAAAGAATGTCTAAGGCGCCCTTCAACTCCAAATCGAATGTGTGCCCCATTTTGCTGTTAGGGAGGAAGAGGAGTCTAAAACTGCTCTGCATATGAATGGTTTTAAAGAAAAATGTTATGATTCTCCAGGCCCTCATTTTGCAGTGGACATCTGGGTGATACGGGCAGATTGAAGAACTTTTGTCTCTAGCCAAAATAATTCATAAATTCCCAGTTCCAGGGCTGTATGGGGTGAGATTGTGAGAGTCCTAGAGTTTCATAATACACATTTTCCTCATGGGGAAGATGGAAAAGTTGGACTTGATGTTGCTAAAACACATTTGTTTTTATTCTCATTCTTTGCCTCTTTTGGCTACCGAGCAAATGTAAGATCATTTGCAAATCTTATGGCATGTGTGTATGTGTTATAAAGTACACGTCCGGAGCAAATGTAAGATCATTTGCAAATCTTATGGCATGTGTGTATGTGTTATAAAGTACATGTCCTTCCTGCTGGTGGATCTCTAGCCAAAGGCAGCAATCCCCAGGGCCCCCACCCCTCGCCCTCTTTCAGAGGGAACAAATGCATTGCAGTGACAAATACAACTTTGAGTAAATATGTGAAAATAAACATGTCTGTAGAAAAGAGCCAAAGTTTCTTTCCTTTGGTAGCTATTTAGTTTCGTTTTAAACTTTTCATCTTTGGTTTATTGTAGAAAGATTTTAATTGGGTTTCAGGTTCAAAAATTGGAGCAAATATGAGGCCAAAAATTCTTTGCAACCTGAAATTATCCTTATAGCATTTCCTTCTGTTCTACTCCTTCCTTCCTTCCTTCCCTCCTTCCTTCCTTCCTTCCTTCCTTCCTTCCTTGCACTTCTCAATAAATGCTTGTGGAATGCTAACAGTAAACCATGCTTCACTGGGCACTGGAGCTCAGAGATCACACGGAGGGACTGCAAAGGAGAAAAGCAAGTAACCAAAAATACATTTTCTAAAAGTGAAAAGTATCCTGGGTGGCTGCAGGCCTGTGTCCTGATCCTTTCAACTGATGGCCATGCTGCTGACTCTGTGCCTTTTCTCCTGATGAGCCCTCTTCCTACAACGCCTCGCACTGCCCATGCCCACAAACCCTCAGTGTTATTTAAAGTAACCTCCAGCAGTGGCCCCAAGTCTCACTTCACTATATTTCTAAGGCACTATGTTTGCACCACTTTTAATCACTTTTACCTAGCCTGGCTTGTGTTATAGTTATTTATAAGACCCTGTCCCCCACTAGACTGTCAGCACGATGGGCACAGGTTTTATCTTGCTTTTCTTTATGTCTTCCTGTTTTGCATAGCAGGTACTCAGTCAGTGCTGGGTGAATTGACCGAATGGACTATGGGGGCCAGTAACCTACTGCCGTACTTTAGGAAGCAGGAGCCGGGAGGGAAGGTTGTGTTTTGAATTCTCCTTTCTCCCGTCACCCTCTTGGGACTTGTATGGCCCATACAGGACACTCCTCCTAAGATATCACCTTTGTAAGTTACTTCTGTCTCTCATCGGTCGGTCCCTTTGTCTAATACCTCCATGTTTAGTATCCAGACCACGCCCATTAGCTGTTGATGCTACATTATACCGATATGTGTTCTCCTTGGACTTGTGGATTTTTTTACAACTAAATGATAGCTTTGAGAAGGGTCAGAGGAGTCCTCATTTTTGTACCTTTCACAGTGCCTTGGCTTAGTACTGGTTCCGATTGGATGCTCAATAAATGTGTGAAGTGACTGTAAATCAGAAAGCATTCCACCAGAATTTGTGAACCAGAACGTCCTGCCCAGGGGCTCATCTTCACTTCGAGATTGCGTGTTGTATGTTGTCTCATTAGATTATCTGAGCAGTCTGCTCGGGGCAGTTTCTGGTTTTATTAGAAGCTGGGCATGATCACTGTGGTTTCCAGTGTCATCGTTCTTGCTTTCTTCTCTTCTGATTACACGGGCACCCTCCTCATTGTCATAACCCTAGCTGATATTTGCGAGAACTCAATGCTTTGTTGTAGCATGTCTGTCTTTGAAGAACAGGCAGAGATATGTAAAATCATACTTGTTTGGGAAAAGAAATTGGCACTGGTTTTTCTAGTTGTAATTTAGAACATACCAGACACTCATAATAGCAAATAAACCAATTTGAAACTCACAGGCCAAACTCCAAACTTCAGTCTGTAGTATCCTCATGTGTATCTATATTTTAATTGAACAGCTCTGCAGCCTCTAAGCTGCTGCTCAGGAATCTGAGTTCCCTATGGTCAAGAGAAGATCAAACAACAGAGAAGATGTCATCTTAGAATGTTTTTCCTAAACCTGTGTGGTTTCCATTTAGGCTGGATTTGGTCTACATATTCAGTTTTAGTAACTCTCTCTGTGTACACAAATCGAGTCTCCAAGCGGGCACAGCATTCAGAATGTTTTTTATAATGAGAGATCAGTATAGAGCAGAAGTGTTGAATTGTAAAACTCGTGTTACAAAAATACGTTACCTATGCCAAAGAAACAATTTATGGCATCGTTTTTCAGTGTGGGATTCCGTTACCCCTTCTTCTTTGCAAAATTGCTTCTTAAATTCAGCTTTCAGGCCAACTCTTCTTTTGGGTCCTTAGGCCACATTAGAGCCCCTAGCAGATCAGGAAGAACTGGTGTGACACCAGGCTCTGGTCTGTTCCCCGCCAGCTCACCTACTGATGGATGACGCCTGGCCGCGTGCCTTCTTGTTGTTTGCTGTATTATTACAACAGAAAGCATTTTCAAAAGCTGCATTTATCAAGTTGTCATAATAGTTTGGCTTGCTTATCTATCTAGCCAGAAAAAAAAAACACAAAACTCTCCCTTAGCGCTAATCTGTTTGAGCCACGTGATATATCACATGCAGAAGAGGCAGTGCAAAACAAATAGGCACCCTATATGACCTTCAGGGACCTTTCAACTAAATGCTTAAGAAGGGAGATATTTTTTATGCTCGCCTTTGTAAGTCCCATAGCACCAAAGATGTCTGTCTCCTTGTTTCAAAGGCAGTTTTCCACTGGAGGTCGTATGTGTGTTGGGGATACGTTACTCCTAGAATTTTGGCGGCTTTGTCTAATGAAGGAGCTTTAACCTTAAATGGAAAAAAACTGAAGTTTACCAGGAAGAAGGTCCAAGACACCTTTAACATTTAAGATCAGTTTTTCATAGGCAAGTGATACCAGATTAAACATTATTTGTTATGTAGACTCTTGTAAGTAAATTTCTTATTTGACATAGGTGGTTGTCTGGGAGCACGTGACTATTCAGCGGGATGGGTGTGGGTAGAATGGGATTCATGTTCAGAGTCAATATACATTCATTAAATGTTTGTTAAAAATACTTCAAATCTATTAATGTTAATAAATAAGTAGGGATGCATACTAGGACGTCTCCAATTATTCAGAGATATATAATGAATATACAATATAAGCATAGTCATGTGTAGATACTTTTTTATTGAGATATAATTGACCATATAACATTGTGTAAGTGTAAGGCATGTGAGTTGATTTGATCCATGTATATATTACAATATGATTATCACTTTAGCATTAGCTAATGCTATTATCATGTCACATAATTATTCTTTCTTTTTTTGTAGTGGGAACAATTGAGATCTAGTCTCTCAGCAACTTTCAAGTTTACAATATAGTCTTGTTGTCTATAATCACTAGGCTGTGCATTAAATCTCCAAGACTTATTTATCTACTAGTTGCAAGTTCATACCCTTAAAGGACATCTCCCCAATTCCCATGCCTCCGAGGCCCTGGTAATCACCATTCTACTCTCTGTTTTTACGTAGTTACTTTTTGAAGAAGGGACAGTGCTGAATCGATTCATCCTGTTGGGACCAAGTGCCACACAGAGTTTCCACATGAAAAAGGCTCATTTTGATTCTCATGAAAGACATTCTAAATTAGAATTAAATAATTATTTTAAACATGGAATAAAATGTAGAGCATTAAAGAATGACTTTTTTAAGCACAAGAGTGAGACAGAGAGAGTTAAGGGGAAAATGAGAACTCGGGACTTAGGAGATGCACAGGGATGGCATATCTTCTAACTCCTTTTCTCCCTGTGCAAAGCAAGACCACTACTAACCATCTGTGGTGCTCCAGAACGGACTCCAGTTCTAGCCCCTAGGTTTTCAGCATCCAGTTTGACCCCCAGATTAGGGTAGTGAGCATCTGAGGATAGCTTTACACACCATGTCCGCAGGTTCACATAGCTTCCTTTTTAATGACCAAGTTCATTGGTATCAAGTTTTCTTTCCCGAAAGAAACTGTTACGATAATATGTCATGGAACGTGAAAAGCAGCCCAGCAGTGCATTTGCACGTCTTTCTCTTGGGTGTTCTCAGAATTTGTTATTCCTCTTGAGGTCTTTGTAAAAAGCCCTAGAAATGGCAAAATATTTTAACCGGCTCCTTAGGGACACCCTCCTGCACTATGGCTCCCGTGAGTACTGAAAGTCTCGCTTGAAGTGAAGGAGGAAAACAGTGTTCCAATACTCCGTGAAGTCCCAGCTGAGGCTCTCAGTCTGCTGGTCTTGTCCAATTCATGATCATTTTCGGACCCATGGTCTAAAGGACCCAGAGTCCTTCTGGCGTAAATTGCTGACATGGTTTTATGTCTGTTCTCTTGTAAAAAGCTCAGAGTGTCCTTTTGGATGACCAAAAAAAGAGAGAGATAAGCAGATGGACTGTCTTACTTCAAAATTCTTTGCCCATGAGTCTGTATTTGAAAGGCAGGAGGTACTCAGAGAAATACAGTAACCTGTTCCTACTTAACAGCGCCCTTTGGTTTTTGAAAATCAAAGGCAAAGCTTCATGAGCCTAACACAAGTGCAATTGTCCTTAAGAACTCTGGCATTTAATATACACATTTATCAGATTTTCTTGTAACGGTTCACTAACACCAAGGATGAGTCTGGTTGCGTCACCAGAAGGATCTGTTTGCTTAGAGAGGAGATGTGAAGAATTTTTAATTTAAATTGATGTATTTACCAGATCCTTCTTTCATTCTTAATGAGAGATGAGTCGAATATACCTTCCTCTTTTAAAGATTTATGTAAGCAGGGAGGAAAAAAGCCAACAAATGGCTAAAGCCTGGAAAGAGAGCTTTTAATTTTCCATGGCAATTCATCTCTTCTAAGGTTGTTAAATTATGGTAATAGAAACTAAGATAACATCAGGATGTTAAGTATTGGAAGAGTTTGGATGGTTTGTTATGTGTTAATTAGAGACCAATAAAGTATGCTTCAAGCCTATACTAATCTCATTATAAGTGAATTAAAATAATTTACAAATGATAGCTTGATGTTTAGGTGATTTCCTTTTCTGAGACAAGGAACTAAGCCAAAATTAATAAATGACTGGTTAGGAGTAAAGAGCTGATATAAATAAGGAAATTTCTGTACAAATTTGGTTTAAAATATATTTTTATTTATATTTTGTTCTTTTTATACTTGAACCAGTTTCTGATTTATTAATTGGTACAATATTTAACTCACTAAATATAGTCCTGTAGCTGTTTCATAGTTTTCATTGAGCAGATGCACTTACTTAAATCCTTTGTTATTGGTGGCCTACAATTTTCCTCAGAAACCATTTTGGACTGAAATTTCTAATGTTTGTTTTCATTTCCAGCGGTGAATTTTATTTTGTTAAAATGTGAAGAAAATCTTTCAGCTGTTTTCTGTTAACTGTTTTTTTAAGAATTTTTTTTTAAAAACAGAAGAAAATATTTTTTACTGCATAATTCTCAGATGAGGCTTTTATGCCTAGATAAATGCCTTCAATGAAGAAATTCATGCTTGACAAGAGTTAAAATCCTTGCGGTGGAATAGTCACTTTGTTATTTAAGTCAAATTTACATTCCGCGTTAACAAACTTGAACTTTCAAAAAATACAAACTTTCCTGCCCTGAAGTTCTTTCACATTACATTTTACTGCTGAGTGTGGTTCTCTTGGAGTTGTTCCCAATGTACAGGGTGTATCTAGATGTCATTTGCTTACTGGCTTTAGCAGAATTGAGAAGCAGGTTATGTACTGATGTGGAAAATAAGGTGCAGTTAACCCCCAGGCTCAGCCTCCAAGGTTTAATCTAGTGTTAGGATTTTCCACGTCTTGAGTACATCTTGCTCCTTTTGTATTATTATCGTTGTTGTATATGCTTTAGAGTTAGACACACCTGAGTTCCAATCCCTGGTTCTCTCTTTCCTGAGTAGGTATATGGCTTTCAGCCTCCTAGTCTTTCTCAGCCTCAGTTTTCTTACCTATTAAGTGGGAATAATAAAGCCTTCCAGTTGTTGGAAACTTAGAGATAATGTGTACAGAATACCTAATACTGGACCAGATACCTGTAGCAGACATTCAATATATAGTAGACGTTAGTATTAATATCATTGTCCACAATTTGATAGTGTCTTTTAATAACAAGGACTTTTCCAAACTCAAACATTACCACTTTACTATCATATTTCACTCAAATTAAATAAGCTCTCACTCAAAAAGTAATACAATACAGTGAAGGGAAGACTTAACTCAGGAGCAGAATTAAATTATTTGCAAATCAATATTAGGTGTTAGACAATTACAGGATGTACTTTGGAAATGGTGGCAAGTGGTTTTTTCTTTGCTATGTTTTGTGTTTGTTTGTTTGTCTTAATAGTTTTATTTCTGCAGGAACCACTGATCAAAAAGTGGCTAAAGTCCAACTGAGATTGAAAGTAACATTTCTTTATATAGAATATGATACATTTATCTAAAATGAGGGTGATTTTGTAGTTTTGAAAAGTGCCAGTATTTGAAGGACAGCAAATCAATGTGGGAACAGAAAATTGAAAGGGTGTACCTGTCTGCCTTATGATTGCCCTTATAAACTTGGATTCTCTGGGATTGGGAGACTGGTGTGTGGGATAGAATTTTTTTGGAAGACATCAAATTGTAGACGGCAGGAACGAAGAGTCACATTTCCTGGGAATCAGAGAGTCTTCTTAAGGCTTATCTCGAATGAGCGAGATGACGGGATGACAGTACTCCCCCAGCTCAGCTTTTTTTTGTGGGGGGTGGTGGTGGTGAGTATAGCTGCTTTACAATATTGTGTTAGTTTCTGTTGTACAACGAAGTGAATCAGCTATATGTATACATATATCCCCTCCCTCTTGGACCTCCCTCCCATCCCCTCCCCCATCCCACCCATCTAGGTCATCACAGAGCACCGAGCTGAGCTCCCTGTGCTATATAGCAGGTTCCCACTAGCTATCTGTTTTACACATGGTAGTGTATTTATGTCAGTCCTAATCTCCCAATTCATCCCACCCTCCCCTTCCACTGCTGTGTCCACACGTCTGTTCTCTATGTCTGTGTCTCTATTCCTGCCCTGAAAATAGGTTCATCTGTACCACTTTTTTAGATTCCACATATATGCATTATTATATGATATTTGTTCTTCTCATTCTGACACACTTCACTCTGTATGACACACTCTAGGTCCATCCACATCTCTACAAATGACCCAATTTCTTTCTTCTTTATGGCTAATATTCCATTCTATATATGTACCACATCTTCTTTGTCCATTCCTCTGTCGATGGGCATTTAGGTTGTTTCCATGGCCTGGCTATTGTAAATAGTGCTTCAGTGAACAATGAGATGCATGTGTCTTTGGGAATTACGGTTTTCTCAGGGTATATGCCCAGTAATGGAATTGCTGAGTCATACTGTAGTTATATTTTTAGGTTTTTAAGGAACCTCCATATTGTCCTCCATAGTGGCTGTATCAATTTACATTCCCAACAAAAGTGCAAGAAGGTTCCCTTTTCTCCACACTCTCTCCACCATTTATTGTTTGTAGATGTTTTGATGATGGCCATTCTGACCAGTGTGAGGTGATACCTCATTGTAGTTTTGATTTGCAGTTCTCTAATAATTAGTGATGTTGAGCATCTTCTCATGTGCCTCTTGGCCATCTCTATGTCTTCTTTGGAGAAATGTCTATTTAGGTCTTCCACCCATTTTTTGATTGGATTGTTTGGGTTTTTTTATACTGAGCTGCATTAGCTGTTTATATAATTTGGAAATTAGTCCAAATATTTTTTCCAATTCTGAGGGTTGTCTTTTCGTCTTCTTTATGCTTTCCTTTGCTGTGCAAAATCTCTTAAGTTTCATTAGGTCCCATTTGTGTATTTTTGTTTTTATTTTCATTACTCTAAGAGGTGGGTCAAAAAAGATCTTGCTGTGATTTATGACAAAGAGTGTTTCTTCATATGTTTTCCTCTAAGAGTTTTATAGTGTCAGGCCTTTATAGTGTCAGGCCTTTAATCCATTTTGAGTTTATTTTTTGTATGGTATTAGGGAGTGTTCTAATTTCATTCTTTTACATGTAGCTGTCCAGTTTTCCCAGCAGCACTTATTGAAGAGACTCTCTTTTCTCCATTGTATAGTCTTGCCTCCCTTGTCATAGATTAGGTAACCATAGGTGCTTGGGTTTATCTGTGGGCTTTCTGTCCTCTTCCATTTATCTATATTTCTTTTTTGTGCCAATACCATACTGTCTTGATTACTGTAGCTTTGTAATATAGTCTGAAGTCGGAGAGCCTGATTCCTCCAGCTCCGTTTTTCTTTCTCAAGATGGCTGTGGCTACTCAGGGTCTTTCGTGTTTCCATACAAATTGTAAAATGTTTGGTTCTAGTTCTGTGGAAAATGCCATTGGTAGTTTGATAGGGTTGGCACTGAATCTGTAGATTGCTTTGGGGAGTATTGTCATTTTCACAATATTGATTCTTCCAATCCAAGAACATGGTATATCTCTCCATCTGTTTGTGTCATCTTTGACTTCTTTCATCAGTGTTTTATAGTTTTCTGCATACAGGTCTTTTGCCTCCTTAGGTAGGTTTATTCCTAGGTATTTTATTCTTTTTGTTGTGATGGTAAATGGGATTGTTTCCTTAATTTCTCTTTCTGACATTTCATTGTTAGTATATAGGAATGCATGAGATTTCTGTGCATTTATTTTGCACCCTGCAACTTTACCAAATTCATTGATGAACTCTAGTAGTTTTCTGGTGGCATCTTTAGGATTTTCTATGTATAGTATCATGTCATCTGCAAACAGTGACAGTTTTAGTCCTTCTTTTCCAATTTGGGTTCCTTTTATTTCTTTTTCTTCTCTGATTGCCATGGTTAGGTCTTCCAAAACTGTTGGATAATAGTGGTGAGAGTGGACATCCTTGTCTTGTTCCTGAGCTTAGAGGAAATGCTTTCAGTTTTTCACCATTGTGAATGATGTTTGCTGTGGCTTTCTCATATATGGCCTTCATTATGTTAAGGTAAGTTCCCTCTATGCCCACTTTCTGGAGGGTTTGTATCGTAAATGGGCGTTGAATTTTGTCGAAAGCTTTTTCTGCATCTATTGAGATGATCATATGGTTTTTATTCTTTAGTTTGTTAATATGGTATATCACATTGATTGATTTGCATATATTGAAGAATCCTTGCATCCCTGGGATAAATCCCACTTGGTCGTGGTGTATGATCCTTTTAATGTGTTGTTGGATTCTCTTTCCTAGAATTTTGTTGAGGACTTTTATGTCTATGTTCATCAGTGATATTGGTCTGTAATTTTCTTTCTTGTGATATCTTTGTCTGGTTTTGGTGTCAGAGTGATGGTGGCCTTGTAGAGCGAGTTTGGCAGTTTTCCTCCCTCTGCAATTCTTTTGGAAGAGTTTGAGAAGGATAGGTGTTAGCTCTTCTCTAAATGTTTGTTAGAATTCACTTGTGAAGCCATCTGGTCCTGGACTTTTATTTCATGGATGACTTTTGATAACACTTTCAATTTCATTACTTGCGATTGGTCTGTTTATATTTTCTAATTCTTCCTGGCTCAGTCTTGGAAAGTTGTACCTTTCCAAGAATTGTCCATTTCCTCCAGGTTGTCCATTTTATTTGCATATAGTTGCTTGTAGTAGTCTCTTGTGATCCTTTGTATTTCTGCGGTGTCAGTTGTAATTTCTCCTTTTTCGTTTCTCATTTTATTGATTTGAGTCCTCTCCCTTTTTTTCTTGATGAGTCTGGCTAAAGGTTTATCAATTTTGTTTATCTTCTCAAAGAACCAGCTTTTAGTTTTATTATCTTTTCTATTGTTTTCCTTGTTTCTATTTCATTTATTTCTACTCTGATCTTTATGATTTCTTTCCCTTGGGTTATTTTGTTGTTCGTCGTCTTCTTTCTCTAGTTCCTTTAAGTGTAAGGTTAGATTTTATTTTATTTTTTTTGAGATTTTTCTTGTTTCTTGAGGTGAGATTGAATTGCTACACACTTCCCTCTTAGAACTTCTTTTTCTGCATTGCATAGGTTTTGTGTTGTTGTGTTTTCATTGTCATTTGTTTCTATGTATTTTTTTATTTCCTCTTTGATGTCTTCAGTTGTTTCTTGGTTATTTAGTAGCGTATTGTTTAGCCTCCATGTGTTTGTGTTTTTTACAGTTTTCTTTTTCCTGTAATTGATTTCTAATCTCATAGTGTTGTGGTCAGAAAACATGCTTGATACAATTTTCTTAAGTTTTCTGAGGCTTGATTTGTGCCCCAAGATGTGATCTATCCTGGAGAGTGTTCCATGTGCATGTGAGAAGAACTGCCACTTTCAGGTGGAAAGTCCTGTAAATATCAATTAAATCTATCTGGTCTTATGTGTCATTTAAAGCCTGTGTTTCCTTATTTATTTTCTGCCTGGATGCTCTGTCCATTGGTTTAAGTGGGGGTGTTAAAGTCTCCCACTTTCATTGTGTTACTGTAGATTTCCCCTTTTATGGCTGTTAGCTTTTGCCTTATGTATTGAGATGCTCCTGTATTCGGTGTATAAATATTTATTATTGTTCTATCTTCTTCTTGGATTGATACTTTGATCATTATGTAGTGTCTTTTTTGTCTCTTGTAACAATCTTTATTTTAAAATCTATCTTATCTGATATCAGTATTGCTACTCCAGCTTTCTTTTGATTTTCATTTTCATGGAATATCCTTTTCCATCCCTTCACTTTTAGTCTGTATGTGTCCCTAGGTCTGAAGTGGGTCTCCTATAGACAGCATATAGATGGGTCTTGTTTATGTATCCATTCAGCCAGTCTGTGTGTTTTGGTTGGAGCATTTAATGCATGTACATTAAAGGTAATTATCAATATGTATGTTCCTATTACCATTTTGTTAATTGTTTTGGGTTTGCGGTTCTTTTTCTTCTCTTGTGTTTCCTGCCTAGAGAAGTTCCTTTAGCATTTGTTGTAAAGTTGGTTTGGTGGTACCGAGTTCTCTTAGCTTTTGCTTGTTTGTAAAGCTTTTGATTTCTCCATTGAATCTGAATGAGATCCTTGCTGGGTAGAGTAATCTTCATTGTAGGTTTTTTCCTTTCATCACTTTAAATATGTCCTGCCACTCCCTTCTGGCCTGCAGAGTTTCTCCTGAAAAATCAGCTGATAACCTTATGGGGATCCCCTTGTATGTTATTTGTTGCTTTTACCTTGATGCTTTTAATATTTTGCTTTGAATTTAATTTTTTTTAGTTTGATTAATATGTGTCTTGGCATGTTTCTCCTTGAGTTTATCCTGCCTGGGACTCTGCAGTTCAGGGACTTGGGTGGCTACTTCCCTTTTCATGTTAGGGAAGTTTTCAACTATAATCTCTTCAAATATTTTCTCAGACCCCTTCTCTTTCTATTCTTCTTCTGGGGCCCCTATTATTCAAATATTGGTGCGTTTAATATTGTCCCAGAAGTCTCTGAGACTGTCATCATTTCTTTTCACTCTTTTCTCTTTATTCTGCTCCTCAGCAGTTATTTCCACCATTCTGTCTTCCAGCTCACTTATTTGTTCTTCTGCTTCAGTTATTCTGCTATTGATTCCTTCTAGTGTATTTTTCATTTCAGTTATTGTGCTGTTCCTCACTGTTTGTTTGTTCTTTAGTTCTTCTAGGTCCTTGTTAATCATTTCTTGTATTTTCTCAATCTGTGCCTCCATTCTACTTCCAAGATTTTGGATCATCTTTACTATCATTACTCTGAATTCTTTTTCAGGTAGGTTGCCTATTTCCTCTTCATTTATTTGGTCTTTTATTTGATCTTTACTCCTTCGTCTGTAACATATTCTTTTGTTGTCTCATTTTTTTGATGGGTGGGGCTGTGTGCCTGTCTTGCTGCTTGTTTTGCCTGAGGCGTCCAGCACTGGAGTTTGCAGGCAGTTGGGTAGAGCGGGGTCTTGGTGCCCTGATGAGGACCACTGGGAGACCTCACACTGATCAGTATTCCCTGGGGCCTGAGGTTCTCTGTTAATCCAGTGGTTTGGTCTCCGTGCTCCCACCACAGAAGCTCAGGCCCGACCCCTGGCCTGGAAACCAAGATTCCGCAAGCTGTGCAGCATGGCAAAAAAAAAGAAAGGCAACAAACAAAAAGGAGGAGAACAATAACAAAGAATAAAAATACAATAAAATTAGAATAATAAAAAATGTATTACAAAAAATAAAAATATAAGTGAAACAACAGAAAGAAGGCAAAACAGAACCACAACGGCCAAAAAAAAAAACCCCGAAAAGGACTTGGTGGGGGTCGGGGGGGTAGGCAAGGGAGGGCAGGGCTGGGGATCAGGAACTGTGCAGCCAGAAAAGGCCCTGGGGGTGGGGTGGGGGGCATGGCTTAGGCTCAGCATGGCCAGAGGGGGCCCTGGAGGACGGTGGTTCAGGTCTGGAACCTCAGTAGGCTTGCCAGGCCCGAGTGGGTGGGGGAAATGCTATCCGCATTCCCCTCTGATCCCCTGATCCCCCCGAAGGTCTCTCCCTGTCCCTGCTAATCCCCACTCTGTGGGTGGGCCCCTCCTAGTATGGGAACCCCTCTCTTCCCCCACCGCCGTTTGTTTTTGTTTTGTTTTTGCTAAATGAGAAGCATTTAATTCAATCTTTTACATTATATGCTTACTTTTCCTGTTACCCAAGGATGCTTTTTTTAAATTATTGAACTATAGTTGATTTATAATATTATGTTAGTTTCAGGCATACATCAAAGTGATTCAGATATCTGTATCTATATATCTATATATCTGTATCTATCTATATATATGTTTTCTTTTACAGATTTTTTTCCATTGTAGGTTATTACAAGCTACTGAATATAGTTCCCTGTGCTATACAGTAAATCCTTGTTGTTTATCTATTTTATATATAGTAGTGTGTATATGTTAATCCCAAACTCCTAATTGGTCCTCCCCTGCATTTCCCCTTTGGTAACCATAAGTTTGTTTTCTATATTTGTGAGTCTGTTTCTGTTTTGTAAATAAGTTTAATTATATTATTTTTTTAGATTCCATATATAAGTGCTATTATATACTATTTGTATTTATTTGACTTACTTCACTTAGTATGATAATCTCTAGGTCCATCTCAAGGATGCTTTTAGAACATACGTAGTAGGTATTCATAGTTTAAAATATCTGGGAAAAGGCTCATTTAAATTATTGAACTAGATGTTTTTCTGCTTTTTAATTTTTTTAGTAAGCATTATCTCTAATAACCCCATTGACGTTTGGATAGAACTTTTGTGAGTTATCTCAGTTGGTGATCACAACTTCAGGCACTGCTGTTTCCTTATACAGTGATATCCAGTTGACAGATGAGGAAGCAAAAACCCTGAGAGGACAAGAGGCTTACGCAAGGGGAAGAGCAAAGTCTGTGACTCAGATTGTCAAACTCCTAATTCAGATGTGTTTCCATTATTCCTTTCAGGGAGATAAGGTTAGGAAAAGAAAATAAAAGGAGGGTGAAAAACATAGCATTTTAAGATCTTCATGATTAATGCCAGAGTTCACTTTTTTAAGGCAAGAAGTCATCATTGGATCTCCTTTGTTTTAAAACCTTCAGTGGTTCCCCTCTGCCTATTGCAAAGTTCACAGTTAGAAGGCTTTTTTTAATCTCTTTCAGTTCCCCACATACACCCAAAACTACACAACCAAACCGCTTGAAAATGTACAAACACACCATATCTTTTCTTTCCTCTATGCCTTTGCCTATGATTTCTTCTCCACGTATCCATCACCCTCTTTTAATATCTATTATATTTTTACATCTATTATATAATTAATTTATTTGTTAAATGTCTATATAATGCTTACTATGTGTGAGGCACTGTTTGAAGTGCTTCACAAATATTAACCCAGTTACTCCTCATAATAATCCCAGGGGATAAGCAATATTATCCTATTTTAAAGATGACAAAACTGAGGTATAGAAACTAAGGAATCAGGATTCCAGAAAGAAGGTTCTGCTGTCAAACTGGGTACTCTTAACCACTACAGTATGTCACATATGCACTAGGAATTTCAAAATTGAAAAACATATCACATTCAGCCAACACTGATGTCTACATGGCATGCTACCAAAGGCGTCCAGGTCATAGCATTAATTACCTTGTAAATTTACCATCAATTGGAGCCTAGCTCTCATCTTTTTAAACTCAGAAACCTGATATTTTTCAGCAGTCATACCAAGAACAAATCCTTCTCTTGGAGGTGGACTTGCAATGACTTGGCCTGTGAGGTTAATATTTCAAGTTAAAATGCCAATTTATTAACTTACAGTGAGAAGTAGAACTGTCCATAACATGGACCATTCCCATGTCAGCATGACCAGTGCCTCTGCCTCTTAGCAGTCATGTAAAAACAGACCACTTGGCAAATTGCCAAGTGGCAAATTGCTTGGCAAATTGCTTTGATCAACATGGCATTGTAATAAAGAATATTTCTGAGATGAGCAAAAAATTCACTGGCATCAGCTAGGTTAGTGTGAGGCATCTGGACTGTGATAGCAACAGCCTAGCCAAGGGGATCAGGAGGACGTGAAGTTCATTGGCCCTTAGCCTGGGACATTGCTGGGCTGGGCACTGGCAACCTAGTATCTCTTCCATTCTCCTTTTTTTCTATGATTCTGGCCAGCCCTTTTTTTCCTTTGTTACATTCTACTGTTGAGTGCATATTAATATAGTCAGTCTGGTTACAGTCAAGTCTTCAAGCCTGGGACCTTTCTATCTCTCTAAGATAGCCTTTGTGTAATTGTATTTTCAGGTGACATTTTCTTTTTGATGACATTCTTGAGACCTAACACAAATACTATCTAGCATTTTTTACACTGAATTATATGAATATTTTCTTAATAGCGAAGACCAAGTCATGCTCATTCTTCTTTGTATTCCCGGAAGTAAATGTATTGCCCAGTATATAATAGGAGCTCAATGGGCGTGTGCTGAACAAACAAGTGAATTAGGGGGCAGTAAAGCATCACGGTTATGAGTGTAAGCTCTGAATGGCTCGGTTTCAAATCTCAGCTCTATTACTTAATAGTTGTGTGATTTTGGCAAGTTACTTCACCTCCCTAAGCTTACATTTTCTCTTCTGTAAAATGGGTATAATGATAGTACCCTGTCTCCCAGTGTTCTTGAGAAGAGTAAATAAATTAATACATATAACAAACTTAGAAATATACCTGGAATTCCATAACTATTAGTTATTAGTATGATAATTCTCTCAGAATTTCATATTTTACTTGTTTTTTTATAAATGTGACTTATTTTGAAAGAGCAGAGTACTGCTGTTCCTAAGTGTCATCATTGAACATTTAATAAAAAATTGATTGTTTTTGTTCACAAGAGTTCAGTAAAATGGAAACTCCCATATATTGCTGGTGGGAGAATGCAATGGTACAACCTTTATGGAACGCAATTTGGCAATATTTATCAAGAGCCTTATAAAAGTTCTTTCCCTTTAGTGCTGTAATTCCCCTTCTAGAAACTTATCTCTCCTAAAGACATAGTCAGAAACTTGGATAAAACATACGCATGGACATGGTTTATCACATGATCACTTACCAAACCCCAAATTAGAAACTACTTAAATGACAAGAAATGGAAGAATGATTACACAAGTTATATCATTTGATGGAATAGTATGTAGCTCTCAAAATGATGTCTTTAAAGTTATTTAGTAGTGTGGAAAAATAACTCCAAAAATTTTTACGTGGAAGAAAAGCAAGCTATAAAATTGTATAAGTGATGTTATTTCCTCTGCATTGGAAAGAAATTAATAAATCAAAATAATAGTGATTATCTTTAGATGAGACAGCTATGGGGGATTTTCGTTCTTTTGCATCATCTTTCTTTTCTAAAACCTCCACAATGAGGATGTACTTTAGAAATGAAGATAACTCTTTAAGAATTATGACTTTCATATTCTTAGATGTGTAATTTTAAAAGCCGTGTTGAATGTTAAGTCCAATTTTTATCATATTCTAAATGTAAGATCTGTCATATTAGTGAAACCTATCTTTAGTTTTATACCAGAGATAATTAACAGAGGATTCATTTAATATTAATATTTATCAGAAAACCTTGCATTAAATCTATTTGATTAAATAAGAACTCATTACAAGTACTTACTTTGACAACTTTTGAAGCAAAATGAATGCTTAGTTTCAACCCTTATAGAGAAATCGATTTATGTATACAACTCCTTGAGGTCTGCTCAATTTAACATTTGATACTAATTCCTCTAAGAGCATACTCAGAAGAAAAGAGAGGCTTTTATATTGGTACTGAGAGGAAATGGTTTTTGTAACAAAACAGTTCAAATTTGGGGCCCTTCATAGGTAGTAATGAGTTTTTTTTTTTTTTTTTCTAGGAGCTGTGAGGGAAGAAATATCCGATATAGAACATGCAGTAATGTGGTAAGTATTAAGGTTCTATGATTGTGATAAGGTATTTATTTTATTTTATTTTATTTTTTATACAGCACGTTCTTATTAGTCATTCATTTTATATACATCAGTGTATACACGTCAATCCCAATCTCCCAATTCATCCCACCACCACCCCCCGCCGCTTTTCCCCCTTGGTGTCCATACGTTTGTTCTCTGCATCTGTGTCTCAATTTCTGCCCTGCAAACTGGTTCATCTGTATTATTTTTCTAGCTTCCACATATATGCGTTAATATACTATATTTGTTTTTCTCTTTCTGACTTATTTCACTCTGTATGACAATCTCTAGATGCATCCATATCTCAACAAATAACCCAATTTCATTCCTTTTCATGGCTGAGTAATATTCCATTGTATATATGTACCACATCTTCTTTATCCATTCATCTGTCAGTGGGCATTTAGGTTGCTTCCATGACCTGGCTATTGTAAATAGTGCTGCAATGAACATTGGGGTGTCTGTGTCTTTTTGAATTATGGTTTTCTCTGTGTATATGCCCAGTAGTGGGATTGCAAGGTCATATGGTAATTCTATTTTTAGTTTTTTAAGGAACCTCCATACAGTTCTCCATAGTGGCTGTATCCCACCAACAGTGCAAGAGGGTTCCCTTTTCTCCACACCCTCTCCAGCATTTGTTGTCTGTAGATTTTCTGATGATGCCCATTCTAACTGTTGTGAGGTGATACCTCACTGTAGTTTTGATTTGCATTTCTCTAATAATTAGTGATGTTGAGCAGCTTTTCATGTGCTTCTTAGCCATCTTAATGTCTTCTTTGGAGAAATGTCTGTTTAGCTCTTCTGCCCATTTCTGAATTGGGTTGTTTGTTTTTTTAATATTGAGCTGCATGAGCTGTCTATGTATTTTGAAGATTAATCCTTTGTCCGTTGATTCATTTGCAAATATTTTCTCCCATTCTGAGGGTTGTCTTTTCTTCTTGTTTATGGTTTCCTTTGCTGTGCAAGAGCTTTTAAGTTTCGTTAAGTCCCATTTGTTTATTTTTGTTTCTATTTCCAGTACTCTAGGAGGTGGATCAAAAAAGATCTTGCTGTGATTTATATCAAAGAGTGTTCACCTCTGTTTTCCTCTAAGAGATTTATAGTGTCTGGTCTTACATTTAGGTCTCTAATCCATTTTGAGTTTATTTTTGTGTATGGTGTTACGGAGTGTTCTATTTTCATTCTTTTACATGTAGCTGTCCAGTTTTCCCAGCACCACTTATTGAAGAGACTGTGTCTTTTCTCCATTGTATATCATTGCCTCCTTTGTCATAGATTAGCTGACCATGGGTGTGTGGGTTTATATCTGGGCTTTCTATCTCTTTCCATTGATCTGTATTTCTGTTTTACTGACAGTACCATATAGTCTTGATTACTGTAGCTTTGTAGTATAGTCTGAAGTCAGGGAGTCTGATTCCTCCAGCTCTGCTCTTTTCCCTCAAGACTTCTTTGGCTATTCGGGGTCTTTTATGTCTCCATACAAATTGTAAAATGTTTGGTTCTAGTTCTGTGAAAAATGCCATTGGTAGTTTGATAGGGTTGGCACTGAATCTGTAGATTGCTTTGGGGAGTATTGTCATTTTCACAATATTGATTCTTCCAATCCAAGAACATGGTATATCTCTCCATCTGTTTGTGTCATCTTTAATTACTTTCATCATTGTCTTACAGTTTTCTGCATACAGGTCTTTCATCTCCTTAGGTAGGTTTATTCCTAGGTATTTTATTCTTTTTGTTGCAGTGGTAAATGGAAGTGTTTCCTGAATTTCTCTTTCAGATTTTCATTGTTAGTGTATAGGAATGCAAGAAATTTCTGTGCATTAATTTTGTATCCTGCTACTTTACCGGATTCATTGAATAGCTCTAGTAGTTTTCTGGTAGCATCTTTAGGATTCTCTATGTATAGTATCATGTCATCTGCAAACAGTGACAGTTTTAATTCTTCTTTTCCTATTTGGATTCCTTTTATTTCTGTTTCTTCTCTGATTGCCGTGGCTAGGACTTCCAAAACTATGTTGAATAATAGTGGTGAGAGTGGACATCCTTGTCTTGTTCCTGATCTTAGAGGAAATGCTTTCAGTTTTTCACCATTGAGAATGATGTTTGCTGTGGGCTTGTTGTATATGGCCTTTATTATGTTTAGGTAGGTTCCCCCTATGCCCACCTTCTGGACAGTTTTTATCATAAATGAGTGTTGAATTTTGTCAAAAGGTTTTTCTGCATCTATTGAGATGATTATATGGTATTTCTTCTTCAATTTGTTAATATGGTGTATTACATTGATTGACTTGCATATGTCGAAGAATCCTTGCATCCCTGGGAAAAATCCCACTTGATCATGGTGTGTGATCCTTTTAATGTGTTGTTGTATTCTGTTTGCTGGTATTTTGTTGAGGATTTTTGCATCTATATTCATTGGTGATATTGGTCTGTAATTTTCTTTTTTTGTAGTATCTTTGTCTGGTTTTGGTGTCAGGGTGATGGTGGCCTCATAGATTGAGTTTGGGAGTGTTCCTTCCTCTGCAGTTTTTTGGAAGAGTTTGAGAAGGATGGGTGTTAGCTCTTCTCTAAATGTTTGATAGAATTCACCTGTGAAGCCATCTGGTCCTGGACTTCTGTTTGTTGGAAGATTTTTAATCACAGTTTCAATTTCATTACTTGTGATTGGTCTGTTCATATTTTCTATTTCTTCCTTGTTCAGTCTTGGAAGGTTATACATTTCTAAGAATTGTCCATTTCTTCCAGGATGTCCATTTTATTGGCATAGAGTTGCCTGTAGTAGTCTGTTAGAATGCTTTGTATTTCTGCGGTGTCTGTTGTAACTTCTCCTTTTTCATTTCTAATTTAATTGATTTCAGTCTTCTCCCTCTTTTTCTTGATGAGTCTGACTAATGGTTTATCAATTTTGTTTATCTTCTCAAAGAACCAGCTTTTAGTTTTACTGATCTTTGCTATTGTTTTCTTTGTTTCTATTTCATTTTTTTGTGCCCTGATCTTTATGATTTCTTTCCTTCTGCTAGCTTTGGGTTTTGTTTGTTCTTCTTTCTCTAGTTTTTAGGTGTGAGCTTACATTATTTATTTGAGATTTTTCTTGTTTTTTGGGGTAGCCTTGTAAAGCTACAAACTTCCCTCTTAGAACTGCTTTTGCTGCATCCCATAGGTTTTGGATCGTCATGTTTTCATTGGTATTTGTCTCTAGGTAGTTTTTGATTTCGTCTTTGATTTCTTCACTGATCACTTGGTTATTTACTAACGTATTGTTTAGCCTCCATGTGTGTCTGTTTTCTATGGTTTTTTCCCTGTAATTTATTTCTAATCTCATAGTATTGTGGTCAGAAAAGATGCTTGATATGATTTCAATTTTCTTAAATTTACTGAGGCTTGATTTGTGACCCAAGATGTGATCTATCCTGGAGAATGTTCTGTGTGCTCTTGCGAATAAAGTGTAATCTGCTGTTTTGGGTGGAATGTCCTATAAATATCGATTAAATCTATCTGGTCTATTGTGTCATTTAAAGCTTCTATTTCCTTATTTATTTTCATTTTGGATGATCTGTCCATTAGTTTAAATGAGGTGTTAAAGTCCCCCACTATTAATTTGTTACTGTTGATTTCCCCTTTTATAGCTGTTAGCAGTTGCCTTATGTATTGAGGTGCTCCTATGTTGGGTGCATATATATCTATAATTGTTATATTTTCTCCTTGGATTGATCCCCTGATCATTATGTAGTGTCCTTCCTTGTCTCTTGTAACATTCTTTATTTTAAAGTCTATTTTATCTGATATGAGTATTGCTACTCCAGCTTTCTTTTGATATCCATTTGCATAGAATATCTTTTTCCATCCCCTCACTTTCAGTCTGTATGTGTGCCTAGGTCTGAAGTGGGTCTCTTGTAGACAGCATATATATGGGTCTTGTTTTTGTATCCTTTCAGCAAGCCTGTGTCTTTTGGTTGGAGCATTTAATCCATTCACCTTTAGGGTAATTATCGATACGTATGTTCCTATGACCATTTTCTTAATTGTTTTGGGTTTGTTTTTTTAGGTCCTTTTCTTCTCTTGTATTTCCCACTTAGAGAAGTTCCTTTAGCATTTGTTGTAGAGCTGGTTTTGTGGTGCTGAATTCTCTTATCTTTCGCTTGTCTTTGAAGCTTTTGATTTCTCCATTGAATCTGAATGAGATCCTTGCCAGGTAGTGTAATTTTGGTTGTAGGTTCTTCACTTTCATCACTTTAAGTATATCATGCCACTCCCTTCTGGCTTGTAGAGTTTCTGCTGAGAAATCAGCTGTTAACCTTATGGGAGCTCCCTTGTATGTTATTTGCCTTTTTTCCTTGCTGCTTTCAATAATTTTTCTTTGTCTTTATTTTTTGTCAGTTTGATTATTATGTGTCTCAGCGTGTTTCTCCTTGGGTTTATCATGTGGGACTCTCTGCGCTTCCTGGACTTGGGTGGCTATTTCCTTTCCCATGTTAGGGAAATTTTCGACTGTAATCTCTTTAAATATTTTCTGTGGTCCTTTCTCTCTCTCTTCTCCTTCTGGGACCCCTATAATGTGAATGTTGTTGCATTTAATGTTGTCCCAGAGGTCTCTTAGGCTTTCTTCATTTCTTTTCATTCTTTTTTCTTTATTCTGTTCCGCAGCAGTGAATTCCACCATTCTGTCTTCCAGGTCACTTATCCATTCTCTGCCTCAGTTATTCTGCTATTGATTCCTTCTAGTGTAGTTTTCATTTCAGTTATTGTACTGTTCTTCTCTGTTTGTGTGTTCTTTAATTCTTCTAGGTCTTTGTTAAACATTTCTTGCATCTTCTCGATCTTTACCTCTATTCTTTTTCCAAGGTCCTGGATCATCTTCACTATCATTATTCTGAATTCTTTTTCTGGAAGGTTGCCTATCTCCACTTCATTTAGTTGTTTTTTCTTGGTTTTATCTTGTTCCTTCATCTGGTACGTAGCTCTCTGCCTTTTCATCTTGTCTGTGTTTCTGTGAATGTGGTTTTTGTTCCACAGGCTGCAGGATTGTAGTTCTTCTTGCTTCTGCTCTCTGCCCTCTGGTGGATGAGGCTATCCTGGTAGTAATGGAGGGTCTCCTGCAGAGTCAGGGGGTGGTTGTGTCTCATCGTAAGGACAAGGGCACTGGCAGTAGAAGTTCTGGGAAGTACTTCTTGGCATGAGCCCTCCCAGAGTCCACCATTAGCCCCACCAAGGAGCCCAGGTGATAAGGTATTTTTTTAAGCACTGACTAATGCTAAAGAGTTTCACGTATCCTGAGCAGAAATCAACCAAGTAGTATTTCAGCAAGAGTTATTTCACAGTGTATGGATTATTCACATCAAAAAAATAGGTATTTTTAATGTTCCTCAATACAAACTTTTAATCATTTGGCCAGATTGAAACTTCAGAATAAGGAATCTCTGTTTCCTCTCTGCTTTCTGGCTTTTCACATCCAGGTCTCTTGAGAACAAATAAGAGGAATGATAAAAGGGAAACCACTTGGGCATCATGAAATAAATATCAGTTAATCAAACTCAGATTTGCCAAATTCATTTGTTTAGCAAATACTATTCAATGCCAACTGTGTGAGGCACGGCACTACTACAAGGATAAATAGCATGTGGTCACTGTCTTAAAACATCTGTTTTACGGTAATGGATGTAGAAAGAGAAGACAGATGTGCACATAACCACATCCTAGGGCAAAATATGACAAACGTAGTAAGAAAGGGATAAAGTTCTTGTGGGTTAAAAGCAGAGGGAAATCTGAAGGGCCTTCAAGGAGGAGGTGATTTGAGGTAGGGCTAAGAAGGCTAGGAGCGCTGTGACTGGCTCAGATTGGGTGGGAGGGGATGACAACCAGTCCAAATGGAGGAGACATAATGGGCAACTTCGGAAACAAGAATGTTGAAGGTGTATTCTGAACATGAATTTGGGTAGGATTGTGCTTAGAGGTATGGAAGAGAAGAATTGAAAGGTATTTTGAGGTTACACCATGACCGGATTTGAATGTTAAGCTTCTGAGTTTATATTAGTTCAGTGAGTAATGGAGGGTCACCAGAGATTGTGGAGCGAGAGAAGGATATTGTAGAGTTCCACTTTAGGAAGTTTATTTCTGTGGTGATATGAGGGTTGCACTGGAACAGGAAACAGGTGGGAAGCAAGAAGTAATGAGGGCTGAAACCAGGAGGAAATAGATATAGGAGAGAACAAAATTAAGGTCACTCTGCACAACTTAACAAGTGATTTAAATGAGAGTGATGAGTTGAAATGGGAATAAAGGAAACAGAGGCATATGCGTGTTTAGAGCTCTAGCACTCCCTGATCCCTCTGTTGGAAAAGCTCTTTCTTTGATATTTGCATGATGGGCATCTTATTTATTCCGATCTCAGCTCAGATACCATTTCCTCAAAGAGGTTTCCGTGTCCACCTTATCTAATGTGGTGGTCCCACTGCCTGGCCCCATTCCTCACAATAGTCAATCAACCACATTTTACTTTTTTTGTTAAAGGTCTTATCTCTACCAGAATTTATCTTATTTGATTACTTGTTGGTGTTCTGCTTTCCCACTCTCGAATGTAAACTCCATGAGGATAGAGCCTCGTCCACCTTGTCCACTCCTTCATCCCCAGTGCCTAGAATGGCTGACTTACATATATTAAGGAGGGTGTTAGGACTTAGTCTGGCAATACTGAGATGCACAAAAAAAAAAATGGAGAGTGGATTCCACATATAAGCAATATCATATAATATTTGTCTTTCTCTGTCTGACTTACTTCATTTAATCTCTAGGTCCATCCATGTTGCTGCAAATGACATTATTTCATTCTTTTTTATGGCTGAGTAATATTTTATGGCTGAGGTAGATATTTGTTGAATACAAAATGAGTACCCATCTTCTGGAAGAACAGTGAATGTCATTGTCCGAAGTACAAATATTGAGAGGAGGTTTCAGAGAGGAAAATAGTAAATTTGATTTAGGGACACTGTTGAGTTTGATATGCAGTCTGGACTTGTAGGTGTTATATTCAACTAGGTTAGGGGGGAATCTGATCTGAGGAAAGAGATCGGGGCTCAAGAGACAGAAGCACAAAGCAAGAAATACAGAATTTAAAGATTTGGCAGTAGTTTTTGTAGGTAGAGCAAATAGAATAATGGGAGAAGGGAACCTCGGAACTTTGGTGCATGTCTGTACTCAGGAAGAAAGAGGACATAGTAAGAGATAAGCCATAAAAAGCATCATGAAAGAGGTAGCAGAAGAAACGAGAGAGAATTCTTAAAGATGTTCTATAGGATAAATGTTGCCACGAGGTCGAATTCTGAAAAAAAAAAGGCCAGTGGGGGAGCAGTTTCTCTAGTGTATTAGGAATAGAATCAGGATGGCAGTGGGTGTAGCATATTAATGAGGAAATGGAATCAATAGGTCTAAGTTATTCTTATAAAGTGTTAACAGAGACACTTCATCATTTGTAGAGTCACAGAAGGGTGGGAGGGCGTGTTGTTTTGTTTGTTTGTTAAAATAAGAGACCCCTTAAGAGATGAGTTGATCTGAAGGGAGAGATTGATGATATGTGCAGGTGAGGGTATACCGGATGCCACAGGTCCCAAAGTAGACATTGGGTGACAAGAAGAGAAGGACTCTTGATAAAGGAAAAAGACATACACTCTATTCTTAAAAAAACAGACACAGATCGAGAAAGAAGGGATGAGGATATAGAAAGCTTTTGAAGATTAGACAAGTTGAGGCTACTTGTGATGAACAAGCTCAAGGTTCTCTATAGAGAAGTCTTCTAAGTCCTCTGCTGAAAGAGAAGGAGGGAAGTTGGACTTGGGACAGTAAGCATGAAGGCCTAGCATAGCCACTGGGGAAACTGAGTGGAAGCCAGCAAAGCAAAATTAAAGAACTGTTAGTAGTAGCAGAGAGGGTTCAACTGAGGTTAGAGAACTTGCCCTTACAGAGTATGTGGTCAGGAGGGTGTTAGGACTTAGTCTGGCAATACTGAGATGCACAAAAGAAAAATGGAGAGTGGATTCCACATATAAGCAATAGCATATAATATTTGTCTTTCTCCGTCTGACTTACTTCACTTAATCTCTAGGTCCATCTATGTTGCTGCAAATGACATTATTTCATTCTTTTTTATGGCTGACTAATATTCCATTGTGTACATGTACCACATCTTCTTTATCCAAATGGTACAAATGAACTTATTTACAAAACAGAATAGAGTCACAGATGTAGGAAACAAACTTATGGTTACCAAAGGCGAAAAGGGAGCGGAGGGTTAAATTAGGAAATCAGGATTAATATATACACACTACTATAAATAAAATAGATAACTAATAAGGACCTACTGTATAGCACAGGGAAATCTACTCAATGTTCTGTAATACTCTATATGAGAAAATCTAAAGAAGAATAGATATATGTATATCTATAACTGATTCACATTGCTGTACACCTGAAACTAACACAACATTGTAAATCAACTACAATAAAAAATTAAAAAAAAAAAAAGAAAATGAACAGTGGAGGTGACCCCTGGCCAGAATACAGATGAGATGAGAAAGACTAAAATGAATGAACAGTATATATTTTTAAATGCCTGACCAGGGAGAGCGTAAGGAACTAAAAGCCTCGATAATTGGGAGTGGAAGTAATTGTTCAATAGAAAATTTTGCCTAGTTTTTTTCCCTATTTCCATATAGGACACTGGGTGCCACAAGCCATAGCATTGTCTTCTTCACCACACACACATACCTCACTCAACTGTTGATGGATTAAAAAGATCAAATAGCTGTAGTGCTCCTTTTTACATTTTTAAAAAATGGTATCGACAGTTTGTTGTAGTAATAGTAAGAAAAAAAATTGATGTAAATATACTGTAGCTCCTTGGTTTTCTTTGTGATCCCTTTTATTGTAGTCATATATAAATATCATGGTTTTAAAAACACATGACATAGAAAACAAACTTATGGTTACCAAAGGGGAAAGGAGGCAGGGGAGGGATAAATTAGGAATTTGGGATTAACATATACACACTACTATATACAAAATAGATAACCAACAAGGACCTACTGTATAGCACAGGGAACTCTACTCTAGACTTTGTAATAACCTATAAGGGAAAAGAATATGAAAAAAAAAAAATATATATATATATATATCTGTATAACTGGGTCACTTTGCTGTACACCTGAAACTAACACAACATTGTAAATCAACTATACTCCAATTTAAAAACAAAACAAAACCACAGAAAAACAAACAATGCAAAAAAAATTTTTAATTAAATGAATCATGAAATATGAAAAAAACACATGATGTTAGTAAAGAATCTCTTTAACTTCCATTCCTTTTCTCTCTAACTTTTAGGATAGTAGAATGGGTCCAAACTATCCTAAGTAGATGAATGCCTAAAGCATCATGAGCAGACGTCTGCCTGCTCTTTCCTTAAGGCTCTTCAGAAACAGCCCCCAACTCCCATGCTATCATTATGAGCGTTTCCATGGACAGATGCAGGCTAAGACTGACCTAACACTACTTAAAACCCATAGCACCAGCCAACTCTTTACAGCTTGTGGAATCAAACTGACACTGAATTTTTTATGAGAACCTAGAGTCTTCAAGTAATTCGATGCTCTTTTTCTGGCTTTTTGGCTACGACAGAGGCAACATTGTCAAAAAACGAAAAACTTCACAAGAAAGAATCTTTTCATAATCACGCTCCAATTTTTCAAACTAAGAAGTTCTGAACACTTCATTTAAGTATTCCCCTTTTAGATGCTTGTTTGGGAAAAACTTGAGGGCCTCTTGTTAGATGAGCCTCCAGCGTCACTCCTTAATCCCTGGACAGGTTCCTACGGCCCTTCTGGACCGCTTCTCCAGAGATTCACCGTCTATTTCTATTCTTTGTACTTGCTACATACAACATTTCTTTAGGTTCTTGTTCCCCAAAACAAGAGGGGGAGGAAACATCTCCTTAGATTCCCAATTTTTCTGGCTTGACTGAAATATCAGCTTATGTACTTTTAAGGTTTTATTGTTAATCACTCTATAGACAGAGTGTATCAGTATAAGAAAATTAAAGTTCCCGTGATGTTTGCATGGTTCTCGGAGTCATGGTGCTTTCTAACATCATTTCTGGCTGGTCTAAGTAGGCTATTTTCATTCATAAGGACATAGTTCATCCAACCTTTCCCATTGGACTGTCCCTTCTCTTTTTTAGGAATGTGGCAAGGCTCTCTCTTTCTGAAAGAAAAAGCTAAGGATACCATTGGGAGAAACAGTAGGTGTGAACCTGGCAAACCAGTCAAGTGGCTCACTATGTCTCAGACCTTCCCTGGGGCCCCTCACAAAGGTCTCCTTAGGTCTCATCTTCCTGTTTATTCAAATAGCCTCAAATCTGAACCCCTTGATCTTAATTAGGCATTTAAAAGTGACTTTCAATGTGTTTAGAGAAATGCTGTGTTTCTTACAAACCGTTTCTTCAGTCACTGTCCTTAATCTTCGCTAGAGTTGAGATTTAGGAGACAGTGATCACGATTAGCATCCTATTAGGCCAAGATGCCTGTGGTAGCTGATGGCGCTCTCATGTTCTTCATTAACATTTTATCACAGTATTTTGCAACACTTTACTGTTCTTCAAAAAAATACATTTGCAAGATTACAGTTGGGAAACCACATTTCCATATCTCTTCTAAAACTCTCAGGGAGTAATCAGAAGTGGGTGTGAGGTGAGTGGGCAGGGATTTCTGTCTTCTGAGGAATGGTTGAAACAACTAAAAGCGTTTTTAGCACGTGGAGACAAAACATCATTCATTCCAAGAATAATTGAGCAGAAGAATTGTTCTCAGGACTGGGGTATACTGGTGAATAAGACCAAAACCTAGTTCTCCTGAAGCTTTCATTCTAATGGAGGAAACCAGATTACAAACCAGTAGACAGACAAGTTACTTAAAGGAAACAATATCAGGTAGTGATCAGTGCTCTGCAGAGAATTAAGTGATCAGTGGCGACTTCAAATTGGAAGGTTGGGGAAGTCCACTTGGGGAGTGACACTTGAAGGACCGGAAGAAACGAGCTCTGGGAACACCAAAGGAAGAGTGAATCAGAGAGAAGGAACAGCTAGTGCAGAGGCTCTGAAGAGTGAAGGAACGTGGTGTGTTCAAAGAAGAAAGCCCAGTATAGTGTGCAAGAGGAAGAGTATTAGAAGATAAAAAAAAATAAAAGTGCAGGTAGACAGAAGCTAGATCGTGCTAGATGTCATAAAGTGTTATAGTTTAAGCACAAGGGGAACTACTGAGAATTTTAAGGAGGGGAAAATAGAGTTGGACTTACGATTTTAAAAAATAGTTTTGGCTGCAGGATCACTCTAGAGATAGATGGCAAAGAAGAGAGTGGAAGCAGCAATGCCAGTTAGGAAGCGATTCCAGTAGTTTTCATGAGCACTAATGGATGCTTAGACTAAGTAGGCACTGGTGGGAAGATGTGAGCTATGTTTGAGAGGGAGAATGTCTTTTCCTAAGCCACTTGATACAATCCACTTCTATGGTCTCCAGCATCGTTGCTATGGAATGCCTTACGTGCAGCATTCTGACAAGAGACAAAGGCAGCAGCTATAATGGCCAGAGAGGACAGAATGATCTTAGGCAAGGTTATAACTTTTGGGGGCCTCAGTTTCTACACCTAAACAACGAGGGGGTTGAACTAAATGATTTCAAAGATCCCTTCCAGCTCTAAAATTCTGTAATTCTTCAAAAATTTTAATGTCTGGGCTCTAGCAGATTTGGATCTAAATGCAGACCCATGAAGATATCTATGTTGGTTTAGTGACGGGCAGTACTGTAGTGAACAGATTTACAGCCAGCACTAAAGTAGAGTCAGATCGAAGTGACCCCACGTGGACAGTAGAAGCAAAGTTTCCTGTCTTTGCTGTAGCCCTTGATCATCCATCTTAACCGTGATTCTTATCCCTGAGGTTGTAAAGTTTCATGGCTTTCCTAAAGTCGCTCACATGTTTATTAATGGTCAATCTAAGGTCAATTTCCATTTGACCCCATGTTCATTTTTCTCATCAGGTCTTTGTACGGCATAAAATCAGGGCACATTTGGTGCTTTATGTCAAGAGTCAAATAGTAACTCATGGAAGGAAAGAACATTCTGCTACAGGCCTTTCTTGGCCAGAATTTTCTTTTAACTTTCTGGAATAACATTCAGACCCGTGAAATACCCCTAGAGTCTAGACAGATGCTGTAGTAAATAACGACAACTTCAGGAGTCAGTGCGCCTGCACGTTGGGTCATTTTCCAGCCAAGAGGCATGTCTAAGATAGGAAGAAGGATTACTTTCTCATAATCAAGTCCTTATTCAATAGCTGAAAATTAGACATCGTGCTGTGTGTCAGGGCTGTTCATTTGTTCACTTGTTCGCTTATTCATTGTCTTGTTTACTTGTTCATTTATTTAACCAACATTTATAGAGCACCCAACTCTTATTCTGCGTTAGGGATTTTAGGAGTTGCTGCTATCTATAAAAAGACGGGCTACTTGTCCTCAGGGAAATCCAGAGTCTAGCAGGAAAAACAAATACATAAACACATAATGAATTAATGTATGATAAACACTATCAGTGTGGAGGTAAACACAACATGCTAAGAGGTCACGGAAGGACCACGCCTGATTCTCTCACCGCTGTACACCAATTGCCTAGCATGAAGTGTAAACACCATGCTTCTGAAACTGTGCACAGGAAGCACAGCAAGGTCCCAGGGCTGCAGAGGGATGTTTTAAATACTCAAGGGAAACACAGCAGTACTTGACATCTGATGGGCACTGTACAAACTACCACATCATGTTGTATTTTTTTATATGATGTCTTATCTTTGGAAAGTTGGCATTTGCTTTGATAAAAAGCAAGTCCTTTCAGAAAATCAACATGGGACAGGAAATGAGGGTGGCATTTTCCAGTCTGATTTCAGACTTTGAGAAGTTGTGCAGTCCACAACGGGTAAATACATCCCACCAGTAAGAAAGCATGGTTACTTACGATTGAAATAAAATATTATTTTTCTTTCAAGTCACATGTATTGTTTTTCCAATGGCCACTAAGTTGTTAGGACACAAATACCTGTTAAGTTTTTTGGACCTAACTACTTAATGAATGGAACCAAAGGTATTTCGCTTTGCCTAAAGGCACCATAAAAAAGATTACTGAGACATTAAAAGGACTGTGAACAGGTGAGGTTTCGCAACCTCTATCACATGGTAGGCATTCAACACATATAGTGAATGAGTGAATGACATCCTAAATAGAGTGACACTGGAGCTGAGCCTTTCAAGAAAATGGGTTCCAATGAGAAAGTGTTATGGAAAACGGGAATGGAATTCATTCAGCAATTTCTACCATGACCTACTATGTACGAGTCACTTTTTCTAGGCCCTGGGGTATAATAGGGACAGAGAAAGAGAAGACCCCTGTTCTCATGAAGCTTATACTCTAGTGGGAGAAAGCATGATTAACAAGTAAATGGAGAAAAGTGTGACAGTTTCAGATAGTGAAAGACAATGAAGGAAACAAAGCAGGGTAATGAGAGTGACGGAGGGAGGCTGCTGTGTATTCCTTCTGAGATGACGTTGGGGCCCAGTTGTATGTGCGAAGGGTGGCACCTGAAGTAGCCCTGCTTGGTTTAGGCTCTGCCGGGTCATTTTATGAGATGCGTTACAAGGTATGTTGTGCGGAAGGAGGTATTTATCTGTGCTGAAGAATCTGAACTTGGCCCCAAATGTTATTTTGTGAGGGACATTCTTAGCCCTTAGGCTAATAGGTATTGCTTGGAAGAGGACCAGAAGGGTGACAGAAAGCCGGCTGCTCTGACTACCCCTTTGGGTGTGTGCCTCTTCTCCCAGGCCCAGAGCCAGTCAACCCCAGACTAGGACCTATGAAAGGCAGTAGAGGGAGTTCTTAACCTCAAGTAGAAGTGTCTTAAGTAGTAAAGCAATTCTGAGGGAAAGATGTTCATTTCTTCTTAACAAATGTTCAAAACTCACCACCTGCTAGAGGGGGCTTCCCAGGGGCACTGTGGATCTCCTGGGTGGTTCTCCCCGAGGCTAACTACTCAGCTCTCTCCAGCAGTGGACCCAGGAAATGGGCTTCTTGTCCGATCTACCCACACTTCCCTCCTTACTGATCCATCCAGCTGAAAAGCAGGAACTTTCCTTATACTGTAATCTTCACTGAAAAGGAAAGGGCTCTCATTTTGAGGTCTAGTAGGACATGTCTTTTCCAAGTAACTTTATTAGGACTTCATTTGTTCCTTCATATACATCCATTCACATAACGAAGTTGGGGCCACGCTCTCCTGGGTTTTAGATCCCACATGCATTTGTATCTGAGCAGACTCTAAGAGGCCATCAGGATGTGTGGGGAGGGGTGGGGGAGGGGAGAGTGGTTCAAAGGACACACTCTTCATTTTTAATCCCACATATGCAGAGAACTAAAAGCATCAAAGAAGAGCAGAAAGTACACAGGCTTTTCTGAGTCCTGCCACTTAGTAATTATGTGCTTTCAAATAAAATTCATTAACCTCTTTCAATCTCAGCTTTCCTACCTTTAAAAATATCCTTCTTATATATGTACCAAGAATGTCTGTTAATTGGATATTTATGGTAGTTTAAAAATTGGAAACAAATGGAGTGGGAGCTGATTAAATACATTGTGGTATGTCCATACCATGGACCACTATACAATCATTAAAAAGAATAGGGTACCACATCTTCTTTATCCATTCATCTGTCGTTGGACATTTAGGTTGTTTCCATGTCCTGGAAAATAGATAGCTGGTGGGAACCTGCTATAAAGCACAGGAAGCTCAGCTCGGTGCTCTGTGGCGACCTGGATGGGTGGGATGCGGGAGGGGGTGGGAAGGAGGTCCAGGAGGGAGGGGATATAGGTATACATATAGCTGATTCACTTCATTGTACAGCAGAAACTAACAACATTGTAAAGCAATTATACTCCAATAAAAAAAAAGAATAGGATAGATCTCTAGGTAATAACCTATAATAAAGTTCTTCCAAGACATAGTAAGTGTGAAATAAAGCAAGTTGTGGAGTAATATCTTTAACATGATCTCAGTCAGTTAAAAAAAATCCCTAAACTGAAACGTACCTGGCATATCATAAGTCTTGAAGGACACACATCAAACTGATCAGAGTGATTATGTGTGTATGTGATGCAGAGAGAGAGAATTTGAACTGTTTAAGAGGGATTTTCCTTTTTTATTCTATATACTTTTGTAGAGTTTGGGGTTTTTTTACAGTGAACGTGTATTCTGTGATTGGTATAAATTTTAAACTATCTCAAAAATGAGGTTGGGTTAAAGTATTTTAAAAGTCATTGGATATATATTTATTTTTGAAACTGAAAAAAATACCATCTCACAGGGGTTTTACATGAGAAAATAGCTTAAAAATCACTCAGCCTGGTGCCTGACTCAGTAATGTTGGTTCTGCCCTCCTTCAATCCTTTTTTTTTTTTTTTTTTTTTTTATTTAATCAACTTCCCCCTTTCTATGGCAAAGTACCCTTTCCAGGAGAATACACTATTTAAAAAAGTGAAAATCCGATCACTTAAATTTCTGAAAGTCAGCCTTACTGTATGGTATCATGGGGAACTTCTGGTTATTTTGCTAAGTAACAGGTTCCAGGTCTTTTACAACAAAAACATCAGACCTCATCTCTGGCAGAACTGCAGAATTATAATGCCCCTTCCTTTGCAGGAACTATAGAAAAACAGACTTTCTATACCCTGCCCAGTCCTTAGGCTGGACAGTTAGGTCTCTGGCAGTGATAAAGCTTGGCTGTTCTTTGGCCAAATACTTGGTTGGAATTGCTGTGTATTCTCAGAAACATATCCCAGGGGACCAATCAATATCCCCCATAACAAGTCCAGCTTACCACAAAGCTAGAACAAATGTAGAATGTGACTTAACTACTTGTAGGGCTTTGTGGTTTGTGTGTGTGTTTTCTCTTTTAACATTGAGAAGGATTGACTTTGCTGAAACAAAAGGATGTTCTTTAAGGAACACATTTTCAAAAAATCCATGTTTCCCTGACTTGGGCCCCAGTTCTGTTTATGCTGAAGTTAGATAACCAAGGAAAATAACTTTTAGGAAGTAAGAAGTGATCAATGACTTTTATTGTTTCTCTGAGGACAGAGACCCTCTCCAACCTATGCTAACTAAGCTTTATTTGGCCGTCGTGCGAATGAATTCATCTCTGAATGCAAGTATACAGCATGCCCTGGGGATAACTGGAGACTGATTTTGGTTCAAAACACACCATTTCTTTCTCAAGAGTGAAACACTGAGCATTCAGAATAATGGTTAAAAATATTTGCAGTAATTTTACTCTGGGAAAAAATACCCTCACATTTTATGACTGACTGTTTTATCATTTGTGGCATAAAGAAATACACATTTTTTTTTAATGATTCACAGATTCCTTCCTTTGGTGGATCTGGTGGATATAGATCTCTCTGCCGTGCTCTTTGCCAGGCAGCCAGCCAAGGTTTTTGGGTTTTTTCTTCCCCAGTGGGTTGGGCCCTTCTGCTTTCCTTCTCCCCTAGGCCTTCTCCTGACTGCTGTACACATTTCTTTTCTTTTTAAATGCTTTTTCTGACATGTCTTTATTGGACCCCTCCTAAGTCTCTCTCTTTTTCCTTTCTCCTTAATGTGTTCTCAGTTTCTTATCCTCTTCCTCAACCTTTTTTTTTAAATTTAATTTAATTTTATATTGGAGTATAGTTGATTTACAATGTTGTGTTAGTTTCAGGTGTACAGCAAAGTATGGAGGTTCCTTAAAAAATTAAAATAGAACTACCATATGATCCAACAATCCCATTCCTGGCCATATACCTGGAGAAAATCATAATTCCAAAAGAGACACGCACCCCAATGTTCATTGCAGTGCCGTTTACAATTGCCTCAACCTTTTATGCTCCAGGAGTGCTGTGAGATAAGCACGACTCCGTGGACAGAACACAGGCTAGGGGCTCTGCTACTGACTTTGTGGTTGAGCCAGCTCTTCAATTTCCCATTGCCTCAGTTTCCTCAAGTATGAAGTGGAAGCAAGAGTAATAGTCACTTTAGAGTCTTCCTTTCCAGGAATCCGTGCGATCATGTAAATACACGGGGTACACTCAAGAAATTTTAGTTCCTTCTTCCACCTTCTTTTGGCAAAGATAAGTAAGTGATGGTCTTATAGAACACAGGGCCCTAGTGAAACAGCTGCTCACAGCATCCCAACAGCATTAAACGCTTTATCCCAGAACAGCTGAATTCTCCAGCTAAGGACACTTTCCCTCTTTTCCATAACTCACGGTAATACAAAGAGCTTCCGATTTGGTGGGGAAGATATAAAGAGAAATATATTGAGATGACTGACTTCTGCTCCTTGGCATCCTTCTGGTATACTTAAAAGATAATAGGAGGACTTCCCTGGTGGCGCAGTGGTTGAGAGTCCGCCTGCCGATGCAGGGGACACGGGTTCGTGCCCTGGTCCGGGAAGATCCCACATGCCGCGGAGTGTCTGGGCCCGTGAGCCATGGCCGCTGAGCCTGCGCATCCGGAGCCTGTGCTCCACAATGGGAGAGGCAACAACAGTGAGAGGCCCGCGTACTGCAAAAAAAAAAAAAAAAAAAAAAGATCATAGGAGATCTTTTCCCCTAAGTTGATCATAATTAGTTTTTTCTAAGCCAGCGTCGTCTCATGGAGAAGTCAGAAGGAGTGTTGGAAATACTTGTAAATGGCCTTTGAGTGATAGGAGCTGGCTTTTCTGAACTGAAGAGTCACACACGGAGTTCCAGTTCACACATGTGATGCTGACTGACTAGAAATCAAAGGGCCTCATAGAGCAGCCATGTTCTTTTCATGACAGTGTGACAACGTGAATAGACAGTGTGAAGCAGCTGTTTTCCTGAGGCTATTAGTATGAACAGAAGGCCTACTTGGTCAACCCAGAATTTGTTTCCTTCAATATTATCATGATCCATTGCCATATTGAAACTTTCTAGGGAAAAAGTTCAGCTGGACCTTTTGTCAGGTGTGTGTCTCATTATTAATGTTACAGTAATGGCTTAATAGACTTTTGGAGGAAAGAAAAATCCTTCATCACTCAACTGATGAAGAGGATTGAAGGCTGAATTCATCATTTTATAGAGTGTCAGGACTTATTAGATTGAGAATAGCTGCTCTGAGCCCCATTTTCCAGCAAACTCCACAACCTTGGGCATACAGCTTTAACCTCTGTGTGCCAAATCCTCCTTATTGAAAAAGACTAGAACATTGGTCATACACTTCAAAGGGATCCTGGCAAAGTCATAGACTTATAGGATGGTAGAATTAGAAAGAAAGTAGTATAGTTTGGGCATCTGTCATGTGCCAGGCATGGTGCTAATGACCTTCCACTCCCTAATTCTTTCAATTCTCACCACCACCTTGAAAAGTGAGTATTATCCTGATTTTACAGATAAGGAAATTTGACCATTTAAAGAGATGAAATACTTTATCTAGGTCACACTAGATACTTTATCTAGATCATGCTAGGAGTGGGACTGTGTGTTTTGAACAATGCCAAAGCCCATAACACAATCAGTTATACAGATGATCTAGACTAACTCTCATTTAGCAAATAACAAAACGGAAATACAAAGAGTTTAAAAGGTCAAACATTCTTCCAACATGTTTCTCCTTTTAAGAAAACAGTCAAATAAGTTTACTGTAGCAATTATCATCCTTCAAGGATAGAAGTATATGAACTGTTAAGGACTTTCAATGTGCAAATTAAATACAACAGAAAAGGCAAACCCAAAAATTCTTGTTGAAAACATACCAAATTCCCTCCCCTTTGAGCTTCTCCACCTGTCAAGAGGATATAAATTTATTGAGTCAAACTCCTTAAAATCTACTTTCCCAAGTCCCAGTTTCTGAATTGCATAAGATATATGCTGGTCTCTGGCGACCCAGTTAGAAGCTTGAAGCGGGAATGTGACAGAGACTTAGGAAGAAATTACTACTGCAGCTCATCCCCTGGCAGAGTGCCTCGTGGAATGAAACTAAACAAGCTGCCAGGCATAGGTTGCTAAGCGTGCAAATACTTGATTTATGTGAGACAGTTTCTATTTTCAAATGTGTTGAAATTGGAGGCAGGAAGACCAAAAAGACACAAATGCAGATATTTCTAATCCTGTGTAGAAGAAGGTAAGTTGTAAAAAAAAAAAGTATAAGGAAAGAGCTAAGCGGGCTTCTAATCAATCTGTTATTCCTTCCATTTCCAAACAAGCAGCAATGTCAGATAAAATATAAAGTGATAAAACAATGACATAGCCAGGTTCAAAAGCAAGATCAAAATGTCCATGGACCAAAAATGAAGCAAAATGCAAGATGGTGAACAGGGCTGATATCAAAGGCTTTTTGGCTCCGTGACTGGAAGTCAGCAAAGATTAGCAGTAGTTCAACTCCTGTGGGATAACAGGGACTGAACTTATTTTATAGAGTAAGGGGCACCAAAGCCAGGTAGAGAACTCCGTGTCAGGAGTTTGGAGGGCATGTCTGTGGAGAGAATTAAAGAATATTTTTTAAAAGTATCATGACCTATTGCTTGGGATGAGTGCTTATCTGAAACTGTGAGTCTAGAAAGGCTGGTGGACGTTGATAAGAGACTGTTGGACTTCACGGACTGCACCTACCAAACTACACTTTAGCTCTGTGATGTACTTGCAATTTCCTCATTACGGATTAAAACCCAAAATCCAAGTTTTGAGATTCTGAACTGGGGGTTGTGTGAACCATGTGGACATAATCATGAAACCATTAGAAGAGATAAGGATGGAGAGGAAAAAAAGAAAAGCCAAATCATTCCATTAAAAATAAGCCTACAAAGAAAAATTCCAAAGCACGTGCAAGAAATACAGTACCAAGAATGCCAACAAAATTAACATTCACTCCAGATAAAAGTATCTGAAACAATTTGACAAAAACTTTAAAATGGGTACAGTCGATCCTCATTATTTGTGGGTTGCAGTCATTGTGAATTCACCAGTTTTCTGAAGTCCATCTATCCTTAGTCATTCGCAGACATGCGCAGAGGGACCCAAATTTTGAGTTGCCCAAGGAGCACGTTCCCAGCTGAGGTGGAACAAGGTGATATGCTGCCTTATTGTTTCGGCTCTCGGACCGTAAACAGGTGTTCCTTTCTATTTAGTCTGTTTAGCGCCAAGCGTTTCCCATCTTTGTGCCTTTTTTTTGGTGATTTCACTGTTTAAAATAACCCCAGCTGAAGTGCTGCCTAGTGTTTCTAAGCTCAAGAAGGCTGGGAAGTGCTTATGGAGGAAAAGAGTCTGTTAGATAAGCTTTATTCAGTTTTCAGAGTGCTGTTGGCTGTGAGTTCAATGTTAATGAATCATCAATGTATTTTAAATAAGATGTCTTTAAATAGAAACACACATAATGCAAGGCTACTTATTGCTCTGTTGACTAAAGTGTTGTGACCAGTAACACACAGGAACTGTATTTCTCCTAGGAGCAGCGGTTCACAATTCACCAATTCAGTGTTTGTGTCAACTTTATAGAACGTAACTACCACGAGTATGGAGAATTAGCTGTGTGTTTAAAAGAAACTCATTGAGAAGTAACCATTAAAAATAAACAGTAAATGAGAGAGGAAAACTAGGTAGAAATGAAGAAATATATAGATGGATAAAGAAAAAAACTATAGAAATTTTGCAATAAAAGAATGTAGTAATTGAAATAAAAATCTCAAGAGATAAGATAAATTCTAGACTGGTTGCAAAGAGAAAAGCAGTGAATTTGAAGAGAGCAGTTAAAAATTTATCCAAAATACAGCTCAAAATTCCAGAGAAACATGATATGAAAGAGATCTTAAGAGAGATAGACAGTGAATAAAAGCTTCCAACATGCATGTAAAAGGAGTTCCCAAAGAAGAGAATGGAGGGAATGACATTTAGAATATTCCAGAAAGGAAAAAAGACGAGTCCTCAGACTAGAATTGCAATGAACGTGCTGAGCAGGAAAAATAAGAATACACATCCAAACATATCATAATTAACATCAGAGGAAAATAGTAAAAGCTATCAGAGAAACAGCAGGTGACCCACAAAGGAATGAAAATTAGATTAATGGCAGAAGCTTCTCAGTCAGAAGAGTCTGGAAGGTAATGAGCTAAATATCTTCAGAGTGGTTCTGGAAAATAATTGTCAGAGTAGAATTTGGTACTTTCATCTATCAATCAAGAGTGTAGGCAAAATCAAAACATGTTCTTATGTACAACGACAAGAGAGTTTACCACCCACAGACTTTCACTAAAATAGTTAATGTAGGATGTGGTTCAGAAAGAAAAAGTTGGACCCTAAAACGGGTAGGCATAGAAGAAAGCAATGATGAGGCCAAAGTGGTGTGACAGTGTGTCTTGTCTATGCACACACGTTACATTTCTGCCCTGCCCTAATATTCCTGGTTTTCTTTTTCTAATGAGCATATGGGAGGAGTGAACTTTTCTAACCCCTTGAAGCTAGGCATGACCATATGAGTAGCTTTGGCCACTGCAGTGTGAGTTGAAGTGAGTATATTACTTTCAGGAGGAAACCATTTAAGGTCACTTTGATGGTCTCCATGCTCTGTCTTCCCTTGTAGTACTGACCAAGGAAACTGTGTTCTGAAACCCTCCTCAAAAGGTTGTTTGGGGACCAGCAACATCAGCATTTGCTGGACTCGTGTGAGAACTGGAGAATCAGGTTCTGTCTCAGGCCTGAAGAATCAGAATCTTCACTTTAACAAGATCCCCAGATGACTCCTCCGTACATTAAAGTTTGAGAAGCACTATTGGACATCCTCTCTCAGCCTGGGTCACTCAGTTACCTTATAGATAACAGCTGCTCTGGAGAGTCTAAGATTGCATGAGTAAAAAATAAACCTTTGTGCTGGTAAACCAAAGGTTTGTATTTTCAGAATCAGCTAACCTATCCTGACAGCTATAGTCAGTGTGGTAGGCAGAATGGTCTCCCAAAGATATCCATGCCCTAATCCCTGGAATTTGTGAATATGTACTATGCTACATAGTGAAAAGGAATTTGCCAATGTGATTAAGGTTATAGACCTTAAGACAGGAAAGGTAGACAGGATTATCCAGGTAGGCCGATTATAATCATGTGAAGCCTTAAAAGCAGAGAACTTTCTGTAACTGGAGGCAGAAAAGATGTGGCAAAAGAAATTAGACTCCAAGCACAAGAAGGACTTCATGTGCTACTTATTACTGCTCTGAGGTAGAGGGGGTAACAGCCAAGGACCAGAGAGAGGCCTCCGGAAGTATGTATGGCCTCTGGCTGACAGCCAGCAAGGAAAGAGGGGTATCTGTCCTACGATCCCATAAAACAGAATTTGGCCAACAACCCAAATGAACTTGGAAGTGGATTCATTTCCAGACTCTAGAAAGGAACTTAGCCCTTCCAACACCTTGATTTTGACCTTGTGAAAGAAGGTCTAGGCCAAGGACCCAGTTGAGCCGCCATGTACCTGGACTTCTGTTTTACTGAAATGTGAGATAATCAATTTGTGTTTTAAACACCTAGGTTTATGGTAATTTGTTAAGGCAGCAAATAGAAAATGAATACAGTCAGTAAACCAACTGTTGACCATTAGCTTTGTTTTTATTTCATGTTTGTGTGTTAATAGCTTCTCAGTGTTTAGCACGTATTAAAATCCTTCCTTCCTTTGGGAAAATGATAGAAACAAAATAAAGTTAGAATTTTAGAAAATTTAAGTTGAAATGTATATTAAAAAGAAATAAAATACCCATTAAAAGAATAGAGATATAATCTCTAGTTTCAAAACAAGAAGAAGAAATACTAGAAAATAAAGAGAATCTTACCAATTAAATAGAAATTAGAGAAAAAATAATCAGGACAGTAAACAAATACAAAGCAAGCTAGTGCTTGTTCAGACTTCACAAGGTAATGCCAAAGTTTTCTACAGTGATTGCTTCAATTCACACTCCCACCAGAATTGTACACGTTTTTGTTCCATACCCCTGCGAGTGCTTGATATTATATGACTTTTTAATTTGTGTCTAATCTTGTGGGTGTACTTCTGGAATATACCCAACTTGGTCATGTATATTTTTTTGCATAGCATCTGGTTTCAGTTTGCTAATATTTTGTTTAAGACTTTTGCCTCTATGTTTATGAGTAATTTTCTTTCTTACACAATCCTTATCTGGTTTTGATAGAATGAATTGGGAATGTTCTCTCTTTTTCTAGTCTTTGAAAGAGTTTATTTTAGATACAGTTGTCTGTTCCTTGCATGTTTAGTAAACTTTGCTTATAAAATCAGGAGTGAGGTTTTTTGGGGGTCTTTTGTAGGATGATTTTTTAATTAACCGATTGAATTTCTTTAAAGGCATACAAAACATAGCATAGTGGGCAAAAGAATGAAATTTGGAGCCAAACTATCTAGGTTTAATCTCAACTTTGACCTATTAGCTGTGTAAAAGTCATTTAACCTCACTGTGCCTGTGTTTACTGATCTGAAAATGGGCCACATAGGGTTGTTGTGAGGATTAAAGGAGGGGGTATACATAAACAATGTAGGACACTGCCTGATACATAGTCAATTCTATGTACATATTTACTTTTATTGTTATTATTTTTGCTTCTTCTTGAATCATTCCCTTTCTCTCTTGAATAATTATTTTTCTAAGACTAAGTTTTCAAAGTTTTTGGCTTAAAGTTGGCCATATTTTTTCTGTAACTATATATATATTTAAAATTTTTTTATTTTTATTTTATTTATTTTTTGGCTGCGTTCGGTCCCCGCTGCCATGCGTGGGCTTTCCCCAGTTACAGCGAGTGGGGGCCACCCCTCATTGTGGTGCGTGGGCCTCTCATTGAGGTGGCCCCTCTTGTTGTGGATCATGGGCTCTAGGCGCACAGCCTTCAGTAGTTGTGGCTCGTGGGCTCTAGAGCGCAGGCTCAGCAGTTGTGGCGCTCGATCCTAGTCGCTCCGTGGCATGTGGGATCCTCCCAGAGCAGGGCCTGAACCTGTGTCCCCCGAATTGGCAGGCGGACCCCCAACCACTGCACCACCAGGGAGGCCCTGTAACTATCTTTTAACTTTGGCTGAATCCATAGCTGTCTCCACTTTTGCATCAGTTATAGTGTATGTTTGGGATTTCTTTTTTCTTAATTTTATCATTGAATAAAGTTTGTCAGAAGTTTATTTTTTTAGTCTTTTCAAATAACCACTCTTGGGCTTTGTTGAGTCTATGGTTTTGTTTTTTCTGTTTCATTGGTCTTTGTATTATTTTCTTTCATCTACTTTCTTTGGACTTATTTTACTGTACTATTTCTAATGCCTTAGGTTTGATGCTCAGTGTATTAAGTTTCAGCCTGTCTTGTTTTCACATGTAAATGTTCCACTAAGTACTGCTTTGGTTGCTTCCCATGGTGTGATAAGGAGATTTTTCATTATCATGCAGTTCTAGGTATTTTTCAATTTCCATTATGGTCCCTTCAAGTCATAAATTATTTACAAGCCTGTTTATTAAATTGTAAATATACGGCAGTTGAAAAATTATCTTTCTTTATTAATCTCTAACAACTGCATTGTGAGTTTTTAAAAATGATCTTTGCATTCTGTTTCTTTGAAGTTTGTTGAGACTTGTTTTATGACCTAATATCCATGTGTTTTTGGAGAGAACATGTATTCCTTGATCTGAGGGTGTAAACTTCCATTTATGTCAAGCATTTTGAATGTGTTTTTCAAATCTCCTACATCTTCAATGAATTCTTTTTTTAACCTGCTTGAGAGAAGGATTTTAAAACTATTATACTTGAATGGTTAATTTGCCAATTTCACCTTGTAGTCTGGAATAATTCAAACCTGTCTTATTAGATAGATATATATTTTAAAATAGTTTTATCTTTCTGGGGAATTTAACCTTTATTCATAATGTAGTGATCATCTCTATCTGTAGTAATGCTTTTGGTTTTAAATCTGTTTTATCTGATATTAATATAGCCAATCCACCTTTCATTTGATTAGGTTTGTCTCATACATTTTTTTTCTCTTCTTTTACTTTCAACCTTTCTCTATCTTTAAGTTTATGAGGATCTAATGTAAACAAATTTTTAATTGCAATCTGATGATTTTTGCTTTATTTGCTCTATTTGCATTCACTGTGTTCACTGGTAATATGGATTTATTTCTACCATCTTATATTGTAATCTCTATTTGTCCTGTTTTTCCAGTGGGTTTTTAATCTTCCTTGCCTTCTTTGAACTATTGAGACTTTTTCTTATTACTCTTTCCCTTTGCTGGTTTTAAAGTTATACATCAATTTCTATTCTTTTATGGATACTCTAAATTTTAATGTGCATACTTGAAGACCAAAGTTAAGTAGCATCTATATCTGCCTATCAAACAATTTAAATCTTTTAGAACATTTTAACTCTGATTTCCCTCCTTCAGACTTATGAGCTTTTGTTGTCATGTGTTTTAGCTCTATTTTTATTAACCTCACAGATTTAGTATTTTATACAATCAATGCTTTATATAGTCAGCTCACCTTTATTATCAGATTACTTTATATAGTCATTGTTTATTTAGGTATACTTGAAAATATTCCATGTTCTTTGCTCCATATTTTTTCTTAAATCACAGATCATCTTCAAGGCTCTATTTTTTTCAATCTGGAGTATATCCTTTAGGAGGTGTTTTAGTGAGGGCTCAGTGAAAATAAGTTCTCTTAGTTGTTTTCTGTATTTGTTTATGTAAAATATCTGTATTTATTTCTCTTAAAATTTATTCTTGCTGTGAAAATAATTCTAGGTTGACAGTTATCTTCTCTCAACATGAAGATAATTGTCCACTGACTTCTAATTTCCACAGTAGCTGTTGAGAAGTCAGCTGTCATTCTAATTCTTCTTCCTTTGTCTTTTCTCTCTTACTTCTTTTATGATTTTATCTTTATTATTGGCATCCTTCAGTTAGCTATAGTTTGTGTAGGAACAGATCATTATTTATCTTGTTTGATTTTCATTTGGCCTCTAACTCTGGGGATTTGTATTTTTAATTATTTCTGGAAAATTCTCAGGAAATGATTTGCTCTATATAATCCATATTTCTTATTCTGTTGTTCATATTTTCTGTATCTTTGTCTCTCTGTCCTGGATTTTGTATAATTTGTTCAACTCTTTCTTCCATTGAACAGTTCGTCTCCCCTGCTGTGACTAATATGCTTTTTATTCCGCATATCAAATTTCTAATGTCATTTATATTTGTCATTTACTTAAGTTCTATTTGTTTCTTTTTAAAGTATATCTGATTACACTTTTCTTTGGTTATATGTTCACCATTCTTTTTAAAATTTTTTCTTAAGTACATTGTATTTTCTTATTTTGTATCCTGTGTCTAATAATTTAACTATGGTAACTTTCTGTCGGTTTGATTTTCTTGCTTCTATCGTCTCATGTTACCTTGTTTCCTCATATATGTTGTGATATTTCTATGTGCTTTCATGATTGTTGGCATTTAAGAGAGAGTTTCTTGTAGCCTGCATTTACATGTGTACTTTCTGGGAGAATTTACATTTGCTTTTGAGGACGATGATATTGGAATGAGGTGGTGATCAGTACTAACCAAGACCATTTTATTTTATTTTATTTATTGGGGTGTAGTTGCTTTACAATGTTGTGTTAGTTTCTGCTGTGCAGAGAACTGAATCAGCTACATGTATACATATATCCCCTCTTTTCTGGATTTCCTTCCCATTTAGGTCACCACAGAGCACTGAGTAGAGTTCCCTGTGCTATACAGTAGGTTCTCATTAGTATCTATTTTGTACATAGTAGTGTATATATGTCAACCCCAGTCTCCAAATTCATCCCACCACCACCCTTTCCCCCCTCGGTGCCCATACATTTGTTCTCTATGTCTGTGTCTCTATTTCTGCTTTGCAAATAGGTTCATCTGTACCATTTTTCTAGATTCCACATATATGCATTAATATACGCTATTTGTTTTTCTCTTTCTGACTTACTTCACTCTGTATGACAGTTTCTAGGTCCATCCACATCTCTGCAAATGGTACTGTTTCTTTCCTTTTTATGGCTGAGTAATATTCCATTGTATATATGTACCACATCCTCTTTATCCATTCCTCTGTTGATGGACATTTAGGTTGCTTCCATGTCCTGGCTATTGTAAATAGTGCTGCAGTGAACACTGGGGTGCATGTATCTTTTGGAAGTATGGTTTTCTCTGGGTATATGCCCAGTAGTGAGATTGCTGGGTCATATGGTAGTTCTATTTTTAGTTTTTTAAGGAACATCCATACTGTTCTCCACAGTGGCTGTATCAATTTACTTTCCCACCAACAGTGCAAGAGGGTTCCCTTTTCTCCACACCCTCTCCAGCGTTTATTGTGTGTAGATTTTCTGATGATGGCCATTCTGACTGGTGTAAGGTGATACCTCATTGTAGTATTGATTTGCATTTCTCTAATAATTAGTGATGTTGAGCATCTTTTCATGTGCCTCTTGGCCATCTGTATGTCTTCTTTGGAGAAATGTCTATTTAGGTCTTCCACCCATTTTTTGATTAGGTTGTTTGTTTTTTTGATAGGGAGTATTCTAATTTCATTCTTTTACATGTAGCTGTCCAGTTTTTCAAGCACCACTTATTGAAGAGGCTGTCTTTTCTCCATTGTATATCTTGCCTCCTTTGTCATAGACTAGGTGACCATAGGTGTGTGGGTTTATCTGTGGGCTTTCTATCCTGTTCCATTGATCTATGTTTCTCTTTTTGTGCCAGTACCATACTCTCTTGACTACTGTAGCTTTGTAGTATAGTCTGAAGTCCAGGAGCCTGATTCCTCCAGCTCCAGTTTTCTTTCTCAAGATCATCAAGACCATTTTAAACTAAATTTTCCATTGTCCGTGTTGTGCGAATTGTGTCCTGAACTCTCGTGAGTCCCATTGTTAGGAATTCTGAAAGAGAATTCTAGCCCCATCCTTAACCCATAGCCAAGCTGAGATAGGCAAGTTTCCTTATTATTTCCCTTCATGAAGCTGAATTGGTTTGGTTTGTTGATATCAGCCCGTTTTATTTTTTTAAATAAACTTACAGCAGCTTTAGATTCACAGCAAAACTGATCAGAAAATACGGATCTCTCATGTGCCCCCTGCCCACCACATGCACAGCCTTCCACACTATCAACATTCCCCACCAGAGTGGTGTATTTATTTCAGTCAGTGAACCTACATTGACACATCATTATCACCTAAAGTCCATAGTTTACATTAGAGTTCACTCTTGATGTTGCACATTCTATGGGTTTGGACAAATGTATGACATGTATCCACCATTGTAGTTTTATAGAGAATATGATAATTCCACTGCCCTAAAAATCTTCTGTGCTTTGCCTATTCATTGCTCCCTCCTCCATACCCAGAAACCACTAATATTTTTACTATCTACATTTTTTGGCCTTTTCCAGAAGCTAAGTGTTTTGTTTCTTTTCCTAGTTTACTCTTTCTCTGAGGGTTTTGCTTAGGGTCTTGGCATTATGAGGGGATCTGATCCTCTTCCACATCTTGCAGTCTATACACTTTATCCATTGTCTCCTGCTCTTATAGCCTACTAAAATGGAAAGTTGTAAACCACCAGAAACCAACAGATCCTTTTTGGACAGCCATCAATTTCCTCTGTGAATTTATGCTTTCTCAAATTTTTTGTCTCTATGGAAACTTCCTTGCCAGTTCAGTTGTGCGTATAACATTTTTTTAAATGTTATTTTTACTTGAATGTAGAATTTTTAGGTGTTCTGTAGTGGGAAGCTTTGTCAAAATATCTGGCTGTATATCTTGTTGCATATGGAAGTCCCTTAATTCAATCCTTGACAGATATTTATTTAGCATTGATTTTGTGCCAGGCTGTTACTAGGCCCTTGGTAAACCAAGAATATAATATAGTGTGTTAAGTCCAAGGATGAAAGTATGTATAGGATTCTACGGCATGTCAGAGGGAGCTGCCTCTCTCAGCCTGAGGATAAGAAGTTGTTGTCGTAGAAGGAAACCAGGAAGTGATACTTAAGCTTTAAGGACTCAGCCAGGTGACTACAGGGAGGCCATGTTGGATAATGTAAGCCAGAGCAGCAGAGCACTGAGGGAATGGCAGCTATTCTGATATAAGGTGTGGGGTGGATGGAGAGAAAAGGGGAGATCTGAGGCTATGGAACGGGTAAAGCTAGGTCAGCTCCCTTCAGAAACCTGCTGAGGTATTTGTTGTATTGTCACACCATATAGAAGAGAGAAAGCAAACTGACCCCATAGCAAAACTGAAGACACTCGGGGGAAAAACAGTTTCAGCGGCCCTTTTCCTTCACTCCTTTTTCAGATTCAGCCTTAAAGGAGACCAGATAAGAAGGGAGGTGACTTCTGTCCAAAACTTATCCTCCAGTTTTGAAATGTCTGTCATTCTGCCTGTAATTCTATCGTTAGAATAAAAGCTTGATTTATGATCACAATACCTATCTTCCCCCTTTAAACTGTGAGCAATCATGAAGGCAGGGAGAATATCTGACCTTTCACTCTAGCCTAGTGCTCAGCTAGTGTCTCCGTGTTTTGTGAACACATGGAAATTCATAGCTATTGGGAGTGATTAATTAGAAAGCATTGTGATTCATCCAAACCTGACTGTAGATAGCTTGAATCAGTTTGCTTTCGTCGTCCCTCTTCCCTAGTACAGCCCACGGAAGGAAATGGAAGTTTTAGGGGAAGAGGAGAGGAAAATCAACTTGGAAGCCAAGGGCTCTTCAGGATGAGACTGGGGCTCAGGGGAAGTGCTTCAGGCTTCAGAGGACAACCTGAAAATACTGGGTTTTAGGGGTCAGGAAATATATTTCTCTAATTCTTTTTTGGTTTCTTAAAATATGTCCATAGTCCAAGATCAACAAACTAAGAAGCATGAGCGCACATAAACAAAGTCGAGTGTTGTCATCCATCAAACTTATAACCCAATACATTTGGCACAGGATAGTATTTGATTAGACTCATATGTTAAGACATTCATTTAGGTCCCTTTAATTAAAATTATGTGAAAACAACTAAATAAAGTAGTGCTAGAGGCAGCAAGGCAATGGGGAAGGCAAAGCTAGGTGAAACAAGCACTATCTCAGGCTCCTCTGAAGCCCCCAGGAGCTGTATAATGCTCCCCTCCCTGGTGTTGGTAATATTAATAATACCTGACATTTATTGAGTGCTTACTATGTGCCAATGCTGATTTAAACGTTTTACTGGTACTAACTCATTTCTGTCCCATTTGCCTACAGAGCCACCGTGACAGTGCCAGTCCCCTTTATGCCAGGGTGAATATTGAGATCCTTCAGAAGGATAGACTTTTTTGGGGTGTTTTTAGGAACTGACGCATTTCACTGTGTTCTGAAAAGAGTGCCTAGCTGTCCAATTTATAGCTGCCAATTTGGAAGCTGGTAAGAAAAGCATTAAAGGAGCAGTGATGGACCCATCCTCTCGTGCAGGGTAAAGAGGAGGTTTGGGATGTGAAAAGAGAAGGCAGAGGTATGATTTGTGACAGCATGTAGGTCCTGGGCTCCTAGGAATGGAGAAAATAAGGAAATTTAGAAAGGGAACTGGGGAAAGATAGCAAACAATTTCTAGGTCCCACTTGACCACAGTAAACGGAAGGGTGGACTCTTTCTCTGGGAAGGTTTTACTCTACCCTACAGCAAACCTATGGGGGAAGGGGTCTCCCTTCTACCCAGGACCACTGCCTGACACCAATTGAGTTGAAACTCCCCACCCTGCTTGTTTTACTTTCTGCTTTGTTCTGATTCCATGGCTACCCAATTTTTCTAAGATAATCCCACTTTCAATGATTTCCCTGGTGTTGCCATAAGTATCCTCAAATTTATCAAGCATGAATTCTAACATTTGCTGTGGAAAGTATTGTCACCATACCCATGATGAAGCTTCCAGCCGCTTGAGAATACTTCGTTTAAAAGGTCAGTTTATGTAGGAAATCATGAACGTGGGTGTCTGGAATAGGAATTCTGATCTAGAAGTTGGGAAGAGACAAGGGAAGGAAGAGAACGTCATTAAGCTCTTGATCGTTTTATCCATGGTAATCTTACTCTTTCCCCTCACTCCACAGTCTACAAGGAAAGACTCAGCTAATCTTCACTGGTACCATGTACAGTCTGAGGACATCTGATTTCCTCTCTTTGGAAACCTGTCTCTTGCCAGGATGACTTGTATTTGTGGTCAGGGTTAGAATCCACCATCCAAAGAGGAATCTGGCTGAGAGGAGGCACTATTCCGTTCCACTGATTGGAGAATAGATGTCTTTCTCCTCTACCCATTGACCTGGAACCTTCTCCAAGTTGGGAAGCAGCTTCACTCCTAATATAAACTTCAGTGAACTGACTGGATAATAATTCAAATAGCAGCCTGATGTCAGCTTTGTAGGAACTAACTCGGGAACCTTAAATTGCTTGCTTCAAAAAACGTACCTATCGAGTGCCCAGAAGTATTTCAAGAACTCAAGGACAGAGGTATTTCAAGAGGTGTTCATGGTACTGTATTACATGCCTCCAAAAAAGAGCATTGATTAGATACAGTGCCAGGAAAACAGACAACAGTCAGGATTCAGTGACAGCCGAAAAGAAGTTAAGCTTGCAGGCAACACTAGGCAGTTTGTTATAGACTGGGATGGAGAAGAGGAGAAGAGAATACTATGGTCTTCTCTGAATTGTCTAACATGGTACAGGTTTCTCCCCTATCTGAAAGTAGAGCATGCCTATGAAACCTTTTCTAGGTTGAAATGGCATAAAACAAAGAAGCAGTTACCTTAGGATGCATCTTGCTAACAGATGCACAGAATAAATGGAGTTAAAGCACGGATGCTCATAGACACCGTTCAAATGTAGGCTTGATGCTGAGATGCGGAGTGTAGTTCCTGGGGAAGGAGCTTGGTGGTGCCACTTTCCCTGCTTGGGGTGGGTGTCTAGGCCTGCTGCAAAATAAACACTGGACATTATTTTGCTTTTCACCTCTTTTTGTAAAAGCAAAAATCCTCTTCGGATTTCTTTTGGTTGGCAAAAGCAGGTATTAATGTAAGGTCTTTCATAAAAGCAAAATGGCGTAAAGTGAACTTTGGAAAAGCGGGGGATGACTGTATTTATCTTTGAATTGCTCTGGATGGTATCTTTTTCCAGTTTTCATTAAGCAGCTGGCATAAGCACCGGAAGACAACTTCAGCCTCCGTATGTGCTCCTTTGTCATATATCAAGCTTTATTACCTTTCCCACTTATAAATAGAAACATAAAGAACTTGTTATGCAGCAGGCCCCAGCAGTAGTAACAGCTTAAGAGTTTACATGCTAAAATATTTCCCTTATATGAGTCCTTCCTTTAACCTGACTGTCCACCACAAACATTTTGGTAAATACAGTCTGAAAACAAACAAAAAAACCCTGTAGACTTGAATGCTTTTAAAATGAAATTGTATGCCATGTTCCAAAAAGGATTACAAATTACCACTTCAAATATGTTAATTTGGGGAGGGAGAGAACATTGATTTTAGACAATAATAAAAAATAGTAAAAAGTCAGAAATGCTGATTTAAGAAAAGATACTGCTAAATTGGAGCTAATTCAGAGAAAGGGACTAAAAACAATAAAAGCCCTCAGGAAATGAATATTTTCAAAATGGAGAGAATTTTAAGAGTCTAATATGACAAACAACAACCAGTCCTACAAATCCCTCAAGGGAATTGGATTCCAAAAGTCTGCATTGTTCAAAGGAGAAAAAAGAACCACACTGAAATAAAAGCTACCCAAACGGGGTAGGAAAAAAACGAACTTTTAAAATGAAATGTTTTAAATGTTTTTACTTAGATCAGCTCTCAAATGCCCGGAGACATTAAAAACTAGCCAAGCAGAGCATTTGTTTTCAGATAACAAGCTCTAATCAAGTAAGTAGGGTGGGGTTAATGATTTATTGTGTGATATATTTTGAGTCTCTTATGTCTGGACCTGGATAAACACATTTGGACTGGTTTAGAGCTCTTTAATATACCTGTAACCAGCATTCACTTAGTGGGCCCAGAGTAGGGCACACCCAAAGCTTGAATAAACTTAAGCGTTCCGTATTATTTTACAGGGTCACAAATCTGTAAAGATGTTATTTTATAGGGCCCGACCCTGATCCACAGTAAGGCGTTAAAATGGTTAATGATTCATTTTCATAGGCACTTACTTTCCAGAAGTATTGATGGTTTGGAAGGAAAATAAAGAAAATCTGTAAATCTTTTATACCAGGAAAAAAAAGGAACAAAACAAAGGACTCTTAAATATGTCTTATATATTATGCATGAAAATATAGTGTCCCAAGAAAGTCTGTTGGTATTTTCAAATAGGAGGAAGAATGAGACAAGAGTGACCTTTACCTGCGGTGACACCACCTTCTTTCAAAATCGACCCCATTTTCTGTTCTCTGCACTGATAGTGGTGTGTTTGAGATTTAAATATTATGCTCTTGAAATATAATAGAATTGTCTCCATATAGACTGTCTAGACAGGGCAGGGACTATGTTTAATCTCAGTTTTCATAACAGCTAGCAGTCTTGCACAAATAAATGCTTTTGATGATGATGTTGATGTTAGTATAAGCAGGTGGCCAAAATGTGGGTATAAAGCTGGATACCTTAACATTAGTGCTTTATAGTGCATGAATATAACAGTGAATGTTATATAAAATTGACAACTGTCGATTTATGGAATAATAAATTATTTCAGCACATTTTATGTTTCTTACTATTGCCCTATTAAGTTTGTTTACATGCTGGAGGAAACATCAATCTGCCTATTCAGAAAGTAGGCAAGAATCCCTACTCAATTTCCCTAGTGTCTGAAATAAAAAGTATTCTTGTGAATCTGTATTTCAAAAAAAGAAGAAAAAATAGATATTTCATCAAGATTTTCTAAGATTCCTTGATTAGGAAACTATCAAGATTTAGATTCCCTACAAAATTTTAAGAATAGGAGTTTCTACAATGAAAGACATGACTTCTGTTTTATGTATTTGATGTGTTAGTCATTCATTCTCAAAAAAATTTCTTTTGTGTACTGGTATATAATAGCTTGCGAGCCAAACAGTCAAAGATCCCCATCCTCCTGGAGCTTATACTTTAGTGGAAGGACACAGACAAAAAAATAAGCATAATAAATAAGTAGATTATGCGGTGTACTTGAAGGTCATTAAGTGTGAAGGAAAAAAGGAAAAGTTGAGAGGATAAAAAGGAATCAGTAGTGGGAATTGCAATTTTGCATAGAAAAGTCAAGGTAGGTCTCATTGGGAAGGTGATATTTGAGCAAGACTTGATAGAGGTTGAGGTTAATTAGCCACCTGGAATCTGGGCAAAGAAAATTCTAGGCAGAAGGGATGGATAACGCATGTGTCCTAAAGTAAGTGTATTCCTGGAGTGTTCAAGGCGTAGTGGGAATCCGTGTGGCTGGAGCCAAGGGCATAAGGAAGACAGAAGGAGGTGATGGGGCCACATCCTGACCTCTCTCTGTGATGAGGGTTTTGGCTTTTAATCTGAGTGAAGTGAGGAGCCACGGCAGAGTTGCAGCTGAAATGTGACACAATCTGCTTTCTGCTTCAATAAGGTCACTCTGGCTGCTCTGACAGAAGTCTCTTGGAAAGCAAAGGTAGAAGGAAGATCAGTTAGGAGACTATTGTAATAATGCAGGCAAGACACGACGGTGGCTTGGCCGAGTTTGTGGTCAGATTCTGTATAATCTTATGTATAGAACCAGCATTTCCTGATGGATTGGATGTGAAAGTCAAGGATCATTCCAGGGCAGTGGTTGTCAAAGTGTGGTCACCAAACCAGCAATATCAGCATCACTGGGGAACCTGTTAAAAATGCCAGTTCCTTTGCCCCCCCCCCCCCCCCCCCCGCAAATCTACTGAATCAGAAACTCTGGAGTAGAGGTCCCCAAACTTTTTGGCACCAGGGACCAGTTTCGTGGAAGACGATTTTTCCATGGGGGTTGGGGGACAGAGGGATATGGTTCAGGATGTAATGCGAGTGATGGGGAATGGCAGATGAAGCTTCGCTCACTCACCCACTACTCACCTCCTGCCGTGCAGCACGTTTCCCCTGCTCTGGAGGATGGGGCCCTAATAATCTGGTATTTTGATCAAGCCCTCCGGGTGATTCTGATGCACACTCAAGTGTAAGAACCGCTGCTTTAAGATTTGGGGCCTGAAAAGGATGGAATTGGCATTGACTGGGATGGTAAAGCCTTCAGAAGAAACAAATTCTGGGGGGGAAAGAGGGGATTGGGAATTCAAGTTTGGACATTATGATTTGTGATATCTTAGACATCCAGATGGTGAGGAAGCAGTTGTATATATGAGACTGGAGTTCAGGAGAAGGGAGTCTGAGTTGGAAATAGAAATTGAAACATTAATTATGTTTCTGAGAATAAAATATCGTATTAGATTGGATTGCATCAGTGGATAATTACTGTTTAGTAGTCTCAGCTCAACTTCAAATAAAAGAGGCAGAAAGCCAAGTAGTAAAGCCAAAGTATATAAAAGAGGTGTCTACTCATGTGCTGAGATTTGAGAACTTTAGGGTGCATATTCTTCAGAGCTTCCATCTACTTACTGTGCAGGAATCTTTTATGGTAATCTTTTCCCATTTTCCCATCAGACCATTGAGGGTTCCTAATATTCTGAGGGTAAAACTTAGCACTAATAAAATTTTCTGAAGTCATCAAGTAGCTGATAAATTTCCATAGATGTTTTCATCATGGAGTCGCAATCTCAAATTTCTGGAGGATAGAATAGACACCTTATTAAGCAATTATAATTTTGTTTCCTTGCACAGTAATTTTTATGGAGGGTGAGTGATTAGGACAGGATGGAGGGGAGACACGGAATTTGGAGGAACAGTTACGAGATAGGGAAATGCAGTGAGAAGGATAGATTTCTTCAGTTACTACAGTCCAAGCGGTCACCTAAATATAATTTCCAGTATTTTCTTGATACTATCAGGTATTAATATTGACTTTATAAATAAGACCAAAGAATCAGAATATGGCATCTCTACCATGGCACTCACATAATAATTTCAATGAAACAGCAAAATTAGGAGAAAAGGCCAACCACCAAATACTTAAGGATAGAGGTAGAGCAGAAAGGTATCCCTCAGGGAGGAAAATGTCATCTTGAAAAAGAGAAAAAGTTACGTTTCTCCTGACCCTGAATCTATATTTTCTCAGAACCATTTTAAAAGCCGTTCTGATGCTACCACCCTTAGCTGCTGAGATTATCATCTTCTACGTTTCACCCAGTGAGTAAACTCTGGGAAGCTTGACCCTCTTTTGTCCCACAATGTAATCTGATCCACCTGTCATCGTCAGGGGACATCTGGGATCCATCTTATCTTTCCCACTGGCTAGTTAATTAACCAGAAAATGTTTTGAATTGGATTCATTTATGGCAGAACTCCATGGACTTTATGAATTATAATGGGAGTACATTAAAGGTCAGCTTTTAGTTTTGTGCTTTTAAAGAAGAAAACTCTGACACGGTTAGGATTGAGTGCTTTAAAATTGGAGAGAAAAAGTATTATATTGTATTCAATGGCTAACTGCAGTAATTCATGGGATCATCTGACTATGTTAAATAAAATATTTTTTTTTCAGAGTGAGGAAGCCCTAGCTCAGTAGCCTGACACAGAGTTGTCAATCGTCAGGCATTACAGTTAGTTGGAAATAGACAGAAGGCCAAGAAATGCATTCCTTTGCTCTCTCTTGCTCTGTTTCTACTGGACAGTGTTTCTGGCTGAAAGCTGGGGGTCTTTAGTCCAGAGCATCTTTCCCACACTATTATTTTTTGCCAGGTTCTTGGTGGGGGATGTGTCTAGTTCAGATAGCTATGAGAATTTTCAGCAATTTTATTTGTCTTCATCATTAGTACCTATGAGATATTTCAAAGATGATGCCCAGGATAGGATGTTAAATATTTTTCAAAGCAGTTAGGTTTATCAGTTTCTAAATCTAACTTTTAGGAGGATCAAGAACTATAGTGGGTTTCATGCATCAAATTATAATTCAAAACTAAAAACTCTGTACATGATGAATCTGTATACAAGTAAGGGTTATTGTCATTATTATTATGATACTTGTGGGACAAGAAACTATGATGACTTTGCTTGAGTTTCCACTCCTGCAGCTGGGTGATTCCAGATGCATCAGGAGTTCAGTGAGTGTCTTGAACTATGCTTGAGATGTTTTGGGTTCAACAAAAGAAGCGTTTGCCAAATCCTTCTTCCCTTAATTTTTAAACATGTGTATTTCAAGGGAAATTTGATTCATATGTTTCTGATTCATTTACACTTAAATCATGAAAATGTTATTTTGTAAGAGCGATTTGATGTCCAAGAAGCTTTCTGAACCTGTTTTATAAGCCTTCTTGAGTCGTTTTTCTTAAAACAGGAAGTTGCATTTTGCCAAGTACAAATAAACTCAAACATTAAGAAGGTTCAAGTTCAGTTTCTAACTCTGAACTCCAGGTTTTAAGTGCATTCTCAATTTAGCAAAATATATATTCCCACCCCTACAGAAGTAGGGGCAGGAGGAAAGACCATAGTGATAAAAGTGAGTAAAGGTGTTCGCAAGCATTATTATTCTCAGAGACATTTCTCCGGTTGTGAAAGTTTATAAAAACCTATAGCAGGTGTTCTCAGAGCTAGTAGATATAGGTGAATGGCAAACAGGAACATCTGTCTGCCTGTTGATTCTCTGTGATGTGTTTAGATATGTCTACTTTTTTGTCACTGAAAAGAAAACCAAAAAGTCTTAATAGTTTAGCTTCACTTTTTAGTAATTTTACTTTTGACTGACTTTCAGTCTTATTTATTTTAGTAAAGGTGGGAAGACTCAACACATTTTGTTGAACAGCGGGGACTCATAAGAGACTCTGTAGGAGTTTTATGTCTGTACTAAGATGATGTAACATCAATTTTAAAATGTAATCGACACTCCTTTCTTGCAATTGGATAAATACAGAAAAGTATCTCAGGTTCATACTCAGAGGTCTCTTAATTATATATTATCCTTCTTACTTAATGCAGAGGTGATTCAACCTGACCCTGAAATTCCCTTATAGCTGATTCACTTTTATTTATAGAAAAAGAAGGTAAAAGTAATTATGAGGGAAGTTTGGGACCATTCTAAACAGTTTGCTCTGTATTCTGCTCTATTGAGTCCACTTCAGTATTTCTTCTGTTCTACTGAGTAATCAGCTGACTCTTGGAATGACAGGTATTATGCAACTGAAAACACTTTATTTAAAACTTATTAATTAAACTATCAGTTCAACTGTGGAAGCCCCCATGCAGCAGCCACTAGGGAAACGTGTTAATCATATAAAGCTGGTTTTATTAAACTTGCTAAACAAGGGGAAGAAGCACCTTGACAGCCGGTAGTTTCTCAGATGGGGGAATTTAGGGAAGAAGACTCGTAGAGTTTGGGGCTGTAGTTAATCACAGGGTTATTTCAGGACAGAAGCTAGTAAATGAGGTCTAGTTGGAGAATGATAGGATTTGTAAACTGGGCAAGCTGTGGTCTTGCCTTTGGAACATAAGTTCATGAATAATTAATGTTAAGTTTGTTTGTGTTCTTATCTTGGAACACATCGTCTGAAAGGAGATGGGGTTAAACATTTGAGTTCAGATAGTTTGTGTTGCATCATACAATTTACCTGTTTTGTGATTTATAGCATAGGTTTGCAGATTGTGAGTTTTGTTTTATTTCTTACAACAAACAACTATCACAACGAAGTGTAACACACACTTATTGACTGGTTTAATGATCTTTAAATTTTTTTCAGACAGTATTCAAAATCACTTAAGCCTTGTTGGGTAGCCATGTATACTTTATTTATTTAAAGAATAAATAAAATTTATTCTTTTCCTTTAGTATTACATTTTATTCACTCTGAGAACACATATGATACTAACAATAAAATACCTTTCAGAATTTATATTGTTTTTTGTTTCTGTTTTTGTTTGTTGCGGTATGCGGGCCTCTCACCGTTGTGGCCTCTCCTGTTGCAGAGCACAGGCTCCGGACGGGCAGGCTCAGCGGCCATAGGCTCACGGGCCCAGCCGCTCTGCGGCGTGTGGGATCCTCCCGGACCGGGGCACGAACCCGCGTGCCCTGCACCGGCAGATGAACTCTCAACCACTGTGCCACCAGGGAAGCCCGAGAATTTATATTGTATTTTGAGCTAGTTTAATTTCAACTGAAATAAGTAATTGTTTACACCCATTTTGCCTAGGAAGAATTAATGCTTTCTGAAATATTAAAGGCTTATATGCTACTTAATAGTAACACTGAAATTTGAGGAAAGAGTCAGGATTTCATTTTATAAAATAGCATAATGTTATTCTCACAATGTTTATTTAAATGTAAATAGATTTTCAGAGGAAGAAACCTTGTAAAAGAGAACTCTTAAAAGTGATAATGTAGTAATCAGGAACTGCTAAAAGGCTACATGAAAATTCATTATTTAAGATAAAAAATTTTAATGAAAGTCTTCCCTGTCATTAATATCCATCCTTGTAGATGGATATTCTACAATCTTCCATAATAAATCCTAATCTGAATGCATGTACCATAAAATAGACCTACTTATCAAACAGCTTCTCCAAGGGATAGGTGATATTTGTCTTTTTAAAATTAAATCATAATTGTTTTCACTATAGTTTATCATTTATTAGATAATAGCCATGGTTAGTTATGGTTTTACATTTTAAAATTCCATTTATAAAATATACATGTAGGGCTTCCCTGGTGGCGCAGTGGTTCAGAGTCCGCCTGCCGATACAGGGGACACGGGTTCGTGCCCCGGTCCGGGAAGATCCCACATGCCGCGGAGCGGCTGGGCCCGTGAGCCATGGCCGCTGAGCCTGCGCGTCCGGAGCCTGTGCTCCGCAACGGGAGAGGCCACGGCAGCGAGAGGCCCGCGTACAGGAGAAAAAAAAAAACAAAACATATATATATATATACACACACACACACACACATGTAAAACATTCTTGTTTTCTGCTGGTCTCATACAGTGTGATTTCAAATTCAGAGACTTTCCTAATTCTCCAACAACACTTTCTCTTCACTGGCTTCATTAAATAATCACAATAATAGCTACCATGTACTGTCTTCCTTCTGCCAGTATATGGCCAACAAAAGCTCATGAAATTCTGACTATGACCTTGAGAGCTCAGTATTATCATTGCCTCTGTTCTAAACACAAGGAAACGTAGGCCCATGGAGACCCACCATATTGCATCCAACTCCCATCTGAGGAGGGAGTCCAGGACATTCAGCCATGCTGCCTGAAGCCAAAGAAATTCAGGTGTAAATGCTGTTTTCTCTCTTTTGGTCTCCCTGTTTAATTCTGGATATTGTGTAGCGTAAGTACACTGCTTTAGAAAAAAACTCACAAACAACCCCACAAAAAAATTTTGAACAAAATCATCATAACTTTTTGCTCCTAGTTGCTAAAATAACATTTTGTCATAGCTTTTGGTATCAGAACTGAAAATGACAGTGATACTTTTAACTAACCCTGTGACTATAGTCAGTTCTACTTAAATTACAAGGAAACAAAAATATTACAATGTGGAGGGACTCCATGGACAAATAAACATCTTTGAGAAAATATATTTCAGGGTGGTTACTTTCCCAACTAGTATCCATCAGATCTATTTCAAGCTGGTTTCTTTCCCATTTCACTTCTATCAGAAAATCTATTTCAAGGTGGTGACTTTTCTCAAATCTCTACCTCCTGAGGGCCAAATAATCATATAACCTTTCAGATGCTATGGGAGGGTCCATCTGTAACGACAGAACATTTGCTTTGTTTCCTAAGACCTGGAGCACATAGCTGCTCTAGTGTTCTGTTTGAGGCTGCTCTCCTAACCTGTGCTTCTCCCTTCCCTCTTTGTCTTCTCCAGGACTGCCCACCAGAAGCAGGTGATTTCCGAGCGCAGCAGTGCTCAGCTCATAACGATGTCAAGCACCACGGCCAGTTTTATGAATGGCTTCCTGTGTCTAACGACCCCGACAACCCATGTTCCCTCAAGTGCCAGGCCAAAGGAACAGCCCTGGTTGTTGAACTTGCACCTAAAGTCTTAGACGGGACTCGCTGCTACACAGAATCTTTGGATATGTGCATCAGCGGTTTGTGCCAAGTAAGTGCTGGCTTCTTTTCATTCTATTTTTCCAGAGGGTTTTGTGTCAGTAGCTTTTGCGTAGTCCTGCTATCTGAATCAGTGGTACTTTTTCTAGAGTTTACAAACGATGACCCATTTGAAAATTGAGGTTCAGCTTCAGTCAAAGCTACAAGAGCTGTATTATGTGTTAAGGAAACGTGGACTAGAGTTTCTTCTTCCTTTGAGTCTCACTTCAATATAGAAGAACCAAAATTCTTCAACATTGTGTATCACTTTTGTACTAGACTCTGAAATGACCTGTACCTTGGTTGTCCCTGAAATAATGTGGGATGTGTGTGTGTGTGTTTATCTGTATTCAGAGGCATCAACTTTCATTTACTTAGAGCTTCAGAATCGCTCAGGTGAGACTGGCTCTAAAATCAGCACGTACACTGTACGAGAACTTGTTGCTTCTCTATCGTGACTACAGTTATGCTGAAAATTTAGACAAATTGTAGGAAAAGGCATGGCAGTGTCAACTAGGTCGAATTCAGCCAGGTAAATCTTTAACAGGGAGCGCAAAGAGATTTGATTTCTGGCATCAATTTTTCAATGTCTACTTTAGGTGGGGAGTTAGTAAGGTGAGGGAGAGTTAATATGTTTGCCATCTTGAGTTCAAAGTCTAGGCTTTGGATTAGGATGACCAGCCTAGTTTTTGGAGCAAGCAGTTGCTACCGTTTCCTGTGTGCTATACTTGACGATTATACTTTTAAATTTCACGTAGTAGACAATTTGAGAATCTTTGCCTCTCCCAAGAAGACATTGGTTGAAATGTTTCTCTCTTCAGAATTTCTGATATCACAACTAGCCGTATAAGAATAAACCTAAAATGTCTTTCAGTAATTTGTTGTTTCAAATTCACATGTTTATTTAAAAGCTAAATCTGTTTTCAGATGTAAAAGGAATAGTTGTAGTGTGAATGACTACAAGAGGTATGAGACGTCCTACGAGGTTCTGTGTAGAAGAGAGAGAGACAGACATACTAAACCTTCATGAGGTCTAGAGTCATGAGACAAATAAGTTGTGACAAGTCCAAGCACTTCTTGGATAGGAGGACGGAGTGATGTTTACATATCAGTAACTATTTTACTATTTTAAAGCTAGGAAAGGCCTAAGAGGTGATCTAATCAACATCCTAAAAAGCAGTATATTTGAACCGTTTGTGATACTTGGTATTTGCTTCCTTCTCTAGAACTCTCAGTGGTGTTGAGATGTAATTATGGAATCTACAAAAGCTATGGGAATGACAGAGAATTGTAAAGCAAATATATACAGAAAGGGACTATGTTGTAGGGAATGGCAAATAAACATAATAATAATTTCTTAAGTATGTGTAGTGTTTGAACAAAGAAAGACAGGGGCTTCCCTGGTGGTGCAGTGGTTGAGAGTCCGCCTGCCGATGCAGGGGACACGGGTTTGTGCCCCAGTCCGGGAAGATCCCACATGCCGCGGAGCGGCTGGGCCCGTGAGCCATGGCTGCTGAGCCTGCGCGTCCGGAGCCTGTGCTCCGCAACGGGAGAGGCCACAACAGTGAGAGGCCCATGTACCACAAAAAAAAAAAAAAAAAAAAAAAAGACAGATTTCCATTTTGTAAATGAGAAAAAACCAGGGACCAGAAAAGTTGTGTGATTTTCTGAAAGTTATATGGTTGGTCATGGAAGAAATGGGATTAAATTTCAGGTTCCCTGATATCTAGTCCAGAGTCGTGGGTACTATATTATACTGATGAATGAACCAAAATAAACAAGATTGGCCTGCAAATTAGGTTTCATTTGTTTCTGCTGCATGGGAATTCAATGTGGCCTCTTTTTTTCCTAAACTAACCCCGCCAAATGGCTTCATGTAACTTGGCAACTGAAGCAAGAATAATCATGCCTCCTCAACTTAGATTCTTATAAGTGTGACCTGTTAGATTTGGGGACAAATGTAAATTAGAGAATATCTGAATAGAATGGTGACGTACATAGAAATTGTAATTAGTTATTATTCTTTTCTTCATTTATTTGTCTTGTTAGAGGCAATAGTAAGGTAAAGGGATGGAAGAGTTCAGATTGCATTTAGATTCTAACAAGTAGTTTGGCCAGAGAGCAGGATACCCCCCAGATACTCAGTAAGGAGAGAGAGAGGTATTTTGGGAGAAAATCATGGTGTCTTGAAATGGCAGACAAGACCATGATCAGCAGTGGGTGGCCAAGAAAGAGTTTTAGTGGAGAATAGACATAACCCTAGCTCTGCTTTAGAAAGATGAATATAGCTGCAGTTACAGGATGCTTGAAGTGGAGTGAAGACCACTTTCAGGACCCTGGAGGCGAAGAGACCAGCTGAAAAGGAGGCTCTTAGAGCAGCCAAAGTGAGGAGAAGTATGAACCTTGGGCCAGGCCAGTGACAGCGGGAACAGAAAGGAAACAATGTCTAAAACCAAGAAGGAGTTTTCATTTTAACTATAACCAGAGCAGGGGAATAGTTGTTAAAAAAAAAAAAAAATCAAATCACTCATGCTCAGGGAATCAAAAACTACCACTTAATATGAATTTGTAAGTGATATCATTTTTAGATCCTTGCTACCATTACCATAATGGCCTTTTTTTATGATTAAAAACTACTTGATGTTTAAAAAGGAGGGAAGGAGCTGAAAGAGAGCAATGTGAGAGAAAGACAGCAAGGTGAGAGAGGAATATGATAGAAGTTTTCCCAAATGGATAACAATACTAAAGGTTTACTTGGCTTTGCCAATAATACGTTTGACGTTATCAAAACAATTAAAAAATTTTTCTTATCCACAAAAAAATGATAGCGGAATAACGATGGAATACTTAAATGCAGTATATACTTTTTCAGAAGAACAAGAGTGAGGTTAGTCAACAAAAGAAAAGCACTCACTGCTACCCTGAAAGAGTGGACATACGTAAATTCCATCCTACTTAGAAAAAAGTTCCTTTATTTAGGTTGCATCTGTATATCGGTGATTAGCATTTGTGGTCTTTGGTAAGAAACATTAAGAAGTCATATGTTCATAATCTTAAAAACACTGTCAAAAATCTTAATGCTAGCTTAAATGTACAGTTTTTATAAAGAGCTTCTCCTGGCTTCCTGAAAAAAGTCATCTCCTCTGCCCCATTTTCCCTTCTCTTCCATTTCTACCCCATTTTGGGGGAATTCTCAGCTCTTTTACTGGCTTCATTGTTGTCTTATTATCACTTTTTGTTGGTAAGCTGCTTCAAATAATTTTGATGCTAGACAGATATAAATTATAAACTGTAGAGAAGCAAATGTCTAGCTTTGGATATAGTCTTACCTTGACAGAAAATGGCAGCGTAACTAAGAGATTTGTCATTTTTAAATACCAGTTATTTCAGTTATGCCTGATTAATACTCAACTAAAATCCACTTCCTCAAAACCATCTGAGGCTTTAACTCTTAAATAAAATTATGGAGACTTTGACTTTTAGAGTCAAAAGGTACCTTAGCAATTTACAAATATAACTATTTCACGGAGGAGGGAACTGGGACCTGCAGACAGTTCCAAAAGTCGTAAATGAGGGGGTTATCTGTCGTGAATTTGCTTCAGGAAAATTCTAGGATCATTGCTACTTATAAGAGATACCTTATTCGGTAATATTTGGCATTGTATTAAGCAGTATATTCACTGTAATAGTAGTAGTAATAATAATAATAAAATATCCTCCATTTTTTCGTAACTACCATATCTAGGCACTTTACGTATATTTTTTTAAATATTTACAACTCTGCATATTAGGTGGCATTATCCTCATTTCACAGATGAAGGACTGAGGCTCAGGTATATTATAGGACTCGCTCAGAAGTACCCAGCTCTGACTCCAAAGCCCTTATTCTTCCTGGTGAGGCTAGCTGGACAGAGGCAGTGTGATGTTGAGTACTGGTTCCCAAACTTGACTGCCCTCCAGAATCCCTTGGAGAGCTCTTAAAAGGTATGACCCTTAGGCCCATCCTCCAGAAATTCAGGTTTATCCATTTGATGTTTCTCAAACACTCTCCCTATGACCCTAGTGTTTGGCCAGATTTATGAACCACTCGCCAATTAGAAAGCAGATAGCATTTAAAGTCACAAGGTACAGATTACAATCTGGATTTTCTTTAATGATCTGTGTAATCTTGATCAAGTTGCTTACCCTTCCTAAATTCTATTTTTACTCTGCAAAATAAGATTATCTTGCAGACTGCGGAGCACCAAGTGAGATAATTCATTTGAAATGCTTAATAAACTGTCAAGTGCTGTGGAAAAGTAGAGTACCCTGAACATTTTGCAAAATATATTAATGTAGTGGTTCCCTGTGTGGAACTTCATAACGCTGTAACAGTTCAAAAAAGTTTATAGAATGAGATAAAGCAACCTACTTCTTATTCTGCTAAGAAGAAAAGGAGACCTTCTATCATGTACTTTCACCATCGTTTCATAAATGAAGTTTTAATAACAAGAAAGCAACAAGAACCTGATTTCAGAATGAAGGACAAACCTTTAAATTGAATATTGTTTGCCTTATGAGAAAGTTACTACCCTGTACTTATTTTTCATTCTTTCTCCAGAGCACAGAAATTGTTACTAAGAGTGAAAGCACTACCTTTGAGATCATCTAGTCCAGCCCTGAGAAATATTGCTGTGCTAGGTTATGCGATTTTCCCAGGATCTTCCAGCTAGTTAATGGCAGACTAGAGGTCAGAGAATGTCACTGTTTATCAGCATTTTTTTAACTATGCCCCCTGTGTTATTTCTTCAGCCTCTCCCACAGGCCAAAACCGTGTCCAGCTTTAATTCTGTCATTTACACATGGAGACAATAGGTTTAGTGAATGTCTTTTCAAACCACATCCTCCCCTTGACATCCCCACTAGAATCTGAGCATTGTCCCCAAGAGGTAGCTGTGTTGATGTGTCTCCCCACCTTACATCTCAGACTGAGAGACACTGGGATTTTTATTTGCTCTAGATCATTCTAGATGAAGTTGGGCATAAAGCAGAGCCAGGAAGGCAATTTGTCATCCATGAAGAGTTAAGAGCGAATGCTCTGGAGTCATAATGCCTGGGTTTGAATCTAAGCTCCGCCACTCATTAATGTATGACTTTGAGCGAGTTCTTGAGGCTCAGTTTCCTTATCTGCAAAATGAGGATAATATCTGGAACTACCCGATAGGATTGCCGTGAGGGTTAAGTGATCAACTGCATTGAAGTGCTTACTATGAGCTTGATCGGTACTAGCTTGTGGTAGGAGCAGTCCTCAAATTATTTCTTTGACTTTTCCCTCTTTATGGCCTTTTTTGAACACATGGTTTAAGGTGGTTATACGTGCTAAAGGGGATCCTGACTTGCCAGCGAATGAACAGACCTTCTGTTAATTTCCTATTGCACCGTTCTTTGCTAATAGCTCCATGCTGCACCATTATCAACTCCTGATCCAGGGCAGTGAATTGCGTCCTGTACAGAGTTAATGAGCCATTGCAAATAGGATCAGCTCTATTAGTGCCGCTGTTACTCATTTATTTTCATTATCCAAATTACCCCATTTATATTTGTTATGAAGCACAAAGCCTGTTTCTGTTTTAAATATAAAAAAAGAGTAGCATAAATTTACAGATAGAACATGTGCTGCTGTTAAAAATAATTTTGAGGTTATTTTGAAGTCAAATACAGAAAAGTGTGTTTTATTTTCTTAATTAATGAAATTCATCGGTTGTTACCTAACATACCTACATCAAAAGACAAAGTGCAATTATAAGCCGGCTCTTTTCTAATGAATCTGCATATTTATAGTACTGCACAGTGCTGTGTCAGAAAACAAGGCGTTTCGAAAATGAAAAGGTGAATTCCTTTCCAGTAATGCCTTATATAATGTTGCTGTAAAATGAATAATACAATAAAGAAATAAGCAATAAATTGGATCATGGAGTTTTGAGGTTTATACTGTGGTGACACTAAAATGAACCACAGCTCTAACAAAGAAGTTCTTTACGTTTTTAATAATTCCTACGGTGAGTAGTTTGAAATGAATTGAATGGAATGCTTATTTCTCCATCTCTGTCTGTGACCTAAGTCACTACTATCAAATGTCTACCGGGTATTCTAAAGGTAGTGATGTCAGAAACATGGACTTGGCGGTTTTTCCCTCTGTGTTTTGTACTCTAATTCCACGTGGAAGCGTGGCGTTGCTTCAGAGATTTAATGCATCATCTTTCTTTTTCTGCCCTTTGCGTGACACAGTAAAGATGAAATGAACTGCTTTACTGCCTACTAGTTGAATTTTAACAAATTACTTAGTTTCTGAACATTGTTTATCTGTTCTCCCGATAATCTGGTGGGTACTGAGCTCACAGAGTTAAATATCATCCCTCAGGAATGGTACCTTTGTAGGGCTATTGTGAAAAATTCAGTTTGTTCGTGTGTTTAATATTTACTTAAGAATTAGCAGCATGCTAGATCCTGGAAATACATGAATGGACAGGAAAAAAACACAGTCCCTGCCCTCCCTGAACTGACACTCTAAGGGGAGATGAGCCAAGTGTAAAGGAAAGTATACTATTACCCCTATACTGTATTCACCTAACTGTGAACAGGAGTTTACAGTGAAAACAAGAGTTTCCTTTCTAAAATACAGATCTGACTTTATTTCTTATCTGCTTGAATCATTTCAATTGCATTCTATCACCATCAGGATAAAGAAAGCCCAAATTTCTTTACATGGTAGCTTTCTTTACTGGGTGGCTTGAAACAAGAGAAAGTTATTCTCCCACAATTCTAGAGACTAAAAGTCCAAAATCAATGTATCATCAGAGTGATGCTTCCTCTGAGGCTCTGAGTGTAATCTCTCTTTGCCTCTTCATAACTTCTAGTGGTGGCTGTCAATCTATGCCTACATCTTCACGTGGCCTCCTCCCCTCTGGGTCTGTGTATGTCTCTGTCTTTACATGGCATTTTTCTCCCGACGTCCCTGTTTTCTCTTCTTATAAGGACACCAGTGATATTGGCTTCTGGCCAGTTCTAATTGAGTATGACCTCATCTTTTTTTTTTTAATTTATTTATTTTTGGCTGCATTGGGTCCTCATTGCTACCCACAGGCTTTCTTGAGTTGCGTCGAGCAGGAGCTACTCTTCGTCGTAGTGTGTGGGCTTCTCATTGTGGTGGCTTCTCTTGTTGCAGAGCACAGGCTCTAGGAGCACAGACTTCAGTAGTTGTGACACGCGGGCTCAGTAGTTGTGGCTGTAGAGCACAGACTCAGTAGTTGTGGTGCATGGGCTTAGCTGCTCCGTGGCATGTGGGATATTCCCGAACCAGGACTCGAATCTGCCTGCCAATGCTCGTGTCCCCTGCATTTGGCAGGCAGATTCTTAACCACTGTGCCACCAGGGAAGCCCGAGTATGACCTCATCTTAACTTGATTATATCTGCAAAGATCTATTTCCAAATAAGATCACACTCACAGGCACTGGGGGTTATAACTTCAACATATCTTTTTTGGGGGACACACTGCAACCCACAGTAGCACACATCCCAGTTTATTTGTACATAGTACATTTTCATATATGCATATACATACATGTACATATATACATATAATTTTGAATAGTTTGTAGGAGCCAGAGTGGGAGAAATTTAGACTGTCATAAGTAGAAGGAATATCTGACCAAACATGGAATCAAGAAATGCTCAGAGGAAGAGATAGCTGGAAAGACCTAACTAGTGCCTAGAATTGAAGGAGAGTGAAGAAATAAAGGGCTAGAGAGGGTGTCAGGACCTGTGTCGTGAGGAGCTACGTAAGCTATATTAAGAAGCTTGGGGTTTGTAATATTGAGAGACAAAGAGTGCCAGTGAAGTAATTCAAGCAGATGCCAGATAAAGTGAGACATGTATTTTAGGAAGAGTGCTCTATCTGCATTGAGGGCAATGGATTAGAAAGGACCCAAAATTGGTAGTGGGAATAAAAGGGGCGATTTCAGAACAAATCAGGAGATAGAGTCCCTGGACTTGGCGACTGATGAAATATAATAGGAGAGAAAAATTGAGAGTTGAAGACAGTGCTCTGGTTTCTAGTTTGAGCAAAGCATGTTGCTGCTGTTCACTGGGGTGTAGAACATAAGAGAAGGGCCAGGCGTTGGTTTGGGGCAGTACGAGGGAGGAGGCGATACTGTATGTATAGCACACTGTCTGCCATGTGATTGGCACTCAGTGAATTCATATCCTTTCTTCCTCCCTCTTACGTCTTCTTAAGTGAATGGTGTGATTCCATCAAGTTGGTATGGTCACTGTCCTGTTTATGTATGATTAAAAATTTATCAGGTTAACCTTTTCTGTGATCACATGCTAGTTAGTTAACAAGTCAACTTAAGCATTTGTCACTTTTAGGAAAAACTGAAGTCAGATGACTGTAGTTCCTTAAGGTATCCTCTCTATTTGAATAGCTAAGAGATAGAGAAAGTGACACTCCGGAGGGATTCATTCATCTCAAACTATCTCCTTCCTGCCACCCCAGTTGGGTCCTTTATTTATTCATGTATCATCTCTGCTCATGGAAAGAATTTCTTTGCCATATGAGAATTTTTTTCACCTTGATATTCAATTTGTGGGACAGAAACCCTTCTTTTGAAAAATTTTATAATAACTTTATTTTTTGTGCTCTTTTGTTGTTTTTTAAATAAGCACTTTTACAGGTTTATTGTTTAACATACGTCACACACACAAACACACAGATACATAAACGCTTCTTTCTACAGCTTTCACAGAAAACCTTTTTGAAAGTTATATCTATTTAATTTTTCCTTTGAAATTCAGTGTGCACTGGGAAAGACAAAATCACGGATTTTGTTTTCCCAAAGAGATTCAGTGAAGTAGATGAAGGCAGTGTGAATCTAATTTAGAAAAAACTTTCAAATGCTGTTATTTTTCGTGCTGTATAGTTTGCAGAGTGCACCACGCATATCACCATGTGCTTCTCGTACCAATTTTGGGGAATAGCTTTATTATTTCCATCTTATAAATGAGGAGATTTAGACTCATAGAAGGTCATGCAACTAGAAAAAGGCAAAGCTACGATTCGAATCCTATTATTTCTATTATATGTCACCTTTCCTCTGAGAAGATATTTTAAGAACGAAGCAGAGTACCAGTAAGCACACATCTTTGTTAATAGGGGTATGAGCGTGTGTAGCTGAGTCAGGGACCTCTGGCCTCAGAATTCTGTGTTCTGTTCAATGAAAGTTGCACCAAGATCTGGCAGCTTTCTTGATTCATCCTATGATGCTTTGTCTCATGAATGAGTCTTTGGGACACTTGTTTGTAGAAATAATGAAGATGGTAAATTTTACCAAATTATCTTTAATATTGTCTCAGCACTGTTAGTAACTAAAACGTTTGGATTTCCCCAAATTACCCTCACTTCTTCTACTAACTTCAAGTTCAGGGCTCCTCAAGACAACTCTCAGGTTTGATAATTCACTAGGACAGAGAGAACTCACTGAAAGCTGAGTGGTACTGTTGTACTCAGTTACAGTTTATTACAGCCAAAGGATACTGATTAAAATCAGCCAGGGAAAGAGGTACATACAGCACGGTTCAGAAGAGTTCAAGTGCAGACCTTCCAGTTGTCCTCTCCTGGAAGAGTGGTGTGGATAGCACCTACCTCTCCCAGCAATAGTGTGTGACAATATGTACGGAACCCGGAAAACTCACCCAAGCCTTGGTATCCACAGTTTTTATTGAGGCTCCATCACATAGACTTGGTTGAGCACCCGCATGGCTGACCTTCATCTCTAGCCCCTCCAGAGGCTGAGCTGATACCATGAGGCCCAAAGCCCTCATCGTAAATCACATTGTTAACCTGGACTCTCTGGCATGGCCCAAGGCCCCAGACAAGCAAAGATACTCTCACTGGTCAGTGACAAGAGTTTAGAAATTGCCTCCCAGGAACCAAGGGCAAAGGCCAGACCTCTCCTTGAGCAAAGTATATCCCTTACCACACAGTACCTTTTTGAAGCTATTTATTCATTCAGTTAATATTTAATGCTTACTATTGGGCATTAGGCTATCCCCTGGGGTATGTAGCAGTGAATAGGACTCAAGCCCTCCCCTCAAGGAGTCCATAGCCTCAGTTTTAGTAGCTAAAGAAAAAATAGTGCCCAATTTTTCCCTCATTTACTGTCTCTAACTTTGGAGAATCACCTTATTACCTATGAGAAGATTCCATGAGAGTTATAACAACATTCACACCAACTAGCCGTTCTTTTTGTGTGGGTATGACTCTTGACTCTTGTTGCAGAAAGGTGCAGCTGCTTTGGAAGACAGCCTGGCAGCTCCTCAAAATGTTAAACATAGAGTTATTGTGTGAACCAGCAATTCCACTCCTAGGTGTATACCTAAGAGAAAAGAAAGCATATGTCCACCAAAAAAACTGTAGTCAGATGTTTATAGCAGCAGTATTCATAATAGCCAAAAAGCAGAAACAACCCAAATGTGGATCAACTAATGAATGGATAAATGAAATGCGGTCTAATCATACTATGGAATATTATTCCACAATAAAAACGAATGAAATACTGATACATGCTATAACATAAATGAACCTGCAGAACATTATGCTAAGTGAGATGAGCCAGTCACGAAAGGTTACATGTTCTATAATTCCGTTTATATGAAATGTCCGGGATAGGCAAATCTGTAGAAACAAAAAGTGAATTAGTGGTCGCCTAGAGCTGGGGCTTGGAGTAGAATGGGGTGGGAGGGTGACTGCTGACGGGCACGGGGTTTCTTTTGGGAGTGATGAAAACATGCTAAACAGATTTTGGTGATGTTTTCACAATTCTGTGAACATATTAAAACCATTGAATTCTGTACTTCAAACGGGTGAATTTTAGGGTATGTGAATTATCTCTCAAAAAAAAAGGTGTTTTTAAAATGTAGTGTAAAGATTCAAAAGTCTGTACACTAAATCTAAAGGTTGTGTTAGCTGTGAGTGACCTGATCTCACCCTTTGACACAGTTAATATGACTAAGTGGGTGTCGCCTTCATTATGGTTGCAAGAAGTCATTTAGAGCCGTAAGTATTTCTACACATTAAAAGTGATTTGGAAACCAACACATCGTTAATATGTTACAGTGAATGGATAGTGATATCAAGCAGAAAGTTGAACATCTTTCAACTTTGGGGGGGTGCGCGGAATAAGTTTGGATTGAGAAGATCTTTAGTAAATTCTCAATAAAGCATTATGCATTTAGCTACACTATAGATTAACTCTGGTACTTCATTCATTGAGTGACTTCAGAGAAGACAGTTTGAAACTGAAAAGGGAATTTGACATCTTGCAGTTGAATCATTCCATTTTACGTTTGAGATCCAGATAAGTTCAGTTTTTGAAATAGTACCGCCATGTGGTCTGGAGTTAGGCTCTCTGGGGATATGAAAGTACATGTCATCATCCCCGTCTTCAAGCAGCTCCCAGTCTGTGGGTGACGTGGCTTAAACCCAAATAACGATAATCAGCAGCGTGAGATGGGAGGAAGAGCTTCAGTTTGGGACTGGGGCAGATCCAAGTTTGAAGTCTGACTTCCAAATTTCCTTTCTGTGTGATCATGGGCTAATTCAGTAGGTTAATTAAACCTCATTTCTCATCAAAAATAGAGGTAACGATACCTCATATTAGTAATAATAATGAGCTAATTTTTATTGAGCACTGGCACTCTGACATACACTGTGCTGTGTTAGCATTTAACGTGTTATCCCCTTTAATCCTTATGTGAACCGACACGTGGTTATGTTTTAACCTTTTTTTTTTTTTTTTCCTGCGGTACGCGGGCCTCTCACTGCTGTGGCCTCTCCCGTTGCAGAGCACAGGCTCCGGACGCGCAGGCTCAGCGGCCATGGCTCACGGGCCCAGCCGCTCCGCGGCATGTGGGATCTTCCCGGACCGGGGCACGAACCCGTGTCCCCTGCATCGGCAGGCGGACTCTCAACCACTGCGCCACCAGGGAAGCCCTAACCATTTTTATAGTGGAGGGAAATGATGCTTAGAGAGATTAAGTACTGTTGATTCATTCATTCAGTAAATATTTATCGAGCATTTACTAATGCTAGGCATTATGCTAAACACTAGGGATGCAGCTGGCCGTCCAGGATGCAATGGGATCGGGTAGGAGGAGCGTTTAGGAGGAGCACTTTAATTCAGTTCTGGGCAGGTAGGAAGGTTTTGTGTCTCAGGTCACCCTCCTCCCTCACATTCACAGTCCTTCAGTGAGACTCCACAGAGGAACTGATATTCCTTTCTATCTCTTGCACCCGTTTTTCATCTTGTTTCCTTTGTCTTATATTTATTTTCCTAATCAACTAGCCCATTAGATTGAGACCTCCTTACTGGCAGAGACTGTATTGTACTTAGTCATCTTTAGTTTCTTTATATTGAGTTACTCAACTTAAGACTCTTGCATTGGGCTTCCCTGGTGGTGCAGTGGTTGGGAGTCCACCTGCCGATGTAGGGGGATGCGGGTTCGTGCCCCGGTCCAGGAGGGTCCCATGTGCCGCGGGGCGGCTGGGCTCGTGGGCCGTGGCCGCTGGGCCTGCACGTCCGGAGCCTGTGCTCTGTGACGGGAGAGGCCGCGGCAGTGGGAGGCCCGTGTGCAGCAAAAAAAAAAAAAAAAAAAAAGACTCTTGCATGGAATGATCAACGAATCAATAAATCTCTCTGTTGACTATTTTTGTCTTTTGATAAACGCATTGTCTCTAAATCATGTAAGTTTTTCATCCTAAATGCCTTTTTTATCTTTTAATTTATTCGGGCCTTGTTCTCATTTCCTTCAGGCTGTGAAACAAAGTCCATTTATGTCTTTCACCTTTTTTGTTTTATGGTACTAGGCTAGAAGTAATTTAGAATCGGAGGCCTCCTGCAATCTCCTCTTTATTTACCATGGCTTAGGAGATGGCTCAGATCAACCCAGAACTTTCTCCATCAAGATAACTGTTGGTTTGCTTAGTATATCAACCAGATTCTCTGGATGAGCTCTCACTGCTGAAGCCATTAGATCCTTCCTGGGATTAAACTCACAAAATGCTAAGTTTCCAAAGGCCATAAATATCAATCAGGATTCCAGCGTGACGTAGTTTCTTTCCCAAGTGTATATTCGAAAATGGCTCTGGAGATGGTTTGCTTCTGCAGGATATTCCATGGGTAAATTAGATGATCTTTAGACATAATTTTAATTACTCCAGCTCTCTCCGTAATTAATATGGTTATCAGTTTGGGGGCCATAAAATGCTGGTCTTCCCCAAAACTTGAAATGCAAGGTTTAAGTATATCAGAAATTTGAGAGATTTGAAACTTTGCCTTAAGTTTAAAAGAAATGTTCTAAATTTCTTTAAAAGTAGAATTGAGGAAGCCTTTTTGAAATTGGGTATCTTAAGACACTTCATATAATTATTTTTAATGTTAAAAATTAAATCCAAATATGAAAGGCAATTAGTAAGTAATTATCCTTTGGCTAATTGGCATATTTGAAGGCAGTATCAAGTTAGGTAAAGGGATAATTTTTTTTTATGTTGTAGCTACTTTAATTGTCAAAAGCCTTAATAAAAACAATTTAAAGCATCATCCAGATTTCGAGTCATGAACATAACTTTACCCAAATTTTATCACACTCATGGTTGCCAGAGACTCTCTTGGAACATTCCTAGGAAGGGCCGCTTGCCGGCATCAGGAAAATCCACCCAAGCACCTAAAATTAGTGTAATAACCACCCCCCCATCCTTTCTGTTGCCTCTTCAGTGGGACTGCCCCTGAGGAATTCAAATCAAGAAGGAACAAAGTGTTATTGCTGTGGGCTAACTACCTGTGATCCAAGAGAACACTTAAGAATTTGCAAAGTCTAGAGAGAAAGGCAAGAAATTATCTGTGTGGTTAATAGCACACAGAGGCCAAGACAAATTCAGAGGCCTCAGGAGATAGGTTGAATCTCTTTGCAAAGCTAATCATGAGACAGTGGCTTTGAAAAGGACCTTGGAGATCACCAACTGAGTCTCCTCCTTGTAATTCTGAAGACACAAAACATCGGAGCACAGAGCATGTGACTTACCCAAGGTTTCCCAACTAGCAAGTAACACAGCCAAGAAGACTCAAGTCTTCCGGCTCCAAATCCGGTGCTCTTTAATTTGTATTACGTGAAAACGCTTTTCATACGTGTGTTTTTCAAGAACCTTTAGAGTTTAAAGTATTTTCTTTTGATTTGGATTATTTATTCATTTTGTTAGTCTTTTTCACCATTACTAAATACATTTCACTCCCACAGCTAAATTTCCCTCCTATATGGCCAAATTGTCACAGGACATTCTATTCACTTAAAAATAGTGGTGCTATAAAAGAAAATACAAGTGGAAAACTTTGCCAGCAATAAACATTCTAAAAAAACTTAATGCGCACCACGTTCATTCCTGCAGAAATGCCAACTGCAACCCCACAGCACCTGCAGGCTGTAGCAACCACTCAGTGGCCAGGAGCTGGTGGCTGGCTAGTCCCATGAGCACTTCAGTTTACAGTTGCACTTGCATACCAGTTTAGATTCTTTGCCAGCCGAATTATGGGTGATTTAAATAAAAAACAAACAGATATTTCAGAGGAAGGGGAGGGGGTTAGGGAAGCTCGGGAAAAAGTGGCCAGAGTCACATTAAAATGAAAGAACGTAGCCAGTGTTTTGTTTCCCCAAGTTCTCAACTCTTCTTGACTGCTGTCCTCCCTGTGTCCTCTGGGATTCCCCTGGTGGGGGAGGAATTCCTCCCATTGGATGACTCTCAGCTTCTACGGCAGAAACCTCAGTATCACTGTTGATTGGCAGGAAGATGGTTAATTTCTTGATTCTTCCATCCAGGCAACAGTCTTTTATTGAGCAACACAATATAATGTCTGTGCAGCCATTTCCACTCTTGATTTTATGTGACCTGAGCTAGAGATAAAATGTTTTTTCTTTTTCTTTTTCTTCTTTTGAATAGGAATAGCAAGGATACCCTTTGCTTGGGTAAAGGATATAATTTGGTTAGTTAGGGCAAAGACACACTCAATGGTGAAGCGGGTGCAGCTCTCCTGGCACCTGACTTTCCCATCCCCAAGGTGGGCCCAGGGACAGGCATACATGGCAAGTGCTGAGCGGATGAAGGCTTAGAAGGGGCAAGGTCCCACCAGGCCAGAGGAGCTGAGTCTCTTCATCCACATGGGTTTTTTTTTTATCAGTCCAGAGAAATATTTTTACGGTTGTTTGAAACACGCTGTCTTAGGCAGCGTATATGTAGAATGGTTTCATCAAGGCTATGTCGGTCCAGCCTATTTCCAAATATTCTCCAAGTTTCTCCTTATAATTTGGCGTATAGTTTTCTTCATTTTCTCCCCAGATGGTTTTCATGGCTCTAAAGCAGATGTTGGAAATGAGTAACCAAATATATCCCACTGACAACTTTCGTTTGGTACCCATAGTGTGGTTTTGTGGAAATTTGAATTGGTTGCCAGGATTTAAATACACTACCTCCAATAAAAATCCCAATTCACAACATAGCCTTTAAAAAAATCGGATGTGCTACATTTGGTCTGCGCTCCAGCATGGCAGCTGTCTGACAGAGCTGAAGAGTTGCTGAGACCTCCAGATGGTGCCAACACTTTCAAGCCTCCTTTGTTACCCACCTAGCCTGGACTCTGTAGCTGTTTGCATTCCTGACCCTTCCCCAAAGTATACGTAGGCTAGAGATTTCTCAAAGGAAAGAGAAAGAGTCAAAATCATCATCACAATTATGATAAGAATAATAAAATAATCCACCTCATATATTGAGCACTAATCATGCCAGACGCTCTGCCAGGCACTTGGCATACCATTTAAACTTCACAGGAACACTTTCTATAGCCCAAAAGTTTAATTTGCTGGTCCAAGGTCATACAGCTTGTGAGTTGCTTAGCTGGGATTTGAACTTAGTCTGTTGGACTCTAAAGCCTGTGCTTTTCATTTTATCATACTCCCTCTCAGAATCACTCCTCCCTCCCAAATAACCCTTGCTGAATCTCAGGCTTATAAGAATCTACAACTGGATGCTAAGAATTGGGTATTCTATCGGCCACTGGTTTTCTAGTTTCTTTCAGGAAGAAGAAAAAGGAAAACTTGGGGAGGTTTCTTCTGCTCACATCTTATCCTCCAGCTAAGGGACAGCTCTAGGTATTAATGCACACAGCCATTCTCCTGGGTAAAAGGAACTCTTGTGATAATGTATTCTAAGTCAATTTGAAGCCACATGAAAGGCTTTTTAAAACACATTTGAATATCAGGTAAGGAGCAACTACTCAAATTTTTTAAAATCTTAAGATGTGTAAATACAAAATCGTAACCTGTGCAGGTAGTTCTTTTTAAAGGAAAATAATTAAAGGTCTTATTCTTGGAATGAAATATCTTACTTATGTTACCTTCCTTTCCCTTCATTCCAGGCATATACTATCTTTAAAGTCTACTGCTCTTCAAATCCAGAATATTATAGATTTTCTATTGCTTTCCTTTGTCATTATTCTCCTTCACTTCAGTTTTTTTCTTCTAGATTTCTCAAAACCTTAAAATAATTCTTTTGGTTTCACCTTCTCCCTTTAAAAACACTGAAAATATATACATCTTACAATTAGCCCCAGGGTGGGAAAATAAATGCCCCTCCTGGCAAAATACATATGCTCGATGTTAAGATTCTTTTGGTTACAAGCAATAGAAATGTACTGTGTTCAACCTACGTTCAAAAGGGAGGATTATTGAAAGGATAGGGATCAGTGACAGGAACATCAACTGTTTGTTAGGAAAAACACTTACTGGTGACTAGAAGCATAGAGCAAGCTGGAGGGCCAGGCTTTGGGAAGCGCAGGAACCCTGGCAGGTTTGAGTCCTCAGCCACACATGTGTGTATATCTGGCAAAAGGTAACTTAGCTGCAACCACATCCTGTCTCTTTCTGTCTCCAGTCTGTTTTCAAATTCCCAGGGAAGACAATCTGGCCTAGTCTAGGTGTCTCTACTATGGCACTGATTAGCCATGACCAGGGGATGGAGCAACTAACACAGCCATGGCCACTGGGAACGTCTTAGGGATGCTCTACATGACTGTGATTATTGTAATTTTTAATTTTCTTATACGTTTATATCTAAATCAGGCTTCCATCTACAAAAAAAGAAGATTTGAGTGTGCGTAGCTTTTGTGAAATATGGTAAAAGACAGAAGGTTCTTAGAGTTTTTAACAGTCCAGCATTTTAGTTGTTTAGAGATTCAGTTTGAGAAGTAGCCCAGATCTTTTTCTGTAATGGGAAATAACTTATTAATAAGGCAGTCGTTTTGCAAGTTGCGTTAACATTCTATCACCTTTAGGATTATTAGTAATTGTAACAGGGCACTACAGTGTGGACTCATGCACAAGGAATGTCTTCCTGGTTAAGAAATGGATGTGATTTTGCTACTGCCTATGGGAGAATAGTTACACCTTGAAACATTCGTCTGTTCCCTGGACAGTGAGGTGCATCTTCCATCCATTGGTGGTTGAGTCTAATGGGCTGGAAATGCTCAGAAGTTAACACTGATAGACCAGCCGTGGAGACCCCTGTTTTGGTTCACACTAAACTCTTTTTCTGCTAGGACAAGATGAACTTTCTGCTGCAAACATGAGCCTTCTCTCTTCTTCAGCCAAAAGTTCACCAGGGTTCAAACAATGTCTTAATGGATTCCAGCAAGATTTTCATGGGGCTGGAAGAAAGAAGTTTCTGGTTTGCAGCCAAAAGGAATGTGTCTAGCACAGTACCAGCCCTGGAATCAGGACCCACCTAGATTCAAACCCCAGACCAGCCTTGGAAGTCTGCTTCCGATTTGGGAAGCGGGATGGGGGACTTGGCAGCCTGCCTTTATTGTTCCAAAGTATGGCTGCCATTCTTTAATTCACAGCTCACATCTCACCTCTTCCATCAACCCTTCCTGGACTAATGAGAAATCAGCCCCATCTGTACCCCAAATCTAGTACAGAAGACCCTTTCATTTCTCCCATTCAAACACATAGAGACAGACAATTCTCAGTTGTCCGTATTGATAAAGGAGTACGCTCCCGTAGATGATCTGTTACTAGATGTGAGCTGTCAAGACTTTTCTTCCTCGTGGAGAGGTGTATGTCACATGGAGATAAGTAGGTTGGACATGAGAAGCAGCAGGACTAGAAAGCTGACTAAGGGCACAAGCAACGTGTTTGTGATGGTGGATTCTCTCTGAGTTTTTGATACTTATTCTGAATAATGCTATTTTTCTTCCTTAGATCAGCAGGCAACTTTTGAGAGGGCAAATTACATCATTTGAATAATGAATAATCATTTTTAATGTAAAATGAGAGTTCCACATTTGAGTTTTAAAGAACAGCAGAGAATAATTTTAAAAACACATATTAGGGCTTCCCTGGTGGCGCAGTGGTTGGGAGTCCGCCTGCCGATGCAGGGGACATGGGTTCGTGCCCTGGTCCGGGAAGATACCACATGCCGCGGAGTGGCTGGGCCCATGAGCCATGGCCACTGAGCCTGCGCGTCCGGAGCCTGTGCTCCACAACGGGAGAGGCCACGACAGTGAGAGGACCGCGTACCACAGGAAAAAAACAAAACAAAACAAAACAAAAACACATATTAGCATCCACTTCCTTTTTCATTTCTTCAGCTTCCATAGCTGTATTTGTTGTTGTAATTAATAGTAATAAGAACTGCTCCTATTAGTGAACTCTGGGAGCTATACCTTCTTACGGTGAATCTTCACAACAGCTGTCGGAGGTGTGATTTGATTGGTACCATTTTACAGAAGAAGAAACCAAGGCATAAGAGATGCAGTAACATGGGCAAGGTCACTAAGTAACAGAGCTTGTGCTCAAATTCAGATCTACTGGGCTCCAAAGCAGTTACACTACCCCATCCCGTCCCAGACTATACCACACTATACTATACTGCACTTCACAATGTAGTGTGGTTAGGTCCATATAAAGCTTGCTCAGTGGTAGAACAGGGGATGCAAACACATGCGACTTTGTCCATGTACAGATAGAAGGAGACCATAGGAAGAGCTGAAGTTAAAGTCATCAACAACAACAAAAAACATCATAACATATGTTTATTTGTATGTATGTGTGTCTTTACTCCACTGCATCTGTGTGCTCCCTCTGTTCATTAGTTATGTCTGTTGCTTTCCTACCTCCTATTCTTTTTTGGTTGTGGTAAAATAAACATAACATAAAATTTAGCATTTTAACTGTTTTTAGTTATACAGTTCACTGACATTAAGTACATATACATTATTGTGTAACCATCACCATCATCCAGCTCTAGAACCTTTTCATCTTCCCAAACTGAAACTTCCTACCCATTAAACAATAACTCCTCCTCTCAGCCCCTGATAACTACCTTTCTGTCTCTCTGAATTGGACTGTTTTGGGTACCTCATATAATTGGAATCATACAATTGTCGTTTCGTGTCTTGTTTATTTCACTTAGCATAATGTTTTCAAGGTTCATCTCTGTTGTATAATGTGTCAAAATTTCATTCCCTTTTTTTTTTAACATCTTTATTGGAGTATGATTGCTTAACAATGGTATGTTAGTTTCTGCTTTATAACAAAGAGAATCAGGTATAGGTATACATATGTCCCCATATCCCCTCCCTCTTGCGCCTCCTTCCCACCCTCCCTATCCCACCCCTCTAGGTGGTCACAAAGCATTGAGCTGATCTCCCTGTGCTATGCGGCTGCTTCCCACTAGGTATCTATTTTACATTTGGTAGTGTATATATGTCCAGGCCACTCTCTCACTTCCTCCCAGCTTACCGTTCCCCCTCCCGGTGTCCTCAAGTCCATTCTCTACGTCTGTCTTTATTCCTGTCCTGCCCCTAGGTCCTTCAGAACAATTTTTTTTAAGATTCCATATATATATGTTAGCATACAGTGTTTGATTTTCTCTTTCTGACTTACTTCACTCTGTGTGACAGACTCTAGGTCCATCCACCTCACTACAAATAACTCAATTTCGTTTCTTTTTATGGCGGAGTAATATTCCATTGTATATGTGTGCCACATCTTCTTTATCCATTTATCTGTTGATGGACACTTAGGTTGCTTCCATGTCCTGGCTGTTGTAAATAGAGCTGCAGTGAACTTGTGGTACATTACTCTTTTTAAATTATGGTTTTCTCAGGGTATATGCCCGGTAGTGGGATTGCTGGGTCATATGATAGTTCTATTTTTAGTCTTTTGAGGAACCTCCATACTGTTCTCCATAGTGGCTGTATCCATTTACATTCCCACCAATAGTGCAAAAGGGTTCCCTTTTCTCCACACCCTCTCCAGCATTTATAGTTTGTAGATTTTTTGATGATGGCCATTCTGACTGGTGTGAGGTGATACCTCATTGTAGTTTTGATTTGGATTTTTCTAATGATTAGTGATGTTGAGCATCCTTTCATGTGTTTGTTGGCAATCTGTATATCTTCTTTGGAGAAATGTCTATTTCGGTCTTCTGCCCATTTTTGGATTGGGTGGTTTGTTTTTTTGATATTGAGCTGCTTGAGCTGCTTGTATGTTTTGGAGATTAATCCTTTGTCAGTTGCTTCATTTGCAAATATTTTCTCCCATTCTGACGGTTGTCTGCTCGTCCTATTTTTTGTTTCCTTTGCTGTGCAAAAGCTTTAAAGTTTGATTAGGTCCCATTTGTTTATTTTTGTTTTTATTTCCATTTCTCTAGGTGGTGGGTCAAGAAGGATCTTGCTGTGATTTATGTCACAGAGTGTTCTGCCTGTATTTTCCTCTAAGAGTTTTAAATTGTCTGACCTTACATTTAGGTCTTTAATCCATTTTGAATATATTTTTGTTTATGGTGTTGGGAGTGTTCTAATTTCATTCTTTTACATGTAGCTGTCCAGTTTTCCCAGCACCACTTATTGAAGAGACTGTCTTTTCTCCATTGTATATTCTTGCCTTCTTTATCAAAAGTAAGGTGACCACAGGTGCATGGGTTTATCTCTGGGCCTTCTGTCCTGTTCCATTGATCTATATTTCTGTTTTTGTGCCAGTACCATACTGTCTTGATTACTGTAGCTTTGTAGTATAATCTGTAGTCCAGGAGCCTGATTCCTCCAGCTCCATTTTTCTTTGTCAAGATTGCTTTGACTCTTCGGGGTCTTTTGTGTTTCCATACAGATTGTGAATTTTTTTTGTTCTAGTTCTGTGAAAAATGCCATTAGTAGTTGGATAGGGATGGCTTTGAATCTGTAGATTGCTTTGGGTAGTATAGTCATTTTCACAGTGTTGATTCTTCCAATCCAAGAACATGGTATATCTCTCCATCTGTTTGTATCACCTTTCATTTCTTTCATCAGTGTCTTATAGTTTTCTGCATACAAGTCTTTTGTCTCCTTAAGTAGGTTTATTCCTAGGTATTTTATTCTTTTTGTTGTGATGGTAAATGGGAGTGTTTCCTTAATTTCTCTTTCAAATTTTTCATCATTAGTGAATAGGAATGCAAGAGATTTTTGTGCATTAATTTTGTATCCTGCTACTCTACCAAATTCATTGATTAGCTCTAGCAGTTTTCTGGTAGCATCTTAAGGCTTCTCTCTGTATAGTATCATGACATCTGCAAACAGTGACAGCTTTACTTCTTATTTTCTGATTTGGATTCCTTTTATTTCTTTTTCTTCTCTGATTGCAGTGGCTAAAACTTCCAAAACCATGTTGAATAATAGTGGTGAGAGTGGGCATCCTTGTTTTGTTCCTGATCTTAGTGCAAATGGTTTCAGTTTTTCCGTTGAGAATGATGTTGGCTGTGGGTTTGTCATATATGGCCTTTATTACGTTGAGGTAAGTTCCCTCTATGCCTGCTTTCTGGAGGGTTTTTATTGTAAATGGGTGTTGAATTTCGTTGAAAGCTTTTTTAGCATCTACTGAGATGATCATATGGTTTTAATTCTTCAGTTTGTTAATATGGTGTATCACATTGATTGATTTGCATATATTGAAGAATCCTTGCATTCCTGGGATAAACCCCACTTGATCATGGTATATGATCCTCTTAATGTGCTGTTGGATTCTGTTTGCTAGTATTTTGTTGAGGATTTTTGCATCTATGTTCATCAGTGATATTGGCCTGTAGTTTTCTTTTTTTGTGACATCTTTGGTTTTCGTATCAGGGTGATGGTGGCCTTGTAGAATGAGTTTGTGAGCGTTCCTCCCTCTGCTATGTTTTGGAATAGTTTGAGAAGGGTAGGTGTTAGCTCGTCTTTAAATGTTTGATAGAATTCACCTGTGAAGCCATTTGGTTCTGGGCTTTTGTTTGTTGGAAGATTTTTAATCACAGTCTTAATTTCAGTGCTTGTGATTGGTCTGTTTATATTTTCTGTATCTTCCTCGTTCAGTCTTGGCAGGTTGTGCATTTCTAAGAATTTGTCCGTTTCTTCCAGGTTGTCCATTTTATTGGCATAGAGTTGCTTGTAGTAATCTCTCATGATCCTTTGTATTTCTGCAGTGTCAGTTGTTACTTCTCCTTTTTCATTTCTAATTCTATTGATTTGAGTCTTCTCCCTTTTTTCTTGATGAGTCTGACTAATAGTTTATCGATCTTTTTTTATCTTCTCAAAGAGCCAGCTTTTAGTTTTATGATCTTTGCTCTTGTTTCCTTCATTTCTTTCCCATTTATTTCTGATCTGCTCTTTATGATTTGTTTCCTTCTGCTAACTTTGGGGTTTTTTGTTCTTCTTTCTCTAATTGCTTTAGGTGTAAGTTTAGGTTGTTTATTTGAGATGTTTCTTGTGTCTTGAGGTAGGATTATATTGATATAAACTTCCCACTTAGAACTGCTTTTGCTGCATCCCATAGGTTTTGGGTCGTCATGCTTTCATTGTCATTTGTTTCTAGGTATTTTTTGATTTCCCCTTTGATTTCTTCAGTGATTTCTTGGTTATTTAGTAGCGTATTGTTTAGCCTCCACGTGTTTGTATTTTTTTCCTGTAATTGACATCTGGTCTCATAGCGTTGTTGTCGGAAAAGATACTTGATACGATTTCAATTTTCTTAAATTTACCAAGGCTTGATTTGTAACCCAAGATACAGTCTATCCTGGAGAATGGTCTGTGAGCACTTGAGAAGTGTATTCTCTTGTTTTTGGATGGAATGTCCTATAAACATCAATTAAGTCCATGTTGTTTAATGTATCATTTAAAGCTTGTGCTTCCTTATTTATTTTCAGTTTGGATGATCTGTCCATTGGTGAACGTGGGGTGTTAAAGTCCCCTACTATGATTGTGTTACTGTCGATTTCCCCTTTTATGGCTGTTAGCTTTTGCCTTATGTATTGAGGAGCTCCTGTGTTGGGTGCATAAATATTTACAGTTGTTATATCTTCTTGGATTGAACCCTTGATCATTATGTAGTGTCCTTCTTTGTTGCTTGTAATTGTCTTTATTTTAAAGTCATTTTGTCTGCTATGAGAATTGCTGCTCCAGCTTTCTTTTGCTTTCCATTTGCATGGAATATCTTTTTCCATCCCCTCACTTTCAGTCTGGATGTGTCCCTAGGCCTGAAGTGGGTCTCTTGTCAACAGCATATATATGGGTCTTGTTTTTGTATCCATTCAGCCAGTCTGTGTCTTTTGATTGGAGCATTTACCATTTACATTTAAGTAGTCATCGATATGTATGTTCCTATTACCATTTTCTTAATTGTTTTAGGTTTGTTATTGTAGGTCTTTCCTTGTGTTGTGTTTCCTGCATAGAGAAGTTCCTTTAGCACTTGTTGTAAAACTCATTTGGTGGTGCTGAATTCTCTTAGCTTTTGCTTGTCTGTAAAGCTTTTAATTTCTCCATCAAATGTGAATGAGATCCTTGTCCGGTAGAGTAATCTTCTTTGTAGGTTTTTCCCTTTCATCACTTTAAATATGTCCTGCCAGTCCCTTCTGGCTTGCTGAGTTTCTGCTGAAAGATCAGCTGTTAACCTTATGGGGATTCCCTTGTATATTATTTGTTGTTTTTCCCTTGGTGCTTTTAATATTCCTTCTTTGTATTTAATTTTTGATAGTTTGGTTAGTATGTGTCTTGGCGTGTTTCCCCTTGAATTTATCCTGTATGGGACTCTCTGCACTTCCTGGACTTGATTATTTCCTTTCCCCTATTAGGGAAGTTTTCATCTATGATCTCTTCATATATTTTCTCAGTCCCTTTCTTTTTTTTCTTCCTCTTCTGAGACTCGTATAATTCGAATGTTGGTGCATTTAATGTTGTCCCAGAGGTCTCTGACACTGTCCTCAATTCTTTTCATTCTGTTTTCTTTTTTTTTCTTTTGCGGTATGCGGGCCTCTCACTGTTGTGGCCTCTCCGGTTGTGGAGCAGACACTTCAGATGCACAGGCTCAGCGGCCATGGCTCACAGGCCTAGCCGCTCTGCAGCATGTGGGATCTTCCCAGACCGGGGCATGAACCCGTGTCCCCTGCATCGGCAGGCGGACTCTCAACCACTGTGCCACCAGGGAAGCCCCATTCTTTTTTCTTTATTCTGCTCTGCAGTAGTTATTTCCACTATTTTCTCTTACAGCTCACTTATCCGTTCGTCTGCCTCAGTTATTCTGCTATTGATTCCTTGTAACGAATTTTTCATTTCATTGTGTTGTTCATCCTTGTTTGCTCTTTAGTTCTTCTAGGTCTTGTTAAGCATTTCTTGTATTTTCTCCATTCTATTTCCAAGATTTTGGATCATCTTTACTATCATTATTCTGAATTCTTTTTCAAGTAGGCTACCTATTTCCTCTTCATTTGTTTGGTCTGGTGGGTTTTTATCTTGCTCCTTCACCTGCTGCATGTTTCTCTGTCTTCTCATTTTCCTTAACTTACTGTGTTTGGGGTCTCCTTTTTGCAGGCTGCATGTTCATAGTTCCCGTTGTTTTGGGTGTCAGCCCCCAGTGGCTATGGTTGGTTCAGTGAGTTGTGTAGGCTTCCTGGTGGAGGGGACTGGTGCCTATGTTCTGGTGGATGAGGCTGGATCTTGCCTTTCTAGTGGGCAGGACCGTGTCCGGTGGTTTGTTTTGGGGTGTCTGTGACCTTTTTATGATTTTAGGCAGCCTCTCTGCTAGTGGGTGGAGCTGTGTTCCTGTCTTGCTAGTTGTTTGATATAGGGTGTCTAGCACTGTAGCTTGCTGGTCGTTGAGTGGAGCTGGGTCTTAATGTTGAGATGGAGATCTCTGAGAGAGCTTTTTCCATTTGATATTATGTGGATCCAAGAGGTCTCTGGTAGACCAATGTCCTGAACTCAGCTATCCCACCTCAGAGGCAGACGCCTGACCCTGTCAGCCACACAGCCAGGTACATGGGGAGTTTCTTGCCTTTTGGGAAATCTGACGTTTTCTGCCCACGTTCAGTAGGTGTTCTGTAGGAGTTTTTCCACATGTCTATGTATTTGTGGGGAGGGAGGTGTTCTCCATGTCTTACTTCTCTGCCATCTTGAAGGTCTTCTCCTGTAGATTTTTTTTTTTTTTTTTTTTTTTTTGCGGTATGTGGACCTCTCACTGTTGTGGCCTCTCCCGTTGTGGACCACAGGCTCCGGACACGCAGGCTCAGCGGCCATGGCTCATGGGCCCAGCCACTCCATGGCACGTGGGATCCTCCCAGACCGGGGCACAAACCCATGTCCCCCGCATCGGCAGGCAGACTCTCAACCACTGCACCACCAGGGAAGCCCCCAGATGGATTTTTTTATGATGGTCATTTTGACCTGTGTGAGGTTATACCTTGTTGTTTTGATTTGCATTTCTCTAGTAATTAGTGATGTTGAGCATCTTTTCATGTGTCTGTTGGCCATCTACATTTCTTCTTTGGAGAAATGTCCGTTTAGATCTTCTGCCCAGTTTTTGATTGGGTTGTTGTTTTCTTGTTATTGAGTTATATGAGCTGTTTGTATATTTTGGAAATTAAGCCCTTGTCGGGGCTTAATTAAGCCCTTCCATTTTGCTTATGGTTTCCTTTGCTGTGCAAAAACTTGTAAGTTTGATTAGGTCCCATTTGTTTATTTTGCTTTTATTTCTATTGCTTTGGGAGACTGACCTAAGAAAACACCAGTACAATTTATGTCAGAGAATGTTGTTCTCTTCTAGGAGTTTTATGGTGTCCTGTCTTATATTTAAGTCTTTAATCCATTTTGAGTTTATTTTTGTGTATGGTATGAGGTAGTGTTCTAACTTTATTGATTTACATGTAGCCGTCCAGTTTTCCCAATACCGTTTGCCAAAGAGATTGTCTTTTCTCCATTGTATATTCTTTCCTTCTTTGTTGAGGATTAATTGACTATAGGTGTGTGGGTTTATTTCTGGACTCTCTATTCTGTTCCATCGATCCATATGTCTTGTTTCTCTGCCAATACCACCCTGCTGTTTTGATTACTGTAGCTTTGTAGTATTGTCTGAAGTCTAGGAGAGTTATGCCTCCAGCTTCATTCTTTTTCCTCAGGATTGCTTTGGCAATTCTGGGTGTTTTATGGTTTCGCATAAATTTTAGGATTATTTGTTCTAGTTCTGTGAAAAATGCCATGCATAATTTGATAGGCATCACATTATATCTGTAGACTACTTTGGATAGTATGGACATTTTAACAATATTAACCCTTCCAATCCAAGAATTGGCATATCTTTTCATTTCTTTAAATCATCTGTAATTTCCTATACCAGTGTTTTATGGTTCTCAGCATATAAGTCTTTCACTTCCTTGGTCAGGTTTATTCCTAAGTATCTTATTTTTTTTTGATGCAATTTTAAAAGGGATTGTTTTTTTTTACTTTCCCTTTCTGATATTTCATTATTAATGTAAAGAAATGCAACAGATTTCTGTATGTTAATCTTGTATCCTGCTACCTTGTTGAATTCATTTATCAGTTTTAGTAGTGTTTGGAGTATTTAGGGTTTTCTATATATAGTATCATGACATCTGCATACAGTGAAATTTTACCTCTTCCCTTCTAATTTGGATACCTTTTATTTCTGTTTCTTGTCTGATTGCTGTGGCTAGGACTTCCAGTACTATATTGAATAGAAGTGGTGAGAGTGAGTATACTTGTCTTGTTCCAGATTTTAGCAGGAAGGCTTTCAGATATTCACTGTTGAGTATTATGTTGGCTGTGGGTTTGTCATAAATAGTTTCTATTATGTTGAGATATGTTCTCTCTATACCCACTTTGGTGAGAGTTTTTATCATGAATGAATGTTGGATTTTATCAAATGCTTTTTCTGCATCTATTGAGATGATCTTGTGTTTTTTTATCTTTTTTGTTGTTGTTGATATGGTGTATCACATTGATTGATTTGCATATGTTGAACCATTCTTGTGACCCTGGGATGAATCCAACTTGATCATGATGTATGATCCTTTTTATGTGTTGTTGGATTCAGTTTGTTAATATTTTGTTGAGGATTTTTGCATCTATATTCATCAAAGATCTTGGCCTGTAGTTTTCTTTTTTGGTAATGTCTTTGTCTGGTTTTGGTATCAGGGTGATGGTGGCTTCGTAGAATGACTTTGGGAGTGTTCCTTCCTCTTCAATCTTGTGGAAGAGTTTGAGAAGGATTGGATAAGTTCTTCTTTGTATGTTTGGTGGAATTCCCAAGTAAAGCCATCCAGTCCTGGACTTTTGTTGGCAGGGAGTTTTTTAAATTACAGATTCTGTTTCACTTCTAGTGATCAGTCTGTTCAAATTATTTATTTCTTCTTGAAAAAAAATGTTAAGAGTTTATTTGAGCATTTATTGATTAAGAATCAAGTAGCTTCAAACCATATGTGGTTTGGAGTGCTCCACCAATAGGAGCCAAGGGAAAGACTATGGAAAAAGTGCAGGAGCAAAGAAAGGAAATTATTTGATTGGCTACAGTTTAAAGCCTAGTTGGCTATGATTGGTTGTCCTTAGCGTTTTGATTTTGTAAGGTTGAGGCATTTACTTTCTTAGAGTTTGGTTTGCCTACATAGTCTGCCACAGAAGTAGAGCCACCTCAGCCTAATGGCCTCTTTGTTTAATTAATTTAACAGCATATACCACATTTTGTTCATCTGTTGATGGACACTTGGGTTGTTTCCACCTTTTGCCTGTTGTGAATAAGGCTGCTGTGAACATGGGCCTGAAAACATTGGTTCAAGTCCTTGCTTTCACTTCTTTTACATATATACCCAGAACTGGAATTGCTGGATCATATGGTAATTATATGTTTAGTTTTTTGAATAATCTCCATACTGCTTTCCACCACACTGCACCATTTTTCATTCTCACCAGCTCTACCTCCTACTCTTACATCTGTACTTCAGCTTCTAAAGCCCTCTAAAGCGCAGCTGTGACTTTTTCAACCTTTTATCCTTTAACAGCTCCTACAATACTGTTCCTATAAAAAGTGTTGAGTACGGGACTTGCTCATTGTGATGGAGATCAGGATGCTGAACCGTTGAAACAATTGAAACAATTTCCAAATGTTTGGGCATGGAATTCCTCTAGCCCTTATTCTTCTCTACGTTTTTTCCTTCTGCTGCTCCCAAGCTCAAAGAAGAACCATGAAAATAGTGAGATGCTGTCTTGAAAGAAGGAAATAAAAGTCTAGCTGTGCCTCTTTGCATACCAATGAGGTGTTGCAGTGTAGCAGTCTGCGATGGATGGGGGTGTTGATTTATGATAGTGAGTACCTGTTTGGCAGACTGAACCCACATCTGCAATTGAAATGACTGCTTACAAAATGGAACCTTTTCTTCTTAACATCTAATTAGACCCAAAGGTTAGCATTGTTGTTGAGAAATTAATTGTGTCTAAAACAAAGTTCTAATCCCATTGCAAAAGAAATTATCGCTTGTAGAACAATCAGATAAGCACATGGTCCAGGAATATAAGCTTCACAGTGTATACATTTTTTTTTTCTTTTTTGGCCCTGCCGCACTGCATGCGGGATCCTACTTACCCAGCCAGGGATCGAACCTGTGCCCCCTGCAGTGGAAGCACGGATTCCTAACCACTGGACCACCAGGGAAGTCCCCTGACAGTGTATACATTTTAAAGCAATGCGTGATTGTATTCAGCAGTGAGTTCTGCCCTCACTTTAGAAAATTTGAACAGAAATGGGGGAGACCACTTTGAGTTCAGGCCGGGAGACAGAATTGCGCCTTCAGGGATATATGTGAGATGTGAGTTCCTCACGTAACTCTTCCCATCGTCCATATTTTGTACTTGCATCACCTCTGCTATTGTAATCTTGAACATTGTTGGAGCTAAAACTGCCGATTTCCCTGCTTTGGGGAACCATGTGAGGTTCCCAAATAAAAACTAATATGAAAATACTCTGTTCCCATGTTTTCCAAATGTTTTTATTTGACCTTTGACAGAGAAGGTCAGAGGTGAGTGTAAGATGCTTCCATATTGGAACGTATTCTTGCCTCATGCCTTGGCCCTTGACCCAGGCTGGCTGGGGAAGCAGAGGCAGGTACTATTTGTGTGAACCGAGGGTTCAAGTCAGTTGCTATAGAATCAACAGTGTGTCATTCTGGGTGTCCCCCTGCTTCCTGACACTGTGGGGTGCAAATCAAAAGTTCACGTGGAGGTCATCCTCGCTGGCCATTGGCAGGGATCCTGAGGTCTCTGCCGAGTTAAGCCGCCCAGATGTAAGCCGCTTTTGGGCTAAGTTCAGTGCGTTTCCACTCTGTCCCTCCTCACCCCTCCCTTCTTCCTTCTCCTTAGTCTTGCCAGCTGCTACTGGAGTTGTTTTTCCCACTGTTTAAGGTAATAACTTACTTAGTGCTGAAGCCAAGCTACAGGCAAGCCTTAAAAATAAATTTGCAGAAGGCTGATTTTCATACTATTGGAGAAAACCTCGGAAGTTTTTGTCTCCCAAGAAACAGCTTTTCAAGAGCTTCTTTCTCCCTCAGGTGCCCTTTGCTGAGTGCTAAGAAACAAACCTAGTGAGCATTATTGATATACGAGATATATGGTGGGTATATTATTGATGTACAGAGTGGTACAAACATTCCCTTAGAACAGAATATTCTCATGAGTAGCTGCTGCATACATGTAGTGCTACTCTAGTGTTTTGAATATACACACTGTTGACTTAAAAGTCCTCTGATATATTAAGCGACCTAGAGTAGTAGGAACGATGTGTTAGAAAGAGGTTGAAGCTAACACAATATTGTAAATCAACTATACTTCAATAAAAATTTTTTTTTAATTTTTTAATAAAATAAAAAGAAAGAGATTGAAATCCAAATTCTGCCATTTTCCAGGTAGGTGGCATAGGAAGTTGCTTTGGTTTTGTCATCTGTGCGGTCACAGAGTTTGTTTACAGGCTTCATAAACCCTGCAAAACACCTGACAGTACCTGGCCTATAGCTGGTGCTTCATAAGAATCAAGATCCCTTTCCCCATCATGATTTATTTATTGTTGTGTCTTCCTGACATCAGATTTGATAAGTAGGAATTATCCATTACCACAGTCTGCAATTACCTCATCTCTCGCTCTTCAGAATAATGGTGGCTGATGGTATTTATTTTCAACCTTCCTGCCAACTCAGATGCAGCTGCCACTCACTAGCCACAGAAAAGGAGGCCTGTGGACTTCAGCCAGGAAGACCATACCTCACTGACACAATCGCTGTCAACTCAGAAAAACCCATGTGTCCTTGCTCTTGACACATTCATAAGAAAGAATTCAAAACTCAAGGTTGGAAATCATCTGAGAACTCAATGCCCAGGTGTTCTGGGGAGCACTGTATTCATAAAAATCCTCATGCTGGGGCTTCCCTGGTGGCGCAGTGGTTGAGAGTCCACCTGCCGATGCAGGGGACACGGGTTCGTGCCCCGGTCCGGGAAGATCCCACTTGCCGCGGAGCAGCTGGGCCCGTGAGCCATGGCCGCTGGGCCTGCGCGTCCGGAGCCTGTGCTCCGCAACGGGAGAGGCCGCAACAGTGAGAGACCCGCATACCGCAAAACAAAACAAAAAAATCCTCATGCTGATACTAACAAATGTTTTCATCTACTCTTTGATATATATCCCAGTAAGTGATTCCTTGTAACACACCTGCACTTACAGAAAATAGTTCGACTTTAAATAGTGGAATTTTAATGTAGAAAAATGACATGCAGACTAGGTCAAAACCATGCAAAAAATCCATTTGAAATAACACTTGAAAACCTTAAAATCAGCGGTTAAATCATGTTTTTCTAACAAATGTGGTGTTTGAGAGACCCAGACTTGCAGAATTGGGGGATTTTTCTGTTTGGATTCACATAGATATATTGATAAAGACATATTGCATATTTTTAAAATATAAACCAATTATCTCAAATAACATGCCTTATACACAGTACATGGAGTGGAACTATTACTTGGTTTAGTATAGCCAAATTATGATTGTTGCATGAACCACAAATTTTCTTCTCTTCTTTGCCCATGGTCCACCAGGAAGCAGTAAGGTGAGGGCACTGAGGCAGCTCCTTTGGGTGCCTTTAGGAAAATTAGAAGATAGCATATACATAAGCTTTCTGTATTAACTTTTTTAGGTAGTTTTTTAAAACTACCGAAAAAAACTGATTATAACTATTATACAAACCTGAATTTTAAAGTATTTCTAGATTGCAATGTGAATTTAATTTTAGTTTTGAATTAGACATCTGCTGAGTGTTGAATTCTGTCAGATTTGAAATTTGTAGGTTTCAGCCAGTTTTCTAAACTAGGCCTGCAATTAGGAAAGAAGCCAAATTCATTTTTCTGTATGTGAGTGGGTGGCTAGTGGAATTTTCTTAATCTTTCTGAATGGGAAAAATGTATGCAGTCTTTTTTTTTTTTCCATCTTGGGGCCTTTAAGTGAATTTGTTTTTGTGTAAAATGAAAGAAGCAGCAGTTCATTTTGCCATTGTCAATATTGCAGTGATTCAGCAAAATGTTACTGCTTATCCTAAACCCACAAGTCTAGAGCTTGAAAGCATGGCCAGCATTGATCATTGTCAGCCTTCTTCCAGCCCAATCCAGCAGCTAACCTTCCTTCTGGCTCAGGAAATTTTTTGGCCCATTAAAAATCAGTCAGTCCTCTTTTCTTGTAGGACGTTGTGACTGCTGTCTGATTGGTTTATTGCTAATTTTGATTAATAAGCAATTCAAATTCCCAGTTTCAGGAAGACTACTTTTCCTTTTTTAAAAAAAATTTAACTGATTTGTTTTTGGCTTGCACTTTCAGATTCCAGGTTTCTTCCTCTTTAAAACAAATAGATTTTGAACATTCCCTGTGCCAAGATGGGTTTGCTGAGTACTCACTTTCTTTCATTAATTTCAGCTGTCATAGCAACACATCCATGTGCGTGCAGGCTCCCATGGAGAAAACGGGACTGAGCTATTTCTCCAGCCCCTGAAAATCTATCTTTCCCTAAGACTTCAGATTTTAGAAGAATGACTTTGGGAAATCTCTATTTTGTACTGACATTTACATTTAATGATTGTTACTCGCTTATACACAGTTGAAAGTGGCCCTGAATTAACTCCAGATTAGTGGTCTAGAATAGAGATCTAAGGAAGGATACTTTAAGAATTCTAAGCATTCCCCTCTCATTTGAGTGGGCTGCGGAGATGATTTGCTACCCCACAGCAGTTCCCGAGAGGTTTTGTTCATTGCTAATAGAATCCTTAAAACTCCCAGAGATCATTTCCCTGGCTTGCTGCTTCTTCATTCGCTACTTCACCAGGGTAGAGGAAAGTTAAAAAGGAAAAAAAAAACAAACATTCTCCAGTGAAGCTCTATCTGTTCTGCCTGATAAAGGAGAGTCTATTTCCGTACAGGATAAGGGTTGTGACCTTCCTTCAAATGTGCTGTTGTCAAATCCAGAGGCACTGCCGTGGACCTGAGCTTTTGCAAACTTGACCCTGTGCCTAGAGCTGTGAGACAAGACTGCGGGTGCTCAAGACACTAAGTCGCCCTTTACAGCTTTACACGCATTTTCACACAGAGCAGCAAATACCTCCTATTTGCATAATGACCGTGTATCCCCCCAAAGTGACTAGGACACATGGTCTGATAATCACGAGGACTATAAGACAGATTTGGAAATAGAATTTTTTCAGGAATTCCAGGATATATGGTCAGAGTGGTTATGTGCTTGCCCTCTTTTTATATAAGGTATCACTTCAAATTGTTACAACAATATAAAATAGATCTGATTATCCTCAGGAGAGAACTGAATCACACACCGAAAACATGTGATGTTTACAAGCAGTTGGTAATAAATCGTCACATCCAGGTTGAGTCATTTGTTCCCCCCCACCAAGGTCATGCTGCCTTTTTCATGGTTTAGGGCTGTACAACATGTAGATTCTTGGTTTAAATAATGATGTTCCAGGGTAAGAAATGGCCAGGGAAGTGAAAGCGTGGATAAAAGGCTAAGATGCGACAGTATGGTCTGGTTGGCCTTAAGTGGAATGTTCCAGAGGGAAAAAAATACTTTGTCCAACTGGAAGGCTCATGGTAGAACTGAGTATTGCAACGGCTCTGTTTGTTCTGACAGAATTAAAAAATTATACACATTTTTTCAATAAAAGAAGTTTACTATCCCACCCAAATGTTTTGGGCTAGGACTTACTCCTCTGAGAATAATCTTAGATTAATAACCTTTAGTTTCTCAAGCTGATCTGAAACTTTTCTGCCTTATGTAAGCATTAGGGCCACATGGGACAGAAGTGTGGAGTTATTTTACAGGTGATATTTTTGCATAAACTCTGTTTTGCTCAATTTTCTGAGGCTTTACCTGAGACAGAAATGGCAGTAGAGAGCCCAGGAAAAGAAAAGGAAATAAATATATCATTTGAGAATACCTTTGACTGACTTTGAAGAAGACTAATAGTCCAAAAGCTTCAAATTAGTATAAAGTAATATGTTTGGGGAAGTAACCAGGAATTGACTTGAGAACCAAGGAATGGCACAAGCCCTCCTGACTGGGGATCTGAGACACTTGAGAAATTATAATGGAGGAGAACTATTTGGGGAGACAGATACATCCCTCCTTACTATTCCTTTTTCTATACCTCCAGCCTTGACACACACATATAGCCAGCATGCTACTGCTTTTGGAATATGGACTTCAGGTAACATATCCAGACATATAAATGAGAGCTTTATTGTATGCAGAATTTTGCTGAGTTATGGTCCTAGGTGGAATTTTGAACTCCGTAGAGGTAAATTTCCATTAAAATTTCCAGAGCTATGTGTGTGAGTTCTAGTCATCAGAGCAGAATGGCTACTTTGTGGTGACTTGCTGAACAGGAACATTCCAGTAAGATCCACATTTGTACCAGGGCAGAAGACCAGCTGCTATCCTTTCTTCTCAACAAAGCGTTGTTGTGTTGGAACAAAATCTCTGCACTGTGTGCCCAGCAGCAGAAGGGAGGCTGAGTAGTGATGTCAAAGTATCCCATGATGTCACCACAGTTCACAAAGAATTACAGTTAATGCCATGTGAAGTGAGGCCAAATTCAACACTTTCCCTCTTGGGTACTTCACAGTCTTCTAGACAGAAGCAAGGTCAGAGGTCAGGCCTTTGTATAATTTTGTTTCGCATTCTCCAGACACCCTAATTTTGGAAGCTGGGGAGAGAGAAGACAGCCTGCTAAAGAAAAGTCCTCTGACCATATGCTGAGAATGAATTCCAGTGTCTGTATGCACAAAGGTCTATACTAGGTTAATTCTTGGGATTTCTGCTGAAGACTACTAGACACATTTAACTAAAAACAATATGCCACTGTATAGCACAAGGAAATATACTTAATATTTTGTAATAACCTATAAGGGAAAAGAATCTGAAAAAGAATATATATATATATATATATATAAACTGAATCACTTTGCTGTACACCTGAAACTAACACAACATTATAAATCAATTATACTTCAATTAAAAAATAAAGACAACATGCCAAAAAAAATCCAAATGCTTTTAACCATAAATTTGCAGAAGAATTCGGCCCAGACCTCAAAATAAATAAGAAAGGAGAAATGTAAAATCAGTCCGGTAGCACCTGGAAGATTGAATAAATATTAGAAATAAGAGTTAGTCATTCTCTTTCCCTTTTAGGGTGTTTATCCAGTCATTAGATGGATTCGATTCTTTATCACAAGAAAGGCAATACAGCAAAAACTCTTAAAACTGTTTGCAATCTAATCAATTCACTGCCCTTCCTATCAGCTGTCTCATACCCCCAACATCGACAGCCCCCTTTCTTCCATTTACTTTATAATATAAAGAGATAAGTACCACAGAACTGCTCTAGAGGATAAGCAAGCTCTTAGGAGCCCAGGAAAATCTCTCTACCTCAAACAATGAAGAAGGTAGAACTGGCTCCCTTTAAAAGAACACCTGGCCAAAATCTCATTCCAATGAAAACAGGTCCTCCTTTAGCCTTTAACCGCAGAGGAGGTTGATGCCCTGACACTTTGCTGGAGGTGGGGGCGGGTGGGTTGTAGGTAGAGTAGGACAGTGGCTCTGGTCCAGCCAGACAACCAGCCAGAGGGCTTGAGCTCACACAGAGTAATGGCAAGAGTCAGGCCAGGGTCTGTGCAAGCTCACATCCCTCAGGAAGAGCCAAGAATCAGACACTCAGGAGATCAAGTATAAAGTGAGCTTCCGGGTCCAGAGTTGGTGTTAGAGAGAGGGCGTGAAGCCCTGAGCACCATGCCTAGTGGAAAAGAGGTCAGAGGAAGACACTCAAAAATAATAAGCATTCTCAGCTCAAAGCCATTCTGGAGTAGTGGATGAAGACTAGAGACACAGCAGGCAGAGTGACAAGTGGAAGTAAATTCTCAGATTACAGTGCTACAAAATGATACATCTGTAGAGATCTTTTTCTTTTTGACAGAGAGCTGTTTTTGGTCTTTGGAAACTAGCGGCAGAGAATATAAGTGATGGAAGCCGTTATTATGTTCTAGGATAAGACAAGGAGGAAAATTCTTTGAAACCCACAATCTATGCCTGTCACCTGTGGCCTTACCTATATACTGAATTCATTCATTCATTCATTCAATAAACTTTTATTAGTTGCTCATTATATCATTAGACACTGTGACCTTGTGGTGTTACGTTCTAGTAGGAGATAGAAAATAAGAAACTTATTATAAATAAATAAATTATATTGTATTATAAAATAAGTGCCATAGAATAAATAGAAAAGATGGGACAGGGTAAGAGAACCTGGGTCAGGAGAGGGACACAGGTTTAAATAGTCTGGTCAGGGTAGACATTATTGAGAAGGTGAGGGTTTCCGGTAAAGACTTAAAGATGGCAAGACAACTGCTCTAGAGGTGTCTAAGGTGTTCCAGTCAGAGGCAACAACCAGTGCTGTCCTAAGAGAGAAAGTGCTTGGAATGTTTGAAGAACAGCAAAGGGAGAGAGCCAGAGAGAGATGAGGTCAGAGAAGACCTTTTGTTTTTTAATTGAAGTATAGCTGACGTACAATGTTGTGTTAACTTCTGTAAAGCAAAGTGATTCAGGTATGCATATATATATATATATATATATATATATATATATTCTTTTTCATATTCCTTTCCATTGTGGTTTATCACAGGATTTTGAATACAGTTCCCTGTGCTATACAGTAGGACCTTGTTGTTTATCCATCCTGTATATACCAGTCTGCATCAGCTAATCCCAAACACTCAATCCTTCCCTCCCACACTCAACCTCCCCCTTGGCAACCACAAGTCTGTTCTCTATGTCTGTGAGTCTGTTTCTGTTTTGTAGATAGGTTCATTTGTGTCCTATTTTATATTCCACATATAAGTGATATCGTATGGTATTTGTCTTTTTCTGACTTACTTTGCTTAGTATGATAATCTCTAGGTCCATCCATGCACATGGCATTATTGCATTCTTTTTTATGGCTGAGTAATATTCCGTTGTATATATGTACCACATCTTCTTTATCCATTCATCTCTCGATGGACATTTACATTGTTTCCATGTCCTGGCTATTGTAAATAGTGCTGCTATGAACAGTGGGGTACATGTATCTTTTTGAATTAGGGTTTTGTCTGGGTATATGCTCAGGAGTGGGACTGCTGGATTTTATGGTAACTCTATTTTCAGTTTTTTGAGGAACCTCCATACTGTTTCCCATAGTGGCTGGACCAATTTACATTCTCACCAACCATGTAAGAGAATTCCCTTTTCTCCACACCCTCTCCAGCATTAATTGTTTGTAGACTTTTTAATGATGGCCTTTCTGACTGGTGTGAGGTGATACCTCATTGCAGTTTTGATTTGCACTTCTCTAATAATTAGTGATGATGAGCATCTTTTCATGTACCTATTGGCCATCTGTATGTTGATACAGGACCTTGTGGGCCATTGTAAGGACTCTCATGAGTCTAGAAGGAAACTGAGAAGTCCTACCAGTGATTGGTAAACCCCAGAGGAGAGTGCCACATACGAGGAGTTTCCCTTTCGAAAATCTTTGCCTGGAGGAGTTAATGCCTTCACATAAACTTTTTCCAGATTGTGGTGTATTAGAGAGTAGGAGAGCTACACCTCATCCGTTTAGCCTAATAACCTGTGTCTATTTACCAGTATTTCCCTGTGGCATGTGTGTCTGGCTCCTGAACAAAAGCAACTAATTTTTTTAATCAATTCAGTTGCTCCCTCGAAAAGGAAGTCCTGCCCATTAAAGATATACTTTCAAAGCTACTGGATGCAAAAGATCGTACTTTTTGCCTGGCGCTTAGTCTTAGTTCTTATAGCGGTAGGTTAAGGTAGGCCCATATGAAAACTTATAGCGGTAGGCCCATATGAAAAAAATAATAATAAAGGACCCCTTTGTGTTAAAAAGTTGGGAACTGTTGGTGTAGTCCATTGTTTGTTGTTCAAATGCCCTTGTTACCTTTTGGCAACAAGGTATGGCTGAAAGAAACATCTTCATTCTCCTTCTTCCTGTCTCTCCACTGCCCTTCTAACCCCTAAGAGAAACACATATCATAGAATAGAGGGATCACTCATTGATTCAACTGTGGCAACACCAATTCCTACTAATGTGATCTTGGGCAAATTGTTGAATCTTTGAGTCCAGTTTTATTTTTGTAAAATAAACATAAAGTTAGTTAATTTTCAGGGCTACTAGAAGAATTAAATGATGTTAACTAGACTTGGGGAGATCATTTTGCAATATACACAAATAACAAATCATTGTTATCCGAAATGAATATAATGTTACTGTCAATTATATCTCAATTTTTAAAAAATGAACTAAGTGAGACTATATATATTATACCTAAATCTAGCAAGCATATAGTTTTCTTTCCCTTCTCTAGGCTTTCCCTTCTGTCTCTCTCCTCCTCCATACCCCTATGACCTTTAGTCTTATTGATCTTACTCCCTTTCTGTTCTCTCCTGTTCTGAGGAAATGAGCTGATTAAAGCCATTCACCCTAGATTGGGACCATGCCTACTATTTATGTGTACTCCCCGCAGCACCATAACAGCCAGCATAATGCCTTATGCTCAGTGGATTTGGTTTGATTTAAGCGTAATCCACAGCTTCATGTGTTACTCCTCCCAAGGGCATTCGGACAACAAACAAAGGACCACAGCAACGGTTCCCAACTTTTTTTTTTTTTTTTTTGCGGTATGCGGGCCTCTCACTGCTGTGGCCTCTCCCATTGCGGAGCACAGGCTCCAGATGCACAGGCTCAGCGGCCATGGCTCACGGGCCCAGGCGCTACGCGGCATGTGGGATCTTCCCGGACCAGGGCACGAACCCGTGTCCCCTGCATCGGCAGGCGGACTCTCAACCACTGCGCCACCAGGGAAGCCCAAGTTCCCAACTTTTTAACACAAAGGAGCCCTTTATTTATTTTTTTTCATATGGGCCTTGTGTTTTGTAAGTTTCCATCAACTCAAAACACTGCATGTATTAAGCAATAATTTGTTTTCTCATTTTGGGCCTTAAAGACCTGAGTGCAATTTTAAAATAAGTACAATAAAGATCAGGATTTAGTTTATTTGTATAATGAGCTGATTGAGGTTTGGAGGACCTTATGTGGTTTTATGGCAGGTAAAGATATTTTCATTAGGCTTTTGGAAATATTAAACATAGCGCATGGGCCACTACTAGCATCTTTATGAATGACCAGAGATCCTGTTTTCTCGAATCGGAGAGATGTGGAGCACAAGTATAGATGAGAAGTGGTACCTTCCCATTTACTTCCTAAATATGCTTCCAAGTCACATTACATTTGAAGCCACCTATTCACCCCTGTGCGTAAGTCTGGCCCTGGAGGTGGTGATCTTGATAACATTATTCAACCTTCTTATCACCACTGCCATATTAAATATTGACTCGTGTGTCTTTCCATGGTTCATAGGCATCCTACTACAACTTATAGTCAGGAATTCCAAGTTGGAATTTTGGTTTTGTTAGTTACCAGCCATGTGACCTTGGGGAAGTCGTTTATCTTCCCTGAACCTCGTGTTATAATCTGTACTTGAAATCATTCATATCTTCAGAAAACATGCATCTTCAGAGAAATATTTGTGGAGAATTGTCTAGAAGATAGCCAGTTCGTTTCTCTGACTCTGGAGTAGTAAATTAGTTTAGTCTCCCTGCAAGACAGCCATAGTCTAATGAATTTGGCTTCTAGATCACAAGATTGTAGAGGTTCTGTGGCCACATAAAATCTCAGTGGCGGGGCTTCCCTGGTGGCGCAGTGGTTGAGAGTCCGCCTGCCGATGCAGGGGACACGGGTTCGTGCCCCGGTCTGGGAGGATCCCGCATGCCGCGGAGCGGCTGGGCCTGTGAGCCGTGGCCGCTGGGTCTGTGTGTCTGGAGCCTGTGGTCCGCAACGGGAGAGGCCGCAACAGTGAGAGGCCCGCATACGGGGGAAAAAAAAAAAATCTCAGTGGCAAATAGTGCTACAGTTGGGTGGCAATGTCCACTGTGGGTCCTGGTAGGAAAGATAGCTGCGCGTGTGCCGTATTTGTGCCAGCCCAGCTCTGAATGCTGGAAAGTCAATCCTTAGATTAAGTCAGACCATCACAATGCTCTGTACCTGGATGATTTGTTTTGGTTTCTTAAGGTTTGGTTTTACTAAATGTTCCCTGACCATTAGGATTCATCAGTGGTTGTTGAAAAGCCAGTTCTTTGAAACTTCTTGGATTTATTTGCTCAGATGTTCTTAAGACATTGTTGCATGGCATTGTCTTTCAGAAAACTCACAGAAGATACTTATCTAGGATTTCAGTACTTTGAGTAATTACGATTCTCCTGAACCAGTTTGTCATTAATTCATTACATAAATATTTATTGAGTGTCCACTATAAGGAACACATTATCCTACACATTATCTAAAAGATCTAGTAGATGCTGTGACCCTTGTCACTGCTTATGTTTTCCGCTTTTCTAGGAAGCTCACGTCCAGATCTGTGACCCCTATCTAGAAAATGTATAGGACTTAACAATGTGCATTTATGTAATTCTCGTTTCTGGCTGTAACTCACCTTTTTGACCCTTATTTTTCCTCTTTGCCCCATTTTCTCTTTTGTTTTTTAAAAGTTTTATTGTGTTTTATCATGTGTATATGCTATAAATCATTTTATAAAAAGGTAAAGCATAAACAAATCAATGTCTAAATCTTTTAAAAATAAGGTTGGAGCTCTACTGTTTCCCTATTAACGTAGATAGTAAATGAGTTATAATGTGTGTAAAAAGTTGGGAACTGTGCACAGTCTTCCCCCATGAAGTTCTATCTGAATTAAATAATTATAAATAAGAGCAGCTGTGATCAGATTTGCAGTTTCATTTTCCGTATTTGTCTTGCCCAGTGCTGAAAATAAAGGGATTTAAAAATTTCTTACCTCATGGTGTTGGATCAAGAAAAGCTTGACATCACTGGCTCAGTATTTGATGCTAGAAGTTGAGGTCCTTACGGGAAACCATTTGAAACGTGGCCAGCGTGAACCCATCTAAGCATGTCATTCTGAGGCATGGTATCTGCTTGTGGACTGTGTTTATTTACATTCTCCAAATTATCCATCCAGTGATCTTTCTTTCTCCTGTGGCTCCTGGTGCAGACATTTTATTATACATATTTCAGTGTCTAGAGAATTTCAGTCTTGTGTTCTGCTTGTTCACTTGCTATCAGCTGTGTGAGGTGAAGAAAGAAACCCCTATCAGCACATACTGTAGGCCTGATGCCTAAAATCTGCATGACATGCTCAAAGTCTGTGAGCCAACTTGGACTGGATGTTATAGTTCTAGTTTTTTGTTGAGGGAGGGTTTCGCCTGCCCCCTTTTTAGTAAATCCTGAGAAGCAATGAAGAAAAATCAACAGCGTTAAGTGTGTGTGCTCCCCTCAGGAGACAAAGAACTGCCTGTCTGTATGCATGTATACGTCTGTGTATACAAAAAGCATACGTTCAAGACACAAAAGCAAAAGTTGACGACGATGTCTAAACAAGAAAAACATCTTGGAGCTTCTCACTTTTTATATCACCTGGGGCAAACATTTTGTCTCTTTTTTCAAAAAAAAACTGTGCAGTCATTTTGGATGGGGAAGAAGTTAGACCACCAAGCTGACACCTAGTAGCAGAATATTAATAAGCTGCATTAGGCCAAAATACTCAGTTAGTTTTCCACTCTTTACAAAAAATTCCATGCAGTTGACAAGGTTATGAGTGGTCATTATCTTGCTTTAATGTTTTGTCCGGAACGGCGTGGTTCTGGGAACTCAGTGACCTGAACATTGCCTTCCATAACATTTCATTAATAATGAGCATAGGTGGGCTTCCCTGGTGGTGCAGTGTTTGAGAATCTGCCTGCCAATGCAGGGTACACGGGTTCGAGCCCTGGTCTGGGAAGATCCCACATGCCACGGAGCAACTGGGCCCGTGAGCCACAACTACTGAGCCTGCGCGTCTGGAGCCTATGCTCCACAACAAGAGAGGCCACGATAGTGAGAGGCCCGCGCACCTAGATGAAGAGTGGCCCCTGCTCGCCGCAACTAGAGAAAGCCCTCACACAGCAACGAAGACCCAACACAGGCAAAAATAAATTAAAAAACAAAAATCCATTAGAATAATGAGCATAGGTGCACATGGGTGTCTTAAAAATACTAGCCCTTTATAGTAATTCTTGTTCATGTACCGGGACAGAGGTTTAGGTTTGGCTTCTAGTTGTCATTTATAGTACATCTGTTTCTCTGTGTACACAGGTACATGCAAACACACATACACACATATATACACATTTTTGTACACGTGTATGTCATCAGTGACGGCAGTCTAAGGTTGCCTATCTGTAACCTACACTGGAATTATTAGCAAACCATTATGTTTGGTGCTATGTGTTTCAGTGATTCACCAACATTCATTGTGCATCACAAATGCCAGACGTTGTGCTAACCAGCAAAATAGAAAGTAATAAAACAGGGACTCTCAAATAGCCCATGATCTGCTGTGGAGACAGACATGTTAATAGATTAAACTCAGTATAAATTATACAGCTGTTTGAATTGATTATATATAAAAGAAACCCCAAAATAATATTGGCTTAAGCACATAAAGGAGTTACTCTCTCACCAAAAAAAAAAAAAAAAAACCAAAAAAGAGTCAAGATGTAACCAGTCCAAGTGGGGTTCCAGAACCAGGCTCTTTCTCTCTCTCTGCTCAGCCATCCTTCCATTCTCAAGACTATCTCATTTTTTAAGAAAGCCACTGGAGCCAACAGAAGGCTGGCAGGCAAAAGGGACCCTCCCCAACTAAGTCAGCTTCTTGTAAGCAGCCTTCCCAGAAGTCCCACATAACTCTCCCACTTTTATTTCACTAATTACAACTTGGTGACATAGCCAATGAGAATACTAAATAAAATTGGAGTTCTGTTACTGAGAAAAATAGGATAGATGGGTTTTAGGTGACAATTAGTACTCTCTGCTACATGGAATTATGAACAAAAGGCTGAGGAAGTATTGACCATTAAAGTACATAATTCTGGAATCTGAAAAAGGCTTTTTTGAGGAGACACTTAATTTGGAATTTGAAGGATGAATAGGAGTTTGCCAAATAAAGAATTGGGAAAGAGCACTCCAGGCAGAAATAATATCATGTGTAAAGGCACAGAGGAGTCTGGCATTGCACCTGCCAACTAAGCCATTTCTGTATTTCTTTTTATTTTTTCTCTATTGTTAATGATAACTCTTTAAGTGATAGTTTAACTGATTTTTAATGAATAGTTTTTCAAGTTCAACAGGTTGAGACATGTCCACAATGATTTTCCTGATATAACTGCAAATAATTTTCCACTTGGACCAAAATAAGAACATTTTATCTGATGACAAAATATTCCACATCTTAAAAATAATTGAGTTAAAATATTTTGGCATTTTAAAAGGGAATTGATACAGAAAGAAAAAATATCTGTTGTGTCAGGGAGATGTTTGTCTTTTCAATTCTGAAGTTAAACAAAGCCCAGTTAAAACTGACTTGGTTCATATCCTAGGGTCCATAAACCCACACTGGGAACACTAAGTTGGTGGTCTGGCCAAGTTAGCCCTAAAGTATGTCACCTTCTAGTTAGCTATTCCTAATATGACTGTTCCTTTGGATCTATGAAGCTGGATTATTCTTTTCTTAAAATGGCTTTGGAACCAAAGGAAATCTTTAGGATTAGAGAGAGATTTTCATGATTATCTCCTTTCTGGCTCCTTTAGCGATATCAGAGTCCATTAAAATTTTTCCAGAGAAAGTTAAATCCTTTGAAAAACTTGAACTTTCTTTAATTTTAGGAGTAAACCTACTCAGGTTTGAGATACCTGAGAGTATGAGTTCCCATGCCCACTGCCCTTCCACACAGCTGAGTATCTCATAAGAGTAAGGTCATCTCTCTTCAACACCAAACAAGAACAGTAGAGTCAATGATTCTTTGAATACTGCCTAAGTTAAGATTGCCATATTTTCTCAAAGGATTCAACCCTACTAAGGCAATCAGATGCTTTAGTCTTCTGATATCTTTTTATTGAGATAAAATTGACATTGTATTAGTTTTAGGTGTACAAAATAATGATTTTATATTTGTATATATTGTAAAATGATCACCACAATAAGTCAAGTTAATATCCGTCACCACACATAGTTACAGATCTTTTTTTCTTGTGATGAGAAATTTTAAGATCGACTTTCTTAGCAACTTTCAAATGTACAATGCATATAATAATTAATTATTAATTAATTATATTAATTAATTATAGTCACCATGCTGTACATTACATCACCATGATTTACTTATTTTGTACCTGGAAGTTTGTACCTTTTGACCACTTTCACCCATTTCACCCCCCTCAACCTCCACTTCTGGCAACCACCAATCTGTTCTCTGTATCTATGTGTTGTTTGTTTGTTTTTGGATACCACATATACATGAGGTTGTATGATATTTGTCTTTGTCTGACTTATTTCACTTGGCATAATGCCCTCAAGGTCCGTCCATATTGTTGCAAATAGCAGGATTTTCTTCTTTTTCAGATAGGTAGGTAGGTAGGTAGATAGATAGATAGAGATTATCCATTCATCTGTCAACTGACCCTTAGATTTTTTTCTATGTCTTGACTACTGTAAGTAATGCTGTGATGAAAATAGGGGTGCAGATATCCTTTCAAGATAGTGATTTTGTTTCTTTTGGACAAATACTCAGAAATGAAATTGCTGGTTCATATGATAGTTCTATTTTTAATTTTTTGAGGAACCTCCATACTGTTTTCCATAGGGGCTGCACCAATTTACATTCCCACCAACAGTGTGGGAGGGTTCCCTTTTCACCACAACCTCATGAACACTTGTTATTTGTTGTGTTTTTGATAATAGTCATTCTGACAGGTGTGAGGTGATATCTCATTGTGCTTTTGATATGCAGTTCCCTGATAATTAATGTTGTTGAGCATCTTTTTTATGTGTCTGTTGGCCTCTGGATGTCTTCTTTGGAAAAATGTCTGTTCAGGTCCTCTGCCCACTTTCTAATTGGGTTGTTTGGTTTATTTTCTCTTGAGTTGTATGAGTTCTTTATATCAATATATTTTGAATAGTAACCCCTTATCGAATATATGATTTACAAGTATTTCCTCCCACTCAGTCGGTGGTCTTTTCATTTTGTTTCTTTGTCTCCTTTGCTGTACATAAAGATTTTAGTTTGACGTAACCCACCCCCCTTGTTTATTTTTGCTTTTGTTGGCAAATCCAGTCTGATTTTTTTTTTTTTTTTTTTTTTGCCAGCTTTGGTTTTTGCATACTTTCTAATTAGCTAGTATCTAGGCATGACTAAAAGATGCAGTAAGCCTCACGGCAACACCTCCCTTTCATCTAGTTAAGTCTGACTCCTTATTCAGAATTCAGCTCAAAAGACTCCTCTTCAGGAAAATCTTCTGTGACCCTTCTAAACAGATCTACCCATACTTTAAGCTCTCAGAGTACCCCGTATCTGTGTTTTACAGCTTTCATCTAATTATCATTCTGCATGTGTGTGATGATTTGAGTAATATCTGCCTCCACCACTAGACTCTAAGTCCCATGAGGGTGGACCCATATGTACTAGAACTCACCACTGGATTGCTCCTAGAAGAGTGCCTGGCTCATAACAGGACTTCAGTCATGGTTGGATTCAATCACTGCATTTCACACTGTGCTTGGAATATAAGAATGAATGCAGAGTTGCTCAGCTCATGTGTGGGTTCATCTACAGATAAGAATTTTGAAAATAATTTCACTGCAGTTATAGAGAAGGACATCAAAGAAGCCAGCACATGCTGGGCTCTGCATGGACAAAGCTGACATGAATTCTGAAGTGGCCTCACTGTAACTTCTGAACATATTGAGACCGATTGCAGCTTGACCACAGTGAACGCCCAGAGGTGGAACCAACCCCCCTTCACTCTCCACTTAAGATTTGGGCACTGTGTTTTCCTGACATCTTTACATTTTAAAACAAGTACAGCTGCTGAAAGAGTTGTTGTTTTGTTATGTATTTTTAAAGATGCCTGTGTGCTTTTAGGGGAGAGGTACATGTTACCACATTTTTAAAATATTGCACATACATAACACAATAGTAAACAGTTGTATTTTTCATACTTTTGCCTAAACATGTGTTTGCAATTATTAGTTGAAGGTTGCAAAAAATGAAAATCCAGCCTCAGAGAGAGTTCATGTTAACAACCTTTTGAAAGACAGGATGGATTGTGGGGACATTGTGAAGATAAGCCCCTTCAAATGTCACTACACGTCTCATTTTATTTTGTCAAAGACAGTAGTTGAAGTAGTTTGAGAGTAGAATAAGTCTTTTGATATTAGATTTCACTAGAACTAAAGAGGTACAACCTGATTTAGTTTGGATTTGCATTTTTTTTTAACTTGAACGTTGGAAAGAAAAGATTAGGAATACAAATGAGTTTGCCCACATAATTGATGAAGGCTTGTGATTTTGTTAAGCCCGATTTGGATGAAGCACAAATGTTTTGTTAGATGTATTTAGAACTCGGCTACTTATTAGCTAAGTGCCCTTGGCAAGCTTCGTGACCTCCATGATTGTCTTGAGAATGAATGAGATGTGTGTCTTGTGCCTGGTACAGGACAGGGCCAGTCAGTAGCAGGCACTCACTGTTGGCTATCTCTGCTGCCCTCTGTGTCAATCCTCTCTTCCACCACACACATGCACGCTAACCTTGTTTTTGTCTGTTGGCTAATTGGGCTGTGCTGCATGGCATGTGGGATCTTATTTCCTGGACCAGGGATGCAACCCATGCCCCCTGCAGGGGAAGCACAGAGTCTTAACCATTGGACCACCAGGGAAGTCCCAGCAAATATTTGTTGAAGTCCTACCATTTTCCAAGCACTGTTCTAGTTGCTTGGAATACATCAATGAATCCAAAATACAAAACCCCACCCTTATGCATCTTACATTCTAAGGAACATATAGAACATAGAGATTATTCATAAAATTTTTCCTGCTACAGTTATCTCACACTTGTATTTTTTGTGATTTGGGTGAAGCATAATTATTGACATTGGGAATTATTTTTGAATTAAGGTTCCATTATGTTAATAGTTCAGGATCTTCCTCCCTCCCTCACCTTCTCCTCCTTCCCCCCTCCCTCCCATCTTTCTTTCTCTGTATATTTCCGTATATTTGGACTATGAAAATGTCTTTATCCACGCTACATTTTTTCCTTCTTAGCCTGATTCAAATTCCAGCTTAATTCAGTCCCTGTCATGGAAAGCATGTCTTAGCCTTCTGAAGGATGATAGGAGGATGATTTGGTGCTGATGGAGCTCACCATGGATCCCCCCATATCAGTAGGCACCTGGTTGAATTACACATCTCTCTTTCTTCTTAGATCGTTGGCTGCGATCACCAGCTGGGAAGCACCATCAAGGAAGATAACTGTGGCGTCTGCAACGGAGATGGGTCCACCTGCAGGCTGGTCCGAGGGCAATATAAATCCCAGCTCTCTGCAACCAAACGTAAGACACTCCAGAGATGGGGCAATTTCTGGGCCTTCTCCCTGGCTTGCAACTAGGGAATAACACCTCCATCAAAATGAAGACAAATCTGAAAATACTGTGGGAAGAGATTTATGTTCCTGTTTTGTGGATTAGTTTGGGTGAGACAAGTCAGGTCACCTGCTGCAACCCCAAGGAAGAAACCTTTGCTTTTGAGGCACATGAGGAGGGAACTAGACTTGGATCTAGATACACTCTGTGTGCAAGCATGAGCTTTGCCGCCCAGTGTGAGGACAAACTGCGTCCCGACCCCTAACTGATGCGTAGTCTGGTGGAATAGCAGAGAGAGGGAAGATGAGAACGAATGCTCTCCTACCACGGTGAAATCACGTGGTCTTCGTTTACAAGGTGACCTTTGGTCGGTGCTGATCACAGGTTTCTCCAGAATTAATGTTGGGCAGTGATTACGTGAAGCCATGTATTGACTGTTGTGCCCTAATCTCTCTATAGCAGCTGAATAAATGTGTGCCTGCTATACGTGTACATGCCGGGAACTTTACGTGATCATCTCATTTAATCCTTATAACAACCTTATAGCAAGGTACTGTTTATCCCCATGTTATGAGTGAGATAACTGAGGCTTAGCCAGATTATGTGGCTTGCTCAGAGTTATACAACTATGTCAGAGCCAAGACGTCAGCCCAGAGTCTGATTCCAGAGCTTAAGCACTTATTTGTTCCTCTGGACTGTCCCAAACCCCGCGGACTGTTTCCGTGGCGGGATATTTGTAAAGCAGTTACGTGGATTAGGCAAGGTACTTCAAATATCTACCCAGCTGGGTTCTGCTAGGGTAGATGGTATATGTTCTCAGGATACCTGACCCAACAACAGAGTCACCCGGGAATCCAGACCATTTTACCATCCACGCTTCTCTGTGACAATCACTGTTCTAGGCGCTGCAGCAAATGCAGATAGAAATAAAACAACCCTTGTAGTCAAGGCCGTGCATTTTTTTAGAATAATTTGACCTTGTTTGGCATGATATCTCAATTTTGCCTTTATCCAGAATGCTCCAATAGGTCCTTAATGAGGACCTCTTTGAACATGTCTACCCTGGCTTGGGAAATGAGAATGAATGTCTTTATTGACTGTGGTATTGTCCTCTTTACTTGTTGACTAGCTGGAGGAAAACACTCGACATATGGGGGATTTATGGCTTTAAATGGACTTGTAGGTCAAGAAGAAAAGACACTGTTTGCTGGAGAACATTCTGAGTAGTCAGGAAAAGGCAGCTCGCCAAATGGATGAAGCTCTGGGGAAGAAGAGGAGGCAGGAAGAAAGACTAGGAACATGTAAACACGTGAAACATCGGAGCTGCTAGCGTAGGGAACTCTCCCCATTCTACCACGCCTGCAGGCAGTAAAAAATGTTATTCTGAAGAAAAGCGAAAAAAAAAAAACCCGAGCAGAGAGAATGATGAAGGGTGAGGTAAGTTAGACATTGATGTAGTACATTCAGGTGAGATTTTTTTTTTTTTTCCTGTGGTTATGCATTGGTAGCTTTCCCTATTAGATGAAAAATTAAACAATTTAGAAGATGAAAACTAGAGGAGGATAGAGGCATAATTCTTCTGTAAATCTCTGAAGTCATGGCAGGATATTTGGGGGAAAAAAAGTTACATTTAAAAGGTCACTATGTGATTTTTTTTCAGTGTAGAATCTATTAAAGCCCTATAATATTTATTTAAAAAATAAAAACGAAAGGTCACTTTTATAGAGCTCTTTAAGGAATACTGAAGAGTCGAGGTCATTCTAATCATTTGTGCCACATAATTGAGTCAGTGTTCATTATCTAGGAATCTAGGGACTTCTGTTAGGCACAAAAAGAGATGACTGGCATTCGTGCAGTGACTGCTGTATGGCAGCTCGTTGGGGCGTGTTTTCATGGTGAGATTCCTTCGTTTATTCCCTCTCACGTCCCCTGCCTTGCTGTCCTCATAGAAAAGCCCAAACACTCTGCTCAGATAGATATTCCTCTTACCCTCCTGTTTAAAGGGTGATCTGGGTCCTTTGGGGCCTGAATCACTGGAACAAAGGCGGAGAAGCTCTGAAGGAAGAAACTAAAGCAAACTGAGAGCCATAAGTCAGTCTCTAGGTCTGCAGATAGATACCTCAATGAAAAGTGCTCTATTCAAACCAACAGTGGGTAGATTACATAATACACAACCCGATGATGATCCGTAATGACACAAGGCGATTGATTCATTTACCTTAGCACTGACGATGCCTCATGACAAAATGATTTATATCAGTAAAGCCCAGCATATGCACGCATCTCACCACAATCTATAGCAGATGCTGAACAGGATGCCTCACTTATGTTTTCTCCACCCCCAGAAGAACCTTCCACCCTGCATTTACAGACTGTGAGGTGACCCACAGGCAGGAAAGATTAGGCTGCTCTGCGGGGCCCAGTGTATGAGCCAGGTGAGCAGCTTTCCACCCGTGCAGGCCTGGAGGAGTTCTGCCAGCTCTCTCCCCTGCTCTCCGCCAAAAAGCACTAGAAGCCAGCCACATGCGCTTTGCAAAGTCCTTATATTCATACTCCCCACATTGAACTCATTTTCTTCTGAACTTACGTTCAAGTTTTTCCCTTATGTTATCAAGCCTCGTGGGAACAAAGAAAAAATAGGAGAGTGGAGAAAGACTGTGGTGGAAAGTGCCCGAGGAAAAGGAGAAGTAGGAGAGACATAGCAAATGGGTGCCATTTGCTGGTGAATAAAAAAGAAGCCATCTTTGTATTAAAAGATATTATTATTGCCTAATACAAATGTAGAAAACAGAAATAGAGCTGGACCTAGGCACTCCTGCCCCCTTTTGAAGGAAAAGACTGTCCACTGAGAGCGTTCAGCCTTTCCATTTCTCCTGGTCACTTTGTTCTACTTCCCCAAGATGATGAAGAAAAGAATCAGATTTAGCTTACATTGACTTACTTTTGATTTTTTAAATGAAAGGCTCATTTTCTCACACATGTTATTGGCTTGTACCATATTATGTATTCTCCAGGTATACTCAGAATATACTTAGACCCAGAGTCAGCCTATATGGTATCAATCTGATGTCTCCAGCTTTGCAAACTTCTCAAATGTAGCTGCATGTATTGAAAATGCCTGGGTATCCAAAAGCTCTCCCTCTCTCTTCCTTGAGTGTCAAGGGCTAAACTAATTTATATCAAGATAAAGTGAAGCTTCTGATACCTAGCTTTCCTTCTCAGACTGTGCTTGTGCTGATTTATAATGGCTATGGGTAAACGTATTCCAGGTTTATCATTCTGGCTCAAAGATTTTGAGGTAAAGGCTGTTGATAATAAAACACATAACATATGAATGTTTTTAAAGAAAGCCCAAAACTCTAAAGAAATTTCCACCTTGCACCTGACCTCAGGCTATATTCACAAGCCACTCGTTCATTTGTTCAACAACAAATATTTCTTGGGTACCTGCTATGTGCTGAGGAACTGTTTTAGGTGCTGGAAACACAGGAAAGAGCAAAACAGAGAAAAATCCATTTTTCTTATGGGACTTTCATACTGGTGTTAGGGACAGACAAAAGGACGAAACAAATAAACAAAGTATATATGTGTCATGGGGTGGTAGGAATCATGGGAAAAAGGAAAGGGAGGGAAAAGAACCAGAGATAGAGATGAGCTGCCAGCCAAAGGTGTTGGAGGGGATTGCAATTTTAAATAGGTTACAAAGAAAAGACTCACTGATAAGATGGCATTTGAGCAAGGATCTGAGGGAGATACAGGTAGGGTACCACGCACAAGATAGGGGAAAGAAAATTCCAGGCAGAGAGATAAGCAAGTGCAAAGGTCCTGAGGTAGATGCATGCTTGACATTTTTCTTAAAGTGACTGAAGTAAAGTGAGTTTAAAGAAGACTAGAAGAAGTGATGAAGGTCAGAAGACTGTGAGGTGGGGTGAAGAATGGCACAGATACTGTACGATTTTGTAAGGATTTTGGCTTTTAGTCTGAATGAGGTGAGAAGTCACAGCAGAGGAATGACTTCATTTGATTCATTTTTTAAGAGTATCACTCTATATGCTCTGTTGAGAATAGACTATCGTGAGTGTAACTGTGGAAATAAGAAAAGCAGTCAAGAAGCCAGACCAAGAATGAGGAAGATTTGGACCATGGTAGTGTATCCCATTCTGTGTATAATGCATTTCTTTGAGTCCAAGACATCATTGATTGAAAGATGTGACATTATTTTATGCACCAATAAGAAAAAAAGCCTCCACTGCAATTAAGAAATTATGACACAATGCCTTCTAACCACTCAGGGATTTTACTTGGTAGTTATTAAAAGATCTACTTTAGTTTTTATTTTTTTAACATTGTTATTGGAGTATAATTGCTTTACAATAGTGTGTTAGTTTCTGCTTTATGACAAAGTGAATCAGCTATATGTATACATATATCCCCATATCTCCTCCCTCTTGCATGTCCCTCCCATTCTGCCTATCCCACCCCTCTAAGTAGACACAGAGCACCGAGCTGATCTCCCAATGCTATGGGACTGCTTCCCACTAGCTATCTATTTTACATTTGGTAGTGTATATATGTCCATGCCACTCTCTCACTTCATCCCAGCTTACCCTTCCCCCTCCCCCTGTCCTCAAGTCCATTCTCTGCATCTGCATCTTTATTCCTGTCCTGCCCCTAGGTTCTTCAGAAGAAAAAAAAGAAACCCTAGGTTCTTTTTTTAGATTCCATATATATGTGTTAGCATACGGTATTTGTTTCTCTCTTTCTGACTTACTTCACTCTGTATGACAGACTCTAGGTCCATCCACCTCACTACAAATAACTCAATTTGGTGTCTTTTTATGGCTGAGTAATATTCCATTATATATATGTGCCACATCTTCTTTATCCATTCATCTGTCAAGGGACACTTAGGTTGCTTCCATGTCCTGGCTACTGTAAATAGAGCTGCAATGAACATTGTGGTGCATGACTCTTTTTTAATTATGGCTTTCTCAGGGTATATGCCCAGTAAGTGGTGCTGGGAAAACTGGGCATCTATATGTAAAAGAATGAAATTAGAACACTCCCTAACACCATAACAAAAATAAGCTCAAAATGGATTAAAGACCTAAATGTAAGGCCAGACACTATAAAACTCTTAGAGGAAAACACAGGCAGAACACTCTATGACATAAATCACAGCAAGATCCTTTTTGACCCACCTCCTAGAGAAATGGAAATAAAAACAAAAATAAACAAATGAGATCTAGTGAAACTTAAAAGCTTTTGCACAGCAAAGGAAACCATCAACAAGATGAAAAGACAACCCTCAGAATGGGAGAAAATCTTTGCCAACAAAGCAACTGACAAAGGATTAGCCTCCAAAATATACAAGCAGCTCATGCAGCTCAATATCAAAAAAACAAACAACCCAATCCAAAAATGGGCAGAAGACCGAAATAGACATTTCTGCAAAGAAGATATAAGATTGCCAACAAGCACATGAAAGGATGCTCAACATCACTCATCATTAGAGAAATCCAAATGAAAACTGCAGTGAGGTATCACCTCACACCAGTCAGAATGGCTATCATCAAAAAATCTACACACAATAAATGCTGGAAAGGGTGTGGATAAAAGGGAACCCTCTGGCACTCTTGGTGGGAATGTAAATTGATGCACTATGGAGAACAGTATGGAGGTTCCTTAAAAAACTACAAATAGAACTACCATATGACCCAGCAATCCCACTACTGGGCATATACCGTGAGAAAACCATAATTCAAAAAGAGTCATGTACCACAATGTTCATTGCAGCTCTATCTACAATAGCCAGGACATGGAAGCAACCTAAGTGTCCATCGACAGATGAATGGATAAAGAAGATGTGGCACGTATATACAATGGAATATTACTCAGCCATAAAAAGAAACGAAATTGAGTTATTTGTAGTGAGGCGGATGGACCTAGAGTCTGTCATACAGAGTGAAGTAAGTCAGAAAGAGAAAAACAAATACTGTATGCTAACACATATATATGGAATCTTAAAAAAAAAAAAAAAAAGGTTCTGAAGAACCTAGGGGCAGGACAGGAATAAAGGTACAGATGCAGAGAATGGACTGGAGGACAGGGGGAGGGGGAAGGGTAAGCTGGGACGAAGTGAGAGAGTGGCATGGACATATATACACTACCAAATGTAAAATAGATAGCTAGTGGGAAGCAGCCACATAGCACAGGGAGATCAGAAGAAAGAGTGGACTAAGCCATGTTTGCATTAGTGATAAATGTGCCCCGCTGCTGAGACAAGACCCTTCTAAGTACTCAGTGTCCCATGAATTATTAAATTTTCCAGCCTAGCTGCTGGATAAAATACTATTCTCAGTCCTATATGTGTGGGTTCTATTTTGTGCGACCCTGTCTGTGTGGTTCTTTTCCTGACCTCATATTGGTTTTTCACATACATGTACTGATGAGTATGTTGGTGCTGCTAGACACCTAAAGGGAATACTCTTAAATCTCCAGAGTTGTCTCTGTGTCCTTCTGTCCTCTCTGGACACAGAGAATAACCTGTCCTTCAAACTCTAGTCACTCTGATCTCTGGACCCTTACCTTTGTCTCCTCAACTCAGGCAATCCGCTGGGCTCTATCCAAGTTCCCACTTTCATGGATGGCCTAGGAGGTCTTTCAAGGCAGAAGACTGAGGCAATATTTGGGTTCATCTCATGTTTCCTGAATCTCAGGAATGACTGTCCTTCTTTGCTTTATATCTATCATCTTAAAAGCCCACCTTTCATATAATTTTTTCTGACTTTTTGATTGTTTCGGGTAGGAGATTAAGCCTAGGCCCTGTCTCTTCATCTTGACAGGAAGCAGAAGTCTTGATATTGGGTTCTTGATTCAGGTTTGCAATTATGTAGATGTAGCCTGCTTTGGGCTCCCACTTTGGGAACGTTGTTAAGCACTTCTTTTCTTTTTTTATTGAAGCATAGTTGATTTACAACGTTGTGCCAATCTCTGCTGTACAGCAAAGTGACTCGGTTATACACATATATATAAAAAACAATGTTACATGCCTCTGATTCCTCCTCTCCCTACAAGTGCCACAACCATTGGATTTCAAGAGATTAAATACTGTGTTGAACTATTGTCTTGGCATCTTCTCCCAAGCTGCTGACACCCATTTTGCAAGTTTGATGTATTGCCTGTTTGGAGGTTGGCACCTCTGCAGGCAAAGAAAACGATGACAGGATTACTACCTCTGCGAGAGAGAATATAAACGCTATTTATTGTGAGACACATTCTGAGTTTATATATGTAAAAACGTGAAAGGTTGTTGCTCTCAAAATCGATGAAATATAGTATGTTGACTCTAGGGACAGTAGGACTTTCTAAGTGATTAGAGGTAAAGGTGAAGTCAAGGGTGATTCCAAGGTTTTTGGCCTAGGAAACTGTAAGGATGAAGTTCCTCAACTGTAGAGGAGGCTGCACCTTCTTTGGCCTGTCCAGTATGCATCCTCCAGTGTGCAAGGCTGATAAACAATGCAGTGGGGGGGTTGAAGAACTCAAATTCTCAATTTCACATTAGTTTATTGGATATATTTTAAGAGTAATAAAGTTGTCATGAAGAGAAAAAATATACCATTCAAACCTCCTCAAGATTGGCAGACTACATTTTTATTGAACTGTAGTTGATTTACAATGTTGTGTTACTTTCTGGTGTACAGCAAACTGATTCAGATATAGATAGATATATACACATAGACATACACACACACATATATTCTTAGTTATATATATACACATATATTTTTTTCAGATTATGTATATAATATATATGTATACATATTCTTTTCCATTATGGCTTATTACAGGATATTTAATGTAGTTCCCTGTGCTACACAGTAGGACCTTGTTATTTATAGATTTTATACATAGTACTTTGTATCAGCTAATACCAGACTCCTGATATATCCCTTCCCCACACCCCCTTTCCCCTTTGTAACCATAAGTTTGTTTGCTACGTCTGTGAGTCTGTTTCTGTTTTGTAAATAAGTTCATTTGTATCATATTTTAGATTCCACATATAAGGGTTATCATATGGTATTTGTCTTTCTGTCTGACTTACTTCACTTAGTGTGATAACCTCTCGGTCCATCCATGTTGCTGCAAATGGCATTATTTCCTTATTTTATGGCTGAGTAGTATTCCACTGTGTGTGTGTGTATGTGTGTGTGTGTGTGTGTGTGTATTCCACATCTTCTTTATCCATTCATCTGTCAGTGGACATTTAAGTTGCTTCCATGGGAAAACTATTTTTATATGTACCCAACTGTATTAACAATGGCTGTTTCAGGACTTCCCTAGTGTGGCAGTGGTTAATAATCCGATTGCTAATGCAGGGCACACGGGTTCAAGCCCTGATCCGGGAAGATCCCACATGCCGTGGAGCAACTAAGCACATGTGCCACAACTACTGAGCCTGCACTCTAGAGCCCGTGAGCAACAACTACGGAAGCCCACGCACCTAGAGCCCGTGCTCTGCAACAAGACACGCCACCACAATGAGAAGCCCATGCACCACAACAAAGACCAAAAGCAGCCAAAACTAAATAAATAAATTTATGTTTTTTAAAGGCACTTTCATTTTAAAAATAATAAGATTAAGTATCAGCCTCATAGGCTTAGAGAGAAGAGTCTTTAAAAACATGAACTTACCAACAGATCTAAAAATAAGATAAACTCAAATACAAGAATACAAAATCCTATCTTTTCAAAAATTATTATTGTCATTTTTCTCTGATACAGCAATAAATCACACTAATCCACATATGACATAATTAAAAACAAATGTAAGCAGAAGCAAGAAGAACTACAATCCTGCAGCCTGTGGAACAAAAACCACATTCACAGAAACATAGACAAGATGAAAAGGCAGAGGGCTATGTACCAGACGAAGGAACAAGATAAAACCCCAGAAAAACACCTAAATGAAGTGGAGATAGGCAACCTTCCAGAAAAAGAATTCAGAATAATGATAGTGAAGATGATCCAGGACCTCGGAAAAAGAAAGGAGGCAAAGATCGAGAAGATGCAAGAAATGTTTAACAAAGACCTGGAAATTAAAGAACAAACGAACAGAGATGAACAATACAATAACTGAAATGAAAACTACACTAGAAGGAATCAATAGCAGAGTAACTGAGGCAGAAGAACGGATAAGTGACCTGGAAGACAGAATGGTGGCGTTCACTGCTGTGGAACAGAATAAAGAAAAAAGAATGAAAAGAAATGAAGACAGCCTAACAGACCTCTGGGACAACATTAAATGCAACAGCATTCACATTATAAGGATCCCAGAAGGAGAAGAGAGAGAGAAAGGACCACAGAAAATATTTGAAGAGATTTTAGTCGAAAACTTCTCTAACATGCGAAAGGAAATAGAGCCACCCAAGTCCAGGAAGTGCAGAGAGTCCCATACAGGATAAACCCAAGGAGAAACATGCCGAGACACATAGTAATCAAATTGGCAAAAATTAAAGACAAAGAAAAAATATTAAAAGCAGCAAGGGAAAAACAACAAATAACATGCAAGGGAATTCCCATAAGGTTAACAGCTGATTTCTCAGCAGAAACTCTACAAGCCGGAAGGGAGCGGCATGATATACTTAAAGTGATGAAAGTGAAGAACCTACAACCAAGATTACTCTAACTGGCAGGGATCTCATTCAGATTCGATGGAGAAATCAAAAATTTTACAGACAAGCAAAAGCTAAGAGAATTTAGCACCACCAAACCAGCTCTACAACAAATGCTAAAGGAACTTCTCTAAGTGGGAAACACAAGAGAAGAAAAGGACCTACAAAAACAAACCCCAAACAATTAAGAAAATGGTAATAGAAGCATACATATTGATAATTACCCTAAACATGAATGGATTAAATGCTCCAACCAAAAGACACAGGCTTGCTGAATGGTTACAAGAACAAGATGCATATATATGCTGTCTGCGAGAGACCCACTTCAGACCTAGGGACACATTCAGACTGAAAGTGAGGGGATGGTAAAAGATATTCCAAGCAAATGGAAATCAAAAGAAAGCTGGAGTAGCAATACTCATATCAGATAAAATAGACTTTAAAATAAAGAATGTTACAAGAGACAAGGAAGGACACTACATAATGATCAAGGGATCAATCCAAGAAGAAGATATAACACTTATAAATATATATGCACCCAACATAGGAGCACCTCAATGCATAAGGCAACTGCTAACAGCTATAAAAAAGGAAATCAACAGTAACACAATAATAGTGGGGAATTTGAACACCTCACTAACACCAATGGACAGATCACCCAAAATGAAAATAAATAAGGAAACAGAAGCGTTAAATGACACAATAGACCAGATAGATTTAATTGTTATTTATAGGACATTCCATCCAAAAACAACGGGTTACACGTTCTTCTTACGTACACACAGAACATTCTTCAGGATCACATCTTGGGTCACAAATCAAACCTCAGTAAATTTAAGAAAATTGAAATCATATCAAGCATCTTTCTGACCACAATGCTATGAGATTAGAAATGAATTACAGGGAAAAAAACTTAAAAAACACAAACACATGGAGGCTAAACAATACATTACTAAATAACCAAGAGATCACTGAATAATCAAAGAGGAAATCAAAAAATACATAGAGACAAATGGCAATGAAAACACGACGATCCAAAACCTATGGGATGCAGCAAAAGCAGTTCTAAGAGGGAAATTTATAGCTATTCAAGCCTACCTCAAAAACAAGAAAAATCTGGAATAAACAATCTAACCTCACACCTAAAGGAACCAGAGAAAGAAGAACAAACAAAATCCAAAGGTAGCAGAAGGAAAGAAATTGTAAAGATCAGAGAAGAAATAAATGAAATAGAAACAAAGAAAAGAATAGCAAAGATCAATAAAACTAAAAGCTGGTTCTTTGAGAAGATAAATAAAATTGATAAACCATTAGCCAGACTCAGCAAGAAAAAGATAGAGAGAACTCAAATCAATAAAATTAGAAATGAAGTAGGAGAAGTTACAACAGACCGCGCAGAAATACAAAGCATCCTAAGAGACTACTACAAGCAGCTCTATGCCAATACAATGGACAACCTGGAAGAAATGGACAAATTCTTACAAAGGGATAACCTTCCAAGACTGAACAAGGAAGAAATAGAAAATATGAGCAGACAAATCACAAGCAATGAAATTGAAACTGTGATAAAAAATCTTCCAACAAACAAAAGTCCAGGACCAGATGGCTTCACAGGCGAATTCTATCAAACATTTAGAAAAGAGCTAACACCCATCCTTCTCAAACTCTTCCAGAAAATTGCAAAGGAAGGAACAGTCCCAAGCTCATTCTATGAGGTCACCATCACACTGATACTAAAACCAGACAAAATACTGCAAAAAAAGAAAATTACAGACCAATATCACTGATGAATATAGATGCAAAAATCCTCAACAAAATACTAGCAAACAGAATCCAACAACACATTAAAAGGATCATACACCATGACCAAGTGGGATTTATCCCAGGAATGCAAGGATTCTTCAATATACGCAAATCAATCAGTGTGATGCACCATATTAACAAACTGAAGAATAAAAACCATATGATCATCTCAATAGATGCAGAAAATGCTTTTGACAAATTCAACACCCATTTATGATAAAAACTCTCCAGAAAGTGGGCCTAGAGAAACCTACCTCAACATAATAAAGGCCATATGCGACAAACCCACAGCAAACATCACTCTCAATGGTGAAAAACTGAAAGCATTTCCTCTAAGATCAGGAAGAAGACAAGGATGTCCACTCTCACCACTGTTATTCAACATAGTTTTGGAAGTCCTAGCCACAGCAATCAGAGAAGAAACAGAAATAAAAGGAATACAAATTGGAAAAGAAGAAGTAAAACTGTCACTGTTTGTAGATGACATGATACTATACATAGAAAACTACTAGAGCTAATCAATGATTTTGGTAAAGTTGCAGGATACAAAATTAATGCATAGAAATCTCTTGCATTCCTATACACTAATGTTGAGAAATCTGATAGAGAAATTAAAGAAAGACTCCCGTTTACCATTGCAACAAAAAGAATAAAATACCTAGGAATAAATGTACCTAGGGAGACAAAAGACCTGTATGCAGAAAACTATAAGACACTAATGAAAGAAATTAAAGATGATACCAACAGGTGGAGAGATATACCATGTTCTTGGATTGGAAGAATCAATATTGTGAAAATGACTATACTACCCAAAGCAATCTACAGATTCAATGCAATCCCTATCAAATTACCAATGGCATTTTTTACAGAACTAGAACAAATAATCTTAAAATTTGTATGGAGACACAAAAGATCCCGAATAGCCAAAGCAGTCTTGAGGGAAAAAAATGGAGCTGGAGGAATCAGACTCCCTGACTTCAGACTGTACTATAAAGCTGCAGTAATCAAGACAATATGGTACTGGCACAGAAACAGAAACACAGATCAATGGAACAAGATAGAAAGCCCAGAGATAAACCCACACACACACCTATGGTCAACTAATCTATGACACAGGAGGCAAGGATATACAATGGAGAAAAGACAGTCTCTTCAATAAGTGGTGTTGGGAAAACTGGACAGCTATGTTTAAAAGAATAAAATTAGAACACTCCCTAACACCATACACAAAAGTACACTCAAAATGGATTCGAGACCTAAATGTAAGACTGGACACTGTAAAACTCTTAGAGGAAAACAGGAAGAACACTCTTTGACATAAAACACAGCAAGATCTTTTTTGATCCACCTCCTAGATTAATGGAAATAAAAACAAAAATAAACAAATGGGACCTAATGAAACTTAAAAGCTTTTGCACAGCAAAGGAAACCATAAACAAGACAAAAAGACAACCCTCAGAATGGGAGAAAATATTTGCAAATGAATCAACAGACAAAGGATTAATCTCCAAAATATATAAACAGCTCATGCAGCTCAATATTAAAAAAAAAAAACCAATCCAAAAATGGGCAGAAGTCCTAAACATACATTTCTCCAAAGAAAATATACAGATGGCCAAGAAGCACATGAAATGCTGCTCAACATCACTAATTATTAGAGAAATGCAAATCAAAACTACAGTGAGGTATCACCTCACACCAGTTAGAATGGGTATCATCAGAAAATCTACAAACAACTAATGCTGGAGAGGGTGTGGAAAAAAGGGAATCCTCTCGCACTGTTGAGGGAATTTAAATTGATACAGCCACTATGGAGAACAGTATGGAGGTTCCTTAAAAATCTAAAAATAGCATTACCATATGATCCAGCAATCACACTACTGGGCATATACCCAGAGAAAACCATAATTCAGAAAGGCACATGGGGCTTCCCTGGTGGTGCAGTGGTTGAGAGTCTGCCTGCCGATGCAGGGGACACGGGTTCGTGCCCCGGTCCGGGAAGATCCCACGTGCCGTGGAGCGGCTGGGCCCGTTAGCCATGGCTGCTGAGCCTGTGCGTCCGGACCCTGTGCTCTGCAACGGGAGAGGCCACAGCAGTGAGAGGACCGTGTACTGCAAAAAAAAAAAAAAAAAAAAAAAAGGCACCTGCACCCCAGTGTTCATTGCAGCACTCTTTACAATAGCAAGGTCATGGAAGCAAGCTAAATGCCCATTGACAGACAAATGGATAAAGAAGATGTGGTACATATGTACAGTGGAATACTACTCAGCCATATAAAGGAAGGAAATTGAGTCATTTGTTGAGACGTGGATGGATCTAGAGACTGTCATACAGAGTGAAGTAAGTCAGAAAGAGAAAAACAAATATCGTATATTAACACATCTATGTGGAACCTAGAAAAATGGTACAGATGAACCGGTTTGCAGGGCAGAAATTGAGACACATATAGAGACAGATATAGAGAACAAACGTATGGACACCATGGGGGGAAAGGGGCGCGGTGTGGTGGTGGTGGTGTGATGAATTGGGCAATTGGGATTGACATATATACACTGATGTATATAAAATTGATGACTGATAAGAACCTGCTGTATTAAAATACATATATATATTATTCAAGTCAAAAAATCCATTAAAAAAATTAATAGACTGGACTGTATAAAAAATTGAAGAAAAGTAAAATCAAAGAGCATCCCATCCCCTTGTCAAAAAAAACCCACCAAATCTAAAATGTTTATAGAAAGTTGTGGAATATATATACACCTGTAGATTTTTTGAGGAAATCTTTTAGGTACAATCCTTGAGTACAGTGTTCTTGAGAAAGAGCTTTTGTATCCCATATATGTGAAATGGCAGAATTTATGATTCCCATGGAAAGTTTGTCCATTTAACTGAGAAAGGGGTTATCTAATTTCTGAAGCAGGTCTTTCAGAATTGTTGATTAATAACCTTTAAATATATTTTGATGATTGGCATCATGGTTCTGTCAAGAAAGCCAGAATAGATTAGAGCAGATTCATTTGAACATAGTGCAGTGTGCCTTTATTGGAAGGTTACCCAAGGAATGCACAACACGGTGAGAGAGAATGTAGCCACCTGCCTTGCCAGCCATACCAACTAAATTAATCATTGAGAAGGCAGGTGATGAAACCAGCCCTCTCAAACATTCTCCAGTGTCTATTTTTAACCATTTTTTAAATTGAAGTATAGTTAATTTACAATGTTGTCTTAGTTTCAGGCATACAGCAAAGTGATTCAGTTACACATGTACACATATTCTTCTTCAGATTCTTTTCCATTATAAGTTATTACAAGGTATTGAATATAGTTCCCTGTGCTATACAGTAGGTCCTTGTTGTTTATTTTATATATAGTAATGTATATATGTTAATCCCAAACTCCTAATTTATCTATTCCCCACCTCCGACCCCCCTTACCCCCTTTGGTAACCATAAGTTTGTTTTCTATGTCTGTGAGTCTATTTCTGTTTTGTAAATAAGTTCATTTGTATCATTTTTTTAGATACCACATATAAGTGGTATCACATGATATTTGTCTGACTTACTTCGCTTAATATGATAATCTCTAGTTTCACCCATATTGCTACAAATGGCATTATTTCATTCTTGTTTATGGCTGTGTAACATTCCATTGTATACTGGAATCGTCTTTATCCATTCCTCTGTCGATGGGCATTTAAGTTGTTTCCATGTCTTGGCTACTGTAAATAGTGCTGCAATGAAGATTGGGGTGCATGTATCTTTTTGAATTATGGTTTTCTCCATATATATGCCCAGGAGTGGGATTGCTGGATCATATGGTAGCTCTATTTTTAGTTTTTTAAGGAACCTCCATACTGTTCTCCATAGTGGCTACACTAATTTACATTCCCACCAGCAGTGTAGGAGGGTTCCCTTTTTTCCATACCCTCTCTGTGCACAGTACTGTATTAAATGGCAAGTAGAAGAATCTTCCAACCCATCTCTAATCATTGAGAATTTATCATCAAATGAGCCAATTATTAATAAATCTACAGCTCAAAGACTGGCTTTTTATCAACATGCAGCAAATAAAAATATATATATTTTCCTCTCTTTCTGTTTGGCAAATGAAGAACACCATATCTTAAAGTATATTCTGAGACGTATCAGCTGGTATGAAAAGATGATACGTAAGAAAGTGTTTCCCTGGGTAAACACATTGGGAACACAGTTAAATAGAGGGAAGTGGATTTCTTTGTTTCAGGGATCTTAAGATATTAATTAATGTGCTTTGGAATTTCCATGATTGGGGTATAGTGTGTGGTATTTCCCTGCATATTTTATCTCAGGTCCCTATTTCAGGAACCATCTTGTAGGGCTGATGCTTTGTCTTCTTTGTCGCTGATTATGTGGTACTTAGTGTGAAGCCTGACACTAGAAGACACTCAAAAAAATATCTGTGGAATAAAATAATGAATTTGCTGCTTGCCTGATGACCTGCCAGTTGTCTATTAGCCCTTTATAGAACCACAGAAGAATAGGCTGTGACTCTTCCTACGTCTGGTGCCGTGTACTGCTGACTGTTCAGGTTGGCACCAGCCTAAGTTCTCTGTATTTCTCTTTGACTTGGCAAGTGCAGAGGCATCTGCAAATATTCCGTGCTTGCCTGGCCTGCTCTCTCCATCCTACCCTCTTCCCTCAACAACCTTGTAGGTTCCTCCCCATCTTCCTCGGGGAGTATACAAAGGCGACTGTGTCAGCCAAAAGCTTGCGTTAATGCCCCGGCTTGTGGAATGTGAGTCACTTCTCAGCAGAACAAGAGGGAGGCTGCCTGCGCCATGTGGGGGTCAGAAGCCCGCTGCTGAGCACTGCAGAGCCAAACAGAAAGCTTTCCTTCTACTTGCACTTTACTTGACCTGTGGATCAACAAAGACTTTCTATTTCTAGAAATCCCATTGTCTTAACAGCTTTGAATTGCTTTTGTAAACTTAAAAACCCATGTCTTTATACAAGGCATTTAAAGCTCTGTGAGCCCAGTCTGAACATTTGTTGTTCCTTTTCTGTATTCCCCTTACGTATTATGTTCTTCTATGCCACAAACACTTAGCTATCCGAAATTCAACCTTTTCTTTAACAATGCCTGACATTAAAAACAGCTAAAATGTTGTAGTGTGTATAGCATATTCAACATTGTAGAAAACTTGATAAATGTAACCTTTTAGGGAAGGAATTGAGAGCATATGATTCTAATTTCTCATTCAGCTGGCTATGTGCTAGGGGTCTTGGAGCGTTTAAAAAATAAACGGTGTTTCAGTTCCTATCCTTAAAGAGACTTGGAATAGAGAGATAAAATGATATTTACAAAATACTGTCTTCCATGCTGTACATCTATATATGGTATACATATCTATAGCCATACCTATATCTGTTCACAACAACATTATAAAGTAGGTGTTGCTTTCCCTGTTTTACGGAGAAACTAAGGATCAGAGAAGTTAAGGAACTTTTGAAATTCCTTTATTGAAATTAAGTTCTCCTAAAGACAGGATGTTAAGATTCAGAGAAATTGGCTAGCTTTGGGGATTCCTTTATTTAAATGAAATTCTTCCAGTGATAGGATGGTAATGTATAATATTAGAAAGATATGTGTGAAACAGAATTCCACAGAGCTTCTGAATATGCTGGTGAGTTTAAAAATAACTGGCTTTCCCTCGTCTTCTGGAATACCCCCCTGTTCTTTGACCTTGGGTTACTCATTATACTTCTCAGAGGCTTGATTTCTTCATCCTAAAATCGGGATGGTAGCATCCTCTTCGCCCATGTTACAAGTCTGGGGTGAAGGAATAAATAGTATATTTTAGGAGAAGTGAAACTCTTCAGTGCCATGTAAATATAACGTATTATTGTCACAAGTAGAGTTCTAAATAAAAATGCCTGTGATGTGTTTGGGATGTGTGTAATACACCTCTAATTTTTTAACAGATGTAGAATTGAGGACTGCTTCCACTGAATTATGCCTAAGTTTTCAAGTAGGATGAAAATTAAATAATTTTTAAAATAATCTCTAAATCAGTCAATTTTTTTTTTAATTTTCGAAATAAAGAGGGAGTGTCAGGGGAATGTTAATAACCATTTATGGGACATTCACTATATATAGTATTAGATGTAGACAGTGTAAAGCAGGGGCCCCCAACCACTGGGCCGCGGACTGGTACCGGTGCAAGGCCTGCTAGGAACCGGGCCGCACAGCAAGAAGTGAGCTGCAGGTGAACGAGCGAAGCTTCATCTGCCAATCCCCATCGCTCGCGTTACCGCTTAAACCTTTCTCCCCTCCCAGTGCCCGGCCATGGAAAAATTTTCTTCCATGAAACCAGTCCTTGGTGCCCAAAAGGTTCAGGACCACTGGTGTAAAGTATATTAAAGAACTGGAATGCATGATTTCTGGCCTAGAAAGTTTAAAAAATACAAATATATTCTCTTCTCTTTTTTTTTTAACATCTTTATTGGAGAATAATTGCTTTAAAATGTTGTGTTAGTTTCTGCTGTATAGCAAAGTGAATCAGCTATACGTATACATATATCCCCATATCCCCTCCCTCTTGCGTCTCCCTCCCATTCTCACTATCCCACCCCTCTAGGTGGTCAGAAAGCACCAGGCTGCTCTCCCTGTGCTATGTGGCTGCTTCCCACTAGCTATCTATTTTACATTTGGTAGTGTATATATGTCCATGCCACTCCCTCACTTCGTCCCAGCTTACCCTTCCCCCTCCCCGTGTCCTCTAGTCCATTCTCTACGTCTGTGGCTTTATTCCTGTCCTGCCCCTAGGTTCTTCCCAACCTTTTTCTTTTTTTTATATTCCATATATATGTGTTAGCATACAGTATTTGTTTCTTTCTGACGTACTTCACTCTGTATGACACACTCTAGGTCCATCCACCTCACTATAAATAACTCAATTTTGTTTCTTTTTATGGCTGAGTAATATTCCATTGTATATATGTGCCACATCTTCTTTATCCATTCATCTGTCGATGAACACTTAGGTTGTTTCCATGTCCTGGCTATTGTAAATAGAGCTGCAGTGAATATTGTGGTATATGACTCTTTTTAAATTATGGTTTTCTCACGGTATATGCCCAGTAGTGGGATTGCTGGGTCGTATGGTCGTTCTATTTTTAGTTTTTTAAGGAACCTCCATACTGTTCTCCATAGTGGCTGTATCAATTTACATTCCCACCAACAGTGCAAGAGGGTTCCCTTTTCTTCACACCCTCTCCAGGATTTATTGTGTGTAGAGTTTTTGATGATGGCCATTCTGACTGGTGTGAGGTGATACCTCACTGCAGTTTTGATTTGCATTTCTCTAATGATTAGTGATATTGAGCATCCTTTCATGTGTTTGTTGGCAATTTCTATACCTTTGGAGAAATGTCTATTTAGGTCTTCTGCCCATTTTTGGATTGGGTTTTTTTTTTTTTTTTTTTTATATTGAGCTGCATGAGCTGCTTGTATATTTTGGAGATTAATCCTTTGTCAGTTGCTTCATTTGCAAATATTTTCTTCCATTCTGAGGGTTGTCTTTTCATCTTGTTTATGGTTTCCTTTGATGTGCAAAAGCTTTTAAGTTTCATTAGGTCCCATTTGTTTATTTTTGGGTTTTTTTCCATTTCTCTAGGAGGTGGGTCAGAAAGGGTCTTGCTGTGATTTATGTCATAGAGTGTTCTGCCTGTGTTTTCCTCTAAGAGCTTTATAGTGTCTGGCCTTATATTTAGGTCTTTAATCCATTTTGAGTTTATTTTTTTTGTATGGTGTTAGGGAGTGTTCTAATCTCATTCTTTTACATCTAGCTGTCCAGTTTTCAGAGCACCACAATTGAAGAGCTGCCTTTTATCCATTGTGTATTCTTCCTCCTTTATTAAAGAAAAGGTGACCATATGTGCGTGGGTTTATCTCTGACTTTCTATCCTGTTCCATTGATCTATATTTGTGTTCTTGTTCCAGTACCATACTGTCTTGATTACTGTAGCTCTGTAGTATAGTCTGAAGTCCGGGAGCCTGATTCCTCCAGTTCTGTTTTTCTTTCTCAACATTGCTTTGACTCTTTGGGGTCTTTTGTGTTTCCATACAGATTGTGAAATTTTTTGTTCTAGTTCTGTGAAAAATGCCAGTGGTAGTTTGATAGGTATGGCATTGAATCTGTAGATTGCTTTGGGTAGTATAGTCATTTTCATAATGTTAATTCTTCCAATCCAAGGACATGGTATATTTCTCCATCTGTTTGTATCATCTTTCATTTCTTTCATCAGTGTCTTATAGTTTTCTGCATACAGGTCTTTTGTGTCCTTAGGTAGGTTTATTCCTGGGTATTTTATTTTTTTGTTGTAATGGTAAATGGGAATTTTTAATTTCTCTTCCAGATTTTTCGTCATCCGTGTATAGGAATGCAAAAGATTTCTGTGCATTAATTTTGTATTCTGCTACTCTACCAAATTCATTGATTAGCTCTAGCAGTTTTCTGGTAGCATCTTTAGGATTCTCTCTGTATAGTGTCATGTCATCTGCAAACAGTGACAGGTTTACTTCTTTTTTTCTGACTTGTATTCCTTTTATTTCTTTTTCTTCTCTGATTGCTGTGACTAAAACTTCCAAAACCATGTTGAATAATAGTGCTGAGAGTGGGCACCCTTGTTTTGTTCCTGATCTTAGTGCAAATTGTTTCAGTTTTTCCATTGAGAATGATGTTGGCTGTGGGATTGTCATATATGGCCTTTGTTATGTTGAGGTAAGTTCCCTCTATGCCTTCTTTCTGGAGGATTTTTATCATAAGTTGGTGTTGAATTTTGTCAAAAGCTTTTTCTGCATCTATTGAGATTGTCATGTGGTTTTTATCCTTCAATTTGTTAATATGGTGTATCACATTAATTGATTTGAGTATGTTGAAGAATCCTTGCATTCCTGGGATAAACCCCACTTGATCATGGTGTATGATCCTTTCAATGGGCTATTGGATTCTGTTTGCTAGTATTTTGAGGATTTTTGCATCTATGTTTATCAGTGATATTGGCCTATAGTTTTCCTTTTTTGTGACATCTTTGTCTGGTTTTGGTATTAGGGTAATGGTGGCCTCGTAAAATGAGTTTGAGAGTGTTCCTCCCTCTGCTATATTTTGGAAGAATTTGAGAAGGATAGGTGTTAGCTCTTCTCTAAAAGTTTGATAAAATTTGCCTGTGAAGCCATCTGGTCCTGGGCTTTTGTTTGTTGGAAGATTTTTAATCACAGTTTCAATTTCAGTGCTTGTGATTGGTCTGTTTATATTTCCTATTTCTTCCTGGTTCAGTCTCAGAAGGTTGTGCTTTTCTAAGAATTTACCCATTTCTTCCAGGTTGTCCATTTTATTGGCATAGAATTGCTTGTAGTAATCTCTCATGATCCTTTCTATTTCTGCAGTGTCAGTTGTTACTTCTCCTTTTCCATTTCTAATTCTATGGATTTGAGTCTTCTTTCTTTTTTTCTTGATGGGTCTGGCTAATTGTTTATCAATTTTGTTTATCTTCTCAAAGAACCAGCTTTTAGGGTTTCCCTGGTGGCGCAGTGGTTGAGAGTCCACCTGCCAATGCAGGGGACGTGGGTTTGTGCCCCGGTCCGGGAAGATCCCATGTGCTGCGGAGCAGCTGGGCCCGTGAGCCATGGCCGCTGAGCCTGTGTGTCCGGAGCCTGTGCTCCACAACGGGAGAGGCCACAACAGTGAGAGGCCCGCATACCGCAAAAAAAATAAATAAATAAAAAAGAACCAGCTTTTAGTTTTATTGGTCTTTGCTATGATTTCCTTCATTTCTTTTTCATTTACTTCTGATCTGATTTTTTTTGTTTTCTTTCCTTCTGCTAACTTTGGAGTTTTTTTGTTGCTCTTTCTCTAATTGCTTTAGGTGTAAGGTTAGGTTGTTTGTTTCAGATTTTTCTTGTTTCTTGAGGTAGGCTTGTATAGCTATAAACTTCTCTCTTAGAACTGCTTTTGCTTCCTCCCTTAGGTTTTTCGTCATCGTGTTTTCATTGTCATTTGTTTCTAGGTATTTTTTGATTTCCACTTTGATTTCTTCAGTGGTCTCTTGCTTATTTAGTAGCATATTGTTTACCCTCCATGTGTTTGTATTTTTTACAGATTTTTTTCCTGTAATTGATGTCTAGTCTCATAGCATTGTGGTCAGAAAAAATACTTGATATGATTTCAATTTTCTTAAATTTACTGAGGCTTAATTTGTGACCCAAGATATGATCTATCCTGGAGAATGTTCCATGAGCATTTGAGAAGGTAGTGTATTCTGCTGTTTTTGGATGGAGTGTCCTATAAACATCAGTTAAGTCCATCTTGTTTAATGTATCATTTAAAGCTTGTGTTTCCTTATTTATTTTCATTGATGATCTGTCCATTGGTGAAAGTGAGGTGTTAAAGTACCCTACTATGATTGTGTTACTGTCGATTTCCCCTTTTATGGCTGTTAGCATTTGCCTTATGCATTGAGGTGCTCCTATGTTGAGTGCATAAATATTTACAATCGTTATATCTTCTTCTTGGGTTGTTCCCTTGATCATTATGTCATGCCCTTTTTTGTCTCTTGTAATAGTCTTTATTTTAAAGTCTATTTTGTTTGATATGGGAATTGCTGCTCCAGTTTTCTTTCATTTTCCATTTGCATGGAATATCTTTTTCCATCCCCTCACTTTCAGTCTGCATGTGTCCCTGGGTCTGCAGTGGGTCTCTTGTAGACATCATATATACAGGTCTTGTTTTTATATCTATTCAGCCAGTCTGTGTCTTTTGGTTGGAGCATTTAATCCATTTACATTTAAGGTAATTATCGATATGTTCCTATTACCATTTTCCTATTTGTTTGGGTTTGTCTGTAAAGGTTTTAATTTCTCCTCGAATCTGAATGAGATCCTCGCTGGGTAGAGTAACCTTGGTTGTAGGTTCTTCCCTTTCATCACTTTTGCTATGTCCTTCCACTCCCTTCTGGCTTGCAGAGTTTTTGCTGAATGATCAGCTGTTAAGCTGAATCCCCTTAAGATTCCCTTGTATGTTATTTGTTGCTTTTCCCTCGCTGCTTTTAATATTTTTTCTTTGTATTTAATTTTTGATAGTTTGATTAATATGTGTCTTGGCGTGTTTCTCCTTGGATTTATACTGTATGGGACTCTCTGTGCTTCCTGGACTTGATTGGCTATTTCCTTTCCCGTGTTAGGGAAGTTTTCAACTATAATCTCTTCAAATATTTTCTCTGAAACTTTCTTTTTCACTTCTTCTCTAGGACCCGTATAATTCGAATGTTGGTATGTTTAATGTTGTCCCAGAGGTCTCTGAGACTACCCTCAAGTCTTTTCATTGTTTTTTCTTTATTCTGCTCTGTGGTTGTTATTTCTACTCTTTATCTTCCAGGTCACTTATTAGTTCTTCTGCCTTAGTTATTCTGCTCTTCATTCCTTCTAGAGAATTTTTAATTTCATTTACTGTGTTGTTCATCATTGTTTGTTTGCTCTTTAGTTCTTCTAGGTCCTTGTTAAACGTTTCTTGTATTTTCTCCATTCTGTTTCCAAGATTTTGAATCATCTTTACTATCATTACTCTGAATTCTCTTTCAGGTAGACTGACTATTTCCTTTTCATTTGTTTGCTCTCGTGGGTTTTTACTTTGCTCCTTCATCTGCTGTGTATTTCTCTGTCTTCTTAGTTTGCTCAACTTACTGTGTTTGGAGTCTCCTTTTCACAGGCTGCAGGTTCATAATTCCCGTTGTTTTGGGTGTCTGCCCCCAGTGGGTAAGGTTGGTTCAGTGGTTTGTGTAGGCTTCCTGGTGGAGGGGACTGGTGCCTGTGTTCTGGTGAATGAGGCTGGATGTTGTCTTTCTGATGGGCAGGACCGTGTCCGGTGGTGTGTTTTGGGGTGTCTGTGAACTTAGTATGATTTTAGGCAGCCTCTCTGCTAATGGGTGCGGTTGTGTTCCTGTCTTGCTAGTTGTTTGGCATGGGATGTCCAGCACTGGAGCTTGCTGGTCATTGAGTGGAGCTGGGTCTTAACATTGAGACAGAGATCTCTGGGAGAGCTCTCACTGATTGATATTACATGGGGCTGGGAGGTCTCTGGTGGTCCAATGTCCTGAACTCAGCTCTCCCTCCTCAGAGGCTCAGAGCTGACACCTGGTCGGAGCACCAAGACCCTTTTGGGAAGTCTGAGGTCTTCTGCTCACATTCAGTAGGTGTTCTGTAGGAGTTGTTCCATGTGTAGATGTATTTTTGATGTATTTGTTGGGAGGAAGGTGATCTCTATACATCTTACTCCTCCACCATCTTGAAAGTCCTCCTCAAATATTTGAGACATGCCCATCTTTTGGGTCCACCAACATAGGTGAAAGTAAAGTTGGAGTCTGAGTATCTGAAATCAGGCAGGACGCCGTCTTGGCAGGGCCAGAGGTTGTCTTCTATTCTTAACTGTCCTGCTCATCCAAGACAGTTACTTTGCTAGAGGGATATCCAGATTTTGTTATAATAAAGTCCTTCTTTGAGCATTAAAACTTATTTTCTTTTTGTAATTCTACACAGTTGCTCCAGTCTAGAGAAATCTGAGGATTTAAGATCGGGTTTTAAAATCAGAAATGAACACTTTCAAATTTTTTTTTTTTTTGTGGTATGTGGTCCTCTCACTGTTGTGGCCTCTCCCATTGCGGAGCACAGGCTCCGGACGCGCAGGCTCAGTGGCCATGGCTCACGGGCCTAGCCGCTCTGCGGCGTGTGGGATCTTCCCGGACCAGGGCACGAACCCATGTCCCCTGCATCAGCAGGCGGACTCTCAACCACTGTGCCACCAGGGAAGCCCAACAAATTCATTTTTAATGTATCAAAATTCATGTATTTTTTCGAAGTCCAGATCCCCCATGAGTTAGCCAGTGACCAACTTTTTCAGTATATTTTATTTTGAAGAAAGTGGAAATTTTGATTCCCACATATTGGTGTTCACATGGTAAACACTTTTTAAAAAGATTATTGTTTGGGAGTGTGTGTAAATCAGTGCATTTATATAGGAGATAATCAGTAATTTTGTATAAAATTATGTGCTTTAAGACTCTGCTTTGTTTCTCTCTAGTGGACGACACAGTGGTTGCTATTCCCTATGGAAGCAGACATATTCGCCTTGTCTTAAAAGGACCTGACCACTTGTGTAAGTAAACTCCGTTGTTGTCCTTTGGGTATTGGGAATTTTAGTCATTATTATTTATTTATTTATCGATTTATTACATCTTTATTAGAGTATAATTGCTTTACAATGGTGTGTTTCTGCTTTGTAACAAAGTGAATCAGTTATACATATACATCATTATTATTTATTTTTTGTTTCCAGAAAAGATTAAGATTTAGAAATACAAATCTTAATCCTGTCTCATAATATGGTATTTTGAATGCTTCTGTTTATCTTTTGGTTGCCTAGGAGACAGCAGAGACGTCTGTGGTAATTATCTCCAGCCAGTCATCCTGAAAGATACAAAATTAATGTTTCCAATAGGGTGTTCATGAGTTAAGCACATGTTTATGATTTTGTGAATATTATTTCTCATTCTGTCTCTTCTTCCTCTCCAGTCATTCTCAATGTTTTCCTTGCCTCACCTCTTTCTTTTTTCTTCTTCTTTTCAACCTTCCCTCCCTCTCCTTCATTCTTTCTCTTTTAATTCCTACTCTTAGGCTCCATTACTTTATCAATTCAGGGGAACACAGAAACTCCAAACAGCCTTAACCCTGTGGCATTTGAAGAGAACCATGTGATCTAGTTAAGCATCCCATGTCGTAAAGATAATGCAAGACCCTAACGTCTTGAAGATAGCTTTTGGAATTCAAGATTGAAGGGTAATCGTAACCCCAAAGAACAAATGGTAGCATGGTCCCACCAGAGTTTGTGCAAGAATTGATCTTCAGTCATGGCAAGCCAGCAGTACACAGCCACATCTTTTTTTTTTTATTACCATGTAGTGCTGTTTAGATGTAGACCTGTAAATTACAAGCAGAAAATTATAGACTATTAACCAGGGAAGGGGTAGGAGAGGATATGTTAGCTTTTTCTGCAAAATTCACTTTCACTGAAAGACTTCACTTCAGTTGGTCCCTCGAGCATTTCTGATCTCCTCCGCTATGATTTTTCCTAGGTTCCTCCAAAGCCATCTATCATGTTCTGCTCTCTCTTCCCTCCCACACACATGCCTAAGAAGCCAATTTAGGTAGCATGCATTATCTTTTGGCAATTGGATTATAAATGAAATCATTCCAAAAAGACAAACTGGAGGGAGACAAATTGGAGCCTGTGAAAGTTCAGATAGCCGACAGAAGCCTTTCTAAAAATAAAAATAAGTACATTTCATGGGAAAGGTGGGCTTTGAGAGTTCATGTGACATAAAGGAATAAGTAAAGTACAGTTCAGGCGAGGTCAAAAGATGCTGAGAAGCCACGTTATATGGATCCAAGTGCTTTTCTAACCCTGAACATCCCCCCAAAAATATATTGCTCATGTGTCAAAGGATGATATATGTGTGTACACTGTTACCATTCAAATGATTTGTTTTTCCTCTTAAGAATTGGACGGAATTAACTGCTGGTGTAACAACCTCCTTCAGAAACAGTATTTTTCTGCACAGTGAGAGGCTAAAATAAAACATCCAGACTAATGCATCACCAAGTGGGCGACTTACTCCTCATTGCAAAAGAAAGAACCCAAGGGAAGAGGTGTAAGAGGAAAATTCATTTTTATAAATGAATTAGTCTAGCCTCCCAGACTTACTTTATGATTATTATGAATTAGTAAAGAGGATTCATTTTTATAAATGAATTAGTCTAGCCTCCCGGACTTCCTAATTATGTGATCACTGAGAAGCTGAAGAATTGGCCTTGTTTGGTTTAATTGCTCTAAGGATTTGATAGGTAAAGTGTCAGATGATAGTCATAAATGATTAAAAGCAAAATGGAATCTGCTTTTTCCTTCAAAAGGCATACTGTTGGTAACATTTGTATAGCCAAGGAGGTTTCTATTTTTTTTTCTATTTTGTTTTTGTATTTGGAATATAACTCAGCAAAATGAATGTGTAAATAAATGATGCCTTGTTTCTCTGGCAACCCTTTTACCTTCACTCCCAGAAGCTGGCCCAGTATGGGACCAACCTCAGCAAGAGTTAAGGAGGGCCAAACGAGAAGAGTAGACCATCTGTCCAGGTCCAGCTCATCTTTAATCAGAAGTACCTGGGAGGTACTTCTGGGAGGCCTGGTGATAAAATTGAATCAGATACTCAGGCTTAGACCTCCAAGAGTTTTCCAAAACTAGGTTAATTTAATGTCCTGGAGATACTTCCACAAATGAGTGCAAATACATGGAAGGCAGCTCGAGGAGTGAAGGCTAGAGGAAGGAGATACAGAGATGCTACTGCCTTCCTCTGATGACAACCACTGTGGTTCTCCCACTCCAGCGTTCTCTCAATGTGCCTTTTATTCTGTGAGGTCCTCTCAGCCCTGGGACAGGGGAGGAAAGCCAGACCTACTCCCAGAGAAAGGCTACAGGACTTCATCTGAGGGGCATGGGCATTTAATTGGACACCAGCATTTTCTACCTGTTGGTATTCCTTCTAGTAGAGAACTTGAAGTAGACAACATCTAGAATAATTTCGTGCAAATACATTAGGTACCTTAGTGCCTCCAGAGACCTTAAAATTGTCCTTAACCCCAAAACCTCAATCTGTAAAACACATAAGAGGGGAGTCATTCTGATTGAATGTGGGTAGGAGACCCAGATCCCTACCCAGGCACCCCATCTTTCTGCTAAAGAACCCCTGCCCAAACCAAGGGTCCTTGTGCAAGTTTTACAAACCATCGTTAGACTTAGTCTGTCCGTCTTTCATCACACAGGAGGCAATTATTCTAAAATACTCAATCACATGAGAACTTAACCTACTTTGAAACATATATATCATAATTACCCTCATCCTCAGCACGCTCTGACTTCCTAAAACAAAAGATGCTTCCTAGGCTTTGTCATTGGGCAAATTCAGATCGGAGTGCTCCAGGGATCAAGTTCCTCTCTCTGTCTTGAGTTCTTGTGAAATATCATATATGGATATAAGACTGAGTGAAGTAATAAAAAGGATTTTAAAAAGAAAGAGAAGTAAAGAGGATAGTTAGTTCCCTGTCCTTAAGTCACTATAGTTTCTTTATTTTGAGCAATAGCACAATTCAATAAGTAACCAGAAAGTATAAATAAATACAAAGTAATACATGAATAGCAAGTCTCACAGTGAGTGCTGAAGGAACTCAGAGAGGCACCCTGGGCCTTATAGAGCAAAAGGGAAACTTCAGGGTATTCTAGACAGAGGGCCATAAAGCCTGAAATCAATAAGATATGTATGGGAGATGGTTTAGTCAAAAGAATAGGATTGTGATAAAGCAAGGTACCCAAAGGAAGTCATCCAGGGAATCAAAGATTTCTTGACAGGGAGCCCTGAATGCTTGGCTAATGAGTTTTAAAATAACTTCATTTGCTGCATAAATTCCTCTGTGATCCAGAGGTGCCCATATATTTTGTTTCTGTCACATTTCAATTATGTCAGCCATATAAAGAATAATACTTCTCCCTGACAAAGTTCTTTTGCTTGAGGTGTGCTTGCATGTGGTCTGTGGTAGCCCTGGGAACATCTTTCTCTCCTCTTCATGTGTTTGATTATGTAGATCTGGAAACCAAAACCCTCCAGGGGGCTAAAGGTGAAAACAGTCTCAGCTCTACAGGCATCTTTCTTGTGGACAATTCTAGTGTGGACTTCCAAAAATTTCCAGACAAAGAGATACTGAGAATGGCTGGACCACTTACAGCAGATTTCATTGTCAAGGTAAGCCCATTTAGGTACCTTGTTTTCGCGCTACCTCCAAACTGGTGTTACTTATAATCCCCTGAAGAGAGAGAGACTTTAGGTTTCGACATAGATTTGGAAAGCTTGTTATCCAGGAAATGTTTAATTCAAGGGTGTTGAGCTACATCCTAGACTTTATAAGAACATGCAAAAATTTTAAGGTTCTAGGAAAAAAAAAAAAAATATATATATATATATATATATATATTTGTGTGTGTATAAGTTAATAAAAAGACCCCACTCAAAAAGCCAACATATCATTAGTTGAGGGATATAAACTGTTTTTAAAACAACTTAGGATACAGTCGTTGACTCACATAAGGTATCTGCTGTCAAAGAGAAAGATTAATTAATGATCTATAGGCTTGATCATGCTTCCAGTTGCAAGGTTTTTTTCCCTCTTCTACTGGCAGCAATACCAAGTTGTTTCCTTCTGTCAGAGCTTCCCTACTCTTCAAGGTAATATAAAACACATTGCTGGAAGCAACATACATGTTCTGTAGGAAAAATGTACACACTAGAAGACCGTTTGGGAATACCAGTAAAAATAAAGCATATTTTTGCCTTCAGTAGGTCAGAAGGACCTGAAGGATTTCAGCTGTAAAGCTGTAGAACTTGTAATGTGTCCAGGACTCCATAAATTTTTCATCATAGGATCTGGAGCCAGAGGACATTTGATTTAAGCTAAGGCTTGATGATCCCATGGCAGCTGGAAGTAAGGATGCATGTTGGAAATGTGATAGGCAGTGAGGCTGCATGCAAGAAGGGTTCCAGAGTCCGTCCTCTGTCTCCATCTACATGGTAGCCCCTTTAATCCAGTCCAGATGCCAGTTACATGACCATGAACAAGAAGCCACAAACCGTCAGAGATAGCTCCCAATAGAAGTGATGTGGTAGGTAGTTAAATAATTTCAGTTGAACAAACAAATACAGTGAAAGAATGAGAGATGCTTTAATTTCTTGAAGCCCTTAGAATAAACCACTTTTACTAATTTCCCTAGTAATTTTCTAGAGTTAATACACATACTGAAAATATAGAATGGATTTCAAGCAATATCGTACATATTTGAACAGTTCACAGAATTGTCAAATGCATTTCATATGTCCAGCTGCCTTCTGCACATCACCCGTAGGTACAGTGAGCTCAGTGTCGCCAAAATTGGACTTGTCTAGCCCCAGAAACCTACTTCATCTTCTTTAATTCTTATCTTGTGGAACAATACACTATTTACCCAGTCAAATCAGAAACCTCTGATTCACACCAATTCCCTTCTCCTATACACCCCTAGTTAGACATTAAACTTTGTCAGCTCTACCTCCATACCATCTCTGAAGACTGTTCTTTCTTCTCCATCCTTGCCACCACTGTCTTAGGTTAGGTCTTTGAATTTCTCACCTGAACTAATGCGATGGGCTCTGAATTAGCTTCCCAGCCTCTGACCCATTGTCCATGTTACCTTCAGAGTGAGTTTTCCAAAAACCGGAGTGAGTTTCCCCTATTCGTGCTCCTGCGTTGCCCCTCACCTCCACTCATTGCTTTGGGATTAAAATGCAAATCCATAGCCCAGCATCTGTTACTCTCAATAATCTGGATTCTGTCTACCTTTCCAACCTCAGCTTTGACTTTTCCTCTCTGTTTCAGTCAACTGAATGACTGGCAAGTCCCCCAACATCTTGCACTCACATAACGCATTACCTTTGCGTAATGCTGTGTCCTCTGTCTGCGATGCTCTTATCTTTTCTTCCCCCATTTTCTTCACTAACTCATACTTGTACTTCAGGACTTTCTCCTTCCAGAAGCATTCTATGACTTGACCTCAAATTCCAGTTTCCATCACATCTCCCCTCTTCGTGTTCCTCAAGGGCAGGGGCAGAATCATATCTGTCTTCATATCTCTGTAAAAAACCTGACAAGTGCTGGATGAATAAGGGACTTTTACCACATGGCAGTTGCTGAAGTGGGACAGTTGTGACATCTTTATCCTTCCTGAAAGGACACTGAATCTGAGGGAAGTTGAGTGATGTGCCCTAGCTCACACCAGTGACAAGCCGGGACCAAAGATCATGTCTCTACTTCTGGCTCAAAACTCTTTTTAGTATTCTGTGTTGCTTCTAAGAGGGTATTTTTCCTTCTATGTATAAATGTACATATTAAAGGAAAAATGAACTTTGAGGAACTTTTTGATGCTTTTCTAGATTCTTAGCACCTGTAAGTATCTTCTTTCAGAAACAGGCTGAGCTATCATTTTACTGTCTTTTGCATTATATACTCTTTGGTGACCTAGGTTCAGGTGCAAATGAGAGGAGATTAAGGTTTCATTAGAAAATATCAGGATCAAATAAATGTAAAGTTATTCTAAAATAGATTATATAATTTTTAAATACTTTTACTCAAACTTGAAAATGAGCCAGATAATGTAAGGAGATACAGGGAAAAAGAAGAAAATTACCTTTTTTGCCAGTGATTTATAATAAAGCAACATTTTCTCCCTTAATTTTCCCTAGGAAATAGCTGAAAATGAAAGATTGTCATTTGCTTATTTGCCATCTTTCATGATTTAGGTGCTTAGAAATTATACACATAGTTTGTAATTCAGTTTTCAGTGTCATTCAAAGTATAATCTCTTTTGCATTATACATTAATTTAAGTAACAACTTCCTTTCTAAATGAAATGCATAGGGATCAGAATGGTCATTTATCAACATCTCCTTGGAAGTTTATTGCCAAAGTATCATTTTTGTTTATTTAAAAGGAAAAGACTTTTTTGCACGTAAGGAAGATTTTCTCACAGTGAGAATTCTTATATATTACAATTGGTTCCAAAATTATTTTTGGAATCTCTTTTCCTGGCCGCCTTTAAAAATGGACTAAACGCTCATCTTACCTCCTACGGGAACATGTCTTCCAAAAATTTGTACTTCATACACTGGCTATACATTTTTGGCAACGCTAGTGTAGAGGAGTAAAAAGGATAAACACTCTAGAATTTTGTATATTCTCCTACTTATTGGGGGTGTGACCTTGAGTATGTTGTTTCACCTCCTTGAGCCTATTTACTCATTTGAAAAATGGTAATAAAAGCTCCCCGCATAGAGCCTTTGTAAGGAATTGAATGAGATAGTGTGTATAAAAGCAAACAGAACCAAGTGACTTCCTTTCCATCTTTTTCAAATGCTTTAACTTCCGGTCAGACTTATCACGATACTCTGTCTACACAATGGCCGAAAACTGCTTCTCTGAAGATAGTCAGAGGCTGATTGATTTACAGAGGCTGATTGATTTACAAGTGGTACACCCAGGAACAGTTTGGCAGGTATAGCTCTAAGACACATAGAGGTGGGCATAGCCTGGCTGTGACACCTATAATCACATTCATTGTTAGGGGTGATTGGCTATTGGCTAGATGATTGTCTGGCTTAGCATACCCTTCTTCCCTTACCAAGCCACGTGTATCTTTTCTGAAGCTACTGACTCAGTGAAAGATAAGGACCTTCCCAGATTAGAAGAGGGTTTTTTTTGGTCATAGGCCAGTCTTCATTCGAACATTGAACTTAGCTCTACTTGTGAAAGCAGCTAAGGTATATTTATACATACTCCGTTCGTGCCCATTTTTAAAATTTAAGAAAGCCATATTAGCTGGAGAGAAAAGTGACTGATGAGTACCTAAGCCACCAAAGTAGCAGAAATACACAGCATAATAGTAAACCATCAGCGTATTCAAAGCTAAGAACACTGATTCACAATTCACGCACTGACAATCAGAGAGCAGTTCTTCCCTGTAACACATCCAGTCGACTCTAGTTTGCCCTGCCTAGCATCTTCGTCCTGACACATTGCTTCCACCTCTTTGTTCCTTAGCCAACATTACACTCATTATTTCCAAAGAAGCATCCCTGATCTACTGCCATACGCAAGGGCTTTGGGCAGTAAATCCATAACCAACATCTCTCATGCAACCCTGAGCCCAGGGCCTATGAGCTGAACTGCTGTATCTCCCAATATTGAGGGCTGGCATTTTAGGACGACTAGAAAACTCTATAGGAAGTGTAAAAGTAAAGTTGGGTGCTACCAACTTTTTTTTCATTATTTTTACTGAATAACCTCTAATCTTAGCATTTCCAACTGTTAACACAGTAGAAAATTGAAGTCTATGTTTTATTCCAATAATAACTAGCATTTTTATAAGCCCTTTCCGCTACACTATCCTGCCGAAAGCGATAACCTTCAAAGGAGGGTGAAAAGTACTTTTGGGTGAGGGCTGTGTTGTAACAATACTGTGTCTTTTCATAAAATTTATCAACATAATCAATTTTGTCAACAAGAAATGATTATTAACATCTTCAAGAAAACTGCAAGATGTATATAAAAAGATAACACTTCCAAGAATTTGTCACAAACAATAGTTTGCAATTCCAGAAGTGCTTGAAAGGACCGTGGTCAGTAAATAATTCATTTGGTTTTTTCATTCGTGCATTCATTTATTCAATTGTTCGGACACCTACTATGTGCTAAACATTGTAGATGATGCTGAAGGAAGAGCAATAAGCAAGATAAGTGGTACTTGCCTTCGTGGAGTTTACAGAATAAGGAAGAGAAAGGCAAGAGAGTAACGACTGTATCAATATTAAGTATTTGTAACCACCTAAATGCTAATAAGAAAGATATGATTATTGTTGCATATTCTTCAAAGCCCACAAAAGCATTTAAAAATATTTTTACAATTTTTTGATGATTTGCTATCACCATCTGCCACCAGAACAGCCCCAAATTAAAATATAGGAGACTGAGGCATTTAATAAACAGATTCCCCTCTTTTCCATTTTATTCCCTCCCTAGCAGGCATACTGATTTATTTCCACCATTTCCAAGCCTTCCCAAGTCACGACATCCCTGGCTGCCCTAAGAGCAGGTGACCAAGTTGAATACCATTGTGGGTCCGGGGGTCCCAGCTCAGTGACTCACAGTGGTAGGTCTGCCCACAGCTCCCTTTTGTCCACCTCTCCTCATGCCAGAGCAGCAACTTAACTGCCGGCAAGGCGGGTTGAGAGAACCCTGCCTGCCCGCTGCCCTGCCAGTCCTTCTGGGGCGAAAGTTTCTACGACATTCGAAAGAGAAAGGAACCCAGTTGGCGAACATCCCAAGGCTCACAAGTTACCCTCTTCCCCACTGAGAAGGAAAAGTATGGCATTTCATAGTGCTTCATCTGCAAGAGCCTATGTGTGCTTGATGTCTTTTGTCAGTTTGAAATCTCTCCTTGATTCCTTTGATTTTATGTGGACTTAAAACTTACCAGTTATCCAAGCACTTATTTGTACGCCCTGCAGCTCTACCATGACAGTGTGATCAACTTATGGAAAGTGACCAGTTTTGTCTTCTCCTTTACTTTCAATGTGAGAAGTTATTATATAGAGTTAGAAACACTGAACCATTATAATTATAGGAAGAAAAACTTGGTTTGGAACATTCTTTTTCCTTATTAACTTGAAGAGGTCAAAATTACATATGCCAGATGGTTTAGTTCCCTAAAACCAAATTCAAATGTGTCAAACTGAAGCTTTCAATGTACATTTGAGAACCAAAATCTGATGTTTGAGGAGTTAAGGTTTATGAAGCTCCAGACCTAATGATAAAAAGAGTCCCAGCAGCCCAGAATTAATAAAACCAGGAAAAAGGAACACGGTGGTTCATCTCTGTAAGCAACAATTTAGGCCATCAAAGTTAGGCATCCAGTTAGCCTCTTCTTTTTTTTTTTTTTAATATCTTTTCTACTCTAAAATGTAAATGTAAAATTAAGAAGATACTGAGAAGAGTTACAAGGATACCACTAAAGATAAACGTCTACATCTTCACAACAGCGATAGGATTGCTTGGTACCTAGAATGGCAGCTTTAGAGACAGGCAGACCTGCATTCAAATCCCTGCTCTGCTGTTTCCTTGCTGTGTTGCCTTGAGCTAGTCACTTAACCCCTGTGAGCCTCATTTTTTCATTGTAATGTAAATGTGGATGATAATGCAGAGTAGTTTTAAGATTCAATTTAATATAAATAAAATGTTCCCTGCACACGGTAGGAATGTAGTAAGTGCTGGTTGTTGCGGTAGTTGTAGCTGTTCTTATTAAAAGAAGGCAACTATTGAGAAGGGAGAAGCGGGAGTGCTTTCAGGGCGGAAGGAACCAAGCAAAATTATGAGATCAGAGATTTGGATACACCATAATTGGTTTCATCTGTTTGAAATAAGATGTCCGTGTTCTTTCCAGTCTCTTTTCAAATCTAGGCATAGAGTCTCTGCATTTGTGGTCATTGTGCATCATTTCATTGAACTCATTGAGAACAATATTCTTTCTAAGCTGCTCGTATTCTTTCCTTCAACACGGTATTTACTAACACTCCCTCTTGACGCTAAAACTCCTTGACATTCATGCCTTTCTCTTTGGGCATGTGGTGGTTTTCTTGGTAATTCCCAGGGAGCTGAAGAAAGGACCTGCTCCATTTTTTTCCTCTTTAAGCAGACCAGAAGATAAGCCGGACTCTGTAGATATTCTAGAACAAGGTTTCTCCAAGTATTTGGATGTCATATCCTCCTCATTTTGATTCCCGCACCCCCCTGCCAACACACACACGCTTTCTTAGGACTTAGTTTAATTTCTAGCATCCCGAAAGGGACCTCTGCAAAATAATCTGTCTCTCCAGATCTAAACAAATTTTCTGGTCTTTTTATTTTTAATGGAGCTTGTGTTCAAATGAGAGTCCTCTTCTAATAGCTTTCCAGCATGACAATCACACATCCCAAAAGAGCAATCGGCTTTTGTGAGCTTAAAAAAAAAAAAAAAAAAAAGCTTTCCAAAGAATGTGATTAATACTACCTCCCTCAGCAAGCAATTAGATATCCTGTATCTGACACACAGGACTGAAAAATATTAATCTGTAGGCCATGCTCCCTTTTTGTGAAAGACACTGTATTGCTTCAGCTGTTGTTGCTTTAAAGTAGGGAATTGTATCACTGTTTATTCTAATTAGGAGAGACCTGGATGCTCTGTGGGTCAGAATCCTAGCATAATATGAGATATTCTGTAGCTTTTCTCCTTTCTCCTTTGCAGCGCTTCCAGATTTTCTGAGGAACATTTCACATTCTTATCCAAATGCCAAAAACTGAGCTAGGGTTTAGCACCTGTTCCCTCGGTGTTCCTATTTCCGTCTGCACCCTAGGTATTTAATCCAGTTTTTAAACTCAGTAGCAAAAAAAAAAAAAGGCTATCTTTTTAAAAAAATCTGAAGCCCAAATCCATCAATTTCTTCTAGATAAAGGGGAGTTGGAACAGTGCTAAGACTTGAAAACATTAACGAAGACTTAGGCCACATGACTCTGCTGACTGTTGCTTCTCTAATTGCTGTGATGGAGTTGGAGCTGTCCATGGAACTTCCTTTAGTATAATAAATAGCCCGAGCCTCGCCCTTGCCCAACTGTCTAAATGTTGTAAGACGTCGTTCTGTCTTTGTAAAAGCAAGGCGTTGTTCCTGCTGGATACTTTTCCTTCTCTTTCAGGTTGAGTTTGTTTCCTCAATCTTGTACTTTTAAACTGTTAAAGAATTATTGCCTCACATTCCTCCCTTTTACAAAACAAAGGAGCTATAATTTCCATAAACACATGTTTTATTTGAAGTAAATGCTTTTATCATGTAAGTTGGTGTTTTTCAAACTTTGATTTTTGGACTGTCTACATTTGAATTGCCTGGATCTCTGGGCTGGAACCCACGAATTTGCATTTTAGCGAGCTTCCCATTGGTAACTTTGCACATTAAGATATGTGAATCACTAAATTGCCAGGAAACTCCAAGTATGTCTCTGAGTGGGAAGGGCTCCTTAATTCTTTAACTCTTTATTTCTCTTAACCAATGACAGTACCTTTAATTTTTTTGCAGCGTATTGCATTTATAATTTTCTTAGAACAAGCTGTCTATTTCTGAACCTACATTGAAAAATCCATATAATTTTACCTGTCATACCAGAGAGGTTGGAAATAAAAGAGGGTGAGGGAATGGAATAAGTGGCTTGGGATACAGTCCTGCTAGCATCACAAGTTGAGACGTTGCCATTCCTTGTTCTGTGGCGACAGAACTGAGAAGGTGATGATAGTGATGGTTTGTGCCACGACCATTTGCTGGTTAGATGGTAAGATGGGTGATACCGCCATTGCCCCTTCTCTCCCAGTGCTGTCCTGGACACAGCCTGAGGCCATCATTACTACCACACGTCCTTGTCCAAGCTGCAAGGAGCCCAGAGGGCACCCCTCTGTCACATTAGTTCCTCTGCTTTGCCATTGTCTCCTGCAGATCCGCAACTCGGGGCCCGCAGACAGTACAGTCCAGTTCATCTTCTATCAGCCTATCATCCACCGATGGAGGGAGACGGATTTCTTTCCTTGCTCAGCAACCTGTGGAGGAGGTAATGGTGCTCACTTAGTCTAGGAGCTCTTGGCGTCTCTGAGGGAAGACTCAGCTGTGATAAAAATAGTCACTTCGGCATATGGAAGTGCTGGGTGCATCGGATTCTTCTCAGTGAGGCCAAATCCTGAAGCCTTCCTGTAAGGCAGATACCTCAGTGTAGATGCCCCAGGAACGTTTTCCGTCTGTAGAGCCCCATCAGAGGAAATGGTCTTTCCTCCTTTCCTTGATTCGTGGAAGTCCAGGACGAGCTGTGTCGTACCCAGGCAACAGCTTGGTCTAGAGGTGATTCTATTCATTTGAGAACAAACGACTCTGGTTGAATGAACTTATCTATTAAGAAACCAAGTGAAGAGTGTTTATCAGGCCTTCTACGTAGCATGATGTATCCAAGGAGAATCAGAGATTAATTAAACAGTTTATTACCAGAAAAAAAAATCACTGCACCATAGACTTAGGCTCCGTTATTTGTCAGCTCTACCCTGTCATCCATACAGTGAAAAGAATGCCACTTGACTTATTTATACATGAAAACACATCTCTCCTGAAAAGTCACCAGACAAATTCCCATCTCTGCTCCATCGTGTCTGTAACATGAACAGCATTTTGTGTTACTGGAAAAGGTCCCCCCACCTTTAATAATTACTCCAATGGCTACAGAATAATTTCCATGAATTATTTTATAAGAATTTATTTAACCATATCCCTCTAGAAGATCATTCAGTTCATTTAAACTTCTCTATTATAATGTAATGAATAACTTAATACCTAAGTATTTTTCTCCTTTCAAATTATTTCCTTGGACTAAATTCACAAGAGTGAGTTTCAGAATTTTTGTGGCTATATTACCAAAATTCTTTCCAGAAGGGTAATAAGCAGTCTATGAATATTTTAGTTTCATTGCTAACTGAGCCAGTATTTGTGGACTATCACTTTTTTAAAAGTTTTGGTAATTTAATGGGTATAAATTTGATGTATATTCCTTTAAAAATGAGCATATGAAATAAATTGTAGCTCCAGCTTCGTGGAAGCCTGTTAACTGGCTCACTTTAAGTAGCTAATCCACATAGGTATCACTATATTATTTTGATAAGAGAAAAGAAGGATATTACCTCAAAATGGAGACAAATGATCATCCATTAATTTTCATAAAACAATAAGAATATATGATATAATTCATCTTCAGCTGTGTTACCTGTGTCTGCATCATGTGAACAAACTGTTGAAAAGGAGGTTCTATAGAGCATTGTTCAATTTTACCTTAAAAGCACTTAGTCAAAAATAAGTGCTTTCACTTGGCTGTTACATAACGATTAATTCAACATTTTAAGCATTTCAGTAAAATAGTGTTTCCAGTTGCTCTGTCTGTGCTGAATGGAAAATCACTTTGCTAAAAAATAAAGTGCCAATTACTTTGATATTTATGGGAATATGTTGTTTTGATACACCTATTAATGACTAACACAGGAAGCAGTTTTGAAAAAAGAAGTCTAAGGAAGTATTTTTTTTTCTTTTCTTTTTAAATAAAAAACATGTTCTGTGAGAAGCAGCAATTCAGTAAGAGGCCTGCTGCATCAGTTTCACATAGAGCTGCTGTTGGCATATAATTTCAGTAACGTTGATAATGGCTTGCTATATAATAAGGCAATTAATGTTAGATTCATATACAAGCCAACCTCTTTGGGCTTTATTTTCCTCACATCTAAGTGAAGAATTAGAACCATCAGTAGTTCTCAAATGTGCTGAGCTATCAAACGCTTTCTTCAAAGGAAATCTTACTAGGGAGCCAGATAAAGGAACACTGTTCAGAGTGAAGACCTGAAAGATGTAGAAACCAGCCTTCCGCACGTTTCATGGACCACAGTTTGAAAATTGCTGAAGAAATGATCTTTAAATTCCTTTATATGTTTCTGGTTCCACATTCAACTAGCTGAGCATTTCGCTAAGTGTAAAGAATTGCTACTCCAAACACCCTGTGAAACTTCAGAAAACACAATTATCTGACCATTTGGGTCCTTTATTTCATTTGTGTTTTAAGTTTTCATTTCACACACACTGGAAGAGCTTCCCAGCCACATTTTTAGCTGACAAATTACAAGTTTTAAAACTCATAATCTCACATTTAGTGTTTACTTACTGCTTGTGCCCACATTTTACTACCTGATAAATTCTGTCCTTGAGTAGAAATTATTTTCTGGAAATTTATAAAATAATTAGCTTGTCATCAAATTATCTGCTTTAAGTATAATGCAATTGAAAAACAAAAGCATATTTACTTATGTAAAGTACCATTTTGCTTTTCGATTTTCTTATAAGACAAAAAATTAAATGGAACCTGTGTTCTTAGCCATTACTTTCCATGCTTTTCATCTTTACAGTAAAATTGTTAAAAGGTCTTTTTTTGGGTCTTTAGTGAGCAATTAATTTTTGTGGGTGGTCTGGCAACACAGCTTCAAGTCAGGAAAGCTGGTTTAGAAGCCTTCTTCTGATTTCCTAAAATCTTTTGCAGGACTTTTAACGACTCTAAATCTGACTTTCTAACACTTATTTAGCAATAACAATCTTCAACCACTGCCCATGGGGAATATATTTTGGAGTTAATTAGGGTTAGAATGATACAAAAGGCCTAATTTTTAAAAAATCCTCTATATACATTTATTTTTCACCCCAAGAATCTAAGTCCTCATCACCATCCCACCAGAAATCCACAGGACAAGAAAGAGGTAGGTAGGAAAGGTAAAACATACTATGAGTAGAATTAAGTATTACTGAGCAACACTATTTTTAAATAAATAAAGAGGATTCTCTAAAGAGTGGAAATTTGTGCATGGAAATCAAGAAATATTGGCTAGAGGGCTTCCCTGGTGGCACAGTGGTTGAGAGTCCGCCTGCCAATGCAGGGGAAACGGGTTCGAGCCCCGGTCCGGGAAGATCCCGCATGCCGCGGAGCGGCTGGGCCCGTGAGCCATGGCCGCTGAGCCTGCGCGTCCAGAGCCTGTGCTCTGCAACGGGAGAGGCCACAACAGTGAGAGGCCCGCGTACCACACACACACACACACAAAAAAGAAATATTGGCTAGAGAATTAAAGAGAAATGGTAGAGGAGTTTGAAACAAAAATTGAACAGTACGAGGTATTTTCTTAGTTGTGTAGGGAAACTTGAGATTTATGATGGTCTTAGTCATCCGTTTACTCAGCTTAACCCATTCAGGTTGAATTTAGGCAAAGAAGAAAAAAAAAGTTTCCAGGCAGCTAGCAGTACCCAATCCTATGTCATGTCCCATGGTCACCTGCTGACCAAGAGGAGTGGCGTTGGGGGTTATTTTTTTTAATTTGGGAGTTTATTCTCCCTGAGGCCCCAGGTACGAGGGAGGCAATTTTGCATCCTTGCATGAGATGGTTAGTAAATAAACACTGATGACCTTTTTTGGATACAGAAGTCTGTGTTAGACTGTTAGATTATACAAAAGAAATTAATAAGAATAGTACTTACAACAGTCTTATAATCTAGCTATGCGCTTACGTAGTTCAAGCCCTATGGTATAATTTAATTATTAAAATTCAAGTGGAAAAACACAGTTTTTGAGGCCTGCAAAAATTAACAAGCCTTCCATTTATCCGTCTTTGGTCCTGGAAATGACTGGAGCGTTGGGGAAGAATTTTCTGGCCATATGAGATGGCCAGAAAAGCCTAAGGGAACATATTGCATTGATGTGTGCATTGAAATTTGCCTGAATGGTTTGATACCGCAGGTTACCAGCTGACATCGGCTGAGTGTTACGATCTTCGGAGTAACCGAGTGGTTGCTGACCAATACTGTCACTATTACCCCGAGAACATCAAACCCAAGCCCAAGCTTCAGGAGTGCAACCTGGATCCTTGTCCAGCCAGGTCAGTCACGTTTACCAGTTTATTTACCATAAACATAAATCAAGTTCAAATAAGCTTCTTAAAAACTGGTTCATTAAAAATAAAATGAAATTAAAAATAAATAAGTGCTGCCGTCCAGTGTCCGTTCCTAGTCACGTGTTATTAGAACCCATGCCCCTTACTCTTGCTACTGTAAGATGCCATCTCAGGGTCTATAGGTTTTCCATTGGTAAAGCTACAGGTAAAGCACTCTGCAGAGTCATTTTCTCTTCTGATTTTGTTTCACTCTGGTTACTTGTTTCTGACCTTAACAAACGTGATGGTACAATGTTCTCAGGATTCTTTGCATTTTCACCCTGTCACCTGATCAGTGAGATGATCAGAGCCGACCATATTTCAGGGTCACAGCTGACCCATTTTAGCCTATGGTGGGCCACACCGATTAACCAGAATCAAAACCAGCCTTAGAACAGTTCTTCCACATTTAAATAAACTCAGCCTTTGTTGAAGAGAAAGCAGGACTTATTTCTAACAGTCAGATTCTTTTTTAAAGGTCTTTTTAATTAGGAGCCTTAAAGAGACACTTGACACTTTCACATAGGTTTGCTTTGGGGAAACCATAATTGACCCTCAGTTATTTGCAGGATCAAGAATCAGACTGATGAATGAAATATCTCAGATGATGAGTAGTCATAGAAGTGCAGGTCAAGAATCTTTTCATGGGTGTAATATTTGCCTTTTTAGTTGCAACACTACCTGGTAATTTTATTAACTTGGCTTATTCATCCTCAACACGTGAGAGAGGATATATGAAAACTCTTATCCTACAAAACTCATCATGAAGACCAAAAGATAGAGAATCCTTTCCAGGACCCTTGGATTTCTGAGAAACATCTCAATGGTATTTTTAAAATCATAGTTTATTAACTATATATTCATAAAACAAAACTTTGAATAGGTAAAATACTACATGAGCCACGTGGCTGAAAATCACTCTATTTTTGAATTGTAGGCAATGCAATTCTAGTTTTTGTTTTCTGCTGTTACCTTTTTAAAGTGTATTTTCTTGTACTCTTTCTGCCTCACATTCAGGAATTCTAAGTTCTACAGGTGACGTGAAATTGCTATTATTAATTTACTCATAGGCACCACATTACCTAGCTGATAAAAGTGAACTCAGAATAACAGGTTTTCATTACAGAAACAGACGAGTAGATATTTTATAAATATATAATTCAGGTGAAGTTTAATTTTGCTTCATATTACACCAGAAAACTATGTATTAAAGATTGGATACGGTATAAAACCAAATGAGGTGTTAAAATTTTGCTTGGACCTCTTTATTTTGGAAATATTAAGGGTATGAGGTATTTTTAGCCAAGATAATTCTAACTCATGCAATTCAACCCTAGTTTAAAATTATTTTACTTATTATACGTCTTTATCCATACCTATACCAGGAAGACCAGTGCATAAAAAGCATAATTATCCCAATTCAAACAGGTTGACTCAGCCATAGAGCAACTTTGAAGGTCTTATACACAGTCCTATGAAAATTTATGTGTGTATTTCTAGGAGAAATGACGAATTCACTTCCCACAACTGCCTAAAGCTTTTCCCTCACTCAGAAAAAACTTCAGTGAAGAGATGGCCATGAAAAACAGTTGTGAAGTGAAAGCATTTTGTTAACACTTTTAAGAAATACGTTTCTAATCAGTAAATAATTTACTCATTTTTTTTCCTGGCTTCTGATTTTCACCTATCTTTTCTGTTGGAATAATATTTTTGGCCTATTTCTTATTATTCAAAAGCAAAAGGCCATCCTACATGAAAGAAGTTTGTGAAATGTATCTTTTTTCTATGTCTATGTTATTTTAAAACATCTAATACAGCACATGTATAAATGTTGGGACAGGTGGCTATTAAAAAAGAGAGAGAGAAAAGGAGACAAAAAATAAGTTAGAAGCAAATGTCAGGAAGCTGCTTTTTTATTACAGAGGTAATTAAAGAAAGCTGTAAAAATTAAGAGCAGTAGAAGAGGTTTAAGAGGAAACTGCTTTAGGAAATGTAGATATGCTAGTCTGAGGTTAAGATACTTCAGGATTGCTGTGAAATTCACTGAACTCATTTGCATATCCAGGATCAAAGCAACCTTCCTGAGTTCCTAGAGAAAATAAGAAGTCATAGTCTGAGAAAAGGAGATGAAGAGACTCGATAAAATAGGTCTGCCCTCTCATCAGACACAGCAGAATCAAACCCCCAAGGAACTGTTTTCTAACTACAGATTTAACTGTCTAATAGTAAAATCAAGAGTGACATGGTGACATTAAACAACACCTTTGCATCCAAACCTAGAAGCCCCTAAAAGGGAAAACACAAGAGGTATTGTTTAGAACAAAGTCACATATTTTGGAATTTCAAAAGAAATTTATTTTATGTAGCCATTGAGATAGTTCTTCACTTTTCCTGTATTAGACTATGGTTTTGGGCTGATTATTTGAAAGCAAAATCCCATTTAGATAGCCATGTTCATTCCCTGTCGAGATTGTGAAGTACCATGGACAGCAAAAAAGGCACTAAATAAGTCTGTATCCCTGGGTTTATTATTTTACCCTTCTGGGCCTTAGTTTTCTCACCCACTAGTGGAAGTGAGAGGGTTATTTGTTGCATTAAATTAGTGGTTTTCCAACTGTGCCTATAGAAGTTGTTGTTCCATGGAGTTGCTTCATTAAATTTCAGTTTATATATTTTGAAGTATCTTTAAACAATAACTCACAAAAAGTATACTCAAACATAAACGAATTGTTAACTTGGTCAAGCTAAGCCAAAATTAAAAATTGTAACAATAGTAAAATTATTTCACTACCAAAGGAAATACTTTTTGCCCTCATTGTTAAGTTCCGTGATTATGTCTGTTTAATTAAAAAATAAATATCTGAAGATTGTAAGGTGAGCTATAAAAATTGTCACCATTAGCAACTACTTCTCTGAGATAAGAATTTTCTCATTACTACACACCTAAAACCAAAACAAATCAGAAATAAACTGGATGTGATAACCGTTAGCCATAATCCTTGATACCCAATTTTTCTGTTTACCAAAATAGCCTCACTGTTCTCATTAATTTGCTTTATAATAATTTGAACTAATGAATGACATCACTTACTCATTTCACTCACCAACAGCATCTATAGGTTTCCATGGTTGTGGCTGGATTCATCTAGTGGTTCTTGGGACTAAAGAGATTGTTGACATCTAGCCTATTCTTTCCAAAATAATTTTCATGTTTTCATGGCTTTTTTCTGATTCTTCATGCTAACTCAGAAATGTTGGTAAGTTAAAAGACTATAATGAAAATGATAAAATTCACTAAAAATCTCCAGTGCCCACAGATTATCACTATTAATGCTTTTGCTATATCTCTTTCCAGTTTTGTCTATAGCTCATACGTAGGTAAAATCATTCTGTATATAATAGACACGTGGAATTCAATGACTTAGCATTCTTGTTTTCCACTATTCTAAAGCAAGCCTGAAATGAATATCCATGACATGTAGTAAGTTGACATTTCCTGAGACAGGAATTTGAGTTCCTTTCACTGCAAGACCAACAAGTGAGCTTACCTGGTGGCCAGATGTTCCATCCCAAGAAAGCTGTATTGCTCTCTACTGATGTCATTTATGCAGTTATTTTTATGACATGACAAAATTCTTTGTTTCCAGGCCAAAAGCGGTCTCAAAAAAGAAGCTAAAACAATGCTTATAATGGGACGGAAGAGAAAGTGAAGTTTAAAATTTAATAACTTTTAGCTAAAATTGAGAATATTTCTCACAGATGCCTCAGAGCTATGTTATCACTAGTTCCATCACACACCCTATACAGAGTATAGTATATGTTCTGGTGGTGGTCCCAACTTGGGCACACCCAGAAGTCCGGAGGCATGGCCCTTCTGGATATCAGAGATCTGGACATGTTTAACATGTTTTCTGCTTCATTGATTTAACACTATAGTAGCTAAGACACTTGGAATCTTATCAAATGTAAAATCCTCCTCGTGCCTGCCATGCTACAATCATAGCTTCTGTTTTACATGAGGGGAAATTATTTTTTTTAACACAGTACCTGGTGATTTGTGCAATGGTTTGTGTCATCATTGCTTCTTGGATGAAGGGTAAAGTCTATCATGTGGCCAGAAAGCCTCCAAATGTATACCTGTGGTTCAGCAACAACTAAAAAGGCATAGTTTTAGTTCAGCTAATAAGCACCTTATGTTTTCAGAGTGTCTTTCAATGTAAAAAAGGCTACATTTGGCCTTACGTAACTCAGTCTAGGAGACTGGTAAGACTGTTAAGGCTGTCTGGGGGGAATTCTGCAAGACATTATTTGTGAGAAGATCAGAGAACCACCTTTTCAGGTTATTTTTGGTTTGTTTTTGGGGGGGGGGGTTTGGCACAGACCTCTGCTTTTCTCTCCAAGGCAGTAATGAAGGGGGCTTAAATTGGCAAAGGTTGGAGAAGCAAAAAAAGCTCTCACTCATCACACTATCATGGTCACAATCATTAGCAAACAAATCTGTTTTTTGCTGAAACTACATACAGATTCCCCCTTCCCTCAAGGAATTCAGAGCAGCAGTCCTAAGCAAATGCCCAAACTTGTATGCCCCACGTGGCAGTTCTTTTGAGTTCAAGTGGACTTATTTTGTCCAGCACCATTTAATCTGACAGCAAATTGCATAAGTCATCCCTGGCCATGGGACCGAAGTGTGAACAAAATCTCAGAACTGAATCCTAATGCAACTTGAATCCTAATGCAAGAGAAATAATCTCCACCGTGAGCGACAGCATGTACAGTGGACCTATAAAGCCCAGTCACGCTAACTTGGTGACCAGCTAGTCCAGTGGTGATGCAGTGATTATCACTATACCATGGTGATTTAGGAGGGGAGCTTTGGAACAACATAGCCTGGCTTGGGATCCTGGCTCTGTCACTTACTGGTTTGGGTAGCCTTCGGCAAATTCCTTGTTCTCACTAAGCCTCAGTTTTGTCATCCTCCAAAGTAAGGATAATAGCTACTTACTTCGTAGAGCTGTCATGGGGAATAAAGGGTGTAATACATTTAAAGAGCTTAGCAGCGTGCCTGACACGATAAGCACTCAATAAATGTGAGTGGCTGCAGCTGTTATGACTAAGATCACCGTTACGATAATGTTGATGTGACTTCAGAGAAACTCCTAGACTCTCCAGAAATCAGCTATCTCCTCCATGAAAGGACTTGGAACTCTAAAATTTCATATGGGTCTTCTAGAGAGGTAGCTCTCTATTTGCTGTTTTCACAACAGGAAACATAAATTCCTAGGAAATTCCTTCAGGAAAGCAAATCACGTTTATCAGATTTTTATAAAATCATGATCGTGAAAAATTAAGATAATTAGCAACTTCTAAAATCCCCACTTAACCAGCGATGAGACACTGCTATTCAACCTGCATGGGGTTTATGCCATGTCCGTCTCCAAAAAAGGAGAACTCAATGTAAGGGCTAGAACATGGTTTTCTCAGTTGGGAGTTAAAGTATAATGAAATGTTTTCCTAGTCACGAAGCTCTGTTTGTTTTATAAAAGTAGGTAAATTACTTAGAAAAGTAACAACTTCCTTCTTTTTGCTCAACCTCATTTAAATATACTACTTTAAGTAGCTAATGAATAAGTGACAAAAAATACCATCGTAAGATCCCATTTGCACTTTCATGCATTTATGATGAGATGAATAAAGCAGAGTTCTGACGCTTTTTAGAATGCATGGTCGTACCCTTCCCAAGTTTATAGACCTACCACACAGTATCAGACAGTCAGCTCTAACTCAGTTACGGGACAATTCTGTTCTTCCACCAAGCCAGTTCATCACTAATAATAATGATCACTTCATATATTACATTTTAAAGTTTTTAAAAGTGTAAATATAGGCACTCTTTTAATTAACTTGTGAGGTAATAGGACAGATATTATCGTCATCCTCATTTTTTACTTCAATTTTTCAGTTTGACTTTACCAGCTAAGTAGCTTCTTTACTTAATTTCTCTAGGCCTTAGTCTTGCCGTCTGTCCAATGAGTATAGTATTCCTGTCAGACAGGAACTATAGAGAGTACATGAGATGGTGCACGTAAAGCTCTCAGCAAGATGCCAAGCGCTCGATGCAAGTCAGCTATCGTTATTGAGAACCAACCCTATAACATGACTGGCCCAATGTTACTGCTGTTTGAAGTTTCTACAGTGCTTTCACATCTGTTATCTCAATCCAGTTTTACCTTCCCCAGGAGGTTAGCAAGACAGGGCTTATCATCTATATTTACAGATGAAAATACTGAAGCCCAGAGGAGTTACGCGATCTGCACCAAGTCAGGGCAGGCAGGAGCTGGGTCATGGACCTAAGTGCCTCCGCTTCCAGAGCAGCTCCTATGCTACATAAACTCAGGTCACCTGCCCCCGTGTCATCATATCCTACAGGTACCCTTGTTCTGCATGATGCCTGCAGCAACCTGTGCGATCTGGTTTAAACCCACCATACACCTCCACAGCCAGCACAGAACTGCCAACCATATCAATGCAAAGTTTGGTGCCCTGGATCTCTGAATTGACCACAGACCTGGGTTAAGCACGCCTTTTTCATGTAAACGTAAATACTGATGTTTACTCAAATCAAACAATGACCAAATCACTTGGAACAGTACAGGAAAACCTAACCAAAGCCCAAGGAAATATTAGTCCCATTTACTTAAAAGCAGTTCAGAAATTGCATTCATTAATATCAGAAATGTTTAACCACAGAAATATAGATATAAGGAAATTATGATATTTTGGATCAAATGATCAAAAACTCTCCAGTAGTTGGTTTTATAGCAGAAAATGAATATGTATCTTTAAAATGTTTTCGAATCCTAGACAATGAAGCAGGGTTTTTTTGGTCTGATTTCTGAAAGAGAAATGAATGTTGCCTAGCAGCTACTATGTTTTAAAAAAAAATTGTAACCTATTTACAGAATATTTCCTCATTTGCTGGATGTCCAACTTGCCTCTTTAAATGATAGGGAAACCTACGGTGTTTTGTAAAGTCATCAAGTTTTAAAATAGGAGAGCTTTTGAGATGATTACCTAGTTCAGTGGTTTTCAATCTGTATTCCACAGAACTCTGAGTTCTGCCCTTAGCAGCCACTAGGAAGGGGACAGATAAGGTAGAGCTCCATGAGATGGGTTTCCAGGCACCCATTCTTACTTCATCTTAAAACTCCTGATTTCATCCAATACTTAGATTTTGCAGAAGACCAACACAGAGGTCCAAATGCAATGCACTCAAGGTCACAGAGAAAGAGAGTTGGCAGAGAGGAGAACAGTCCTTCCATCTCCCAAGTCCTCAGGGGGTCCTTGTCCTCATTATGCTGTAATCCTTTGTGCTCTGCCACTCATGAAAAAGCATGGCTTCCCTGGTGGCGCAGTGGTTGAGAGTCCGCCTGCCGATGCAGGGGACATGAGTTCGTGCCCCGGTCCGGGAAGATCTCACATGCCGCGGAGTGGCTGGACCCGTGAGCCATGGCTGCTGAGCCTGTGCATCCGGAGCCTGTGCTCCAGAAAGGGAGAGGCCACAACAGTAAGAGACTCGCGTACAGCAAAAAAAAAAAAAAAAATCAATTTTAGAAAAAGCAAATGGTTGAGTCTCTGCCAACTTTTTATTACTTCTCTCCTCCCCCATTCTGAACAGTTGCTTGGGAAGAGATTGGTTTCTATTGGCCTGGAGTTGTTGAGAAAAGATGAATCACTCTCTTCTGTGCCAGAAATGCCCCCACCACCCACAATTTCATTCGTTTTTTTATTGAGTACCAATCTCATGCCAAGCTCTGTGCTTGGTACCATGGCAAAGGCAAAGTAAAGCCAACGAGAGTCTGGACCACAACACTGCCCGAGGGAAGTTGAATTGTGCAGTTACAAAGCAGCATGATACCTGAAAAGACACATGGGACAGACAGGGAAGAGAAGATCTTTTAAAAAACTGTCATGGCTGTTTCTGGGAGATGCCCAGTGGAAGAGATGTAGAGCTTAGCCAAGCAGCTTAGAAGCACAGTTGCCATTAAGCAGTCCTTTCTCTGCCCCAGGTCACCCAATCACCTCTGCTTGTCAGAGCAGCCAAACTACCCTCTAAAACAGCCTGCCCCTCATACAGATGGTGGAGCTAGCAAAGGGCAAGGAGTGGGACTAAAGATGTGCACCGTGAGTGGCAGTTTGGGAGTTTTTTTAACCTTGTTCTTGTTTGTTTGCTCGCTTTCGTTCTGGATGGTAGCTTTGCTTTTGTGTCTGCACATCAATGGCATGATTTCGTTGACTCATTATTTATGAATTGCCTCTGTGCAGGGCACTGTGTTAAAAGATATAGTAAAGAACCAATACGGATTTTGTCCCATATTGTTAAACTAAAGAAAATGTATACATAGTTAAAAGATAGTATACAGTTAAAAGTGATGAGGGGAGTTAGTGCTATGGGTATTTGGAAGAGGAAGAGAGAAGTGTCTGGCTACATGCTGAGAGGGAAAATAAGGACAGGCTGTAGAAGAGGTAGCACTTGATGAAGAAATTTCATTGGGTGTTATGGGCTGCATTGGGAAGTAAAGCATCTGTTGCTATGACAGCAGTGAGCAGGCTGGATTGGAGGAGACAATGCCTGAAGGCAGGGAAATCTGTTAGGAGACATGCGAAAGGGCCTAAATTCATGTCACAGAGATGTATTTGGCAGACATCACTACTGGAAGACCTCTGTGTCTGTAGGGAATACAGGAAAGAGAAGAGCAACGATGCCCCACGGTATCCAGCCTGGGTGGATGGGAGGATGGCAGTGCTCTGAACAGTAACAGTGATCACAGGAGAAGAAGCAGTTTGTAGGGGAAGATAATGAATTGTCTGGACCCACTGAGCTTGACATACTGAGAGTACGTCCAGCCATCAGGACGTTAGAAATGAGGTTCTGCAGCTCTGGAGAAGAGGCAAGAGGTCATGAGAGATGCGCTGGAAGGGACCGTTGAAGCCATGAAAGCGACCCCTTATGATTCGTTTCTATTGTAAGAAGAACCCAGAACCTCGCAAATTAGGTGCTCATGAAGTTAGTTACATTAGGACTTTTCTTGGAAAGAGAGATATGTCACAAGATGTAAATTTCACACCTGAGTAGTGTGAGCCTGAAGAGGGCTTGATTTTTAAAGTCAGGGATATTGTTCTATAATAGCTTCTGACATGATTTCAGTACAAAGACTCAGTCATCTTTAAGTGACACATGGGAATTGAAGGGATAGCCTCATTCCATCCATCTATATCATGTTTCCAAATGTTTCTGTCTTTTGCTTTCTCAGACTTGAATTTTGTTTTACTTAAAAGCTCTAATTCCTGAAAACAGAGAAATATAAAAAGAAGAAAGCAAAAAAAACCCCAAAAAACATCCATAATACAAACACCAGGAATTAACAACTGTTTGGGGTCCTTTTCTAATATACTTATGTGTACACACACACACATGTATACACACACACACACGTATACACATACAGACACATATATAGGCTTTACAAAAATGATTGTATAGGTGGTATATGAACACATAAGTTTTCTTAGTATTGTGGATTACATTGTCCATTCTATTTTGTATTGGGTTTTTTCAGTTGACATTACATTTGAACATTTTCCATGTCATTAAATAGTTCAAAAGACTTCATGTTCATATGCTGCATAATATTTTGTTCCATGAGTTTGTCATAACATGGAAGCATTCTCCTGTCATTGGACAGTTCAGCAAGGTGTGGAGGATGATGTGCAATGTCTTTCTTCTACTTACATCACATGAGTCCAGAGCGACCCTTTCTTCATCCTCATCTTCTCTTCTTCCCACCATGACCCTTGATTTGAAAGACTTCAGATGGAATCAAGTCATTGCCCAGTGTAGGAAGTGCATGAGCAGTCAGAATAGTGAAGGCAATGGAGAATGAGTAGTTTTACCCCCAAACCAACTGTTTATTACATTTCCCTTTGCGATCATTTTTAAAAATTATTTTTGCCTCCTTCCCCACTGCATGTATGTTCAGACACGTCTGAATGCATACATAAACATGTATGCACGCACGTACACATAAAAATGAAGACCAAAACATGGAAAGAATTTCTTCAAGTCCCTAAATGGCATCCTTTTCCATCATTCTTCAATAGATAAACTTTGCCTAAGAAAAAGATTAAGTGTCTTAAAAGGAAGCAATGGAGAGTTAAGTTTAGGCAGTGTTGCCTGCCCCTCTGTGACAATGTGGTGAAAGGCCAGGGCCATGGCATGAACCCCAAGAGAGAGCAGAGCCCATGCACATGAATATGCATCAACAGGACTGGACAGAGCACCATTGTTTTGATATCTTTCTGTTTTCACAGGTGCCATAGAGTCATTTTATGAGTCTTCACCATGACCTATGCCACAGAAAGACAAATATAGCTATAGTTTTGCTGAATCCAGGTTTAAAGCTCCTCGTTCAAACAAAAACATGATTTCTAAATCAGTCCAATGCAAAGCCCAACATCTTGAATTCTGTAACTCCCTCTTTCATTCCCCTTCTTTTCTTCTAGCCTGTCTCCTTCAATATTACTGCCTCCATTTTAAACATCATCAGCTGATAAATCAGTTGGCAGAGATCTGTAACAGTTCGTTCGCCTATTGAGAATGACAAATCATAGCCATAAATTTTTTCAGGAGCAGAGACAGCGATATGCATTTCTGCATTTAGGTCTGGATGTAGGTATGAGTGAAGATACTAGGGTTAGCTAAAATACAACTGCGAAGTCAGTTGTCTGTGTTCCTTAATTAACTACCGAAGTTATTAGAAGAACTTTGGAAGGTTGGAATTCTATCAAATACAGTTCTTTTAGAAAGAAATTTTCCTTAATTACTAGGCAGAAGAATTATTGGAAAGAGATCCCATGATTCTAACCAAAGACAGGATTAACCTTTCACATCCAATTTCTTGTCAAAAGAAGGCAGAAAAGAATAGGAAGTTTCTCTGTCTTGGAAAACAGGGAGAAAAGTTTAATGCTAATATTCATCCCATTCTTGTGTTTGTTAGAGCTATGGGATTTTGAACTTCCTCAAAAGGCAGCATCCGTTTTCATGAGCATCGTTACTGAAGAGTAATGCACATACACACACCATGAAAGTTTAGTTATATAAATGAATACCTTTAGTCACACAAATAAATGAAGAAAATTTAGTCATGTAAGATAAATAAGCAAATGACTACTCCAGTGTTCGTACCTCTTGGGAAGAGAAATCTGTATTCAAAGATTTGTTTCTCGTTTTCTTTCAAATTTAATTTCTCTCATTTCTCCCTTACCTTTCAGTAATTTCTTCAGGAACTACCCTTTTTATTACTCCCTCTTTCCTCCTTACCGGGCATTATGTCCAGCCAGTGCTATTTTTTATCTTTCTGTTCTACAGTATACCTTGCTCATTCTACCCAAAAGCTTAGGTTTACTAGCCATATAAAAAGAACGTACTGGGCTTCCCTGGTGGCGCAGTGGTTGAGAGTCCGCCTGCCGATGCAGGGGACACGGGTTCGTGCCCCGGTCCGGGAGGATCCCGCATGCCGTGGAGCGGCTGGGCCCGTGAGCCATGGCCGCTGTGCCTGCGCGTCCGGAGCCTGTGCTCCGCAGTGGGAGAGGCCACAACAGTGAGAGGCCCACGTACCACAAAAAAAAAAAAAAAACGTACTGTATCATCCTATGTCACAGGATGGGATCAAAGTGAGTCTTAATGTATTTATTTAAATATAAATACAAACATGTATATTGAATACGGATATTCATCCCAGAATATCCCGGAATACATGAGTTCCATTCATCCTAGAATAGAATACATGAGTTCCTTCAATATTCAAAAGAAGGACTTGCTATCGTTCGTCAGTGGTAAAATAAGTGTCTTCTGCTCATGACCTACCGTGCCTTGCTGCAGCAAATACATGACATCCGTGAACTGAGCTCTCTCTGTCTCCCACTCTTGAGGGAGCGTCTGTTGTATTAGCCCTTTTATCCGAGATTCATGAGTCATAAATCTCCCACAAACAAGGGCACTCAGCAAGAAGAAAGTCTTGCCAATTGCAGGCTTCCCTTGAAATCAGTGAGGTAGTTAGTGTACTTTATTGGCGTCCTAAAGGCCTCTGGGGACCCCCACACAGCCTATAATATCATTTCTTGTGAATCCATTAGCCATACAGCCTAAAATGTCATTTCTTATGGCTCCTTTAGTCTTTATCCCTAAATCTCACGGGTTTCCCAGAGCACCAGGTATACTAACAACAGTCAGAACAATCACAACCACCACCATAATAGCAGTTAACGCCATATCACGTTCTATAGGCCACAAAAAAAGATCTTTCATCTTTATTATCACATTTTAACTGCCCTCCCTTTATTGTGGTAGGGAATGCGCTTTTGTTGATTGTTGCCTACTATATTCACGAGTTCCCCTTCCCTTTATGAAATAACCAAGCGGCCGCTTTCCAGATTTTACTAAAATCCTCAGATTTGCCACGGGTGCATTACCTATTTGCTAACGCATGCTACATAGTGTTGTCAGGTCCCAGGTACCTACTCTTATACGTAGCTCTCTCGTTCATCAGAAGTGAGACCGTAACTGTAAAACTGCTCGGTGAGCATCTGGAAGTAACATTAATAATGATGATAATAATGACCTCATAGGATGTATAATTGGGGGGATTAAAGAACATTTACAAGCTTATTGTGTCATAGTTAATGATGAGGTGCCCAGTCTTCTTACTACCACCCTTTCCACTGGTATTTCCTGCCTGGATCAGAGAACTAATTATAGTCAACGGTGCCCTTTCAAAGAACTTGCCCCATCCTCAAACAGATGCTAGCATAAAGATTTTGAATTGTTTTAGTGTTGTTTTTTAGAGACAATTTATTAATGTTACTTTGCATTTGTCTAAAGAAATTGTATAATGTAATCATTTAGTGTTTATTTTATTGTGTGTACCTTCTACTCAGAGGGTTGGCATTATTGTTCCTAACAGTGACGGATACAAGCAGATCATGCCTTATGACCTCTACCATCCCCTTCCTCGGTACGTAAATCAATCATCCTGATGCTAGAATTAGTAAATTAGTCTTCTGCTTCTTTTATACATATATATATATCATAGATTTTGTGTTTCTCTGTAAAAATAAGATGGTAGATAGTATGTTTTGCAATCCATCCTGAGCTCTGCTTTTGAATAACACTGGTCTGCTCAGACTGTAAGCTTGTCATTCAAAAACCATTTTAAGATACGATCAGATTACATTGCAGTGGACACAGTAATTCACTATGATTAGATACAGTGTATGGGTTTATGTTATGTCTTTCTTTCACTCCCTTTGTCCTTTTTTATGTTTCCTCTGCAATAGGACCCTAGTCATTAAAGCACTGTTGCTAACTGTTAAACAAACACTGCCTGAATTATTATCCCAATACCACAAATGTGGAATTCCAGATGTGGTATTACTCTGCACAGGGGTTTTGAATATCCTTTTTTTGTTCCAAAGAAATTATAATTAAATACAAAAAGGCAGTTTTTTCATATCCTTATGGTTCAGAACATTTGGTGCGGAGGGGAGGTTTTTCTTGTGTTTTTCTCCCAAAACATAAAATTCCATGCACTATGCTGCTTTCTTAAAGTACGGTATTTTTTAAAACTAGAAAAAGTCATTAAAGTGATTGAGGAACTTTTAAAAGAACTTGTTCTCTTTATTAATATATTCATAAGAAAACTGGAGAAGCTGAAAAATACTCTAGCTACTGAGTGTATCGCCTGCCACATTGGAAAGAGCTCCCCAGAGAGCAGAAGTTAGATTTGGGTGTGAAGCCACCACTGTGCTAAGCAAGACCTTTGCTCTATTCTCTTTGCTCATTTGGACTTCAGGGAGCCAGCTGCTGTTTAGAACCCAAGGTTTAAATCAGATCACAAATAATTGGAAATAATCCACGGTGGTTTGTGCAATTCCAAACTAAACAAAGCCCAGAAAATAATTTTATTCTGAACTGTAAAATAAAGCAAAGTTTGATTGAAAATCTTCAAATGCTTAATGAATTGAAATGCAAAAAGAGCACCTCCCCAGTCTTTTAGTCCAGCTCCCCAGATGCTTCCTTCTCCCACTCTTCCCCAGTAATCGCACCCATTCACCACACATACGTGAACACATGTATTTACACAAATATGCATATATGTGTATTTACTACAGAGGTATTCTGACATATTTTATACACACACACACACACACACACATGTATAAACCAATACGAGTTGTCATCCAGCTTCTACTTAAATACTTCCAGTGACTGGCCCGGAACTCACTTATCACCATTCTAATGGTAGCATATAGAAAGGGGTACTTGATTAATACTATATATAATTGTTTGGGTTTTTTTTTTAAAGTTCTTCCACTAAGGAGTTACTTCATTCATCAGCTCCCTCCCACTTTCCTATGTCTATATTAATAAAGACAATAAATGACTTTAGAATGCTACTGATGTATCCTTTTGCTGGTTTGATCCAGAACCAAACTCGAAAAAACAATGGAATGAAAATATAAAAAGATTTATTTAACTGAACCAAGATTTGATTTGATTTTAATTCCTGTATCTGTAAAACAAGTATTCATAGGATGCATGTATCTGGTTGGGTGAAGGCTGTGGATTTCGAGATAAAGGCACAGTTGGGTATCAGGGGTGAGAACAAGTTGATGTTTTTCCTGTAATGGCCCTCCTGAGTTTCTTTCCTATCTATGATCTTTCTTGTTTATATTTCTGTGGTGTGACTAATGCCTGTCTTAGGTTAAACTTGATTTCTTATATATTCAGATTTCCCCCAAGTGCCTGAAGCTCCATATTCTCAGTGAGAGATTGAGATGAACCTCCTTGATGTTTATTTGCACCCTGTCTCCTGCACACTTTGGCCTGTCCATGCATCACAGTGGGAAAAGACAACTAGCAACTAGACTATATTTCTTACCCCGTGTACTTCTGTTACTAAATTAATTGGAAAGTTAGATATTCTGCTTTATTGATAAAGCCTTACTAAATGGAAGTTATTTCTACGAATATGTTTTCATTTCTTAAGAAGAATTAAGGCTCAAAAATGGTTCTCAGAGGGCAGCTACTTACTGATCAAGGCAGAAGGCGTTACTTATTGAGATTATTTGAATGGGTTTAAGACCACACGTGTAGATACAAAACACAACGTTAACACAAACAAAGAATTTTTAGATTCTTTTTTCTTGCTTTCAGCCTTTGACTATAACATATATCTGGATATGATATAAGAACACAGTCTGATGAATAATCTTTAATTTATACTTAATATATGCAACTTTTCCACATAATCCTTAATTTTGAGAATTTCTTAAACTAAATACACTGTACTTAAAAATTAAAAGCCAAAGAAGTTAAAATATATGAAGTCATCTCTTATTCTTCCTGGGCAAGATTCTTGGGTATATATTTTTTTCCAAATACTTACCTGGTCCCTGTTTTAAGATATCCTAACTGATGCCCTCTCTGAGCTTTTGTTATACTTTCTTTAAAGCACGGAGATGTTTTGCTTTGAAATTCCACATAATCCTCTTATTATGCAAGGATTCACATTATAACTTTTCACATATAGAACTACAGTTGAGTGCCGGAACCATACTATAAATACTTGGAATAATATTCAAATCATTTGTCTTTCTGTGATCACTGACATTGAAAAGGATACTTATTACTGGTTACAAAATTACACCATGGATCAGGTCCAAGTGTCGAGACAGAAATTAATCACTGTCTCTTTAGAAGGGTGCAGTTTAGGGATGTTAGAGTACCAGTTAGAAAATGTGCTCTTTTTATGGCATTAACGTTCTAAGAGATTAAATGTCCGTTCAAAACATATTCCCAGTTCACTGTCACATCGAGTCTAATGCAAATTTGTACGTATACATTCAGCCCAATTTCAGTCTGAATCAGACCTGTTATCCACCTCCAGCTCTCCAGAGATTTACATGGAGACAAATGAGAACTGGTCTTACCCTTTGGAAGAGAAACTCTCTACAGAGCTGCTTCCTTCTCTTGAAAGGGAACAGAGAGTCTCGAAAGGGCTAAACAGAGGACCTCAGTTTCCCCATAATAACATTTTCTTATGTGTCTCCTGGGGAAATATGCATAGGAAAATATTGTATTTGGTAGCATGTTTAGGCTGTTGGCAGTGTAGATAACAGTTGTTGCCTAGACTTGAACAGTGCAGAGAAAATGTGGAGGAAAATTCTCTGTAACTGGGAAACACACATTATCCAGGCTCTTGCAAAGGAGAAAGCAGGCTCACAATACACATGAGATCCCACGTAGAGAATAAGTCATGTCTCCACGGTATGCCTGTGTGGTGTTTTTACATTTAACTATTCAAGTGGATCAACTTGGTGACATTTTGTTTTTCTCTCATTACAATGATATCTCTCATAATTCTAAGAGAAATCTTAAATCTTGAGCAGTCCTTATCAACAAGCAGACTATATATGCAAGAAAAAGAAGCCCAGTCCCCCTGTTTTTATTGTTAAAAACTACGACATTCTTTAAACCTACGGGAAGAGAGAAGAGAACCGGGCAAAGATATCTCTCAGCCTCTGGTCCCAGATGCACCAGAGCTGCGTAGAGATCTGAAGAATCAATGAAATTCTCTTAAGTGCTATTGACAACATTGCTATTTTTTCCCTTACTTTACTTTATCTATAGATTCCAATGCCATCAGCCTTTGAACCAGAGCCAAACTTCTTCACAATTCCAGGAGTTCTTTAGGGAGTGCTAACTGTCAGTACCCCCGCCCCTAGCAGCTAGGGAATAAGTAGATAACGCCTATATTAACATTTTGGTTCCTAATGATACAGTTTGAACATCAGAATTATGCTAAATCCATGTACTCCCAAAGTTGATGACTGTAGAAGCAAGGGAGAAAGAGTATTTGATTTACCTGAATCTTTCTTGATCTTCTCATGTAAAAGTGTCCAGAAGCTAAGTAATAAAGTATTGCATCGAAAATGAAAAGTATTATCCCAGGTACAAACTATTAGTGTTAACTGATTAACCAGTTTTAGTCTTGAGATAGATATTGAGATAGATAGCTACTAGATAGATGCAATATATTTATAAAATATAAAATAATGTAAATATTATATATACACGTACACCCCCACACAAACACACACACAGACAGACACACTCAGAATCTATACTGAAGCCGTAAGAAGAAGGACTGAACAGCCCTCTTTTGAGTAGGCTACAGACCCCACAGTTATCCTTGTAGACCACTCTCCAAGAGTAATCTCTCACATTTGTGTAGAGCTTCGAGGCTTACAGAGCACTTTTGCCAGCATCGAATCCTCTCTGACTCGTCAGATTTCAGGCTGTAGCTGGCTTTTGGTCCTCTGGAGTGTAGCCTCTCAGAACCTGATCGCCCCGATGGGCACTGGGAAGGGGTTGGTGGGAAAGCTCACTGAGGAGGTGGGCAGTGTGCGTGTCTGCCCTGATGACTCCCCTTGCTTCTGTAGGTGGGAGGCCACCCCGTGGACCGCGTGCTCCTCCTCGTGTGGGGGGGGCATCCAGAGCCGGGCAGTTTCCTGTGTGGAGGAGGACATCCAGGGGCATGTCACCTCAGTGGAAGAGTGGAAATGCATGTACACCCCTAAGATGCCCATCGTGCAGCCCTGCAACATTTTTGACTGCCCTAAATGGCTGGCACAGGAGTGGTCTCCGGTAACTGTGCCTTCTTTCTTTGTTCGTTAGGAGAGTAAGTCCACTCTTCCCTCTCTTCATCATGACCCCACCACCCACCCTGTGCAGCTCCCCGCTTCTCCTCTGGAGGGGTCTAGAAGCCTACCCGTTTAGCCCCCAGAGCAGGCTTGCCCCGAATCGAGCCCCGCCAAAAGTAAATGAGTAGGAAACAATATATGTATATATTTTTTCAAACATCTTTCTTCAAGCTACTTTAAGAAACCTCTGTCACTCCCCATAACATTCCCTCAAATGACAAGAGGAGGCAAATGTCTGTCAAGCATAATTGAGGCCGATGACTGAGCCTGAAACTGTGTGCGCTGTTCTGATGGTCAAGCTCAGTAGACCAAAAGTTTGGTTTCATTTTTTATTTCTTCTACTTTGTCTATGTCCAAAAGTGTCTTCAGTGGATTAACATGAAAACTATATTATTCACTGAAAAAAAGATGAAATGAAGATAGCAACATAATTAGAATGGATGTGAAGTGGGATTAATTAAAACCAAAACAGTCTAGACCTTAGGGAAGCCACTGCAGCAGCTTAAGCATAAAATGTTATTTGAGGGATCCTGGCTGCTAGTGGAAAAAGGTGTGAAATGGCACAGGAGATGGAAAGGTGAGATGGAAAGATGTGCCCACAGCCACAGAGATGGCAAAGGGCTATTCACTTAGCCTTGTGGCTTTGTGGCAGCAGATCGGAGCTGTGACATCTTCCTATCTAGACTTGTTCCCAGGCATGTAGAACCACTGGAGGTGCTGTCTCCATCTGGCCATTGAATCCGTTCCTTTCAACGTCTTTTTTCCACGTCACTATAATCAATTGGATCAGCCGTGCAGCGAGATAAATTAGCTATGATGGAAGTTAAAAAAAAATTAATGTCCACATGGGAGCTGGCATTTCCCATAATTTGGACCTAACAGTCATTAGCAAAGTGACTAATAAAATTGACATACAGTCTTGGTAATCAAAATCGGGCACACTCTATAATTTCTTTTCTCCTTCTTTTTGCGACTTGGTTTGGGACTTTGCACACAGTGGGTGTTTAAGAAAGGCTGACTGACTAATCCAAAGCTAAGAAATTGCAAGTGATTTAATGTTCAGTCAGCTTCACCCTCAAATTGCCAAATAGAACAAAGATCCCATGACTAGTAAGAAGTGGTATAAAGCCACCAGGAGTCCTTCTGTAAAAGGAGCCCTTTGAAAAGTCTCAGGTGGGAAATGAAGAAAAGTAAACAAGGCTTTGCCTATGAGTCTCCTCTCTTGCACTCTCCTTCCAGTGCACAGTGACGTGTGGCCAGGGCCTCAGGTACCGTGTGGTCCTCTGCATCGACCATCGGGGAATGCACACCGGAGGCTGTAGCCCCAAAACCAAGCCCCACATAAAAGAGGAATGCATCATACCCACTCCCTGCTATAAACCCAAAGGTAACTTGACAGGGGCTCTGTAACCAGTCTTGTTATTGTTGTACATATTCAGTGCTGTTTTCAACTCCTTGGAATATAATTAAGTATCCCAAGTGTTCTTAATAGCTATTCTTTGTAACTTAGACTCTACTAAATGGACTTAACTCTTTCTAAAAATCTTTCAAGTGGTTTTGCTTGCACATTGTTTTTAAGCACTATGTATTGCTATAATTCTCTCCTGGTTCAGAAAGTTGATAGAAGAGTGTTGCTGAAAAATATCAGGTATATTTGCTCGAAAGGAGATATTTTAGAAATATATGTCTGATTTACTATCCATATTGCTTGCTGTTAAAAACAAGGTGGTACTATCCATATTGCTTGCTGTTAAAAACTGGTGGCGCAGTGGTTGAGAGTCCGCCTGCCGATGCAGGGGACACGGGTTCGTGCCCCGGTCCGGGAAGATCCCACATGCTGTGGAGCAACTAAGCCCATGCGCCACAACTACTGAGCCTGTGCTTTAGAGCCCGTGAGCTACAAGTACTGAAGACTGCGTGCCTAGAGTCTGTGCTCTACAAAGAGAAACCAGCACAATGAGAAGCCTGCGCATGCAGCAAAGAGAAGTCCCTGCTCTCCGCAACTAGAGAAAACCCGGGTGCAGCGAGACCCAACGCAGCCAAAAATAAATAAATTAAAAAAAAAAACACGGTGGTGAGACTCATCAAGAAAAAAAGGGAGAGGGCCCAAATCAATAAAATCAGAAATGAAAAAGGATAAGTTACAGCTGACACCATAGAAATACAAAGGATCATAAGAGACCACTATGAGTAACTATACACCAATAAAGTGGACAATCTAGAAGAAATGGACAAATTCTTAGAAAGGTACAATCTCCCAAGACTGAGCCAGGGAGAAGTAGAAAATATGAACAGACCAGTCACAAGTACTGAAATTGAAACTGTGATTTAAAAACTCCCAACAAGCAAAAGTTCAGGACCAGATGGCTTAACAGGTGAATTCTACCAAACATTTAGAGAAGAGCTAACACCTATCCTTCTAAAACTATTCCAAAATATTGCAGAGGAAGGAACACTTCTGAACTCATTCTATGAGGCCACCATCAGCCTGATACCAAAACCACACAAAGATATCACAAAGAAAGAAAATTACAGACCAGTATCACTGATGAACATAGATGCAGAAATCCTCAACAAAATGCTAGCAAACCAAATCCAACAGTACATTGAAAGAACCATATACCATGATCAAGTGGGATTATCCCAGGGAAGCAAGGATTTTTTAGTATCTGCAGATCAATCAAATCAATCAATGTGATACACCACATTAACAAATTGAAGAATAGAAAGCATATGGTCATCTCAATAGATGCAGAGAAAGCTTTTGATAAAATTCAACATCCATTTATGATAAAAACTCGTCAGAAAGTGGGCATAGTGGGGGAATACCTCAACATAATAAAGCCTATATGTGACAGGCCCACAGCTAACATCATACTCAATGGTGAAAAGCTGAAAGCATTTCCTCAAAGATCAGGAACAAGACCAGGGTGCCCACTCTCGCCAGCTTTATTCAACATAGTTTTGGAAGTTCTAGTCACAGCAGTCAGAGAAGAAAAGGAAATAAAAGGAATCCAAACGGAAAAAGAAGAAGTAAAACTCTCACTGTTTACAGATGACATGATGCATTACATAGAAAATCCTAAAGACACTACCAGAAGACTACTAGAGCTCATCAATGAATTTGGTAAATTCGCTAGATACAAAATTGACATACAGAAATCTGTTGCATTTATATACAGTAATAACAAAATATCAGAAAGAGAAATTAAAGAAACAATTCCATTTACCATTGCATCAAAAAGAATAGAATACCTAGGAATAAACCTACCTAAGGAGGCAAAAACCTGTACTTCAAAAACTATAAGATGCTGATAAAAGAAATCAAAAACAACATAAACAGATGGAAAGATATACCATGTTCCTTGATTGGAAGAATAAATATTCTTAAAATGACCATACTGCCAAAGGCAATCCACAGATGCAATGCAATCCCTATCAAATTACCAATGGCATTTTTCACAGAACTAGAACAGAAAATTCTAAAATTTGTATGGGAACACAAAGGACCCTGAACAGCCAAAACAATCTTGAGAAAGAAGAACGGAGCTGGAGGAATCAGGCTCCCTGACTTCAGACTATACTACAAAGCTACAGTCATCAAAAGAGTATGGTACTAGCACAAAAATAGACATACAGATCAGTGGAACAGGACAGAAAGCCCAGAAGTAAACCCACACAGTTATGGCCAATTAATCTATGACAAGGGAGGCAAGAATATACAATGGAGAAAAGACAGTCTCTTCAGTAAGTGGTGCTGGGAAAAGTGGACGGCTACATGTAAACAATGAAGTTAGAACATTCTCTAACACCAAATCCAAAAATAAACTCAAAATGAAGTAAAGACCTAAATGTAAAACCAGATTCTATAAAACTCCTAAAGGAAAGCATAAGCAGAACACTCTTTGACATAAATAGTAGCAATATTTTTTTGGATCTGTCTCCTAGAGTAATAGAGATAAAAACGAAAATAAACAAATGGGACCTAATCAAACTTAAGCTTTCGCACAGCAAAGGACACCATTAACAAAATAAAAAGACAACCTATGGACTGGGAGAAAATATCTGCAAAAAATGCTACCTACAAGGGATTAATTTCCAAAATGTACAAACAGCTCATACAGCTTAATACCAAAGAAAACAAACAACCCAATCAAAATATGGGCAGAAGACTTAAATAGACATTTCCCCAAAGAAGACATACACAGGTGGCCAACAGGCACATGAAAATGTGTTCATCATCGCTAATTATTAGAGAAATGCAAATCAATACTACAATGATATATCACCTTACACCAGTCAGAATGGCCATCATTAAAAAGTCTACAAATAATAAATGCTGGAGAGGGTGTGGATAAAAGGGAACCCTCTTGCACTGTTGGTGGGAATGTAAATTGATAGAGCCACTATGGAGAACAGTATGGAGGTTCCTTAAAAAACTACAAATAGAACTACCATATGACCCAGCAATCCCACTACTGGGCATATATCCTGAGGAAACCATAATTCAAAAAGAGTCATGTACCACAATGTTCATTGCAGCTCTATATACAACAGCCAGGACATGGAAGCAACCTGAGTGTCCATCAACAAATGAGTGGATAAAGAAGATGTGGCACATATATACAATGGAATATTACTCACCCATAAAAAGAAATGAAATTGAGTTATTTGTAGTGAGGTGGATGGACCTAGAGTCTGTCATACAGAGTGAAGTAAGTCAGAAAGAGAAAAATAAATGCCGTATGCTAACACATATATATGGAATCTAAAAAAAAGAAAAGTTCTGAAGAGCCTAGGGGCAGGACAGGAATAAAGACGCAGACATAGAGAATGGACTTGAGGACACGGGGAGGGGGAAGGGTAAGCTGGGAGGAAGTAAGAGAGTGGCATGGACTTATATCTACTACCAAATGTCAAATAGATAGCTAGTGGGTAGCAGCCGCATAGCACAGGGATTATCAGCTCGGTGCTTTGTGACCACCTAGAGGGGTGGGATAGGGAGGGTGGGAGGGAGACGCAAGAGGGAGGAGATATGGGGATATATGTATATGTATAGCTGATTCACTTTGTTATACAGCAGAAACTAACACACCATTGTAAAGCAATTATACTCCAATAAAGGTGTTAAAAATATATATAAAGGAAGCAGTGGCCACTGATACAGCTGACAGAGTTCGGTTCAAAAAGAGAGTAATGTATTAAAAGCCTACTATTAGTGCCAAGCTGAATTCTTCATTATGGAAAGACAGGGATGGTTCGAGCTGTCATAGACGGCTTCATTGACCGAGTCATTTATCTGGGGGAGGTGGGCTAGTTGTAAAATGATGTGTGTATTTTCGGAACCATCTTCCTGGATTCAAAATGTTAGCAAATCCTTTTGGCTTTGGCAGTTTTACATCAATATTTCTCACTGGCTTTGTTTTCTGACCATAAACAATTGTTGTACATAGAGGATAAGTGATGACCCTAACTTAAAATAGTCCATTCTTTATTCATTCGTCCTTTACCCAGCCACTTCAGAGAAAGAAAAGCAGTTTGTGGTTAACTATCAAGAATAAAATCTGGGGACTTCCCTGGTGGTCCAGTGGTTGAGACTTCACCTTCCACTGTGGGGGGTGTGGGTTCGATCCCTGGTCAGGGAACTAAGATCCCACATGCCTCGGGGCCAAAACCCAAAACATAAAACAGAAGCAATATTGTAACAAATTCAATAAAGACTTTAAAAATGGTCCATAAAAAAAAAAAGAATAAATCTGGGTTTTCACAAGTAAGTAGTGAGTCTGGCTCTCTAAACATCATTAAAATGCCATATAATCCTATGGTGTACGCATATATAGACATATTTCTTTCATCTTTACAATTATTTGTTATAAAATGGTGATAGAGCGTCACTGGCTCATACTGTAAAGGCAAATATGCCTATAAATGACCCTAATAAATATGTCAGAATGGGAATCTTGGCAGTTACTTCTGTAGGGGCAGTTATTACCTCCCTCTTTCTTTTTCTCCTCCACATTTTTTTGCTAGGAAGTAGTTAGGAAACTTGTTCTGAATTGTTTTGCCAAAGCTAGATAAATAGTTGAAGCAAGTCAAATTACGAGTTGTGGACCATAAGTTTATCGTATTCCAGTTGTCATAGAGCCTTGGGTTGGAATTGAATGAGTCAAATGTCTAAAGCAACATTTTGTGAATTTCAGAGTGTCAATTTTGTTTGTTTTTCACAGTATGGAACAGATCACACTTAGCCAAAAGGCAAAAGAAAAACAAGTTAGAATTTATGAAAGTATCACAGTATAATCCATTGTACTTTGTGTTTGTTTTAAAAGGTAAATCTTTTCAACAGGAAATAGAATCAAAGATATTTCAATGACCCTTTATACACATACAGAGCTCTAGAGTTATGATTTTCATAATAAAAAGACTTTCCTTTGCTAATCGACATAATAAAGGGGACATATACACAGAGACTAGTGGTATTAAACATTTTAAAATCTGATTTTCATTTTCTTCATATAACTATCATCATAGGCAGAAATTGACCTAAAAACATATTTGCAGTTATCGACATCATAACTTTTAGGTAGTACAAAGTCAACAACTGGGGAGGAGAAAATGAAATTTCCCTGAAATCCTAAATTGGTTCTAACCTCCTCTCTTTTGTGTGTATGCACTTAATTCTCAGAAAAACTTCCGGTAGAGGCCAAGCTACCATGGTACAAACAAGCTCAAGAACTTGAAGAAGGAGCTGCTGTGTCAGAAGAGCCCTCGTAAGTTTTCAACCATGCGTTGTTCTGCTTTTGAAGCTGATTGGTTTAAAGAAAGCAGTGTCTTGCTGATGGTGGCTTTCGTGGGTTCTGAGCTAAGTGTATTCCTCTTACCAAGGGTGGAATGAGGCTTTGGGGCTGTCAAATTGGAGATTTATCAGTTTCATAGTGTTTCTCAAAACATGATTGCTCTCTGAATCTTTTCAGTTATGAACTAAGAAAATGAAAGTGTAGTGCCTACCCTCTTCTCCAAAATCTGACCTCCTGTTTTCTTTTGCCAAGAGGCCAAAGGTGAGAAGGTCCAGGCTGCATCTGATGATGTAGCGCAGATTTGATGTGAAAGCCTAGGCCGCTTTTTATACTCCTTATCTCCCAGCTTTGCAGTATAGCCACTCACAAAAATGAAAGGGTAAGTGAAATATATCTGAGGTCAAAGGAAGCTTATTAGCTTTTCTTTTCCCTTTCTTGCTGGGATTGGTATCAGATGGATACCAGGTCTTTGCCCCACTTGATCAAGGTCCCACACTGGCTCAGTTTGATCAAGGCCATGAAATCTGTAAGACCACTAGGCACAGATTTTCCAGATACTTCAGCAGAGGAAACAAGGAAGAGAGACAAACTTAGGTTGGTTGATTGATTGACCAATAACTGTATATTGATTCTACTGCAATACACTGATAGACCTCTCTGCTACATCATTTTGAAAAATACAGGAAAGCACTTTATTGATGAATTTCATCTATGACCAAAGCAGTTTCTCTGACTGATGATTTTCTAGATAAATTTATTTAATACAAGTACTAGGCTCAGTGCTATGCATTGGTACCTAAGACATGTTACGTTACCCACCCTCCAAGAGCTCACAGTATAGCATTCAGGATACAAAATGGTTTCCAAATTCAACCTGTAGTTTAAATTTTACTAAATATAATATATAAATTAAGATTATAATTTATATATTCCAAAGCAATTTAGAACCTCTTCTGAGTCATCCTGTTTGAATCTAAATCTGATATGGTTAGCCAGAACACAGATTGTGTTCTGAATCACACCCTAAACATCAAGAGATTGAAAAAGAAATCCAAAATACAGATTGGTAAAATGACCAAAGTTCATTTGTAAAAAAAAAATGGTACTTGGTTTCACAGAAAAATGGTTTATATATAAGGTAACACATTTCTTACTTAAAAGGATAAGAAGCAAAACATAGATTATCTCTGTATCATAAAGTTGCTACAGCATTTTGTTTGCAACTTCTTTGAGAAAAGGCTTTAAGAAAAAGCAGCTAGCCACTGCAGAACTTTGGAGGAAAGGCAGTGGTTAAAGATGCAGTGCAACTTTTATGTGACTATATAAAGGCTTGAAACTTTCTGTTTCTCTCCTGCCAGTACCTGGCTTGACAGACCTTCTTGCTGCTGGAGAGGAAGGAAGCAGTTCATTTTAGAGGGGTATTAACTCTTGAATCCGCTAAGGGGTCCTATTTAAGGCACAGAAAGATGCCATGTAATTGGAGCTAGTTACTCCTTATACGTATTCCTAGACTCAATACATTTAAAGCCAGATAGGTATTATTTTACCTAAATAAACTCTGCTCTCCCGTACATTATATTTTGTCATTTGGTCTAAAGCATAATTCTGGGAGTAATATTGCATTATGACCGATGTTAAATAATATAACAAAGTTTAAATTAGATCAAAACACCTTATACTAATAATTAAAAGTCCTTCCCTTTATTAGATACCTCTCAAATGAAAGCTGTAAGTAGAGTTTAATGCTTCTGCAGAAGCATTACATAGACCACATTCAACTATAATTTGTAATGAGTGTTTTCCACTAAAATTCTGATTAAGATGCATTATGCGTAACTTTAATCTTAACAAAATCCCTAACGTAGTAAACACATAGTTTTAACCATTGAAACTATAGCCATATATTAGATTATTAAATTTTACTCTTGGTGTAATGGAATTGCCATTTGGCATGATTAATCTGAATTGAAGTTGATTGTAATTGGAGTGCTAGTGCCGGGTAAAGGAAATGTATACTGTTATGCTCAGAACAATAATTACTTTTATACAAAAATGAAATAAATGACAGCTGTAGAATAATGTAATGAAAGGTATGTGATTTCCACATTTTAATACACTTTACTGTTTACCACACTGAACCCTAGGAAAGGTCCTACATGTCACATTATTTTTTTAATTGATTTTGAATTTTAAAAACATAATTTTGCAGGGTCTTAATTCTTTTTTTAAAACCACACAGACTAGTTTCTGAATGTATGGAACAACCTATAATTACTCTCCGTAGTATAATGAAAAAATGATACACTGTCACCAAGGCTTTCCTTCCCCCCCACCAGAGACTCACATTGCTTAAATTAAAGAGTAATGTTTAGAAGCTGTGGTTGTCACTTCTGAACTAATACAGAGAAGAGAAGCAAGAACAGTGGTCCAGGACTATTATCTCTTGCTTTGGCTCCAGTTAACATGGAGAGTTCTGTAATAAAACAGCACATAGCATTTACTTCCCCTTATGTAGAATAAAAATACTATCACCAGCCTGTCTCATTAAATACTATGGGAAAATCAGTAGCTTAGAGTCTTTAGTATATGGAGACACCATTATTGAATGTCAGATTCTTTTGGTAACCCCAAAATGAAAAAAAAATTGGGGTTATCACTGTAGCCAAAAATGTTTGAAAGCGACCACTCTAAGACATGTTTAGAAGAAAACTATAGTAAAATACTGAAAACTGAACTGCCAAGAAATAACTAAAACTTTATAGAACGGGAGTATGTTACATATTCCGCTAAACTAAATGCCATGCAGAAGATACAAATACAGTTATTAGTCTCATAGAATAGCTGAAATAAATATCAATAGTGGGTCACGTGATAGTAATGAACTTACTGTTGATGAGATTCATCTTATGAAGCTGCAGCTTCATTTATAAATGCTTTCAGACATTATTTTTTCCTCAACAAAGACCTGGTTTATTTACCGTGTATTTGATTCATATGGTACAAAGGTAGGAATATTGTGATGAGTATATTTTCTTGATCTGCAGAAAATGATTTCTTAACCCACTCGTGGGAGTCCTGCGCTCTAAACTGACTTTTCACTGGTGGCCATAATTTGCCTTAATGCACACACATGTTTTGATCAGGTTTTCCTGACAACCTACATCAAGAATCTTGAAGCAGCTTTGTCTCTCTTAATCGAGCAGGGCAGCGTGAACAAGATCCAGCCCCAAACTGAGACTAAGGGATGGGGGCTTTTAGCTACTGAAGCTGGTCAAGCACAGACAACCTTATAAATTCACACAGTAAAGTGAACTTGCTTCCAAGGATGTCAGCTGAGAAATCCATAGAAATCCCTGCTACACAATTAACGTGGAAAGCATTATGGTGTGAGATAGACTTGTAAAAAAAATATGATTCTCGGAGAGTTGCATTTTTCTGAGGGTAATAGCAGGGCCATTCTACCACTAGAAAGGGGGAAAGGGGAGAGGGGCTGACAGAATTCTCTTCTGCTGTTATTCAAACTATGTGTTTTTGAATTTGCCTCCAGCTGGTGAGAGTAATGTTAGATTTAGGACGCATCCTTGAAATGCCAGCTGGTTGCTTCCACTGACAAATATATGGAAACAGCTTTCTAGGTATTTTTTAAACCCTCAAAATTTTACTTCTGTTTGGTGAGGGATCAGAACTACGTTGTGGTCATACAATTATACTCATTAATCAGATAGAAGCTAAAGAAATCACTGACTTGATTTTGCATCTCCTGCTTTTATACCTTCCTTTCGGTCTTTGTTGGGATGTGTGCATGAACAGGATGCCCACTTCAAGCCAAGTACACAGCGTGGCCACTTTGATAGCTTAATTTCTTGAGCAAAAATGAAACTATGGTGACCTCTAGGACCTGTCAAGACAGCTGTCTACTGCTACTATAGTTAATCAGCTGGCCTTCTTAAAAAACCTAATCCGACTTGGAATAGGAAGAAAGTTTTTCATTTTCTTAACTCCTTCAAGCCACTCACAAGCCACCCAATGCCCTAGAAGGTGATGGCGTGGGGGCTCTCGATGCCCTACCTTTCTCTTTCTAGACTTCCTGCTCTCTGAATCAAGTCATCCCAGGGAGAGGAAGATCAGACTAATTGGGCATCTCGGGAAGTCAGGTCCACCCCAGAGTGATTTCAGTTGCCAGGAGTGCTTGGATGGCTCAGAACAAGTGACGGGAGACAGGTGATTCCCTTGGGTACACTTGACCAGCACCGCCATTTTAACTAGCCATCCCTCCATCAAACCGCAGCATACACCAGGTGGAGACCCCTAACGGTGCTGTCCTTTCAAAGGTGGGATTGGGTGGTCCTCTGTGCCTTGATCTTACACTTAAAAACATGTTGACTTATCTTATTAGATTTTTCGTGAACAGCTTTACCGCATGGTTAGGAAAACATTTTGGGGCTGCAACACAATACCCAAGCCTTAAATGTATTGCCACAAATAACCTTGGTGTGAGCCATATTAAAAAGGAAGAAGAAGGAGAGCAAGTGGGCAGAAGGCAGAGGTAATATCTGGATGCCAGATGGCATCAGCTTAGTGATGGGGCTGATTCAGTAAGAGGCAAAGGGAAATTCCTGTCATGCATCTGTGTGAACAGAACCCACAAGGAATTAAGATACAGAAAGAAAAGCCAATGAGAGTCTCCATCGTGATCCTCTAGTCATTAAATGGTTTGTTTACCTTGGTGAAAATAGTATTTAAATATATAATATTTAAGCTATATGTTTATATTAGTCCATATTTATATCCAGTAAGTTGTCTGAGAATGTGGATGGCTTAACTCAGTGGTTAAGAATGTGAATTCGTACTTTTTTTAAGTGGCTAGGACTGTTAATTGTGTGACACAATTAGGACTGTTAATTGTGTGATTTTATATTTTCCCCCAAAGGATATTTAGGGAATCAAACATTGGTAATGGATCCAGGTAGTTTTGCAGTTCATATCCTCAATACAAGGTACCTCAAGTACATTCTCTTTGTGAATCTCAGGCCACAGAACATAAAAAGAAACATCTTCTATAGAGAGGGAAACAGATATATCTCTTAGGAATTCAGAGTCACCTAAGATCAAGAAATGTAAACACTACTTGCAGATCATTAAACCCTCGAAAAGGATGTTCAGGCAGAGCATGGCATTAGAGTTACGGGATAAAAAAGCACAAAAGCATTTAATTTTGATTTGGCACATGGTGGAGTGAAAGCCTCATACTGGCCAGACTGAATGAGCCCTTATCCCCATAACGATCGTGACCTCTCTCCTTTCCAACTCCTTCCTTTCTGGTCTCCCTGTCTACCCAAATCGTTCTTATCCCTTATATCCTCTGCAGATGCTTAATATAAATTCTTTGGCTGATTATGTATTTTAAATAACACTGGACCTTCTAATTGTTCACACCTCGTAATGAAAGAAGCTGAATTCACTCTTAAGTCACCTGCTCTGGGCCAGACTTTGTGTCAAGTGCAGGTACGGTAAAAAGTAACCCAGTAGTCCCTGCCCTCAAGGAACCACAGATAATTTCCTAAAACATGAAATTTTTTCAGGTACCTCAGGCTGCCAACTATGTGAGTTGGTGAGGGGGTGTGAGTCTGTATATTTGTGTGATCAAACAAGAATACAGCCCCGCTGGAATCAAAGTAAAAAGCACTTTAACTATCGATCAAAGCTACATGCCTGGTAGCAGCAGGCACAGTGGTGAAAAGTGTGGCCTCCAGGGACGGACCTCCTGGGTGTGAGTCATGGATCCCCCAACAGTAAGAGGGAACCCTGACAAATCACTTAACCCCAGAGACCTTAATTTCCTCATTTGAGAAACAAACATAATGGTATCTATATCACAAGGCTATTTAGAGGATTAAGTTATGTGTAAAGTACCTGGTATGCAGAAAACTCTGTTTAGGTGTTAACTGTGGTTATGATTGGACCTTTTCTGGCATCATTCATCTTCTTAGAGAATATTTAAGTAAGTAAAATTGTATAATAATTACTCATTTACAAATGGAGAAATTGAGGCAGGTCTTATCTCTGCCTCATACATGTTGTATCATGTGGCATGTGAGAGAACCACAAGTAACCCCAAATAACCCCCAATTCAACTAGTGGTTCCCCAGCTAGCACCACCTTCCTGTGTCTCCTCTTTGAAGACTCACTTGTAAGAGGCACACTTTGAATTTAGCCGAGAATTTATCCTAAGGGACAAGGGTTAGTTACCTTTATTTGAACCAAAAGAAATCTATAGCAAATGGCAAAAATTAATAAGGAAAGTTTAGAAAATGCTCAGATGGAAAAGCATCCTCTCTCAACTCTGAGTTACGTCCAGTTGATACCCCAAGCTTGCTCCCAGAATGCACAGAGACAGAAAAATCAATAACAAATTTAAGAGAGCAGACAGCCATTTTTATGTAGTCATTAGAAAAACCTTTCTTGCAAACCAAGAAGTTCTAAATTTGTCTGCCCCTCCTACTGTCTCCACTTAATGCTCAATCTGGAGCTACTTTCAGAACTAAATCTGAACTACTGCTCAGCTGAGCCCTAGAGAGTGGCAAAGACAAATTAATGGGATCCTTGTGTGCCAAAATACAGTATGGACCCTGTCACCACCAATATGTGTTAAGTCCATTAAGGTCATTTTTAATGAACTGAACTTTTCTTTGGAAAGCTTTGCCAAACTTGTTGAATTAAGGGAAAGAAACCTTTACAAAATTGCAAGATAAACTAATTCCACTCCATGTGAAGAAGAAATGGTTCATGACAAGTATTCTGAGTTTACAATATTTTAGATTTTTATCCAAGTCAGAGAAAATAATATGCATGAAAATCTACATTCTTTTATTAAGCTAAGAACTCCAAATGCACTAATAGCATTGTAAGCTATAATGGCATTTTAGTTCCTGAGATATGGCTTTTTAAATCATCAGACTAGCCCTAAGGAAAACCAAACTTTTCAATCATGTTCTGTTCACATAGGTCAGAAAAGCAACGGAGAGAAAGATGGTCTGAAACGAGTGTCGTAGCCTCATTTTTCATTGGTGGAGAGTGATTTGGCTCCATTGTATCTTCTCATACAGTTAAGGGTCTGTCTTCTCTTTTTCCCAAATATCTGTGTGTATTGAGTTTTAAAGAGTGGGCTTCTCTAAACTAGGAACAATTCCACAATGCTCCAGAGTCTTCACTGTTGGGTGGCTGGTCGTATAATAAGGCAGTGTTAGACCAGAGTCATGTATAAATTACTGAAGGCATCCTCTGTCTCAAAGCTTCCCCAAATCCTTTTATTCTATAAAGCAGCATTTTTATTGAGATTTAACATCAACAAGTATGATAACAAGTATGATAGACACAGAACTTAACAAGTATGATAGACACAGAACTTAAACTTGTCTCAAGCTACATGATAACCCAAACCCCGTCAAGATGAATCAAGGCCAGCACATACTGCCCAAAGGCAGCTATAAGAAATAAAAATAAATAAGCCCATCATAGCTACTAAATCTGGGCACAGTCACCTTTTGAAAGACCATAAGAAACTTCTAAAACAGGAAAATGGTTTCAGATTTTCCATGCCAATGCCTGGAACTTAAAAGTATGATTTAATTTCTTTGAGGTTTTAGGCTATTGCCTCTTTATCTAGCTTGGTTTCAACCTCTGGAGCCAAGAATAAGCCCAATATCAGATCACTCATAACATCAACCCTTACCCTCCTATTTACCCATTCACTTATTCATTTGAAAAAAAAATGTATTTTTGAGCACCTGTTATGTGAAGTTCTACCTTCATGGAGGTTTGGTCTAATAAATGAGATAGTTATTCCATAAAGATTCACACTGGATTATCAAAAACTGATTGCTGTTATAAGAAAATGAAGAGGTTCTGTCAGAGTCTGACAGGGGCCCCCAAAAGGTCTGGGAGTCAGGGAAGTCTTCTTTGAGAAGGGACATGTCAGCTGAGACCTGTAGGATGAGCGGAAGTTATTCTAAGCTGAGAGAAGGGAGGAGGGTCATCCAGAGAGTGATCCACACATGCCAGAACTCTGAGTCAGGAAAGAATTACACACATTTAAGCAAGTGAAGGAAGACTAGTGTGTCTGGAAGCTAGTGACTGGGCTGGGGGTGGGGAGGATTGTAGGAGATGAAGATGGATAATGGCATGATATAAACCTGGGTAAGGAGCTTGGCTTTGTTTCTGGGTATAGCAGGAACAATGAAAAGGTTTACATTTTAAGAGCCCCCTGGCTACAGCAGGAAGAAAGCATATTAAGAGCTAACAGAGGAAGAAAACAGACCAGTGGCTATTGTGGTAGTCCACGGGAGAGCAGATGTTAGCATCAATGATCCGGCTTACATGGCAGCCTTAGGGCCAGGACAATGAGGTGGTAGAGAGCATGGATTCTATAGTAAATGGCCATGATTTGAATCTTGACTCTGCCATTTATTTAGCAGTATGACCTTGGGAATATCTGTGTCTCAATTTTATCATCTAGAAATTGGGATGAAAATATAATTGTTAAAATATAATTTATTTTTGTTAAATATATAAGTTGTTAAAATATAATTTTCAGAAAGGTAAAATTGTGATTTATAAATATAAAATGAGCACATGTCTAACTTTTTATTTAACTCATGAATTATGACAGAACCAATAAGAATGTTAAAACTAGTTCTAATGTGAATTAGATTTAGAAAAGTTTATATTTTCTATCAGACAAAATTATTTGCATTGACATGAACAGAAAAATAAGCTCCGTCACTATGAACGAGAAACATCTACATCATCACTAGCTCTCTACAAGGAAAATTTCACCTCCATGGAGTTGCAAAATAGACTAGCCAAAGACAGAGACTCACACGTCCATAGAATTTGACAGCCCCTGCAAGTCTGCTAGTAATCTTGTTTGTCCATTTCACAATGTTTCTGACAGTACCCATCTCCTAACAGTGTTATAATGAGCTAACATATAGAAATGCTTAAAACATATCAGTGAACGTTAGCTATTATTGTTGTGGTTGTTGCTGTTATTATATCAAGGTGGTAGTAGTCGAGATGGAGAGAGGTAAATGAATTTCAGATACATTTTTGAGGGAGAATTAATAGAATTTGGGAATCGTTTCAAAGTGAGGAACTAGGGAAAATGAGGGATCAAGAATAACTCCTCATTTTTCATGTGAGCAATTAGCTACCCAGTTGAACCATTTGCTGTGATGGAGAAGGTTGGAAGAGGAATCGGATGCTAAGAAAGGGAATCAAGAGTTCCATTTTGGACACTTTAAGTTGGAGGTACCTTTGAAATATCCAAGTGAACATGCCGCTCAGGATAGATGTCAATGTGTACCGGCTAAGAGCATGAAACCTTACTAGGTGTGTGGCTTATATCTCAGTTTCCTCATCTGTATATTAAATGGAGATAATAATAATTCTTTTCTCATCAGGTTATTGTTAGGATTTAACAACATTTATTTATAAAGCACTTAGAAGTGAGGCTGACACATAAGAAGCACTGCATAATTTTTTGATAAATAGATTGTGTTAAATTAATGTTTATTCCCTTCAAAGAGTAAAATGGCTTGCTATCCCAAATCTTACTTTAAAAAAAAGTTTCGATATGAAGCTCAGACAAAAGGTATAGACTGGAGGGTAAATACTTAGAAGTTGCCTGTACTTTGGTGGTATTTGAAACCAAGAATCATTGGTGAGCACATCAGAAGACCGCACCAAACTGAGCCTTCAGGCACTGCAATATTTAGAGTTTGAGGAGAGGAGAAGGATCTAGCAAAGGAGCCTGAGAAGGAAGTGACCAGAAAAGAAAAACAAACACCTGGAAAGCTTGGTGTCATGTAAGTCAAGGAGAAAGTAATTCAAGAAAAAAGGCACGATCAGGTGTGCTGGATGCTACCGGAAACAAGATGACTGAGCACTGGATTTGTCGGGAAGAGAAGACAATGTGGGACCAATACTCTTAAACATTTATTATCAACTGTCTTTTTTCTGGCTTTTCTCTTATTGTTAAAGAAGAACAACATCCGGATGGTCAAGAGGGTCCCTACTTTAGTGAGATTCCTTCTAATATCTTTTTTTATTTCTTTATTTTTTGGCTGCATTGGGTCTTAGTTGTGGTATGTGGAATCTTTCGTTGTGGCGCGCGGGCTCTTCGTTGTGGTGCATGGGCTCCAGAGCACGTGGGCTCTGTAGATGCAGCACATGGGCTCTCTAGTTGTGGTGCACAGGCTCAGTGGTTGTGGCACGCGGGCTTAGTTGGATTCTTAACCACTGGACCACCCGGGAAGTCCCATCCTTCTAATATCTTGTCTGGAACCATATTAGAGGAAGCTGGGTCAGACCTACAAGATGAGTTTAACAGAGTACTCAAACGTACAAGGTCCTAGGCTTTGAAAGAGCCCAGTCATCTCTGGCTCGTTGGAACTTGGAGAGAACTCTGATCTCCTGCAGCATTTCCTTCTAGTACAGCATCTCTTTGAAAGGAAAATGTGCTCTTTAATGCAGTCAGCCTTTCTTCCCCCACTTCCAGCGCTGAGCATTTCCGCAAGAAAGCCATTGAGGCATTCTTGCCAAGGCCAGCTGCCTCTCAAAGAACCCAAAAGGGCAACACTATCCTGAGAGAAAGAAGTCAACTACTTGGAAAATGCCACTAAATATTGCTGTCCCTGGACTGCCTTAGAATGTTATGGAATTGGGTTCTTCCTTCACATCACTGGCTAGCAGCACTAGACGGGGCAGTCACTGAATTTTTTTTTTTTCAAATAATTGTATTGGTGACCGTATCAAAATTGTCATTTGTTTTGTTATCTTAATTTCTAGAACCATTCTATTCTTGGTTATGCTACCAGGCACCTTACAGCGCTGAAGACCCTCACAACTCAGACGTGATACTTAAGGATGTGAGGAACGTATGAAAAAAAGTGGTGCTATTAGATGTTTTGCAGAGTGATGTCCTGGGCACCTTTGCAAAATTTTGCTTGGAGACTTCAATATGCATTTCATAACCAGCATGAATTATTTGCAATTCCAGAGACTTGTAAGCTAACAGCTGCAGTTGAGAAATATTTTCATAATTCCACATTCAGATCAAGTATCCTTGACTAAAGAGCTTTCACAATAAGTTAGATTCCCATTTGTTTGGAATGATTTAGGTGTGGTTCTAAGTGAATGTAGAGGCATATTTTAGATAAGTGTTCTCTCAAAACTTTAATGCTTTAGCTATATATATATATATAAAAAGCTATAGAATTTATTTGTATTTCACAAGTTTTTCATGCACTTTCTTCATTTTTTTAATAGTTCTATGAAATTTTATCATGGACATAGATTCATATAACCACCACCACTATCAGGATACAAAACTGTTCCATCATCCCCCCTAAACTCTCACATACTCTCCCTTTATAACCACTTTTCCCACAAACCAAGCCCCTAGTTGCTACAATGACAAAAGAATTCATAAATAAGTTTGATTTAAGAACCCAATGTCAGTGAATTTGATGTATATATTCATTAATGAAATTGTCTAGCTTCGTGTTGAAAAGCCAGTGGTTACTTCTCGTACAAACATGAAATGCAAAGCTAGCTATATTTTTAAATAATCATTTTAAGTTTGTCTTAGTATGATGGATTTTTTTTTTTTTAGTATGATGGATTTTGTAAGTAAATCACTTTGAAACTCCTAGAGGGATTCAGTTAAAGAGTTGCCTGCCCTTTGTAACATTCCAAAGGTTTTTTGTTTGTTTACTAGTTTGGAGGATTTTTTTTTTAATATCTTTCCTTTTAATTTCATTGAGGAACATTGAATAAATAACTAAGTAGATGAAAGAATGCGTTTCCCCTTCCCTCTCCTAGTTCCTTTCCCACCCAGCAGCAATTATTTTTTTCTCATAGATCCAAATGCCTCTTTGATACAAATGCCCAAATGCCCAAATGCCCAGCTAGGTTTAAGTAACTGCACCTTTTCCTAAAGATTTTACTGTCTCAAAGATTGTCCAGAATCAGGAGAAGAACCAACCTTCAAAACTAAAGAAAAAGAATAGAGAAAGATTGAACTAAAAATAAGATGAGGTAATATGAAATACCATTTTTACCAATGACGTATGATGATTTTTTTGTCCCCAAATGACATATTTATGTAAAAGACTTTCTGGTTAATTTGGTATAGAATTACTTAGACAGTATTTTATTTTTCCAATATACTCTTCTCCAGATCCCTCTGTGGCCACTGGTTAGGTGAGAAAATTTTAGAAAGGAAATAATCATGATTCTCATGTGCATATTAAATAAACATCTGTCAAAGATTGTATTTACCTTATTAATTAATGAAGAAACCAGGAATATGTTACAACCAACTCAAAGGAAATTTAAAAGAACCAAACATATTCAGGCAAATAAGAATACTGAAATGAATTTATAAGTAGATGCAAAATGGGTCTATCCACAGGACAACCAACTGTATTCCACAAGACACAATCTTCATTTCTATGGGAAAGAATCTCATGATCAATTTCCTGCAGTTTAAAAGTTGTAAAACAACTCACAGTCAATGAAAGGTTTTAAAATTTTATAATAACTAGGAACAATGCACTGGACAGACTATTCAGTAATCTTTGGGGTCCCTTTTAAGTTTTTATATTTTTTTCTACACTCTTCAGTTCATTCCCTCCTCTCCCCTCACCCTAAAATCACCAAAAGAAAGAGGAAAAAGAAATCCACAACCCCTATCAACTTATAACTCAAATGTTATAAGATTGAAAACTAAACAAAAATTAAATATTTCTAATGTGATTTTCTGCAAGTTTCAGTTTGCATTTTGAAACTAGAGAATGGGGTGAGGCTCCTAACAGCATCAAAATAACACAACTGTAGAGCTACTGTATTGTGCTACTCTTATTTTGAATAATCCCAATGATTTTTTTTTTTAACAAGCACTCATATGAAAGGGGGAGAGAGGAAAGGAAGAGGAGAAAAGAAAAAAAAATATCAGGCCATGTGTGTATAAAACTAGAGCTAAGTCTGGCTAATATCTGCAGTAATGTGAGACTAACCAAGAGTGAACTGTTTCTCTTTAGCATCATATTAAGTAATAGTTTTTATTATTTCAGTCCACGCTTCTGACTCTGTAATAGCCACTAATAAACTAAACCACGTTGGGATTTTCCAGGTGAATTTGATTATCACTCTTTTCTGTTTCATAATAGGGACTGTGGTAATACCTCTAATTAAAGGATAAGTATTGTGGTAGTGAAATGAACAATGAATCTTGCAAACAGAAGACCAGAGAGAAACATAAATTACTTATTTGCCAGGGTTCTGTTCGTTTGTTTGTTTTATCCTGGAGATGGGAAAACTAAATGCAGAAATCATATCAATCATTTCTGAAGCTCAAGCCCACCTTTGAAAGAACTCTTATCCAAGCCATTCTTCATCCATCTGGCAATAGTGCTGCTAACCAAAAGAATTCCCAAATTAAACTTCAATAATACACTGTACATCAAAACGATTAATATACTGATTTTTAAAAGACACATTGACTCCATTTTAAAGGTCCCACTTTAAAGGTTCTAACTCAGCAAGAACTACTCAAGATGCGTCTTCTAAACATTGCAGTTAAACCTCCTAGCTCATATGACTGCCCTCTCACTGACCTTGCTTCCTCCCACTTGTGGCCAGAAAGCTCAAGATAGTAAATACAGAGTTGGGAGATCTAGGGATATGGGGGAAGGTTTCACATGAAAAACAGTTATTATTCATTTGGCCGTTTGCACTATTAGATATTTTCCTTTTGAAATACAATCTCCTGCCTTCAGTGAGAGAGAATAGTAAATCATCCAATGTATGCGCTAGAGATATTAAGATGACTGCCAAAAGACAGCACCACTTAAAGACCAAATTGTTCTTAATTGGTGTGAACTTGATGAAGACCTAAGGATAGTGGGTTGGGAGATAAGCCAGTAAGGCTGTTCGACACTTGATAAGGTTCTCACTTGGGAGACATAAAGTAGATTAACCCTAAGTATCCCGACAGCCAAAAATACACACACACCCCCTCACACACATATTTCTTTACTTTTTTCATTTAGATGCTACTTTAAAGTAAACAGTTCTCAGTCATTGCAGTGAGTTCATGGGGCTTCGGTAGCACCCCTTTTCTACTTAGTGTGCTTTTGGTGTATCTTCCCGGTCCTGGAGAGAGAACAAATGCAAAGTGATTCATGTTATAGGCAAGGAGAGCGGAGGGTTTCATCTGTGCAGCCTTTATGTTCCAGATTTCATCTGGGACTCACTTTTTATCTAGGAGATAATCCGTAAACAAATCAATTTAGCTCCTTGTCATAAGTTTCTATATATAGGAAAAAGATGGAAACAGAGGTTATTGCAACAACAAAGCTTCCCAAACATGGCCCAAAAAGACTAAAATCTTCCCTATCTGGCCCTTTACGGAAAAAGCTATTTGAGCCTTGGTCTCTTGGAATAGTCACTGAAGAGGGCTATTAGAGCTGACAGAACAATAATCCTTCCTGTATGGGAAAAGCTGTTAGGGTGCCATTCTTTCTGAGATCTTGTCATCTTCTTCATTTGAAAACAAAATTCAGGACCACATTATTAAACAAGCATTATTCATCACTGTTGTCAAAGCTGGCCGACTTATCATCTGCTTCTAGGTTTCTCTTATACATAAAATAGTTTGGTGTGTATTTTCCTTTCTGTCCACACCTGGGTTGTAAAATTCAGTGCTTGTGTATTTGTTATGATCCTTGTTCCAGGACTCAGGCAGATAGATGTGAATGTGTAATAAGAGGGTTAAAATGATTTCGATGGCAGATTTTGGTTTTATATTCCTAAAAGACGGCTACAGGTAGCGTTATTTAAAGAGGGAAAGACATTTTAATCTTTTAGGATACTGTTTTCCCCACCACGTTCTCTAGGTGCCAGGAGATGGCTAGGAATTCAGAAAAGAAAGAGGGAGGTGACTCTGTGATGAGAATTTCTTGGGAATAAGTCTGGATGATGCTTCCTCCCTCATGCACCTTCCTGACAAGGTTGTATGTGACCTTCGTTCACCCCTAGGGGATGGCTCTTCAAAGGAAACAAGCCTCAGGACTTTCTTTTTTTTTTTTTTTTTTAACATCTTTATTGGAGTATAATTGCTTTGCAATGGTGTGTTCGTTTCTGCTTTACAACAAAATGAATCAGTTATATATATACATATGTTGCCATATCTCTTCCCTCTTGCGTCTCCCTCACTCCCACCCTCCCTATCCCACCCCTCCAGGCGATCACATAGCACCGAGCTCATCTCCCTGTGCTATGCTCAGGCCTTTCTTAAAGGGACTCCCTCCATGCCTCAGACACCATGGGTCTGGGTCTCCGGGCCAGTCCCCCTGCTCTGCACACAGCCCAGGCTCGGGCCCAGGCCACATCTTCGTTGTGCTTCTTCCAGTTTGAAAACTTGGATTGGTTTCCTGTTAGAATTTCAGTTTCCCTAAACTAGATAGGAACTATTTTCACTTGCTGAGATTTAATGCTATAACCTTCTTATCACTTCTTTCCTTTTCTGCCAAAGTCAAGGTTAAAGAGCCAGGTTTGCATGCCTCCTCAGCATGACTCCCTGTTCAAAAGCAGTAGGATCATGGAAAAGTAATTTTTTTTTTTTTTAATTCCAAAGTCCTTTCTCCAGATTATGATACTAACTTTGTGAAAATGTTAGTGGTTCCCTCTGGGCTTTTTTTCTCTAGGCACTTCTCAAGGTCATTGCAGATATGGCCATTGTTGATTAGTGGGAGGAAGAAAGCCTTTTTGGAATTTGGATATTGTCCTACATTCTAGAGAAACTCAGAGCAAAACCAAGTTCTCCCTAATGTGGCTTTTCTCGGTGGGGAGGCGCTGGAGGCTGTTGAACAAACTCGTATGAATGCAGAGCCCTCTCGTTTACTGTGACATGCCTGTGGATTTAAATTTGTAGCAGGGCTTTTCTCTAGGATATAAAAAGAACTGCAGTCCAGACTAATTCAAAGAATGTGTGAGGAACAAGGCTCTGCTCCATTCTTGGAAACTTACAAAAAACCCTCTTTCTCTTTCTGTATATAAATAAATCTTGGGAAGCACATTGAGCAGAAAAGCAAAGAAAGTTACAGAACCTGAAATTCAGACTAAAAACAAAACAAAACAATACTTCCTTAAATATCTCTGAGGGCTGATTTTGTTAGAGTTTTTAGTATTAGTCTGCTGGAAGAATAGCCGGCATCTGCAGGAGGCACAAGTGCTGGGATTTAGATCGATAGAGAAGAAACCAATTCCCTGCTCCAAAGAGCTACCACTGTGGGTGCAAAGCAGGGAGAAAGCAGGTGGTCTGTGGCTGGAATGTCTTCCAGCTGGGGGTTCATATGACACTCACGAAGAAACCAATCCAGAAACAGTGGCAAGTGAGCTCATGAACTACACCGAAGCGCCCAGCACAGGACAGGGTGGCTGAGCCCTGAGCACATCCTGGGACGGCACTGGGCCACGGTGGCAGGTGGGATGAGGACCCTCCCAGTACCCGCGGTCTCCTGCTTGGGGCTTCTCATCCTGTCCTCTTGTTTGCTTGCGGACTGCAGGTTCATCCCAGAGGCCTGGTCGGCCTGCACGGTCACCTGTGGTGTGGGGACCCAGGTGCGAATAGTCCGGTGCCAGGTGCTCCTGTCTTTCTCTCAGTCCGTGGCCGACCTGCCCGTTGACGAATGTGAAGGGCCCAAGCCGGCATCGCAGCGCCCCTGCTACGCAGGACCCTGCAACGGGGAGGTTCCCGAGTTTAACCCGGAAGAGACAGGTGGCCTCTTCGGTGGCCTGCAGGATTTCGACCAGCTCTACGACTGGGAGTATGAGGGCTTCACCAAGTGCTCCGAGTCATGTGGAGGAGGTAAGAAGGGGGATCTGGCTCAGATCCTCGCCACCGGCTTGTCCTTTTTCTGTAACTTCTCTCTCTGCTTGCAACTGTGTCACGTGATTGCCTCTAGTCCAAGAATGATAAGTAGGGGGAGGAAGCCATTCTAAATGTAAAGCGGCCTGAATGAAGCACAGATGTATTTCTCTTTGGGCTTGAGCAGCTTTTAGACTGTCAGCTATGAGTAGCCATCACAAGTAATGCTTTTACTTTTAGTTGTCATTCTGACGTTTTGCAATATATCTTAGCGTATCTGACTGAGGAACAAAGTTGACACTGACCTGGCAACGCTCTCAACATTTACTTTTATTTATCTATGCCCTTGCCTCTGCGCATGTGGTATGAACCAAGACCCAAGATGACAAGCAGACTGCCGTTCCCAAGGACAGGGTACAGCCAATCTGATTTACTCAGCTGATTCCCAAAGTAATATCTATTGACAAAGGGAAAGGGTGTATAAGGGCAATGATAACACTGTGGTTACCTAGAACTGGAAAGAATGTAAAGAATCCTGACCCCACTGCCATTTTATAGATGAGAAAACTGAGATACAGAGAAGCTGAGTGACTTTTTCAAGATCACACAGCTAGTGAGTGACATTTGGGACTAGGCCTGCTGTTCATTTCTCTGCCAAGGGTCTTTTTTCATCATACCTCACTTCTTTAAGCACTTAGAGAGTTCCTGAAGCTTTCTCATTGAATGAATATTATTGAAATAATGTTCAATGTTTCCATGTGTATTGACCTGGTTCTCTTAGGTCTAGTTCATGGTGATAACGGATTCAGTGATTTTTCAATTTCAGGTGTTAGTAATGGAACTGTAGTGGGAGAAGAAGGCATTTTAAATCAACAATTAATTCTTTTTTTTTTTTTTTTAAACATCTTTATTGGAGTATAATTGCTTTACAATGGTATGTTAGTTTCAGCTTCACAACAAAATGAATCAGTTATATATACACATATGTTCCCATATCTCTTCCTGCTTGCGTCTCCCTCCCTCCCACCCTCCCTATCCCACCCCTCCAGGCGGTCACAAAGCACCGAGCTGATCTCCCTGTGCTATGCGGCTGCTTCCCACTAGCTATCTACCTTACGTTTAGTAGTGTATATATGTCCATGCCTCTTTATCGCTTTGTCACCGTTTACCCTTCCCCCTCCCCATAGCCTCAAGTGCATTCTCTAGTAAGTCTGTGTCTTTATTCCTGTTTCACCCCTAGGTTTTTCATAAAGATTACGATCTTTCGTACCACTGTAGAAAATGCATTAGATGCGTGTCGACACTGTCTCCCGTGTCTACTCCCAAGAGAGATTTTGATAGGTGAAGAAACGCTAGCTGACTTCCCATCAAATCCCTGTCACTGGCTATCAGTAACCCCTGTTGTCACATTAAGGATCTGCATTCCCAGCAAAGTTTCTTACTTAATTGGTATAAAAATATCGGTATTAAAATTATTTCCCCAAACTGTTTTCTAAACCATGACATTTTGGAAACTCTTTTATAAAAGCATCTTTTCTCATTACTGGGAATGTCAGAATACATGTGCCCAAATTGTTCATGCGTAGTTGAAAAGGAATGGAACAAGTACGAGCAGAGAAATCAATTTTCTCCATTAGGTCGCTTCATAAGCATTTAATAGTCTTGACCTTGAGGTTCTCGTTTTGTTTCTAAGCCTTCCAATTTCAAACCATGGAGTTCTTAAGTGTTTTCATGGAGAGCCTATTATTTTAAAACCTAGAATTTTCCATCTGATTCTGGAAGACAGTTTCTTGGAACTCCGCTAATCCATGTCCTGTGGTGCCCTCCACTCACAATGAGGACATCTTTTCTTCCATGCTTAATGAGGGAGGAGTATTAAATAAGCTTTGGTGATCTCTGAGCCCCAGCAGGAGCTCAGAGGCCAGGTGGAAAGGACACAGCAGTGGCTACAGTTGCTTCTTTCCGACATAGTGAATGACTCAAGAGTTCAGATGGTGTGTGTTTATCTCCACTTTCCATGATCATATCCCCAATTTCCATGATCACCTGAATTGAACAATCATGATCTTTAGTCTAAAATGAATGTGCTTTGAATAAGATTATTTATGATCTCTCAGTTATGATTCTCAGCTATAAGTCAAGCCATGAACTTTATGAGCAGATGGGAAAAATGATGCTGTAACGGAATATATAAATGACCAGATACCTTTCTCTTTAAGATTCTAACCATGCTGCTGATCAACCAGGGGTATAAAATTCAAAGCGTAGAGAGTATGTGGAATGTCTTTCCTTTAAAAGGTTTTCAGAAGCTATTGATCTGGAAATAAGAGTTGTATATTTCATACACAAACGATGTCGGCTTGTAGGAACTGAGCATCTTTGTATAACATAAAGTGTACATCATTTATATCCAGTTAGGTCTTTATCTGTCGACAACTGTGCACACTTACCTACAGTTGTGTCGCTGTGCCAAGGTAATATATCTATGCCTAAAATGTTAAAAGTTGAAAATTCCAAAGTGGTGAAAATATGCTCGGGTTCCATGGTGCATATGATGCCCAAACACACTAAAAAATCATTTTGGTATACGGGATATGTATATTTTGAAGTCATTGTTTGGCAGTAACATTTTATGGTACTACCAACTTTGATCTTTCACTAAGCTATAACCCACAAGGTTGAAGATATTTTTAATCATTCCTGCTGAAGCCAATCAAAAATCTGCAGGATTAACACATAGATTTTAAATCAATTTGGGGTTATAAGACCAGTCTAGCTAATTTTATTGTTCTTGCAACCTCAAGAGATGAAATTGGATAGACACAAAAGTAACCTTTCACCTAGCAGAGGTAGCAACCAGAAGGAACTAGTTAGTAATTTAGGCTGTAGTTGGTGGCTGCGTTTCCCCAAGCTGTCATCAAATATCATGTAACAATTTTGCTATTCTGGGAGATATAAACACCGAAAATCCCATTTTCTGGAAGATTGAAAGTGAGCCTAACCTGTTCAGATCTGTGTCCTGTTGTCTCACTAACATCTCCTGGGTATATTTTAATTTTCCATATGTGAACGGATAGGTGTAGTCAAGGAGAGTAGATTTGAACCTGAACAGCTTTATTGACCTCCTTCCTAGATGGTAAAATCGACGTTAAAATCTAGCCGAAGGGGCTTCCCTGGTGGCGCAGTGGTTGAGAGTCTGCCTGCCGATGCAGGGGACGCGGGTTCGTGCCCCGGTCCGGGAGGATCCCACATGCCGCCGGAGCGGCTGGGCCCGTGAGCCATGGCCGCTGAGCCTGCGCGTCCGGAGCCTGTGCTCCGCAGCGGGAGAGGCCACAACAGTGAGAGGCCCGCGTACCGCAAAAAAAAAAAAAAAATCTAGCCGAAGGAAAACTTGAAATTGATTTCAGCAAGTATAAAAGGTGAAATCCTGTGCATCTTGCTCCCTTTTCCTTTTGAGTCCTCTCCTTTTGCTTCTGTCAAGAAAGGAAAACTCAGAATCGCAAAGGACCATACATACACGTGTGTTCTGTGTTGGTTTAAAACGTCCTTCTCAGTGCAAAAATTAGGCCATTTGGGAAATAGCACAGACTTGATGAGCTATCTTCTCACATCCCGGCCCGACTGCCCTGAGTCCAGTATACTGTGAACTGACAGGTGAAGTCTTCACACGTCTTCCCTCTCCAGCTTCCCACACCCCCATGCCAGGGCTGCTCCCTCACGCCACGTTGCTTCCTCCAGGCCCCCATTCCTTCCCACCGCCCCTTGGCCCAGATTGCACGCTCTGCTTTGGAATGCCCTGCCCTTTAGGCATCTCATGCATTAATGCCACAAAAATTTCTTGTGTGTTGACCACAGGGCTGGTCCCAGATCCTCCTTCATTACGACGGAGCTCTGCCCTTAGCCTCCCGCACCCCCCATCTAGGAATGCTATGACAACAGACCCTGAATGCAGTGTTGCAGAGGCCGAGGGCATCCTTCTAGAAGACGTTAGATTAGAAGGTAGTAACTCTAGAATGCTTCTTAATCTCAGCATTTAACCAACCCGAAGGTGACTTTTATCCTGAGCTAGGATTATTGGCTGGGGTCATGTAACTGTGTTCTGTGTATCTCAGAAGATTACTGATGTCATTTTAGAAACTTTAACCCTTGCAGTCCCATTCCATGCAGTCCTGAAAGGACCTCAGTTCTGTAAACCAGGATTTCACAAAGTGGAAACAGGTCACATTACTCATACACCCCCAATACATGCCCTGCCCCAAGCAAGCCTTTTCAAGTAAGGCAGGTGACAAAAGCCCTGTGGTCACTTCCTGCCTCGGGGATTGCCAACTCAAATTCATAAGCTCTTCAATAGCTGACTAAAGCCAAAATATATTTTATTTTAGAGTAACATTTAGAATCTCTGGAATACTACCAGGTAGACAAATGAATTGAAACCTTAATTTCAAACAGAATCACAGCTCTAGGTTCTGTATGGAACAGTTCGCCTCATCTAGCGCCTTGTCATCATGACCTTAATAATGCCAGACTGTTCTGGTGGGAAGTATCCATGAAGAGATCAACAATTTCTTGTGAAGTGTTTTGCTATATCATCATACCATGAATTTCAAGTGGCTCACTCCAGCTGCAACCAGGAGGACACCCTGGAGTCAGCATTCCAGAATATGATGGAATATCTTGAATGTCTAGCATAAATCTCAAATGCTTCACCCTGAACTGGCCGTGATATATTTAAGTTAAATTTTTGAAGCTCGTAAAAGGCTTAGAAAAAAGAAAGCTGACAGGGAAAATATTGTGACTGATTTTTTTTTTTTTTTTTTTTTTGTGTTTGATTTGTCAGACTTCCTAGGAAAAAAGAAAGGCGATTCTGATTCAGGCTTTAAAATGTCACTTTTTAAATGGTGGCTTGCTGAGTGACCTCTCGAAGTCAGTGTAACGTCACCTTGGAAAGCATTAGCCTGTTGATTGGGGTGATAACTTCTTGGGGAAACGCAGGGTAGATAGGAGGAGGGAAGCGACAGGGCTGAGAAGTGATAGGTCTGTCGTACTATATTAGGTACTATCTGATGAAGCAATGCAGAAGATTTTAAAAAGAAAATGTATGTGTATTTATATATAAAACTAGTATATGGATTGTCATACATACTCTGCTATAACTGCATACAAATATTTAACAACACAGAGGTACATTTAGATGTACATATCTTTATATATATAGCTATGAGTGACTGAAAGCAAATTATCAGGAATGTCCTGTCTCTCTTCTTCTTTAAACTGAATTCTGCTGAGATGATTCCAGACACATGTCTGGTTTATTCCTGAAGATCTCCAGCAGATGTAACATCCTCTTAGTATTTTTGAATGTTAGCGTTGTCAGTCATTAAAGCTCCAGTGCTAAGGCACAGCCACTACAGTTTCACCATTTATCAACTGTATGACCTTGACAAGTTTTTTCACCCTTCTAAGCCTCAGTTTCCTTATCTGTAAAATGGGGATAAAAGCGGTGCTTGCCTCATGGAGTTGTTGAGAGGATTGAATGGGGCATGTCAGGATCCTAGCCTCAATACTTGGCTAATAATGTTCACTCAGAGGATTTTTGCTACTGCTTTTATGACTGGGAAGCAGGATGAAACGTCTGGATATTACATTAAATTTAATATAATTTAACGATATTCAATTCATTTGACCAAATTAAAGGTCCATTCATGATAAAAACTCTCAACAAAGCGAGTATAGAGGGAACGTACCTCAACATAATAAAGGCCGTATATGACAAGCCCACAGCTAACATCACACAAAACGGTGAAAAACTGAAAGCTTTTCCTGTAAGATCAGAAACAAGACAAGGATGTCCATTATATCTGGGCACGTGGTTACATGTGTCCCTGTCCCATGAAAGCTTCCGTGAGAGATCCTACACCCCACCTTGGAAGAGCCAAGTAACTGTACGCCAGTCGCTCCTCAAACTCCTGTTTTACTAGGTCTGTAGTTAGGGGCATGTGGGTGACAGTGGGAACATTGTCTTCCATGGATGTCACTCGTCATTAGGCATCTTGTTCTCTTTCGTTGTTCCAACTTGCCAGGCTGCTCTAGGTCACTAAAGAAATGAACCCGAATCAGAAGGAAACCAGCAAAGCCCTAGATGCAAGGCCCCAGAAGCACAGCAATTTACAGAATGCTGGACATTCAAACACGGCTCTGGGCCTGCCTTCCAAATACCGTCATCTCCTGTTGATTAGAATACAATGTGTGAAGGTCTTGGGGTCATTACTTTGGTCAACCTGCTCTCCTTCTGCTTTAAATTATCCTGTTTCAGCACTGGCGGCTGCATAGCCGGGTGGCATCTTTTTAAGCGTTTCAGCAGTGCTGGGAGCAGCCTCCCCACTTTGGCGGAGTTGCCCTCCTTAAGGGGCACAAACTTCTGAGTGCTCTCTTCAGACGGCTCGATGCCTGACGAGATGGGCAGCCCCGGACTCTCAACTGCCTGACACGCAGCGAGTCCTCCCAGTCGCAGAGACCTCCCACCAGCTGCCCTGTCTACAGTAGCTCACCGCCCACACACCCACTCTGGCCTTGACAGTGTGATCTGTACACAGGTGTCCAGGAGGCGGTGGTGATCTGCCTGAACAAACAGACACGGGAGCCCGTGGATGAAAACCTGTGCGTGACCAGCCAGCGGCCGCCCCAGCTCCTGAAATCCTGCAGTTTGGATCCCTGCCCGGCAAGGTAAGAGGCGCACTGGCCGCCCTGCTGCCCGGGAGCATGTTCATAACGGGGTACGTCTGTCCATGGGCAAGACCAGAACGCTTATTGTTACCCAGTGTTTTGAAAACCAATTAGCGTCAGTTCAAACTTTTAGTCAAATCCACTTGAATTTAATTGAAACCAGGGCTTCGGAATTCCAGCCCAGTGGTCCAGGGTGCAGAAGCTCATGCTCCGTGCACTGAAGCAAAGCCCCGTGGTGTGGCTGGTATGTGCACAGGCCCCACTGCTGCTTTCTCCTGGAGGGAATGAGAACTGACTACAGGCTTTACGGTCTCTGCCACCTTTCAGCCTGTGCCCCGAGCCCTCCCACCCTGGTAACAGATTGGCTTGCGGATTGCAGGAACTGAAGGATCTGGGTGGTATAACTGACCCACCATGAAATCTGTATGCACACACAGCATGCGGATTCATTATAGCATGATCGGGGGTGTGCGTCTGTCATTCCACATGCATAAAATCAATTAGAGCATATCATTGTTCAGCCCTGCCTGGGTCTCATTATTATCCAACCTTGAGCCTTAGTTCATCAATCCAGTCACTGCTTCAGCCTACGCAATGTTATGGGGTCTTGAGAGACTTTCCTTCATACACGTGTTTGGAGCAAGTCTCCCATCTCATCTATGATTCTGGTTTCAAAGGGGAGACATTTAAAGAAGCAAAGCCAGACTTTCAAGTCTGCTGATGGGCTGAAGAATGTTCCCGGATCATGTCCTACATACGGAGAGCGTTGCTATTTCTGAAGGGTATTTCTTCTGTTTCTGCAAGGTATCATGGGAGAAGCAATGTGTTGCCTACAGGAATTAACGATAGTTTTCTGGTCGGGCTAATGCTGCCTGTCTTACTTCTCAGCCAACTAGATGCCTTTCTCGGGGACTTAGAGGATACAGACTGCAGGCCTCCTCGGATCATCTCAGGGCACCATCCCACAGTGACACTCTCCTGCTCATCACCAGAGTTATTCTGTATATTAGTCTGAAGGGTGGGCCTGGCTTCCCTCTTCAAGTGCAGAGATGACGAGGGCCACTAGTGCCGTATTCTCCAAGGCAACCAGAAAATCAGTTAGCCACTGCTGGGGGCACTACCCCACCCATGGGAGTAACAGCGTAAAATAGAGTCAAGAGCTGGGCCAAGAAAAACCTAGATCCAGTGCATAGAATATTGAGACACCTCTTTTTCTCTCCCTGTGCACATCTCTGTCCCGACCTCACTTTATCAGTGAGTCTAAGACCTTGCTGCATGGGCAAGGGATCCAAACCCCTCCATTTGACTGCAGTCTCCTTAACAGGAAGCAGCAGAAGACGTACAGCAGGGACAGCCTGCAAGGGCCTTGGCTGGCAGGTCAGGAAGCCTGGCCTCTCATCCTAGCTCGGCCACCCGCTAGCTGTGTGACATTGGGCAAGACGTCTGCCCCTTCTGTTTCCGTATCTGCAAAATAAATTAGCTGCGCGAGATAATCTGAGGTCACCACGTGCTGCTCCAGTAATCCCATAACTCTTCATGGCTCTGTAGGCAGGAGCGTTGGACTGCTGTTACTGCTGCTTTGTGCTGATGATTGAAATCATTTCTGTTCTACTTATTTACCGTCACTTTAAAAACAAGCATGAGGGTCTTTCTAACCACATTCCAGTGGTGTAATGACATCCAAATGCTGTGATGAGCTGAGGCATGGCCGAGGAGTCAGTAGCTGGGACAGACTGCACATCTTCTGGGACTTACAACCCCTAAACCTCTCCCTTCCTGGGGCAGCAGAAGGAGTAGGACACAAGACGTTACTTCCCACCCTCCAAGTACTGATTACGGTTAAATTAGATAAGCTTAATTTGCAACCTTTTTATTGTCTCCAGGACAAGGACTCTTTTGGACTTAACGTTATTGCATTTGCTCCAGGTCAACTCTGCTTTAATGTCCACCAGCGAACCGTCAGACTGACAGGCTGGATGTCTTACTGCGCGCAGGCATGGTTTTCTTGGGCTAACTATAAGTATCTGAGTGTTTGTAGAATGATGCTAATTGAAACAACAAAGGGGGCCAAAGTGGCCTGATGTGACTCACTCTCTTTACCTCCCATCCAAGAGCCAAAACAGAGTTTCATCTTAAAAATGAGAAGTGTATAGAGGTGCATCTCCTGTGGAATATTTCAGTCTGACATCGGGGAAGATCCCTCCTTCGGAATGTTGATGTCAGATGTGTATGAAAGAGGAAATGTATTAGTAGGGGCATGGCAGTGTGTCGTTTTCCCAAGCACCTTCTATTCATCTGGGACTCATTTAAATCTTTAATTCACAATTCTTATTGTCCGTGGATCAGTGTTCCCTGCACATTGACAGTGATCCCTGTATTCCCTGATGGGCTGCCAGTTTAAAAAAAACCATAGCATTTTCTGTGGGATATACAGAAATGATGTTCTGAGTCTTGGTCACTGGGCCTGTGTCTCTAAGAGGTGGCACTGGTTAAGAGAAGTAGCTTTTCCAGGAAGTTATTTGTCCTACTGAACACCAAAGGAAGCTGCTTTTCTTCTTGTGTGTGATATCAGATCACACAGAGAATACCACAGACGCTAGAGGGAACGTCCTATCTGGGCAATGTTTCTGAGATGAAACTCACCTTCTGATTTCCTCTGTGTGATCGACAGAGCTGGTATCAGAAGCACATGTCCAACTTTCACCAGGTTCAGGCAGATATATTCTCATGCCTGGCTATTCACAGCAGGAAGGCCGTGTTCTCAAACACGAGGTATTTTGATTGTACCAATTTGTGTGTGCACATGGACTGCCTGCATTTTTTAGGACACATAAAAAAATAGTAGTCTCTTGGAGAGGACTAGATTTTTTTAATGCAGATTTAATTTTTTATTGAAGTATAGTCCCTTTACAATGTTATGTTAGTTTCAAGTGAATAGCAAAATGATTCAGTTTTATGTATATATAATATATATATACACACACACACACACACACATATATATACGTATTCTTTTCCAGAGTCTTTTCCATTATAGGTTATTACAAGATTTGAGTATAGGTCCTTGTTGTTTATTTTATATATAGCAGTGTGTATCTCTATTTTCTATATAGTAGTGTGTATATATTAATCCCAAGCTCCCAATTTATCCCTGCCCCCCCATTCCTCCTTTGGTAACCATTAGTTTGTCTTCTACGTCTGTGAGTCTATTTCTGTTCTGTAAATAAGTTTGTTTGTATCGCTTTTTAGATTCCACACATAGGTGACATCATATGATATTTGTTTTTGGCTGACTTAACTTCATTTAGTATGATAGTCTCTAGGTCCACCCTTGTTGCTGCAAATAGCATCATTTCATTCTTTTATATGGCAAGTCATATTCCGTTGTATATATGTACCACATCTTCTTTATCCATTCATCTGTCAGTGGACATTTAGGTTGCTTCCTTGTCTTGGCTATCATAAATAGTCCTGCTATGAACATTGGGGGTTATCTATCTTTTCGAATTCGAGTTTTCTCCAGATACATGCTCAGGAGCGGGATTGTTGGATCCTGTGGTAACTCTATGTTTAGTTTTTTAAGGAACCTCCAGACTGTTCTCCATAGTGGCTGCACCAATTGACATTCCCACCAACAGTGTAGGAGGGTTCCCTTTTCTCCACACCCTCTCCAGTATCTATTATTTGTAGACTCTATAATGGTGGCCATTCTGACCAGTGTGAGGTGGTACCCCACTGTAGTTTTGGTTTGCCTTTTAGAATGAGTGACATTGACCATCTTTTCATGTGCCTGTTGGCCATCTGTATGGAAGAGGACTAGATTTTAAAGTCCTTGCTCTCAGCTTTATGTCTTAATCCTCCTCTCTATCCATCTAGCGCCTAGCATACTGTCTGACACGAAGTAGGTGCTTATTAAGTGCTTATTGAATAAATGAGTATAAGGACTATAGGGTCAAATTTTTTCCTTAGCGAAATGCTTCGACCCTAATAAGTGCGCTCTCTCCCCTCCATCCTTCTTATCCTGTCCCTCCCACCCAACAGATGGTGCTGAAAATGTTATTATTAGAGTCTCTTCTTTACGTTTAAGGCTTTACGTATCAATTTAAAACGTAAATAGCCTTCAGATAAATAACCCTTTACGTTAGCAGCCATGTATGGCAAAGTATCCTCGGAGTAAGAATACGAAGACAAGCTTTTATCAGAGGGGAGAGTGGACACCCAGGGAGGGGTTTGATGGTCGGGAGCATTGGAAGGTAGTACAGTGAGGCCAGGTATTAATCCCTTAACGACCTGACCTACCATTGGCCAGAAGCAATTAGGACCATGTTTGCTTATGAGCTGACAATTGTGAGAATTTTGCATCCAAGTTGATAGCAAAGAAGGTATCAGTACACGGAAGAAAAATTATTTTAGGTGCCTTTACCACCCTCTGAGTAATCTGCGTCTAGAAGCCCCCCAACCCTGCCCACCTTCACTGGTGGGTTAGATCCGTGTAAGGGAAGAAATATCCAAAAAGGAGCTAAGATCAGTCATTAGGAAAGTGGTCAGCCTCCTGTTTCTACTTTAAAAACTAAGTATTAGAGTTCTACAAGTGATACATGAATATTCTCATTCTTTGACACTCAGGCACAGCAGAAGTTGTGAAGAAAGAAAGGCACATTCTCCCCTTTCACCACCACGCTCTACAGCTCCACACCCTTCTTCTCCCACAGAAAATCACTGTTAATGGTTCGGTACTTTTCCAGACCTTTTTCCATGCATTTGTATATATACATGAACATATACAAATGTATGAGATTTTCTTCCCTTTGTAAATGAGATCGGATTATGCATATTGTTTGGCAACTTGATTTTTCCCTTAATAACATGCACTAAACATCTTCCCCGTCCCTGAGACCACCAAAATAAAAACCCGCAGGTAGATTAAGACCTGTGTTCAAATCCTGCTCTGTCACATTTAGCTATGTGACCTTCGAGAGCTCATACTCCTTTTCGGATCCTCAGATTCTTCATCTCTAAAATAGGATCATAGTAGACACTTAGAAAAATTATTTCTCTTCTCCTTCCCCTTTCATTTTTGGTGAGAAATATTTTTAGTTTGTATTCAGGACTTCAATTTGATTCAATTTTCTCTTTTATTCAACTACGTCTTAATAATTAAGCTTTACTGACCATCTCCCTGGTTTATAATAGTTATGACACGAGCCGCCAAGGAAAGCCAGAAAGCACTCCCTTAAAAGAAAAAAGAAAAGGAGTCTGACTGTTATTAATTATAAACATTTGATAGCTCGGCCAGCGTGTGTTGAAAAGATTTGGTAAACGTACGTGGAGGAGGGGAAAGAAGTACGCAATGAAAGCCAGATGGCTGAAAATGAAGGAAATTCCAGGCAATTTCTGCAGCTTTGTTCTAACATACTTTTTAAACTAAACTTTTATTTCTCTGCAACAGAGAACAGCTGAGTGGTGCAGAATAGATAAACAGTGAAGGGGGGGAAAAGAAGCCCATAATTCCAGGAATAGTACTTGGTTTCTGCCCCCCACCCCAATCCCATTCCCTTTTCTCCGACCTAGGGTGGTTCCTAGGACCAGCAAGAAGTATAAAAGAAGTTTGAGGATCCCTATCTGAAACGAGAAAGTTAAGGAAAAACATCTTAAAGATCACAGAGTGTCCTCTTTAAAAGCAAACTGCAGAATGCCTATTTTATTGTACACTAACAAAATCCATGCAGACCAGCAGCAAATGATTTCCAATTCCGAATTTTCTTTTATATTAGCCTAAAATGGCCACAGCAGAAGGTGTCGCCCTTTTACACGACCGTGTTTTAATTTACTTGATGGAGTTTTCAAAGCTTTCCAGGAACCGACCCCTTTGACAACTTGTTTTAAGGGTTACCGTTTCAACATGCTCTCTAAATATTGGTTTATCTTTTGCTGGGTTCCCAAAGTTTCCATATACTGCCTTTTGTCCATGCTAACTTTTAAGTGCTCAAAGCAAAAGCACACCAAAGCTCACTGACGTCCACAGAAATTGAGTCCAGATTTGGAGGCCGTGTTCAGACGTCCTTAGAAATCTAATATTACTACTATTGTCATCCTCTTTGGGAAATCCAGATGCATAATTATACTGTCTCTCTCTTTTCTTCCACTGATGGACAGAAGAACCTGCCAAGACCTGTTCCTTAACAGCTGGGCCTGATTGGCTCAGTGGCAGCCTCTGCTATTTCTCTACCCAGGAATGTGCTGGCCTAGTGATCAGAATTGTCCCCAGCAGCATTTTGACATCAACAAGGGTAACCATCACATGTATGCTTGCATTGGGGCTTAAATCTTCATTTCTCCTAGTGAGAGCCCTCTCCACGGTTACACATCACCTGTTATATCAACCACAGACCTCTGTGAAATGAGCTTTGCTGGTATTAGAAGTTACCAGCATAGATTTAGCTGTTGCATGAATCTGGGGTAAAAATCGAGGGATTGGCTCTACCTTCTCATCATGTCACTTGATGAGGGAAGCTTTCCTTGTTTCTTAACATCGATGTGGTTGGACAGCCTTTTAGACCGCATAATTCTGCCTGGACTCTGACAAAGTCGTTATACAAACCATTGACTGAAATTAACCCTCTGCACGACAAAAAATACAGCAGAAAGTGTGTTACATCTCAATTCAGTAAAACATAAAAATGCACTGGGCATCTTCATGCACAGCAGTCTGCTTGTATTTGGTCCTCAGAAATGACTAGAAGACAAAACCTGTTCTAACAGAGTTACCAGCTATTGGAGGAAGATTTCAAAACAGTAACTTCTGTGAGTGAGGCAAGCACAAGGTCCTGTGGGAGCGTGAGGCTGAGGGGAAGGCTTCCTGGCGGAGGTGACGCTTGTGCTGAATCATAACGCATGAGCAGGAGTTACCCAGGTGAAGAAGGGAGAGAAGAGATGTTACAGGCATAAAGAAAAACATGGACACAAAGGAAAGGACAAGAAATGGAAGCTAGTGTTAGAGGGTGCTGCAGGATAGCCCAGTACGCTAAGTTAAGTTGTTTGGACTTTACGTCCTATAGGCAATGGAGAGCCATTAAGGGGAGTTAAACAGGGGAGTGGAACAGTCAGATTTGCTTGGAGAAAGATGACTCTGGCTGCTCATCCAACAGAGCTAAAGTAGTAACAGTGGCTAGCTTTTATTGCCTCATAGGCATCTGCTCTTTTTCTCATGCAGTGTCTCAAATAAGTAGTGTACTCTGTATCCTACACCATTCCGTTTCCAGTGAAATTAATAAAGACCTCTTGTCCTAGGTATGTTAGCATTTTGTAGGCCTCCACATTCAACCCAGGATGATGTGGACTCAGCCCATACACCTGGCAGGAGGATAGAGCTCCAAGGAAGGCTATCACAAAGGAAGGAATGAGAGGTGCGGCTCAATGATCCCCGAGGCCCTTCCAGTTCTGACATTTTGTGGTTCCTTGAAGGTTATGATAATTATCCACAGAACTGAAGCTTTTCAGGAAAGAAAGAAAAGGTGAATTATATTAGGAAAATACCTTGAGTCAAATTTAAGTCCCCAAGACAAAGCACCTCTATAAGTCACAAAACAGGAACTGGCTTTAACTATAAATTAAGAAGCCGTGAGAAGTCTACAGGGGACAAGACTTATATTTCCATAAGAAAAATGTAGGTGAGAGCTTTCAGGCAGCAAGGATGGTGAAACACTGAAATGATGAACATTTTTAGAATACCTTAATGTTGTTTGTTCATATGTAAAAGGATACAAAATGTTCTTCATCCCTGGATTTAGAATTTTACAGTGCTCTTTACTATAATGCCTTATAACTAGAACTTGTCTTCATTCAACCTCCATTGAACAAATATTTATTGAACTACTACTTTGTGCCGGGCATTGTGCTGGGGATACAGGGGTGAACAAACCCACCTTGTTCCCTGAAACAGGTAAAGCCAGAGTTTGGGGAATGGTCCTGGAGAAGCCATTACATTTTTTTAATCTTGGGTACTACCCTCCTAAGTATAGTTATTAAACTAAACAACCTCCTGCATTCTTCACTGCTTTAGGAGCTGACATATCTGTACCAGTCATCAATCCCATTGCTCATAAGCACCATGGGGATGGAAATATCACCACCAGGTAGCTTTCTGCTATGGGTATGGTGATGAAACATTGGAGTTTTACAGTTCACAAACCTTCTAGCTTACAAATCTCTCAGCAGAAGTAGAGTGGAGACTCCCAAAGTAAATCTTGTCTACTATATATATATATATTTTTTTTTTTTTGCCTTTCCCTATAATCCAGTGTCTCTAACGTACTGAAGTAACGATTTAAAGTCAAGCAATGATTCAGCCAAAGCTTTGAAATGAGAATTATTGCTGCCTAAGTGTACCCGATAACTTCTTTGGAAATTTTGAAAGAAGGCCTCGCGCAATTTGAGATGAAGAGCTTTTCTGTGACCTCAGAGTTAGAAATCTGCTCTGTTGCTGTGTTTCTTAAACTTGGAAAACAGAGAAGTAGGGAAAAGACTGGAGAAAGAGATAGAGACAAAGAGATGTTTAGGCAACATAAAGATGAGGGAGTGAAAAAGAGAATGCTCTGATGTGTGCTCAGTAACCTGGGGGAGAATACCATTCAGAAACAGTTCTTCGATCTGGAAATATTATTCCCATCATGGCGCCAGTCCAAGGTCAGGAAGTTCTTGGGTTATCTGCCACACTTACAGAAAGATCTGTTACAAAGCAGAGTCCAGCTAACTACTACGTTTCCTGTGGTGAATCAGTGTTCTTCCTTTATTCTTGTCTTTGCCATTTCTTTTTTCTTCATCATTGTGCCTAATTACCTCTACCAGGAATGCAAGGAATTTTGTTTGGTGTTTGTGTGAGTGACACAAAAAGGCCTAGAGTGATTGTCACTGGATTAACACAGCTTCCAGACCCACCAGATGCTCACTGCTTTTTCATGGGGCTCCTAGGGTATTTTTTTTTTTTTTGAAGTTTGAAAGTATTCTCTTTTTAAAATTTTTATTGGAGCATAGTTGATTTACCATGTTGTGTTAGTTTCAGGTGTACAGCAGAGTGAGTCAGTTACACATATCCACATGTCCACACATGTTTTAGATTCCTTTGCCGTATAGGCCATTATAGCGTATTGAGCGGGGCTTCTAGTCACTCCACTGGTGGAGTGACTATCTAAGGGACCTAGACAGACACAAACACAGGCGATTGGCTCTATGTTAGAACCGTGGAAGGCGGTACATTCTCTGTCACGCACTGCTATCGACTCTGGTTCCCAAGTGGATAGACACAGCCGCCTTTCTGGGTGGCCAGAGGTCGCTATTCATGTCATGCAAAGAGCCACAAAGGACCCTCCGCCCAGGTCGCATAGAACTTGACACTTATTCCACTATTAGCAATGGTGATAAACACCAAAGCCATGGTTTGCTTTGATGGTGTGCCTCTGGTAGTTCATTATCATCTTAGCATGATTTTTTTTTTAATCAGACACCATATTTTTCCTAATAGGAATCTTGGCAATACTTGGGGTGACTTCAGGATAAGAACCAAAGGAGACTTGGCATTGCCAGAGCTAAATATTCCCCACTGGGAATCAGGAGAAGGCCCGGAATTAGGGAGAAATCGTGGGTTTTGAGGTCAGATAGATCTCGGCTCCTTTATTTGCTTTGTGGCGTTGGGTTGGCTCCTTTAACCTCTCTAAGATTCAGTTGTCCTCAACTGTAAAACAGATATAATTGTCTGAACCAGGGGGAGGAGAGGTTGTAAGGATGGTCACATTCAAAAAACACTCAGCCAGTTCCTACCTCATAGAGTAGATGCTCAAAAAAATAAGGATTTGGGCTTCCCTGGTGGTGCAGTGGTTGAGAGTCCGCCTGCCGATGCAGGGATCACGGGTTCGTGCCCCAGTCCGGGAAGATCCCACATGCCGCGGAGCAGCTGGGCCCGTGAGCCATGGCCGCTGAGCCTGCGCGTCCGTAGCCTGTGCTCCGCAACGGGAGAGGCCAGAACAGTGAGAGGCCCGCGTACCGCAAAAAAGGAAAAAAAAATAAAATAAAAATAAGGGTTTGCTATCCCTCTTAGTTCCCTATTCAGGAAAACATATCATATAAAAAGACCTTCATGTTTATTTCATAGTCATTGCAGTTTATTCCTTCATTTTCTTAACCAGCTAGTGTGGGAGCAGAGTAATGGGGAGGGTGTGGATAGAACCGAGCTTCAAGGCAGCTTTCTGTACAGCCTTTGCCCCATCCCTTGGGCAGTTCTAGAACAGAAAGCAGAGCAGCTGGTGCTCGTGGGTTCCATCACTCCTGCAAAAGGTAGCAGTTGTTGGGATATTCCATTTTATTTTAACACCTAATCCAACAAGGTGTGTTTTGTAAGAACAGCAATGAACTGATGAAGTGGGAGCAGAGGGGTCAGAGTCCAAATATTCCTAAAAAGTTAATATCCTGTGTGACATGATTGAAGGAAATAAGGCCCATGGGCAAGTGAGGCATGAGTCCTGGAAATGAGCAGCTGTGTCCCGATGGTTGGAAAAGCCTGTGAGAAGTCAGGGAGAAATCAGAAAGCTTACATAAATAGTGTTATTCCTACCCAATTGTCTCCTCAAATACTTGTGGGAGAGAGAAGGAAAGAAAAGATGAAGTAAAATCCAGCCCAGGGTACAGACAAGTTCAGGGCATCTTGCCCCCGCATCCTCACACATCTTCATGGGCCGTCTTTGAGCAGGGTAGGGTTTCCCTAATAGCTTCCATTTATTGGGAGTTTACAGTATGCCGGGCACCGTGTTCATCTCTTCCCATACATTATTTTGTTTAATCTTCCCCACAGCTTTATGAGGATTTACTATCCCTGTCCTAACTTTACAGCTGAGGAAACTGGGTCTTTAGCGGGATCGTATAACTAGCCAGCAGCAGGTTCATATTTGGAACAAATTATGTTTAATTCCAAAGTTGTTACTAAAGAGCTTATGCTTCGCTCTTTGCCTCGATTAATGATGTTTACACAGCCTCCATTCCTCCCTCCTTATCTCTCTCCATCCCTTCCTCCCTCCTTCCACCCATCCCTTTATCCACCCATCCCCTATCCTATTCTAGGCACTAAGCTCTAGGTATGGGAATTACCACAGTGAAAAGAACCAGTCCTCCTAGCCCCACAGTAGTTTATAGCCTAGTGAAGATAACAAAGGGAAATTTACAGGCTCTTCTTTCTTTATCTCCAGCAGTTAGCTTTCATCTCATACCTCAATTGCCAAGGGTAGAACTAGACTCTTGGTAAAAGCTAATTCTTAAGGGATAGTGAAAAATTCTTTTGAACATACGCATCTCAGGGCAAAACGAAATATAGAGGAAATAAATGAACCATGCTAAAAGGAAAATCAAATAGACCTAAAGTGGATTTCTTAAAATCCAGCACTGAGTCATTCGGTAAAGCACTCAGTTCCTAAGAAAACATTTTTATAAAGAAATACTGAGTCATCCAGAGAGATGCAGCCCGGGCTTATGAATCTGGAAGACATTGGTGGCTACCTTGGACCTTTGCATCTTTGCCACTGCTAACAACCACTGGCTTAGTTTATGCTTAGCTGATGGCCTGTTTGTGTTGTAAATTACCAACATCATTACTCTCTTACACACACACACACACACACAGACACACACACACACACACACACACACACACACACACACACACTTCTCTTTCCCCAGGGTGGGTCCCTACCTCCTTTTCCGTGCCACTCTCTTCTCTGAGAACCTCTTTCCTAGTACCTCTTTCTTCTCTCCCCCAGAGACTTAATCCTAATCACCTTGCCCTCTTACTACCCAAATTCCCAAATGACCTTTCTCTACCACCGTGCCAGGACCCCAATTCTTTCAGCTCTTTTTCTCCCTGCCCGCACCCCGGCCACCAATTCATTCAGTTCAACTCAACTTAACAGTTAGGAAAACAGAACTACCTAAGCTCATTCACACTAAGGTATGAGTGACGGATCCCCATGCCGTCATTCTAGCCTTAAGAGCACGGGCTTGGGAATCGTACAGATCTGGGATTTTGCTCGCTCACTGGCCTTGAGCAGATGGTTTAACTTTTCAGAGCTTCAGATCCTCTGTCTTTAACTCTTGGATAATTGTTGTGTGGATATGTACGTTGAGTGCTTGACATAGCAGCTAGCACACGTGAAGCACTCAGTGAATAGTCATAGGTATTGGCTGTGTCGTTTGTGTGTGTTTTGTTAAATATATATCTCTGTAAGAAGTTGTGCCTGGGTTGGAGGATGTGGGTGGATTTGTATGTGCTTTAAGGAACTGGGGCTCTCCACTTTTTTCCTTAAGGAAGGAGGGGGAAGCTCTGTTACAAAGGGAAGGGGCTGTCCAGTCTAATCCAAGAATACCTGCCCCTTGACTATATCTCATTCAATAAGCTCTAGCCCCCAGGGAGAGGGAGCATTTTCTGCTGGTGAAGGGAAAATCCAGCTCAATTAAGCACACATTTATTAAATCCTTGCTGTGTTGCAGGCCCTGAAGAAACACACAAGTCTGGGACATAGACCCCGGGGCCAGGCACTAACAGCTGATTGGGAGGTCGGTACACAAATAGATCTTGACAATGCGTAATCACGATGGCCATAGCGGAGATGTGGATGACTGTCTTCTGGGAACACTGAGATGAGTCACCTCCTCCAAATCGGGGAGGGTGACCCAGAGAAGGTGATCACTGAGCTCAGTGAGTCTCTTGTTCTTATAGACGTCAAAGTATTTTTTCCTAAAATTCTAATCTAACATATTATTGATATACTACTTAGATAGCGCCCCTGAAGTCCCAATCCAGGTTTTTCAGAAGCCCTTGGGACAGCTTTGTGTCCTGCTTTCTGTCCCCTTTCAGTCTTCCAGATGAACCTGAAAGTGCTTGATTCCCCTGTATTACAAGAGCATTTCTGGTTGCTCTCAGTTAATTAACGGGAAGCTGACGTATTTATGTCCCATAATGATGTAATGCAATAACAGCTCTACCAACTGTTTCAAATAGGTCAGATTATTTACTAGCAGCTTTGCTGGATCCTTGTCCCTGTGAGTGACACAAGAACTTGAAACTCGATCATTTATCTGTAACTTCCCTGTCCTCTCCAAGGTACCATGCTGCCCTCAGACAGTTCTGATGGCTCAAGAGATGCAAAACAGGGACCGAGAACGTAGGGCAATGTATTTGGGTTGCATCTTCAGGCAATGGTAGAAAACTCTGAAAAACAGAAGGATCACTAACAACCTGCCATCTCCTTCAGCTGCAAACTCAGGGTCAAGAGCTCTTAGATTACACAGTTTTGCAAAGTTCTCCGAGTTCTGTGTGACTTGGAGTTATGTAAATACAGGATACTGAATTATTACTCTCTCTTTATTTCATCTTTTAAGCCACCTCTTCTTCTCTTGCCCTGTGAGATACTCCAGGGGGGTGGTTTTCAGGGCGCCGCTATCTAATCAGTCCTCGATACTTGCTTATTGTGCAGATGTCACTGCAAGACTGGCTTAGCACACAGAAACATCACAGAGAAATCTCGGTTTGGGAACTGACACACAAGCTGTTTTGAGGTTTAAGGAGTAAACAAAAAGGAGATGTGTGCCCTGGCCTTGGCAAAACCCCACACGCCAGACACCGGTTCCTCCTTTTTTCAACTCAAGTGTATGTGGGAGGACTCTGTAGATTGCTAAATACATCCGGGATGCTCTTTGAGAAATGGAGTTAAAGTTCTCAATAATAGAAAATGAAGCTTATGCGTCACTGACACATTTACTGGGAAATTTCCCGGAATTAACAAAACCTCTGTGGGTGGTCTGTCGCCCATCCCACCCCCACCTCCACTCCCACCCAAGGACCACACTTTAACTGCCTCAACTCCTTCTGCAGCTGAGCAAGCCGGCAAAACTCAAAGGCTGCAATGCCCAGAGCTTGTACAATTTTAGCTGCATCAAGCTATGGAAAATCACAGAAGGAAACTGTTATAAGCAAGGTATTTATTGATGTAAAATCCACCACAACTAGACAGATACCATTTATCAATGCTCTTTTTGTGAGGAAAGTGATGCCAGAATCATGGTGTGGGAGAGAAGCTGATAGTGGAGCCAGATCTTCCTCACAGGACGCTCCCCACTGTCAAGCTCGATTTTGTGGCTTTTCCTTTTTGGCACTCATGGTAGGCTGCTTGTTTGCAACCGGAGGCAGACAGTAAGATAAGAGTTTGGGGGCCAGGAAAGCTTCCATTTTTCTCCTACGTTACCCGCTAGTCGCTTCCACGGGCCTCCTGAAGGCCCATCCCAGGCACACCTAGAAACGCCTTCTGTGGAAATGGGCGCTGTCACGCACTTCATCTTTCATTTAATGGAGGTTGACGATATAACTGACCCGTGGTGGAGTGAAGTGAAACCACCTGTGGGCTGGGTCGACCTCCCCTTGATCTAGAAAAGAAAAGTGCTGTATTCCAGCTCACCCCTGCGTGCTTAACTTCTCCAGGAGGGTCGTTGGTCAGAACAAGGTTGGCACAATGTGGACCACTTTTCACCACACACGGTCTTGCTGCAGCTGCATATTTAGGTCTAGAAAGTGGGCCCACGGATTGTATTCCTTTCTCTTGACACACAGAAAGGTAGTGCGTTGAAATCTTACGTGCTTGGTCATGACATCTGGCTGCATCTTTTCATCCTCAGATGTGTAAAATTCCCTGTCCGTTGTCTCTCTGAGCACAGGCAAACTCTAAATGTCAGCCTATCCCGACCTTTATGCCAGTCCCGTAATTGTCTCATCGTTTGCTATTTATTGCATTTGGGAGCCCCCAGTCCTCCTCTCTGGACAGACCAGTGTCTGAAATGGATGGGTTTTCTGAACATCAAATGCACCCGTTTGTTCATAAAGAACTCTCTCTTCCTGAAAAGCCAGTTTAAACAATGAAGCACAGGGTGGGTTTCCAGTCCAAATTCCCGTGCCCAGGTCCGAGGCAGATAATACTGATGGACCAAGAGACTTTACTGTGAGCGCATCGTCCTCAAGAATCATTGGGAATCCTTGTTTGTTGTAGACAGGTTTGCCAACCAGTTACTGGAAGCTGGATTCTTTCGCTTCCAGGGACTGAGGCATCATGGTCACATGAAGAGCTTGGTGGCCATCAAATTCTCATCACTTCCCAGTCGGCTCTCTCAGTAGTATCAGTACCAAAGGATGGCAGGGCTTCATTCTTTACACTCTAAAAAGCCAGAAAGTGGTGAGGAATTTGGCTGACAGACTTGTCTAGAATCTAACGATTTGACAAATGAGTCTCCCTCAGTGACTGGGGTTGTAGAATCCCAGAATGTAACATTCCTTCATCTTATCTGCGAAGGAAGACAGGTCGAAGGTGACTTGCCCAAGTAGCCATGGCTAGCCGAGCTCAAGCGAAAAGGCTGAAAAGTACTGCTTCCCAACTTCGAGCTCGGTGTTTATCGTAAACAGGTGGACTCCAGAAACTCGTATAGTGAGTCAGAATGTAGGATCTAGAGCCAGACTTCCTAAGTTCAAATCCTGATTCTGCTACTGAGCAGTTATGTGTACTTGAGCGAGTCACTTAACCCCTCTCTGTCTTTGGTTCCTTGTCCGTAAGGTAAGGATGAAATAATACCTACCTCAGTGGGGTTCTGTGCACATTAATGAGTTAATGTACGTAAGGCACTTTTTAGAGGGCCTGGTTATAGGCCCTGTATAAGAGTTTTCCAGGGCTAAAACTGCACTAAGAGGTAGAGTCAGGTGACAGTGTAGGGGACCCAGATGGTCCAAGGTGGCCATAACGTACTCTCTACTAGGATAAGAAAGGATTTTCCCACCAAACTATGAAAGAAGTTTTTATTCTTTCTCTCTACCTTATGAACACTATAGAAATGAATTGAGTAGTTTATGTACATCTAAGAAGATACCAGTTACCTCAGATAGAAATCTTTGATCCTTTCCAAAGACAGCATATCAATCCATGAGAAAAGTATTCCTCACTCTTTGAGGGTGAAGAGTAGAGGGTAGGGAGTCAAGTGGGACATGAAAGGAGAAGAGAGAAAATTCATAGAACATGAGGGTTTTCCTGTAATTTATGAATGAATGATAGTCCAGAATTAGGAACTCAGTTGACCTCCACGTGGCGTGGGATAGAAATCCTCTCCACAGTTTTTTTGGAAGTCATGGATTCCACCGTTCTTACTCAGAAATTAGTTACCAGGTTGCCCCACTGTTTCCATTTTTTTAACTAGAAAAATATACAGTGTGTTCTGAGGATCAGAGGGCAGCTAGAAAATTTTCTGTGGCCTGGGGAATGTTGAGCTGCATGAAACCAAACTGTTCCTTATTGTAAGTGTGGGATACAGCAAGCACAAGTGAATACCAAAATAGTTGCTCTGATTCGGGTATAGCAATAGCAGTCATTTCAAGGAACCACAAAGAGGCAAAAAAAAAAAGAATCCTGAAGACCCATTCTTCCTGTTGGCCTCTCTTGTGCAAGAGAAATAACATTATAACAACAGTGACAACAATAATAATGATGACAGCTACCATGTGATAGTTTGCTCCCAGCACCTTTGCAAGGTAGAAGGTAAGAACAGAGTCAAAACTCTGGAGACCGCTTGGGATTGAATCCTGGATCTCTACTGACTAGCTGTGTGACCTTGGTCGCATTACTTCATTAACCCATAAGTAAAAGGACATAATCGTATTCCGTCTATCTTAGGTTGCCGTGAGGATTAATGAGTAAGTACGTGTGAAGTTCTTATACAGTACCTTGTACATAACAAGCACCCAGTAACTACTGGAAGCTATTATCACAGTTGCTGTCCCATTTTACAGGTAAAGAAATTGACATTCAGAGTGGGTAACTTGCCCAAAGTTAGAAAGCACAGGTGGAAGTAGACTCCATCCCTGATTTGTTGGAATCCAAAGTTCTGGGTCAGTCTGACTCTCTGACATCGTGCACACACGTCTCCTGCTTGATGCATGTCACTCAGGGACTCAGGGCAATTCCTCAGCACTATTCAGATGCACGCGTGCTTAAACATAGTGTTCCAGGCATAAAAGTGCTAGCAATAAATGAGCATCATGGAGAATCAAGAACAAATGAGGGATTTAATAAGCCAAAGTAAATCCTAATATGAGGGTTTAAATTTAGTCAGACCTCAGTCTGATAATAATCCTGAGATAAAACATCAAAGAGGAAAACGTACATTCTACGTGAAGAGATCTTTGAACCTCACTGGAAAAATAACTTTAGGTCATTTTCATGTGGTCAAATATGAAAACATCTGTGCACGGCCTTCCTCTTTCTCCTCAAGAAGACACCCGTCAAGGCTAGAGAGTACACGGGCTGCTGCTCTCTGCGTCCTGTGGGTACAACATCTGTGTGAATAGAAACATTCTTGGTCGGCAAAGAGCAGGTGCTGCCTATCGCAGTGTGTGTGTGTGTGTGTGTGTGTGTGTGTGTGTGTGTGTGTGTGTGTGTGTGTGTGTGTCCCAGCGCTGACGCAATTCATCACACCCAGCCTCCATAGTTAGCTGCTTCCTCTCCTGACTCCTCACGTATCAAACCCTGGTGACTGAGACAGAGACATCTCTCCAGGGGAACGGCTCTATCTTTTGTTTTCCTCTGCTAAACCAGGGTTGAAATGAATTTCTAGTCTGATTAAACATGGCGGAGGACCTGCTTAAAGCCCCACGTCACTCTGTGCCACGGGCCTGTTGGGATTCTCACCAAAGCCCGGCACCCCTTGGGATGGACAGAAAGGGATCGGGCTGGGCATCCAGCTATCAGCTGATGGGACGTGTGCTACCCAGCACTGTCCTGGGGGCTGTGGGTTTGAACTATAGTGAGCTTAAGTCATCTTGGTCATTGGGGGTTTGGCTGCCCACGGCACCTCTGTTTTCCAGGCTCCCTTACCCACCATAACTACATCGAGGAAAACAGAGGGGAGTGAGAACCAGAATTTTCCAAGGATTTACTAGGCTTTCTACTCAATATTCTTTCCAGCCCTGAGCATGGAAATAGATAAACTGGAATTCCCCAAATGCAACTTAACAACTCACTCTGCCTGGAATACTTTCTCTTTACTTCTACCTTTGCCTGGCCACCTCTTATTCACCCTTCAAGACTCAGCCCAGGCATCACTGACTCCAGGAAGCCTTCCATGACTATCACTTCCCTTTTGACTCCCAGTCTGTATTTTTGTGCTTCCCTACACCTCATGTTTACCTGTCTCATAGACTAAATTGTGAGCCCCATGGGAATATGGTCTGTGTTTCTCTCCTTTACCATTCTGTCCCTTCATGTAGAGCCTAGCCACATAAAGGGCTCAATAAACACTAGTTGAACGAATAAATAAGTGAATAGCACTTATCACAGTATCTTGTAGTTGTCTCCTAAAGCCCTTAAGATCAAGAATTTTTTTTTTTTAATCTCTGCATCCCCATCATTCAGCGTAACGCTCGGTACATAGTAGGTTTTTATCCAATGAATGCATGGCTATAGGCACACATATGTATATGAATGGCCAAATACGTGGGTGGAAGAAAAAATTTAGTCTACAAGACTGTGAAAACCATTATGATGAAAAGAAAGAGGAGGCAGAATCTTGCAGGAGATTATATCAATAGAAGCAGATCTGTGGATCCTGACATAAAGGACTGAGCTTCCCAGGCATTTCACTTGGAGAGAAAGCCCATGAACATAAATGTCCAGAAAGGTTTCCATTTACAACATAAATAAATGGATTAAAAACTGCTCAAGAGAACTAACTTGAGGGAGTGTATTGGTTTGCTAGGGCTACCATAATGAAGTACCGTAAACCGGGTGTCTTACAACAGCAGATATTTATTCTCTCACAGTTCTGGAGGCTAAAAGTCTTAAATCATCTGAGCAGGGCCATGCTGTCTCTGAAATCTGTAGGGGAAGGATCCTTCCTTGCCTCTTCCTAGTTTCAGCTGGTTTTTCAGCAATCTTTGGTGTTCGTTGGCTTGTAGATGCCTCTCTCTAACCCTCCATCTTCCTGTGATCACTTTCCCTGTCTGTCTCCTTTTTCTAAAGACACCAGTCATAATGGATTAGGACCCACCCTAATGACCTCATTTTAACTTAATTATCTCTAAAAAGACCGTATTTCCAAATATGGTCACATTCTGAGGTGCTGGGAGTTCGGACTTCAGCATATCTTTTGGGGAGGATATTATCAACCCATAACAGGAAGAAACTCTTAGGCTTGTAGGGTTTCAGCGAGAAATACCCCTGCAAATCAAAGAGATAGCAATCTTTATGGCCTGATTTGATGGATGCCAAACAATTCTCTGAACTCCAAAATACTTGATCCTAAATCTTAAAAGCCTTATATTCTACTTGGGATGATAACTAGAGAAAAACATTTAGGCAAATAGAATTATGTCAAATAAGATACTCTAGCCCTGACTTGGAACAGCTACATGGTCAGTGTTATAGAATCTAAACAAGGGCCAAATGACAGTAAATCTATTAGGATTGTAAAGAGGGTGCAGTTGATATGAGCTAGGATGGTGAGGGAGACCCTCCCCGAGGAAGGACTTGAGTCAGACCTGGAGCTGGGAATATGGAGAGCATTCCAGGAAGGAAAAGTTGGAAGCAACTTCACAGATGTGAAAAAGAAAAATGGTGTGTTGGGAAGCCAGCAAACGGTTAAGCCTGGAGAAGCGCATCTCTGTTTAGGGGATTTAATTCTGGAAGAGGAAGGGAGTTCGTTTAGCGCTAGACCTTCGGTGTGAGGATGCTCATCAATTAAGATCAAAGAGAAAACTGGAATCATAACCACAAGAGGGTGTTAGAGGGAGAAAAAGAAAAATGCCAGGTGACACTTGTGTTTGTGATCGAAGCAGTTCCTTCTGTGATCTTGACCACAAGGAGGACAACCCTGTGACTTTTTTTGGGGGGGGGAGTCAAGTTTTATTGGGGGGCAAAATGAGGGCTGTAGCCTGGGAGACAGCATTTCAGATAGTTCTGAGAAACTGCTCCAAAAAAGTAGGGGGGAAGGTCAGTATATATGTGATTTTTGTGAAGGGGGAGTACATGCAATCCAGCACATATTTTTTTGCAGAAGTTTTCTGCTAGTCTCGAGGAGCAGTCATCACCATGAAGGATTTTAGTGCTTTTCTAGATATGCGGAGATAACAAGAATTGGGCTCATAAAATCAGCTCCTGAAAGTATCTAACTTTCTGAAGACCTGTTCTGCCGGTTTTTCCCAGCCTGTGACTATTTTTAATAGGAAATTTCCACCTAGAATTCTAAGCAAGCCAACTAAAATCTCAAACTTCTAAAGGCACAGGTGATTTGGCAGATCCTCTACCCTCCTAACCTGTGTCTCAGGAATCCTGTCTGAATCATAATAGCCAGCAGAAATTCTATCTCATTTGAATGTACTATCACCCAGAAGACAGGGCGATCAGAGAATAGGAGGGAGACCTTAGAAGTTTTAATTGAATCAAACTGCCTGTAGGTAAGCAGACACGTGGTGTTTCTTGGACAACGGGATGCCATAGAGAAGTGTTGGAGGGTGTGGGAGAGAAGGCTGGACATGCTTTGTACCACTGGGCCTATTTTCCAGGCCCTTCTGCTGTTTGACATGCTCTACGAAGGAAGTAGGTTTAAAGCAAATGGCATGCTTGTAATGAGAGAGTAAATGTATATCTTGCTGCAAGCGCTCCTTTTTTCAAGAGCTATTCATTAATCTCTTTTTTAAAATAGCAAAAAACTACCAAGGAGTTATTTGCAATGTTGGCAACCTTGATTTGTTGTTTTTTTTAAAGAAACGATTTAGAGGGTGAGACCAGCTGGCATGGCTAAAGTCGTCACTTCCACCACACTGTTCTTCAGTAGATATAAGTGCTTTGCCACCTCGGGTGTTTGGTAATCTTGATTATAAGCATTTTTATGGAGGCAAAACCTTGTACCAAGCAGGCTGACTTCCAAGAGAAGCGTGGCTGTATCTGCTGTTTCCTGAGCCCCGCAAGCTCCTCTTTTATAGAGAGCCCTGATTCTCTCCATGCTGTTTATCATAGACGCTTTTGGTTGATTTTTGACCTTCCAATATATTTGTACTGTCTATTGTCTAACATCTCCTTTGACCTTTTATTTTTCCTAGGTCTCTTTAAGCAACTTTCTAAAGCACAGAGGTTGTAGCAGATCCATCTGCTGTGGAGTGTAACTATTTTCCTAAACTTGTCTATTCTTCCTCTCTGACCCTTCATGATTCCATCCTCCATCCTTAGTGACTTAGCAGGATAGAAGGAGTAACCTGACTTCCCTTCCCAACTTTGAGGAAATCACTGGTTTCTCTGAGCCCCAGCTTGCTGGTCTGTAAGATGGAGGTGGTGATGCTGGCTTTGCTTTACCTCTGAGCTAGGTGGATCAAGTGAGATGATGTTGATGGACAGACTTTGTGATTTGCAATCAGTCGTGTAAATGCAAGTGGCACGAGCACCACACTGCCTGTCTTCTGAAATTCTGCAGTGTCCATGCTTCAGCCCAATAGTTTAGCAGTTAGCTCATTCCTCTTACCTAACATTGTTTGCTGTGTCTCCTGGGTGTTTGTCAGTTCTCCCCATCTTTGCTGAAAGCATGTGGAAGGTAGCGAGCACGTTCCCCACTTCTGTATCTGCCACAGGGCTTATTAGCAAGGGACGCGTAAATGCTCAGTTAATGTGGGCAGGTCACAAGTGTCCTTTCCCTCAGTCTCTGTAACCTGTGGTACTTTGACTGACTCACTCTGGCAAGAATTCTCACTCTATTCATTAAACTCTGTCCTCACCATCATCATCCACGCATTTAACAAATATTTACTGAGCAACCAGTAAGAACAGTTCATATTAGCTAATGTTTACAGAGCCCTTAATCTGTGCCAGGCACTGTGCTTATGCCCTTTATGTAGACGTTTTCACTTAAACTTCCTAACAACGCTTTGAAGGGAGTATTGCTATTATTCCTATTTTAAATAGGAGTAAACTGTTAGTAACTTGCCCAAGGTTATGCAATTAGAGAGTGGCAGGGCACGGTTCATTCACAGAGAATCCAACTCAGAGCCAAAGGTCTCCTTCATTAGGCCACGATACCAACCCTGGGCATCCTTGTGCCAGCACTGGAGTAGGTCCTGGAGATATTAAGCTGAATAAGTCAGGGCCGTTAGGGTCTAGTGAGAGAGATAAATATAAGTAGACAAGTAACTACAGTGTGGTGAAAATGAGCCTGAGGGAAGAAAAGAATGCCACTAGAAGGAGAGACACAGTAGCGTGCTGGAGAGGGAAAGGTCTAGCTCTGCCTTGTGGGAGGGGCATCGGAAAAGTGTTCAGAGAGGAAGGTGGTGTTCGAGATCCAACCTGAGAGGGAGAGGCATCTGCCAGCCAGAGAAGAGCAGTCCTCTTCTGCTGGGTACTCAGCAAAGCTGAGAATGGGGTGACCAGAGATTACACCAGAAAGATATACTCAAACTTCTTTGGGAAGCACATGGCAGGCAAGCCAAGGATTTGACCATCGGCCTGTGGGTAACAGGGAGCCAGTGCATGTTTTTTTATAAGCTTTATTTCGAAATAATTTCAGTGTTTAAAGAAGTCGCCAAAATAGTACACAGATCTCCCTTATACTCGTCCCCTCAGTTCTATAGTTGTTAACATTTTGGGACCATTTGGGAATCATTTTAGGTATATATCCCGCATGCATCTTAACACTTCAGTGTTTATTACCTAAAAACAAGAACGTTGTCATAAATAACCATCAATCAAGAAACGACATGAATTCAGTATCACCATCTCATGCACAGACTCCATTCACGTGTTGCCTGTTGTCCCAGCAATGCCCTCTATAGGCCCCCAAATCCAATCTAGGGTCTTGTGTTTGGTTGCCATTTCTTCCTAGATTTCTCCCATCTGGGACAGTCTCTTCTTGTCTTTCATATCCTGGACATTTTTGAAGAGTACAGGCCAGTTACTTTGTAAAATGTCCCTCAGTTTGGGTTTGTTTGATGTTTCCTCGTGATTTTTGAAATTTGACAAAAGCGCTGCAGAAGTACGCTGTGTACTTCTTAGAGCATTGTGTCAGGAGATGAGGAAAGGTGTTCCATTCCATTCGTTACTGATGATGGCAACTCTTATGACTTGGTTAAGATGATGTCGGCCAGGTTTTCCACCATAAAATTAATAAGTATGTGGATCATATTTATAGCAAGTAACAAGTATTTTATGTAGATAATCTAAGGCTAAGTGAAAACCCTATTCCTCACCAACCTTTCATCCACCACTGTCAATATTCATTGATGATTCTTGCCTGAATCAAGTGTTATTATCATTGTTGTTGTTATTGTTGACAAATGGTGACTTTCTAAACTCTATCATTCCTTCTAGTTTATTAGTAGGCATTCTACTGTTGGGTAGAGATTTCTCTTATTTATTTACTTATGAATTTCTATCCTACTTAGAGAGTTAAAATTCATTACTGTCAAATTGTCTCAGACGTGGGCAGTGAGAGCCCCTTCAAACTGGCCCCTGTGTCCTTTTGATTTGTACCCCATCATTCTTTGAGTACTTCCCAGTTTCCTGGTACAAGATATTCCAGGCTCACTTTTCATTTTCCCAGCCCCTGCCCCAGAGCCCTTTTTACAGGAACTGGTTCCTTAGTGAAGAATGATACTTAGAAACCAAGATCTGGGCATTTGATATGCTCGATACTACTAGGAGACCTAGAGGTCATTGCTTCGAGACCTGTTAGCAGAGGGAGCTAGGAAATGTTGTAAACATATACATCTGTATATTTGTATACACTCATGTATATCTATTGATATATCTTCGTCTATCTAGGTATCTGTCTATTATATATCATGAGTTCACACTGTTTTCAATGCCAATCGAATTTTATCAGGTTTATTCTAGTCTTCCCACTTTCTGTATCTGTAACTCCTCTCTGACAGTAAGAAGTCTGGCTCCCATTCTCCTTCATGTACTTGTGTATTTGTTCAGTCCTTCCTGAATGTTTGGTTCCCAGTTATCATTGCCCATGGTGAGCCCCGTCACATGCCAGTGGACCACTCCGCACCAAGCCTCAGGCTAAAGTTCGGTCCTACAAAGCCGAAGAGGGAAGGAAGGAGGAAAACGCAGTTAGAAAGTCCAGCTGCAGCCAGGCAGCACCACCTTGCCCCCACTGGGTGCACTGGACCAAAACTGAGCCCTGGACACCCTGGCCCCCCTCCCCTGAAAGCCCAGCTCGGGCTCCAATGGAGGTTTATAATCAGAGGAAGTCAAGTGAGCAGATTCACATTTTAGACTGACGTTTTGGAAGCTTCAGGCTGTGGATAGATTGGAAACTGGAAGATGTGGAGATAAATGAGGAGCCACTAATAATCGTCCAAGAACCTGAAAGTGGGACAGGGTTATAGTGTCCCTGGTGAAGGGAGGATTCTCTTGGCCCTACCTTAGGATTTCTAGAGCTGGCCACGCTCCATGATATCTGATTTATTATTGCCGGATTGCTATCTACCTCCTGACCTCAGAGGCGTTGTAAAGGAAACAAATATTTTGGGGGGAACCTTAAAAAAAAATCACAAGGTAGAAATGTCAAGTTGGAGGATTACACACAAGTATAAAGAATGCATCTAACAAATAACTGAAATTTATAATGGTATTTTGCCTCCCAATAAAAACTGCATTTTAAAATTTTGAGTGGAGAAACAAACCCTACTTTGCTGCAAAAGCCAGCGTAAGAGGAGGTTCTTCAGATAATAGCTTGCGGTGGGGAGAGTCTGCCGTTAGAAATTATGTGCATTTATACCAGTAACAAACAGTGAGTTGCTGGAGGCCTCTCTGAAAGAGTAGGGGAGCAAACCCTTGGCAGTTCACATAATGAGCCCTTGTGTAAAGGAAGGCAAAAAGTCCTCCTTTTGTGTCGCTAATACAAACACCAGCGGCTAAGAAGCTGCAACCACCGTGGGTCCTTGATTGCCCAGATTACCTCTTACAGCCACCTTCACAAAAAAACAAACATGCGCGCGGGGGAACCACACTCTGCCTTTGCCCTTCAGTTGCCAAGTCCCACTGCTGCTTCACTGAAAAACAACTGTTCGTGACCCTGGGCGGCTTCAGTGGCGGCTGCTTCTATCACTGAGGAATAGATCTGTCATTTTGCCATTTGTCATTTTCTGAAGCTGTGAGCACCGGGGATCCTAAAATTTGCATCTCAGATCTAGTTTGTACTGCCGTCTTCATCATCCTGGCCCTCAGAAGCCGTAGCCTGGCTGCCTGGGTTTGAATCCTGATTCCCTTGTTTACTGGCCGTGTGAGTTTGGACAAGTTGCTCGTCTGGTCAGAGCCTCTGTTGTATTGCCGTATAAAATGGGAGAACGGATCATACCATCTTCATAGAGTTGATGTAGGTAATACGTAAGTTCAGATATGTGTCCCACATCCTGGGGGAGCTTAGCCCTGAGTCCTGCTGGGATAATGCAGAGCTGGGGCTTCTGAAATCCGCAGTGCTGGCCTCTGTCACAGGGAGCAGCCCCGTTCTCAGCACCCCCATGTCCAAGTCATGGGAGACTTTGATGTGATGCAGGTGGCGTTGACATCAGTGTGAGGCCTGGCAGGAGGCATTGTAGGCCATGACTAATTAATCATTTAACGTCTTCAGGCCTCAACTCCTTGTTTAAAACGCAAATAATCACAGTACCTCTCTCAACAGGGCTGTGGAGAGGATTAAAGGAGGCAACTCATTTAAAGCAACTAGCACAGTACCTGGCTCACTGTAAACACTGGCAATGTTAGTATTATTATTGTTATTGGCCATAATACGTGACGTCAGCTGGATATGTTGTGGTCACAGCATGGCTTATGGCTCACGGCGAAGGGTCTCTCTGCTGTGCCCAAGGCCAAGAACTGGCCAGATACAGGCAGGGTGACAAGACCACGTTCCAATAAGTCAGACTTTGGGCAGAACTCCAGCACCATCAGAAAAACAAAGGGGAAATCAGGAAACCAAGCCTAAAATCTAAAATCCAATTATAATGACAGGCCAACCCAAGGACACATGATGCTGGGCAGAGGGCAGGAAGCCTAATTCCAGCCTTGCGGGGTGGGAGGTAACCTGTCTCCTGCCTGCCCTTGGACAGGAGTCAATTGCAGGAGCTTGGCAAGGTCCAGCCTGAAGCTACAGGGCATCACTGTGCTCTCCCGACGCCTAGTGCCTTCCCTGCAAGCAGGTTTTGGCAGAAAGAAACAGGAATGTGGAGAAGAAGGGTTCAACAGAAAGAAAACAGTATAGAAAGAGAAGTCAGGGGGAACCAGTCTCCCGAACATTTTGGCCGTGAGCCCAACCATGAAGCCAACACCTGAAGCCTAGAAGCTAAAAGAAATCACAGTGATCATGTTTACTCTTCTCTATATACAGAACCACAGAGCCTTTAGCCAAAACCATTGGAGCAGATGTGTTTTGGAATACAGAATTTGGGGCATTTTCGAAATATGTTAGGATTACTAAGACGTTAAGTGTGTAACATCTGTAGTGAGTTCTGGGGGGAAAAACACCATAATCCAACAGGCTACTATTACTGCAGTAAAATGTATAAATATTTACATCAAGTGAGATGTGACCTGTCAAGGCATCATGTCAATCCAGGTCCAGCTTTGTTACCAGATAGTTTGCACCACACTGAAGAAAACCTAGTGGTGTTCAGAGCTTTGGGGACCTTGAAATTGGGGTGGGCGGTTGTTCAGAGGACACAGCTGAGATGTTGACCAGCCAAGTGACGAATGACTGGGGTTCCACTCAGCTTGAGTCCCCTCATCCTTCCTGAGCATCTGCTGTGTTCCAGGCACTGTGCTAGGCACTGAGGTCGCAGTTTGGGTTCCTAGGGCTGCCATAACAAAGTATTGACTACAAATGGGGTGACTTAAAACAACAGAAATTTATTCTCTCAGAGTTCTGGAGGCAAAAATCAATTCCAAAATTATGATATCAGTAGAGCCATGGTCCCTGAAACGTGTGAGGGAGAATCCTTCCTTGCCTCTTCTAGCTTCTGGAGTTTACCGGCAATCCTCGACATTCCTGGGCTTGTACATGCATCCCTGTCATCTTTGTCTCTGTCATGACATGGCATTCTCCCTGGGTGTCTCTCTCTCTTCTTATGAGGTACCTGTCATATTGGATTAAGGACCCACCCTTCTCTAGGATGACCTCATCTTAAGTGATTACATCCACCATGACCCTACTTCCAAATGAGGTCACATTCTGAGGTACTGGGGGTTAGGACTCCAACATATCTTTTGGGGGGATACAATTAAACCCATAACGAGTGGTAAACCAAAAACAGGCACAGCCTCATGCTCTCATCAAGGTAATAGTCGAGCAGGATACTCAGATTACAGGTGCGTTCTAAAGAAGACATACAGATGGCCGACGGGTATACGAAAAATGCTCAGTGTCACCAATCATCAGGGAAATGCAAACGAAAACTACAATGAGATATCATCTCAGACCCGTCAGGATGGCTATCATCAAGAAACCAAAGACAACAAATGTTGGCAAGAATGTAGAGAAATTGGAACCCTTGCACACTGTTGGGGGAAGTACAAAATGGTGCAGCCACTGTGGAAAACAGTATAGTGGTTCCTCCAAAAATTAAAAATAAAACTATCACACGATCCTGCAATGCTACTTCTCAATATTTATCCAAAAGAATTGAAATCAGGACCTTGGAGGGATACTAGCATTCTCAGATTCATTGTAGCACTCACTGTTCTCAGTAGCTGTTTCCAAGATGTGGAAACAGCTTAAATGCCCATGGGCAGATGAACAGATAAAGATGTGATGTATACTTTCAATGGAATATTATTCAGCCTTAGAAAGGAAGGAAATGTTGCAATGTGTAACAATATGGATGAACCTTAAAGACTTTATGCTAAGTTAAATAAACCAGTCCCAGAAGGACAGATACTACATGATACCACTTACATGAGGTATCTAAAATAGTCAAATTCATAGACTCATAGAGTGGAATGGTGGTTGCCAGGAGCTCAGGAGAGGGGGAAACGGAGAGTTACAATCAACAGGCATAAAATTTCAGTTAAGCAAGATGAGTGTTAGAGATTTGCTGTACAACAGTGTACCTAGAGACAACAATACTGTATTGCACACTTAAAATTTTGTTAAGAGAGTAGATCCCATGGTACGTGTTCTTACCACAATATAACAAAAGAAAAAAACAAGTGTGTTGAGAATTTCCAGATGGAGAGTATTCGTGGAACCGTATCGTAGAGGAACATTTTACCCAGTTGAGGGCTTCCTCCCTGAGGAAGTAACATTTTCAGGGAGGATGAAAAGATGAGTTAAAGTCAACCAGACAAAGTGGGGCAAGAAGCACAAATGCCCTCGCCCTCGGACGTCCAGAGCCCCTGTCCTCCTCAGCACTGGGCTTATGAGAAGCCAGAATCCCAGGGAAGGCCTGTCAGTGTCTCCCAGGCTGCCAGCTACAGCTAATCCTGCCCGCAGGCTGGGTCCCACCAGCCTACAGTCCCTCCGTCAGCCAGCAGGACCCAGCACTCACAATCGAAGCCCCTATGCAGGAGAGCAGCAGCGGGGGCATCTCTCTGTTTTCCCTCGTTTGGCCTAAATGGATTAAAATACTTTGACCCAGAATCAGCAAAGTGCTTAACACACAGATAGCTTCTGCTGCCCTCCTTCCCTTGAGAAAGCAATGTACCTTTATCGTGAGTAAGCAGATATGTCTGTTTTGTGAGTTTTTCCGGCAGCATTGAAGTGGCCTCATGGCTGCCAGATGCCTCTGTTTCAAGATCCCAGTGACTAAATTTCTGCCAGAGGTGAGGGCAGGAGTAGGGGCAGCAGCGGTGTAGGGACTAAATTAGGGCAAGTTTCAGCCTTGGGCCAGTACTCGCTGTGCAAGCGGCTCCTTTATGAGACATCCATAGAGAGGTCATCAGCATTGGGTGTAGTTGATGGATTCTACCTTACACCCACAACAGTTTAGTGTTTCTCTTGAAAGTGGGAGGGGGGAGGGAGGAAAACATCCTCTTTTGAAGCATGACAAATATAGAGAAAAGTGCACAAATTCCGCACATATGGCCTGGTGATTTTTCACACAGAGAAGGCAGATCCAGCGCCCAGATCAAGATAACACATCCCAGAAACCCTCCCCCTCCCCCCACCGTACTCTACTTCTGGTTACTACCCACCAAGGGTAACCACCACCCTCACTTCTAACATTGTAGATTGGTTTTGGTTTTTAGTTTTATGTAAATGAAATCACACTATGGATTTTGCAGTTGTGGTTTTGTTCACTCAGTTTTATGTCTGTGAGATTCAGTCATGTTGCTTGTTGTTGTAGTAGTTTATATTCATGCTTCTGAATATATCATAATTATCTATCCGTTCAACTGCTGATGGACATTTAGGTTGTTTCCTAGCTGAGCTATTAGGAATAGTGCTTCTTTGAACCTTCTCATATATGTCTTTTGCCGAACGTATGCAAGTTTGGGGGAGAGAATATATACTTGTATTAGTTGTCTATTATTGCATAATGAATTTCTCCAAAACCTAGGAGTTCACAACAAAAATAAACATTTATTACCTCTCACAGTTTAATGAATGAGAAATCTGGGAGCAACTTGGAAAGGCAGTTCTGGCTCAGGGTGTCTCATGAGGTTGAAATCATCTGAAGGCCAGCCGTGGTCCAGCAGAACTGCTTGCAAGGTAGCATGGGCCAGTGACCCATGTCACTGGCACATTGGTGCTGACTGTGGGTGAGCAGCCCCAGTTCCTTTGCATGTGGACTTTCCTCCAGATCGTCTCAGGGTCCTCATGACATGGTGGCTGCCCTCCCCTACAGTAAGCAATCAAAGAGAGAGAGCCAAGTGGAAGCTACATCCTTTTTCTGATTTAGCCTTGGAAGTCACATAGCATCCGTTCTACCTCATTGGTGTGGACATATTTTTAAAACCAATAGCCCACAACATTTTGAAGCTTGGAATTTATCCAAGCTAGGGATCTAAAAATAAGTTTATAGACATTCATACAAGGATCTAAAAGAAATATATTCAACCCAGCCTCTCCTCTTTTATTCATTTAAATAAATAAACGTTCATAAAATAAAATTTTATGAACGTTTGTAGGACAGTTCTCAAGGTATTTTCCGGAGATAAGATGATATTGTATAATAGAAGGTACAAAGGCTTTGGAGCCAGACACACCCAAGTTTGATCCTGGATTCACTACTTACTAATTATGGGTATTTGGGCAAGCAGCCTCTTGGATTTTCAGATTCCTTCAACTTTAAAATAGGGAAAATCAGTAGAGCCCAACTCAGTGTTCTGGAAGTAATTAAATGAGATAATGTGTGTAAGGTGCTCATGATGATGGTAGGTCCCTTCCATTTGCTCATTTATTTAAAAAAAATATTAACCATATACATTAATTATCCAGTAGTAAACGTATACATTAACTATCTAAAAAAAAAAAGTATTAACCATAGACATTAACCATATACATTAGCTATGAAGAACCCTGCGAGAGATACAAAACTGACTCAGACACGGACCTTGCCTTCAAGAGGTGTATGTTCTAGTAGGGTCCTTGACAGATGGAATACATCTGGGATGTATACATCTGACAAAATACATCTTCAAAATACATCTGACAGATGTAATACAACTGAGAAAATGTTCAGTGTCTGGAGCAGATGTGGATACAATCCTTTAAATATGGGTTAAATTTGGATATATAGAAATGGAAGAAATTTAGAGGGGCAAGGGAAAGACCAAAAGTCTTCCAAATTAGGAGTAACAGCTTCAGTAAAGACAGAGCTAGAAAACCAGGGGGCATGAGTCAAGATAACACAGTACTTCACTACAGATATGGCTTAAATATAGGGTAGGAAAGGAGGTTGTGGAAATAGGGGTTGGAAAGGTAATTACCTATCAGAGTAGTTGAAAAGATTGAGAAAGCTACACTCAGTTTTACAGCCTGATGAGAAACATTAAAGCCAGAGACTTTTAAACCAATTTTCAGGGCTGGCTACAAAAGCTAGGCAGCCCTAGCTACTGAAGGATCTATTTGCCATGCTTTTCTTGGCTAACTCCCGTTTGTAGAATCTTTGTGTCTCACGCTGTAAACAGAACTTCCTAAAACTGATCATAAAGAACATTTCTCACTCCAAGCCCAAGCAACTGAGGTGTTTCTTTATTATCCCCACTTTGGGGGCTGCATCAACAGGGAATTGCAGTGAGACTGTTTTTACAGGCCACTCGAAGTGTACTTGTCAAGACTTGGCCATTTGGAATGACCAATTCATGCCCTTAACTCATCTGTGTGTTGACTTCCTCTTCTAGGTAATGAGCTGTTCTCTCCACTTATTCCTCCTCGAGAAGAGTAATCTATTTAGCAACTCTCACTTTTGTTACATTCTCCAGTCCCAGGCAGTGATGATATTTCATACATAAGACCGAGACGTTTCTATGCTATGATGGAAGCTTGAAGGAAGTTGGAACCGGCAACCTTTCATTTTGAAGCCAAAGAAAAACAAGCACAGATTTTTCAGTCTTGCTAAGAATGGGGGCTAGAGAGATGAGCAGAAAGCTTTCTTCTAGACCCGCTATTCAGTATGTGGTAACCAACGCCTTTATGCGCTCAACTTATATCTTATCTAACATACCCTCCTATTTTGATGAAGCTTATAAGTTTCATCAAAAGAGACATGGTTGTGACCATTCTTGGTGATTTTGTGCGTAAAAATTGGAGGTTCCATTTTATCACCCACTTTGTTTACTGTGAATGAATTCTAGAGCATGAAGGGAAAGGATGGGTTCTAGGTTTGGGATAGAATTCCTAGCCAATCTTGTGCTAGAACTTCCCAAATACCCAGGTAGGTGTTTTTACTCCATTAGGTAACATTTGACGTCATGGGACCTGTTCTCTACACAAGTGCTCAGGGTGTCCTCTTCCTCTCTGGCTCTGATTTCTTCCCAGGTGGGAAATTGGCAAGTGGAGTCCATGTAGTCTCACCTGTGGGGTTGGCCTGCAGACCAGAGATGTCTCCTGCTCCCACCTACTTTCCAGAGAGATGAATGAAACAGTAATCCTGGCTGATGAGCTGTGTCACCAGCCCAAGCCCAACACGGTGCAAGCTTGTAACCGCTTCAACTGCCCCCCAGCCTGGTACCCTGCGCAGTGGCAGCCGGTGAGTTCTGGGGTTACCCAGTATTGGAGTTTGTGTTTGCAGCAGTGATTCGGGACAGGGAAAGTGCCCTGTGAGAGTGTTGTGTCATTAAAGGACTGTTGCAAGATCTGCTCATCCCTCCTTGCTTAGTACTCCCCCAACCTTATTCAAATCCAGATCTTTTCATTACAATTACCAAGCTCTTTCTACTGTACCGCCTCCAGTGACATTCATGACAAAGTTTTCACTGAGCTAAGGAAAAATTTTTTTTAATAAGGACTGTGTGGTGGGTAAATTACCATAAAGCTACATTTTCTGAATGTGTGCTTTTTCTAGCTTTTGCTATTTAAAATTCAAAGAGAGAAAGATACCAGGCAATGGCTTTTCTTTTTTTTTTTTTTAAACATAATTCCTTAGCAAAATAGAACGTTAGAAGTCAAGTTAATTACAGACTTTTAAAAATTTCCTGATCCATGGGGAACTACTGTTTAAAGCAGGGGTTGGCAAACTGTTGCCCAAAGCCAAATCCAGTTCACAACCAATTATTGTAAATAAACTTTTATTGGAAGACAGCCACACCCACTCTGTTATGTGTTTTTTGTGACGTTCCTGCATTATAAGGGCAGAACCGCTTGGTTGTGACGGAGACCATATGGCCCACAAAACCTAAAACATTTACTCTGCCCCTTTACAGAACAGTTTGCTGACCCCATTCTCAAGCATATATTATAATAATAAAAATACAATTATTTTATCCTCAAATCCTCTCTAAAATTAATATATATTTATCAAACTTTAGTTAAGTAACCTTTTTGCATGCCTTTAAAAAATACAGGATTTTAGATTGATTACTTGGATAAAATCTTATTGTACAATTGCCTCCCTATTAGAATATCAGACGTAGTTTGAAAGTGACAACAAAAGTCACAAAAAGTAAGCCTGAAAGGTGAGGGGGACTTACATCCTCCTTTTACTGAAACAGTTTTTCACTCTCAGAAGTGTCCCAGTTAGAATGATAAATCATGTGGTCATCCAACTGAGAAGGAGAGAGGAAGACAGCCTTGGTGCCGAGACGAAGAGCTGCCATTTCCATGCGTCCTCTCTGCTTCTTCACAGCCAGTGAGCAGAGCCCCTTCCTTCTTCCTTCCCCTTCTGGGGGCTGTGATTTAGCAAAGTGCTCAAAGAATCAAACAGTAATGAGTGAGCAACACACTAATGTATAGAGCATCTAGAAACAGACGTTGACTATATATATATCCTTTTTGAGCTTAAATGTACTATATGGCTAGGTTTGTAAAGTCCATGCTACTGTGTGATGGTTTGTGCAAGTCAAGAGAATGTTGTATATTTTGAACATCTATGTACCATGTTCTGTTAAGAAATATATGTTGTGACACACCTAATTGAAGTTGATCCTCACAATAGTCCAGTGAAGAGTAGATTTTATTGTCTTCATTTTAGTTACAGATGATATAACTGTGTCCTAGATATGGTTTTGCCCAAGGTCATAGAGCCTGGTCCAGAACCCAGGTCTCCTGATTTCTGGTGCATTTATACTTTTACCTTTAACTATACTTCAGCTTCATACTGCACCACTAGCCCATGATAACACTAAGAAAGGATGAGGTCAGCCCAATCAACCTCTACTGTTGAAACTGAGTCCCTGTATTATTAGTTTGTGTTGCCTTTGTGTTGCCATTAAGTACCTAATAAGTTCTGGGTAAAATGTTTATTGAATAACAATGAATGAATAGGTCAATAGTACTGCCCACAAGCCCTGAAGTTTTTTACTTTATATCCTCCTGATAGGTTTGTTTCATAGTTGTAGGTAATAATATTGACCGTGAAAGTCAGTGAAACACCATCCTCTTTCAATAGCCACACATGCTGCTGAATAATGGCAGTGACCAGCACATCCATATACATGACCTTTTCCGGTCTGTTGCCAACACTGGCACCCCATGCCCGGTGGCCCTGTTTGAAACAGTTGATTTCTAAAGAGTCAATTACTCTTCCACTTTCCATCGCCCTTGGGCCTGTCAAGACATGAATTTATTTTGAAAACTTTTTCTATTTCCTTCCATTAGGGAGAAGACTTTAAGATGAGTTGGATTTAAGTCCATTTTTCAGATCAGGAAAGTAATAGTAAAAACTCTTTGAAGTTTAGCCAGTGAACCACTGACTATACTTTATTAGGACCTTTAAAACGATCTTTTTCATACCCAATGCATAAAGATCTTTTTCATACCCCGTGCATAATAATTGTGAGAAATATTCAAACATAATAAGAAATAAAGAACATGGAAAGTGAAAGCCACCAGGGATTCTATCTTCCAGAGGAAAATCCCTGTTAAACATTTGGTGCATAGGACTCCTTGGTCACTTTTAGGAATCCCTCTGAACCTAGAGGAAACAATAGACTATTCTTATATTATTTCCTAGAATCCTACTTCTTTAGTTAAGTTTTTCAGGCAAAATCAGCTATTACTGACCACTTATTAGGAGAGAGGAAGTCATTGTTTATGCTTATGGAATAAGTCAGGAGTAATTTAAGCGTCTCCAAGCTAATTGGCTGTTGTCCTAGGACACCACTTAGTTAAGACATCAGCTGTTGACCATGCATTTGCCTGGTCAGCCCTCTGGTCCCTTGGCAGTCCTTGCTGGGAGAGGGGACCTGCAGTGCACTTACATGGTCTTTTCCATTTAGCTGCCTGCATGTACCAGGAGATAGTGCTGAGGTCTCTAATCCTTCAATAGCCAGTTTATGGTCTTTTTTCATACGAAAGGAAAGAAGAGGGTGGATCAAATGCTTCATTTAAAGGAAGACAGATAACAACCTGATGGCCATTGGCCTGCCTGAGGAGAGAAACTCCCCCTCCTTGCTTTTTGAATATTGGGCTACCACTGACCTCATGCGTATTACCTACGCTTTGCTTTCTGGGGAAAAAAACATAAATTATGTAAATTGTCATTTGCCAGCTAAGAACGCAACCTCCTTTGTCCTTTCTAGAGCATTTGCCTGACAAGTAACAAGTAGCCAAGATTTACACATTTTATAGGTCTGAGAAGACAAGTATGGAGTCCAAAGATTTATGTTAACGTTTTAGTTTAGAAACAATTATGCAGAAATGAAACACAGATCTAATTTCTAATTCTAACTTTGATGTTTAGGGGGCCATCTTTATTTCACCTCTTACTCACTACTGCATCCCTTGGTTTTCATCTTTGGTCTTGTGGGAAGGACTCACTTAATATTTATCTTTAGCATTTTAGCTATAATAGCTTGTTGAGTTTTTTTGGTTGGCTTCTGAAACACATACTTAGTGCATTAGGTCTCCTGAATCCTGTCTAATTTATTAAATATACACACATCCTCCTCCTCCTCTTCATCATCATCATCATCTTTGGTGTTGGCTGTATATTACTTTTTTAAATGTTTTATTGAAGTATGGTTAATTTTCAATGTAGCCTTACTTTCTGGTGTACAGCAAAGCAATTCAGTTTTGTTTTGTTTTGTTTTGTTTTTTTGCGGTACGCGGGCCTCTCACTGTTGTGGCCTCTCCCGTTGCAGAGCACAGGTTCCGGACGCGCAGGCTCAGCGGCCATGGCTCACGGGCCTAGGCGTGGCATGTGGGATCTTCCCAGACTGGGGCACAAACCCGTGTCCCCTGCATCAGCAGGCAGACTGTCAACCACTGCGCCATCAGGGAAGCCCAAGCAATTCAGTTTTATATATATTTTTTCAGATTCTTTTCCATTATAGGTTATTACAAGACATTGAATATAGTTCTCTGTGCTATACAGTAGGTCCTTGTTGTTTATCCTGTTTTATATACAGTAGTGTGTATCTGCTAATCTCAAACTCCCAATTTATCTCCCCCCGCCACCTTGCCATCCCCTTCAGTAACTGTAAGTTTGTTTTCTATGTCTGTTAGTCTATTTCTGTTGTGTAAATAAGTTCATTTGCACCACTTTTTTAGATGCCACATATAAGTGATATCACATGACATTTGTCTTTCTCTGTCTGAAGTCCTCCATTTAATATGATAATCTCTAGGTCCATCCATTATATTACTTTTTATACACCTCACGAGAGATCATTTTCACAACTGGTGTGTTACAGCACCATGATTGAGAACCACTGTTACAGATGCATACGTCAGTCTGAGACACCTTGATCATGAGAGTCTTCTGCTAGGATTTTTTTCAGTGACTCTCCATTGCCATATAATAAAGCCCAATGGTTTAGTCAGGCCTTCATCCCTCTGCACGTCTGCCCCTGCCCATCTCTTAACTGTGGTTCTCCCATCTCTGCTTGTGCATTCCTTCTGCCCACGCTTCTCCCTGCCCACCCGCAGTTCCCCTCCCCTCTGCCTGTCAAAGCCGGCAGGAGTCCCACCTCTCCCACCAGGACTCCTCTACTACCCTCCTGCTCTGCAGCCACATGGCGTTCACAGTCAGTGCTGTTCATTTAACTGTCACATACCACCTTACCTGCTGCTTTCCCATGACTCCTGAGTTAGGCCGTCAGGCCAGTAACAGCAGTAACCCAGTCTCAGTGAGAACCCACCACACCCATGCAGGTGTGTAAAGCATAGAGAATGGTGCTGAAAAGGTCCATGGCAAGTGTGCCTGTTCATTTATGGAGCACTTGATACATTTCAGGAGCTTCTTCTTATTCTAAAAAGAGTATGTATCCAGTGCAGTTCTAGGAACTTTTTTTAATTTTTATTTTATATTGGAGTATAGTTGATTAACAATGTTGTGTCAGTTTCAGGTGTACAGCAAAGTGATTCAGTTATATATACATATGTACCTACTCTTTTTCAAGTTCTTTTCCCATTTAGGTTATTATACACACTGCTGTATTTGAAATAGAAAGGATTTTTTTTTAATAAATTTATTTATTTTTGGCTGCATTGGGTCTTCGCTGCTGCGCACGGGCTTTCTCTAGTCGCGGTGAGCAGGGGCTACTCTTCGTTGCGGTGCACGGGCTTCTCACTGCAGTGGCTTCTCTTGTTGCGGAGCACGAGCTCTAGGTGCGCGGGCTTCAGTAGTTGTGGCTCGTGGGCTCTAGAGCACAGGCTCAGCAGTTGTGGCGCATGGGCTTAGCTGCTCCACAGCATGTGGGATCTTCCCGGACCAGGGCTCGAACCTGTGTCTCCTGCATTGGCAGACAGATTCTTAACCACTGCGCCACCAGGGAAGCCCAGAAAGGATATTTTTAATGCTAATCTAAAAGTAGATTAAAATCATTTTTAAAAAGATCACAAAGGAGGGAGTTAAGGTTGGACATATGCTCATATCTATAGCAGGGCTCCAATAACACTTATTAACTCACTTTTTAAAAAATTTTATTGGAGTATAGTTGATTTACAATGTTGTGTTAGTTTCAGGTGTACAGCAAAGTGACTCAGTTATACATATATCCACTCTTTTTTATTTTTAGATTCTTTTTCCATATAGGCCATTACAGAGTATTGAGTAGAGTTCCCTGTGCTATACAGCCAGTTCTTATTAGCTATCTATTTCATATATAGTAGTGTGTATATGTCAGTCCCAATCTCCCAATTTATCCTCCCCCCTCCCCTTATGCCCTGGGAACCATAAGTTTGTTGTCTTCATCTGTGACTCACTTTTGTTTCGTAACTATAGGAAATTCACTTTTATTTTTAACATATTTAATCCTCACTATCCTTGATGTGATAGTTACTACTCTGATTCTCAGTTTACAGATGAGGAAACTAAAGCACTGTGAGGTTAGCATGAATTCAGACTTTATTTAGTAGAGTTCATTCTCCTGCTCTTCAGTTTATCTTTTAATCCCTACGGCAATCCTTTGAGGAAACAAGGCTCAGAGAGGCTGTGTTTGTCCCGGCTCACATAGCCAGTAAACGGAAGAGGGATCCGTATGCGTCAAAATCCATTCTTTTTTCCACTCTGCAGTGCAGCGTTCCCAAAACCTCTTTACAATTTGCTCTAAACTGTTAAATTGTGAGGAAATCTGATATCAGCTCAAAAATCAGCAGTTTACATAAAACTCAGTATTTGTTGCATTATCCAGGGTAGTTAATCTGTGTATGTTTCCTCTTGCTGCTATAACAAATTACCACACACTCGTGGCTTAAAAGAACATGAATGTATTATCTTATAGCTCAGGAGGTCAGAAGTCTGAAATCAGTTTCGCTTGGCTAAAGTCAAGGTGTTGGCAGGTTTGCATTCCTTCTAGAAGTTCTAGGGGAGGATCTGTTTGCCTTTTCCAGCCTCTAGAGGCTTCTGGCTTTCTTAGCTCATGGCCCCTTCCTCCAGCTTCAAAGCACTTCCCTCCAACCTCAGATTCTGTCTTTACACCCTGTCTGACTCCAGTCCTCCTGCCATCGTCTTACAAGGACCATTGTGACCACATCAGCCCCACCTTGATAACCCAGGTAATCTCCACATCTCAAGATGTCTAACTGAATACCCTCTGCAAAGTCGCTTTTACCATGTCAGGTCAAATGTGCACAGGTTCCAGTGATACGGACATAGATATCTCTGGGGTCATGACTCAGGCTGCTTCAGTCTGCTAGACTGTGGGCTGATGAGCCTGTTTGTCTCCATTAGCACAAAGTAAAAGTCTGCCTTCTACTCCTCTTGCCACTATGCATGAGCTCTGTAGGCATCAATCTTATTTGTTTTTATTCTAAAACAAAACCTTTAAAACAGAAATGAGAGAAAAAGAGAAAGACGCGAGAAAGATTAACGTGAAATGAATGAGAGCGTCCACTCTGAAGCATCATTTCTGTTTCTCTATATGGCCTGTGTTTTATGTGCAGGACTGTGTCCACCCACTGTACATACATATTGCTCACATCTGTATAGAGACTGAAGCAATCAGCACAGCCCCTATGTTCCCCCCTTGCTTGAAACTGTGATTATGTGGCCACTTACCTGTAAACCTTTTTTTCCTTTTTTTTTTTTTTATTCAGGGTTACAATTCAGAATGCCTGTAGTTTAGCTATGTAAAAAGATATATGAGAGAAGAGTCCCTGCTGGTAATATTTAGGGAAAAAAAGAGAATTTTAATAACTATAAATACTTGAGAATTAAAATTTTCATTTAGATTTGAACACACCACACAGGAAAGAATGACTTTGATCTGGATTAGAGGGGTGAATTCCGGCAGAAAGAGTCAATGTAGTCATCAGTTTTGTTACATACCAGTGACTAAAATGTAATTCCTCATGAGTTAGAGACCATCTTTATTTAAAATGTTGTATCCAGGGAGGAAAAACATCTATTGGGATATTTATCTTAGTTTTTAGTAGTGTATTTCACGAAGAAATGGATGCTTGATCCTACCTCTAGAAGCAACAATAAATATCGGACTTCCCTGATGGCGCAGTGGTTAAGAATACGCCTGCCAATGCAGGGGACACAGGTTCGAGCCCTGGTCCGGGAAGATCCCACATCCTAAGATCCTTAGGGCAGAGCAACTAAGCCCGTGCGCCACAACTACTGAGCCTGCACCCTAGAGCCCGCGAGCCACAACTACTGAGCCCACGTGCCACAACTACTGAAGCCTGCAGGCCTAGAGCCCGTGCTCTGCCACAGCAGAAGCCACTGCAATGAGAAGCCTGCACGCCACAACAAAGAGTAGCCCCCGCTCACTGCAACTAGAGGGAGCCCGTGCAACAAAGACCCAATGCAGCCAAAAAATAATTAATTAAAAAATAAATAACTGTCAGCAAAACAGATCAGAGTTCACATTTCACAGGTGAAGTGTTTTTGTTTTTATTTATTAGCAGAAAATTCTTTTTAACAATTGCTCTGAATTTTAGTGGGTATGCTAGCCCATGCTTCACGAAGTAACAGGAATGTTAAACCCAGAAGATATACTGCACACCCCTTGCACTTCCAGGGTTAAGAAAGCTTAATCGATATTAGATTAACAAGATAATTTTAATTCACAAAGTGGCCCATATAGAAATTCTGTTCTTATTTAATAATTTTGTTTAGTAAGTGAGATTCCAGTCCTCATAGTTTTGTTGTTGTTTTTCTGAGCCTTCCTTCAGTTTGACTTAGTTTTTCCCACTGTTATATACTAAACACTCTCTGATTACCCTTTGAACCTCTCAACCTCATATGTTGCAAAGTTACCTCAAATTCTGAAGGTCTAACGTCAAGCTCGATAATACACCTACCTGCCACCTTCCCCCGTAGACCTGGCCTTCCCTCGTGGACCTTGTGCTGTGGGTAACACCACCATCTAGCCTGTTCTCGAGCGAGAAACTAGTGCCATCTCAGCCTCATTCGTTCTTCACACTCAGTCAACACCCACGTCCTGTTGATTCCACCTCCTGTATCTTCCCAACCCCCCAGTGCTCTCTTCCTCTCTCATCCTTCTGCCACTGCCTTGGTTCCAGCGCTCTCAACTAACCAAACTACTACAAACAGCCTTTTACTTGCTCTCCCTGTACTGTCTCACCTAACTCTGATCTGATGTTTCCCAACCTGATATCAGTGGTTCTTTACTACAGGCCCTCTGTCAGACCTTTAAAATATTAATATGTGCTCAGAACCCCCAAATAGGGGTGTGGCATGCACTGTCGTTCAGACGTATTTGACAACGAAACCTTTTCTCCCTGGCACATCTATTAACATCTCACAGGGCGGTACTCTTTGGAACCCATTTTCCTTTGCCACCTGAATCATTTCTGCAAATTAGATCGTGTTACCTCCTACTTTAAAACATTTAATGACACCCCAGGGTCTTAAGAGTATGTCCAGTTATGTCCAAGGCCCTTCACTGTCTGCCACTCATCCGCCTTCTCAGTCTCCTTTCCCAATGACACGTCCCCATGAACCCTGAGCTCTGCCTTCTCAGGACTCATTGGAGGTGTGTGGACATGCCGTGTTTCTCCATCTGTGCACACGTGGTCCGACTCTGCCAGCGCTCCTATCTCCCCGGCCAACCATTTCTTCTGCAAAGCCTTCCCCATCTTTTCCATAAAGACTTGGTTGCACTCTTGTCTATATTCCCTCTTTTGTGAAACTGATCACACCTTAAGGTAAAGTGCAGTGACTGGACTGAGGCGTAGTGACCATCTTAAGTCATTTTAAGTCCTCAGCACCTAGTACAGTGCCTGGCACTCAGCAAGTACTCAGGAAATGTTTGATGAAAGAATGAATGAGAGAATGAAGAAAGGAATGAAATGAGTTAGAAGCTAAGCAGAGCACATCATGTTAAAACTGGCAACTTGACCTTAGAAACAGAATGTAGACATCACTTTGTGTTGGGGTCAATGTGTGACTCGAGGTACCAAGGAAGTGAACTCAGCTCTCAGTGAATTGAACTGTCAGCATGAAACCAAAAATGTCAAAAGAGGCAGAATTTATGAATGTGCTGATCATGGGGAAATCCTTAAAAATACAGGACACTCAGGCCATTGTATTTTTGTATAGAAACGTAACTTTTACGTGTTCCTCATGTTGTATTGTTTTTACTTTTCTTATAAAACTAATGAACCCATGACCTTATATCATGAAATATGCATGGCAACAAGGATAAGCTATATACATGCTCTTTTGGGTTATTTATTCTGTTTATGGAATATATTTTAAAACAATACCCATTACCAGAGATCTCCATCTTCATACCACAATATTATTTTCAATGATGATTCATAAAGCAAACACTTTTCATGTCATTTTATTAAATTTCTCTTGCTTCTGCTTTCAAAATCTTTTCTCCTTTGCATTCTGCCTCTCACGTCAGAGCTATCAGCCTCACTGCGTAACCTTGACCAGTTCACAAAGTCATCACAGACTTTGGAACCTTTTCTAATTTGAGATTTCATCTTCTACAATTAAAAAATTTTTTTGAAAACCACCTTTTCCTCAGTGTACACACCAGGGAAACTTTTTGAGCGAAGTTGAGACAAGCGTTTAAAAGCCAAATCCCTGACGACATTAACCCAGCCAGAGGGTTGTCTGCCATCCCTGGAGGATCAGAGCACCCCGCAGAGCACGCACTGCAGCTGGCTGAAACCCACTGCCGACTTACTTAGAAGAGGCTTCTGGCTAATGATAAAACAGTCCGATAAAAGGTGGATGTGCAGCCCATCAGCTGGATGTTTGTTTTACATCTTTTCAGCATCTGGCTTTTTGGCCCTTTCGTTCATCCAGTCATCGGTTCAACAAACATTTATGAAGTGTACACTCTTTGCCAGATGCTATACTAAGGCACTGGGGAATAGAAAGATGAATACGTTCCCTTTCCTCAAAAGTCACATAATCCTATGTGAATGCAGGGAGGCGGAGGAAAATAGCGGGAGCATAAGCAACCAGCCCTAACGGGATGTGCAGTACCCTTCCAGGTCAAGGTGGGGTGGGAGGTGACTTATACACCATGAGGCAGAGGGGTTAAAAGAGGCTTTCCTGAAGAAGTGGCCGGTGAGCTGGGCCTTCAAGGATGTCTTGGAAGTTTCTGGATGGACAGAGAGGTGAAGGGCATTGCTCCCAGAGTGAACAACGTGATCAAAGGCCTGAGCAGAGGAGGCATCTGTGGGCCCAGGGAAGGGCAGATTGTCCACTGCAGCTAAAGCACCAGCCCACAGCAGGCCGGCAAGGAACGTGGCTGAGAAGCTCAATGCAGGTCAGACTGTGAGGGCTCTGAAGGACATTCTCAGGAGTCTTACTTTATCTTTGGGTGTTGAGAATTTCCTGCAAGTTTTCTGTGTAGGTCAAACTTCAAAATAACAAGCTGATTTTTTTTAACTTTTCTTGCAGCTGTTTTGTCATACAGTTGGCACAGAATTCCATATAGTGTTAGGGGGGAATCATCTGAGGGTCTGTCCCTTAAATCAGGTCCTATCTGCAAAGTGACAACTCAGCTCTGTTATTTTTTAATTTTATTTATTTTTTTTGCGGTATGCGGGCCTCTCACTGTTGCGGCCTCTTCCGCTGCGGAGCACAGGCTCCAGACGCTCAGGCTCAGCGGCCATGGCTCACGGGCCTAGCTGCTCCGCGGCATGTGGGATCTTCCCAGACCGGAGCACGAACCCGTGTCCCCTGCGTCGGCAGGCGGACTCTCAACCACTGCACCACCAGGGAAGCCCTCAGCTCTGTTATTTTAAGTGAGTGGTCACACTCTATAGCACATTACAATGTCACCCTTAAAATAAAACCAATTATTTTCATCCGCTCCTTAATTTGAAAGAGAGAAAAAATTAACCTGCATTTTACCTTATTGCCACATTCAGTAAGATGCTTAAATCTGAATGCTGTTCATATCCACCTACCTGTTTATATTGGGAGCATTTATTCAAATTGGATGGACACCCATACACCTTATAAGATACTCCACGTAACCACTGGCTCTAACAGAGGCTGCTCTGGGTCCCAGGTTTTCCCCTCCATGTTTATTTTACTCCCATTGGAAATGATGGAGGGGCATTCATTGGAGAGATGGTTCTCAATCCTAGTTGCATAGAATTACCTGGGAGGTTTAAGAAAAGAATGTTTTTTAATTTAAAAAATTAATGTCTGGGACATATATCCCAGAGTTTAATGGATCTGAGATGGGGCCCAGGACTCAGGACTTTTCAAAAGCTCCCAGGTGGTTTTAAAGTGCAGCAGGGGCTTCCCTGGTGGCACAGTGGTTAAGAATCCACCTGCCAATGCAGAGGACACGGGTTCAAGCCCTGGTCCGGGAGGATCCCACTTGCCGCGGAACAACTAAGCCCGTGCGCCACAACTACTGAGTCTGCGCTCTAGAGCCCGCGAGCCACAACTACTGAAGCCCGCGTGCCTAGAGTCCGTGCTCTGCAACGAGAAGCCACTGCAGTGAGAAGCCCGCCCATCACAACAAAGAGTAGCCCCCGCTCTCCACAACTAGAGAAAGCCCGCGCGCAGTAACGAAGACCCAACAACAGCCAAAAATAATTAATTAAATAAATTTTTAGAAATAAATCAAGTGCATCAGGATTGGGACCACCAAATAAGAGGGTGACAGCTGGGCCACAGCAGCGTTCTGACTCTCCTCAGGAGCACTGTACCACCATCCTCACCTTGACTCTGGGTACCCATCCCCCTTGCAGTTCTGACTCCAGCCAACTGATCACAGACCCCCATGAGTTCGGAGAGCCCACTGCTGCAGCACGAGAAGCTCCTACAGCACAAACGCTCAGCCTTTGTATACCCAGGCCTAATTTCTCAGCAAGCACAAGGGCAGCAGATTCAAGAAAAGGGACTATTCTTGAAGAAAGCAGAGCACTCCTTAGAGTTTTAAAATAAAATCCCTCCACCCGCAGAACAGAGTAGTCATGGTTGGTAGATTAGCTAGGGTTAGATTTTTTTTTTCTTTTCCCTCTTTCTTAGCATTTGTGCCTATGCCTCCTTTTTTCATTTTTTAAAAAATTTTTTATACAGTTTTTAAAGGTTACTTTCCATTTAGTCATCACAAAATATTGGCTATATTCCCTTTGTTGTATAATACATCCTGAGCCCATCTTACATCCAGTAGTTTGTATCTCCCACTTCCTCACCCATATATTGCCCCTCTCCCCCTCAACTGGTAACCACTAGTTTGTTCCCTATATCTGTGATTCCGCTTCTTTTTTGTTACATTCACTAGTTTGTTGTAATTTTTAGATTCCACATGTAAGTGATTTCATACAGTATTTGTCTTTCTAGCTAGAGTTAGATGGACTAAAAAATGACAGGACACCCAAAGGCATAGTGGCTTAGATAAGAGAGAGAAGTGTTTTCCTCTTACACACACACAGGCCATCCAGGGCCGGTATGTTGGCTTCACCCCCAGGAAGATAGGCTGCTTCCCTCCTTTTGCCTGTCGCCATCCAAGGCGGAAGGTTAAATTTTAGACATCGTGTTCAAATTCCAGCCAGCAAGGACGAGGCGGGAAGGGGGAAATGCCACATTTTCTTTTTGTGGGTTTTTCCTTGAAGTTGCACACAACATTCTACGTATATCCTTTTGCCCAGCACTTAGTCACGCGGCACCTTCAAGGGAGGTCAGCAAATATAGTCTGTATGCCAAAAGGTCTTGTGCCCAGCTAAAAACGGAGGGCTGCTTTGCCTACCGCAAGGGAGGAACAGAGTCCTGGAATGACAGCCTCCTGCCCCGCCTCGGGCAACTGGATGATAACTATTAAATTACTTGTAAATGGTGTGTTTGATTGGGGTCCTGCTGAAAACCACTAACATGAGGTGATTTTTCTTGTATCCCAAATTTCCATGGGTCTTGCTCTCACCGCCCTAAAAAAACACCAGTCCTACAAGAAACGTGTTCCAGGGAGTCCTTCGGAAAACCAAGCCTCAAATCTACCGCCCCTCCAATAGGGTAGAGTGGATGTTTACACTTAGAGAGAGAGGAAGTGCTGCCTTCTCTGCAGGTTAATTCCTCCAGATCTACACTGGTGGCAGCAGCTCCCTCTTGCTCATTCTGGAAGCACCACAGATTATTTTCACTGGGTCATAAATATGTTTAGCCCTCTATTATATAACCTTTTAAACCAGTTGTCTTGGGTGACTGCAAATCATAGTTTAGAACCAACTTTTTTTTTTTAACATCTTTATTGGAGTACAGTTGCTCTACAATGGTGTGTTAGTTTCTGCTCCACAACAAAGTGAATCAGCTATACGTATACATATATCCCCATAGCTCCTCCCTCTTGCGTCTCCCTCCCACTCTCCCTATCCCACCCCTCTAGGTGGTCACAAAGCACCGAGCTGATCTCCCTGTGCTATGCGGCTGCTTCCCACTAGCTATCTATTTTACATTTGGTAGTGTATATATGTCCATGCCACTCTCTCACTTCGTCCCAGCTTACCCTTCCCCCTCTCTGTGTCCTCAAATCTGTTCTCTACATCTGCATCTTTATTCCTGTCCTGCCCCTAGGTAGAACCAACTTTCTAAGATTTAAAGGCCCGTGAAATTCCTGGGTGCTCTAGCTACATATTTGAGATTAAGAGCAGAGGGTGTAGAACTTGCTACAAAATTCATTTGAAGGAGAGGAAGCAAAATCCTTTGGGCTGGTTCCTGGGTATTCTTCCTTTTCTATTTTTTTTTTTTTTTTTTTGTTCTTTTTTCGCTCTTGAGTCAAACCAAGGCTAAGGTAAGAATTAGCAGTCAAATGTGCTACTGTCCTATGCAGGGTCTGCTTTCTCTTCCTTCTCCAGTGTTCCAGGACCTGCGGAGGGGGCATCCAGAAGCGCGAGGTTCTTTGCAAACAGCGCATGGCTGATGGCAGCTTCTTGGAGCTTCCAGAGACCTTCTGTTCGGCCCCCAAACTGGCCTCCCAGCAAGCCTGCAAGAAAGATGACTGTCCCAGCGAGTGGCTGCTGTCTGACTGGACAGAGGTAGGTATGCTTCTCAGAAGGAGATAACAAAAGAGGCAGAAGGAGGAGAAGGCACCCAAGCTTATAGATACAGAAGGCGAGAGGAGAACAAAATAATCCTCCTAACACTGTGGAACAGAGTTTTGTTTTCTTAATTTTTACTGGAGCATAGTTGATTTACACTTTTGTGTTAGTTTCAGGTGTGCAGCAAAGTGAATCAGTTCTGCATGGAACAGAGTTTCTGTAAGCGCTGATATACCTTATCGTGTAACTAGATTTTAACTAGGCTGCAGGGATGCGCGTTAAGCAGCCAGCCCTCACTCAACAGTCAGAAGCAGGGAATTATAAACGGGCCCTTCGCGGAACAAAACCAGGCCTCATTCATTCGTACTGTTCGGGCCCGGGATTCTACTCAGAACACCGGGTTCTTCCGCTACCTTCGCTCCCGCCTCCTTGACCCCCCCTGCCTCTCCTACTCCCAGATGTTTCTAGTCTCTCCTCAGGAAAGGCAAAGCCTCTCTAGTTTTTCTCTTCCAAGTTACTGGAGAATGAGGCACATGATTTATTAGGAAAAGAAGGCCAAGGAAATCCTGCCTCTTTCCTGTCAGTTTTCTGGCTCCAGAACATCAACAGCTTCCCAGCCAGAGAAGTTGATTTCCCCCGTCGCCCTGCATCTGGGGAGATGGCTGCATCGGCATTGCCGTTCCTGACTTGCCTCGTAAGTTAGGGATAGATCCCCAACTAACCGACTTCTCTAAATCATTGCTACTTGAACACTAGCACGAACTAATTCATGGATACCCAGCTGCAACTTGTTTTCAGCCTCTCCTCCTTCTTTGACTTGCCTGCAACTCCCCCAGCTTCATGGGCCTATGTGTCTTTCATAGAGAAATCCCCCTGGCAAGCAGATACAGCCAAGAACAGAAGGACGAGGCCTGAAGTGAACATCTCTGTGTCCCAGGCAGAGTCGAGCCCCTCTCCTTCCTTGCATAGAAGCATCCGAACTGGCCTTGGTGATCTCACTGCCTCCTTTGCAGTCTGTCCAACTCACAGGACAGAGCTGCTGCTGGTTAAAATACATCACAGAGGGGAAAGCTGCCTCTGAAAATTAAGATGCCATGTCTTTCAACCTACATTCTGAGAATTCTTGCCCTGTGTTTTGTCAGCCCGTGTAGAGGTCCATCAGACGGTACCTGCAAAGGGCACTGAAATTGAGAGGTAACTGACACACCATAGATTTGGTAATTTGGCAGTAAAATTGCCTTCTGATGGTAGCTCCCCGCAAATGGCTGAGAACAGAAGGGGCAATGATTGTTATTTCATCTTTTAGAAATAATTTTGTTTCGGAAGGATAAAAGATTAAATGTGTGGAATGAGCATATCTGTATGTGCATGTGTGAACATGTCAGTGACAATTTTTCCATGGATTGTTGATTTGGGGTGTGGTATCATATATGAAAAATCCTTAACAAAACTAGCAGTGCAGACGAGGGCACTGATGTATTTGCCAAGTAAGTGACTCTAGATGAAGACTTCCTCCCAGGGGCGTAGTGTAAAAGGCACTGCTCTTCTAAGTCTGTCGGTGATAGTCTTCCATGAGTGGGATGCTGAGAAAGGGACTTGTGTGTATGAGAATTGTCCTCCCAACTTCCCGGAGTTTGTGGCCTCTGAGCATATGGAACACAGAGAAAATCTGAAGGAGGGACCCTGTGATTAGGCACTAAGGAAAGGAGACTGCTGCATTACAATCCCATGGGTCCCATTACGTAAAGGAGACCTTTAGAACAGTATCACGTGTAGTTAAGAGTTCAGACTCAAAGACAGGCAAACTTAGGTTCGAATCCTGACTCTGCCACTTACTAGCTGTATAACCTGGGCTAGTTACTTAACCCTTCTAGGCCTCAGTTTGCTTAGCTAAATATTGGAGATGATAATAGTGTTCACTAACATGGTTATTGGGACGCTTAAAAATTAAATGATGCACATGAAGTACTTTGTGTCTAGTAAAAGTTAACCCTTAACTATTGTTATGATTTTCTTCCATCCCTCCTCATTGTCGGGAAAAGGAGAGGAAATAAAAGAAAGCACTTGACTGGCTGGACCCAGGTCATGACCAAGGCCTCCCACAAGCTTTGCTGGTCTTCCTAGGAGGTGGAAGTTACATTTGGGGAACTAGGTAGAGTTAGCCCTTATCCAGGGAATGTTACTAGGTTCTGCATTATCTGGGCTGATGAATGGAAATTCCAAACATTGAGAAGGGGCCGGGAATGGTGGGATTTTAGCCCCGATTCACCGGTGTTAAACTCAAGCTGATGCCATACAAAAGTGCTCCTGGGGGTGTTCACAGGGTTTCCAGTTGCCCCTATCGTCCCAACAACCCTTCCCTTGGCCCTTCTGTCTGGGATGAGATGTGCATTCCACACACTCCCACAGGACTCCCCTTGGAGAAAGGAAAACCTGGATGATCTATGGGTGTTTTTCATCCTCAACTATCTGGGCGCAATCTCATGGTTACTGCACAGAATCCCTCAGAGACAGAATTAAGCCAACGTTTTAAACACTTCAAATAAAATTACTTTCAGATCCTATTCCGAGGAAAGGCCTCTCAAAAGACCTTACTTCTTTTCTTTAAAAGAAACACTTGCATCTCTTGAAAGAGTTGGCTATTCATTATTTTTAAGTCATATTTTTACGGAAATTCCTCCCTCACAAAAATATAAGAGAAATTAAACTCAATTTTCGAGCTAGAAGGAACTTAGGAGATCCTATAACCTAGTTGTTCTTTTAAACATTAAAGCCACAAGACCCTTTTTTCCATTGAAATGTTATTGTGAAGCCAGAAATCTAAAACAGAACAAATCAGAGCTGTTTTGGTTGAAGTAGGGGGTAGGTTGGGTAGGGGTCCCGGATCTCCAAGTGGTTGGGTCTCCAGACCACCTGAGAAGCCCCTAAATCACTTGTTCAACACAGTTAAAGAACACAGTTTGAAAATCCCTGCTCGAATATAGTTTCCCTGTTTTAGAGATGTGGAAATTGAGAGAAGTTTAGAAATTGAGAATTTTAGAGAAAGAGCTAGACTTGACCAAAATCCTAAACTCATCTTCTGACACACAGTCCATTTTTCCATTTTTCTACTTGGCAGTACTAAAATGACCAGGCTTTTAAAATTTCCAGGCTCTTTACCCCCATCCCACCTGGTCCCTGGATTCGGTGCTGTCATTTACAATAAAATAAGGGATAGGTGGAATTTGGAATCCACGATCATCAGGGAACAAAAGCAACGGGCTTGATTCTCATCCCCGTTTTTTGCGTCTTAAATGTCTTTCAGGGTGGTGGATATCACAGTGCCTTGCATAGAATAGTTCATTTCCATGGGCTAGCATATAAAACTTAGATACATGAGATAATATTTTTTGGTTTCTACTGTCAGTTTTCAAGTTAACGTGGCATGCTGCCATGACCCTAGTTCAGGCCGTTATCATCTCAAGCCTGGACTACCGTGGCAGCCTTCTTAACTGACATCCCTGTCTGCCATTCATCTCCTACTCCCATCCCTCCCAGACACTGTTGCCAGATTTACCTTCTCAAAATACCTCTTTCATCATTTCACTCTTCCCTTTAATGGCTCCTCATTGCCTTATGGACCAAGTCCAAACCTTCTGTCTGAAAATTAAAAGTCTCCAACATCTGGCCCCAAACCACCTCTTGAGCTCCTGACACTCTCCACTTGGCCCCTCTGTTCAGTCAGACTGGTTTAGGTCTGCCCCCAGGCCTGCCTTGGCCTTGTGCACTGAACTCTTCTACCTTGATTCTGGTTATTTCCCTGCCTCCCATGCTTATCCCCGGCTCTCTATACCCATCCAGACTCCAACGATCTTCCAGATTAGACCAGGAAATCACTAGTATACCATAAGCATTCACCAATTGTTAACATTAATATTTTCATACTTCACTTGACTTTTAGTTTTATATTTTTACTAAATTCTTTTATTACTATATAATTCTTTAAACAGCTTTATTGAGGTATAATTTATATACTCTAAAATTCAACTTAGCATAATGTCTTCAATGTTTATCCATCTTGTAGCACATTATCAGAACATTCCTTTTTAGGGTGGAATAAAATATTCCATGATACAGATATACCACATTTCATTTATCCATTCACCAACTGAGGGATATTTGAGTTGTTTCCACTTTTGCCTATTAAGAATCATGTTGCTATGAACCTTAGCATACAAGTCTTTATATGGATGTATGTTTTCATTTCTATTGGGTAAGACACCTAGGACTGAAATTGCTGGGTCATATGATAAATGTATGCTTAACTTTTTAAAAAAATATCAAACTTGCTTTCTAAAAGGGCTGTGCTATTTTACATTCCCACCAGCAATACAGGAAGGCTCTAATTTTTCTACATCCTCACTTATAATAATAATACTTATTGTTGTCCATCTTTTTGATTATGGGAATTTTAGTGAATGTAAAGTGGTATTTCATTGGGGTTTTGATTTCTATGTTCCCTAATATACTATTTCATTTTAACAATGCATTTGGATTTCTTCCCATTATTTGATGACATCCCCTTGAGGTTAGGAACCATCTTGCACATTTTGTCCCATAGCATTTAGCGCCCCACCTCAAACAAAGTAAATGCATAAGAATTATCTGATACTTGACATTAAAGTATTATAATTTATTTGTAAAGGAAGGAGATAGGAATTAGCATTAACTGAATGTCATTTCTATGTGTGAAATTTTAAAATATATTATCTCATTTAATTCCCAGCCTTGCAAAATAAGTATAAGAAGTGGTAACAGACTCAGAGAGTTTAAGTGACTTGCCAACTACTGAAATACTGAGTTGGACTCTGTGACTCTCTAACTCTAAATCCCAGGCTACAAAAGTAAAAACAGGGAGCCCAGTGGGAGGGAGGGCCCCCACCAGCCAAAGCTGCGACCGTCCTTGGGACCACGGGCCAGTTTTTTCAATGAGTAACTTAAAGACAAAATGGAAAAACAAGGAGGTTTCTGCCTGAGATCATGTTGATGTGAAACCAGGGATGGCCACCCTGGGCTAGTTCCCTAAAACCTGGACCTCGAAGGCCACCTTTATTCAAACAAAGAAAGGATTTTGCCATTTGGAGGTCAACATGTTAGAGCCATGTGGCTGACAGGGTCTTGGTGCTCTGGCCTGATGTCATGGCTGAGCCTCCAAGGTGGGAGAGCAGAGTTCAGGACATTGGACCACCAGAGACCTCCCAGACCCACGTAATAGCAATCGGTGAGAGCTCTCCCAGAGAACTCTGTCTCAACGCTAAGACCCAGCTCCACCCAATGGCCAGCAAGCTTCAGTGCTGGACACCCCATGCCAAACAACTAGCAAGACAGGAACACAATCCCACCCATTAGCAGAGAGGCTGCCTAAAATCATACTACGTTCACAGACACTCCAAAACACACCACCAGACGTGGCCCTGCCCAACAGAAGGACAAGATCCAGCCTCATTCACCAGAACACAGGCACCAGTCCCCTCCACCAGGAAGCCTACACAACCCACTGAACCAACCTCACCCACTGGAAGCAGACACCAAAAACAACACGAAATACGAACATGCAGCCTGTGAATAGCAGACCCCAAATACAGTGAGTTAAACAAAATGAGAAGACAGAGAAATAAGCAGATGAAGGAGCAAGGTAAAAACCCACGAGATGAAACAAATGAAGAGGAAATAGGCAGTCTACCTGAAAAACAATTCAGAGTAATGATAGTAAAGATGATCCAAAATCTTGAAAGTAGAATGGAGAAAATACAAGAAATGTTTAACAAGGACCTAGAAAAACTAAAGAGCAAACAAACAATGATGAACAGCACAATAAATGAAATTAAAAATTCTCTAGAAGGAATCAATAGCATAATAACTGAGGCAGAAGAACGGATAAGTAACCTGGATGATAAAATAGTGGAACTACCTACTGCAGAGCAGAAAAAAGAAAAAAGAATGAAAATTGAGGACAGTCTCAGAGACCTCTGGGACATTAAATGCACCAACATTCAAATTAAAGGGGTCCCAGAAGAGGAAGAGAAAAAGAAATCGTCTGAGAAAATATTTGAAGAGATTATAGTTGAAAACTTCCCTAACATGGGAAAGGAAATAGCCAATCAAGTCCAGGAAGCACAGAGAGTCCCATACAGGATAAATAAGGAGAAACACTCCAAGACACACATTAGTCAAACTATCAAAAATTGAATACAAAGAAAAAATATTAAAAGCAGCAAGGGAAAAGCAACAAATAACATACAAGGGAATCCCCATAAGGTTAACAGCTGATCTTTCAGCAGAAACTCTACAAACCAGAAGGGAGTGGCAGGACGTATTTAAAGTGATGAAAGAGAAAAACCTACAACCAAGATTATTCTACCCAGCAAGGATCTCATACAGATTCAAGAGAGAAATTAAAACCTTCACAAACAAGGCACAAGTTAAGATAATTCAGACCACCAAACCAGCTTTACAACAAATGCTAAAGGAACTTCTCTAGGCAGGAAACACAAGACAAGGAAAAAACCTACAAAAACAAACCCAAAACAATTAAGAAAATGGTAATAGGAACATACGTATCAATAACTACCTTAAATGTAAATGGATTAAATGCTCCATCCAAAAGACACAGACTGGCTGAATGGATACAAAAACAGCACCCGTATATATGCTGTCTACAAGAGACCCACTTCAGACCTAGAGACACATACAGACTGAAAGTAAGGGGATGGAAAAAGATATTCCATGCAGATGGAAAGCAAAAGAAAGCTGGAGTAGCAATTCTCATATCAGACAAAATAGACTTTAAAATAAAGACTATTACAAGAGACAAGGAAGGACATGACAGTGATCAAGGGATCAATCCAAGAAGAACATAGAACAATTGTAAATATGTATGCACCCAAGAAAGGAGGACCTCAATACATAAGGCAAATGCTAACAGCCATAAAATGGAAAATCGACAGTAACACAGTCATATTAGGGGACTTTAATACCCCACTTTCACCAATGGAGAGATCATCCAAAATGAAAAAAAATAAGGAAACACAGCTTTAAATCACACATTAAACAAGATGGACTTAATTGATATTTATAGGACATTCCATCCAAAAACAACAGAATACACTTTCTTCTCAAGTGCACATGGAACATTCTCCAGGATAGATCATATCTTGGTTCACAAATCAAGCCTCAGTAAATTTAAGAAAATTGAAATCATATCAAGTATCTTTTCTGACCAGAATGCTGAGACTAGATATCAATCACAGGGAAAAAAACTATAAAAAATACAAACACATGGTAGCTAAACAATATGCTACTAAGTAACCAAGAGATCACTGAAGAAATCGGAGGAAATCAAAAAGTACATAGAAACAAATGACAATGAAAACATGACGACCCAAAACCAATGGAATGCAGCAAAAGCAGTTCTAAGAGGGAAGTTTATAGCTATACAATCCTACCTCAAGAAACAAGAAGAATCTCAAATAAACAACCTAACCTTACACCTAAAGCGATTAGAGAAAGAAGAACAAAAACACCCCAAAGTTAGCAGAAGGAAAGAAATCATAAAGATCAGATCAGAAAGAAATGAAAAAGAAATGAAGGAAACAGTAGCAAATATCAGTAAAACTAAAAGCAAGTTCTTTGAGAAGATAAACAAAATTGATAAACCATTAGCCAGACTCATCAAGAAAAAAACAAAAGGGAGAAGACAGAAATCAACAGAATTAGAAATGAAAAAGGAGAAGTAACAACTGACACTGCAGAAATACAAAGGATCATGAGACATTACTACAAGCAGCAATATGCCAATAAAATGGACAACCTGGAAAAAATGGACAAATCATAGAGAAGCACAACCTTCCGAGACTGAACCAGAAAGAAATAGAAAATATAAACAGACCAATCACAAGCACTGAAATTGAAACTGTGATTAAAAATCTTCCAACAAACAAGACCCTAGGACCAGATGGCTTCACAGGCGAATTCTATCAAACATGTAGAGAAGAGCTAACACCTATCCTTCTCAAACTCTTCCAGAATATAGCAGAGGGAGGAACACTCCCAAACTCATTCTATGAGGCCACCATCAACCTGAAACCAAAACCAGACAAAGATGTCACAAAGAAAGTACTACATGCCAGTATCACTGATGAACATAGATGCAAAAATCCTCAACAAAATACTAGCAAACAATCCAACAGCACATTAAAAGAATCATACACCATGATCAAGTGGGGTTTATCCCAGGAATGCAAGGATTCTTCAGTATATGCAAATCAATCAATGTGATACACCATATTAATATATTGAAGGATAAAAACCATATGATAATCTCAATAGATTCAGAAAGAGCTTTCCACAAAATTCAAAACCCATTTATGATAAAAACTCTCCAGAAAGTAGGCATAGAGGGAACTTTCCTCAACATAATAAAGGGCAATATATGACAAACTCACAGCCAACATTGTTCTCAATGGTGAAAAACTGAAACCTCTTCCTCTAACATCAGGAACAAGACAAGGTTGCCCACTCTCAACACTATTATTCAACACAGTTTTGGGAGATTTAGCCACAGCAATCAGAGAAGAAAAAGAAATAAAGGGAATCCAAATCGGAAAAGAAGAAGTAAAACTGTCACTGTTTGCAGAGGACATGATACTATACATAGAGAATCCTAAAGATGCTACCAGAAAACTGCTAGAGTTAATCAATGAATTTGGTAAAGTAGCAGGATACAAAATTAATGCACAAAAATCTCTTGCATTCCTATACACTAGCGATGAAAAATCTGAATGTGAAATTAAGGAAACACTCCCATTTACCATTGCAACAGAAAGAATAAAATACCTAGGAATAAACCTACCTAAGGAGACAAAAGACCTGTATGCAGAAAAGTATAAGACACTGATGAAAGAAATTAAAGACAATACAAACAGAGAGATATACCATGTTCTTGGATTGGAAGAATCAATATTGTGAAAATGACTGTACTATCCAAAGCAATCTACAGATTCAATGCAATCCCTATCAAACTACCAATGACATTTTTCACAGAACTAGAACAAAAAATTTCACAATTTGTATGGAAACACAAAAGACCCCAAATAGCCAAAGCAATCTTGAGAATGAAAAATGGAGCTGGAGGAATCAGGCTCCCTGACTTCAGACTATACTACAAAGCTACAGTAATCAAGACAGTATGGTACTGGCACAAAAACAGGATATAGATCAATGGAACAGGATAGAAAGCCCAGAGATAAACCCACGCACATACGGTCACCTTATCTTTGATAAAGGAAGCAAGAATAAACAATGGAGAGAAGACAGCCTCTTCAGTAAGTGGTTCTGGGAAAACCTGACAGCTACATGTAAAAGAATGAAATTAGAACACTCCCTAACACCATACACAAAAATAAACTCAAAATGGATTAAAGACCTAAATGTAAGGCTAGACACTATAAAACTCTTAGAGGAAAACATAGAGCACTCTTTGACATAAATCACAGCAAGATCCTTTTTGACCCACCTCCTAGATAAATGGAAATAAAAACAAAGTAAGCAAATGAGACCTAAACTTAAAAGCTTTTGCACAGCAAAGGAAACCATAAACAAGACCAAAAGACAACCGTCAGAATGGGAGAAAATATTTGCAAATGAAACAACTGACAAAGGATTAATCTCCACAATATACAAGCAGCTTATGCGGCTTGATATCAAAAAAACAACCCAATCCAAAAATGGGTCAAAGTCCTAAATAGTCATTTCTCCAAAGAAGATATACAGATTGCCAACAAACATATGAAAGGATGTTCAACATCACTAATCATTAGAGAAATGCAAATCAAAACTACAATGAGGTATCACCTCACACCGGTCAGAATGGCCATCATGAAAAAATCTACAAACAATAAATGCTGGAGAGGGTGTGGAGAAAAGGGAACCCTCTTGCACTGTTGGTGGGAATGTAAATTGATACAGTCACTATGGAGAACAGTATGGAGGTTCCTTAAAAAACTAAAAATAGAACTAACATATGCCCCAGCAATCCCACTACTGGGCATATACCCTGAGAAAATCATAATTCAAAATGAGACATGTACCACAGTGTTCATTGAAGCACTGTTTACAATAGCCAGGACATGGAAGCAACCTAAGTGTCCATCAACAGATGAATGGATAAAGAAGATGTGATACATCTTGCTATTGCTTATACAGTGGAATATATTGTATATTCCTAGGGGCATATACAATATGTATATGAACCTAGGGTCAAGACAGGAATGAAGATGCAGACGTAGAAAATGGACTTAAAGACACGGGGAGGGGGAAGGGTAAGCTGGGACAAAGTGAGAGAGTAGTATTGACATATATACACTACCAAATGTAAAATAGATAGCTAGTGAGAAGCAGCCACATAGCAGAGGGAGATCAGCCTGGTGCTTTGTGACCACCTAGTGGGTGGCATATGCAAGTGGGAGGGGATAGAGGTATATATGTATACATATAGCTGATTCACTTTGTTATACAGCAGAAACTAACACAGCATTGTGACGCAATTATACTCCAATAAAGATGTTAGGGAAAAAAAAGTCAAAACAGGTGAAAGGTCCACAGGAGACCTGAGACTAGAAAATCTTCGAGTAGAATATGCCTACAGTATGGATGTGTCTTCCCACATTGTTACATAATTAATATTTCTCTATCTCTCTTAGTTGCTATTGCTTTTCCAAGCAACGTCTTCCTTATTTTGGTGAGTTTCAGAGCCCACACAAACCCATTAGCCTTTAGTTACCTGAATTTACATGCTTTGGGCCCTTCTTTTCCCACCAGTGTTCCACGAGCTGCGGGGAGGGCACCCAGACGCGAAGTGCCATTTGCCGGAAGGTGCTGAAAACAGGTGTCTCAGCTACTGTCAATTCCTCCCTGTGCCCGCCCCTGCCGTTCTCTTCATCCATCAGGCCCTGTATGCTGGCCACCTGTGCAAGTGAGTATGTCAGAGCTCTGGGGATGGGGAGACGGCAAGAACAGTAGCTTTTCCTGAACCCAAGACCAGCGGCAGATAGGCAGTAAAGCCCTCTGAGGGCATTAGGCTCGTGAGCTCAGCTGGAGATGGGAAAGGAATCTTAATTATACGTGGCCAGGCAGGATGCTTTTCTCTGCTGGAAAAAACAGTTTGCAGGAGGTAGGGCAAAGTTCACTTGCTGGCATATGGAGATCTGGAAGCTGGAGTCAGCATGTTACTAATGAATCCTGATGTTACCCACTCCAGTGTTTTAAACTAAACAGATTTGTTTAATATTAATCCCTAGAGGTGTAACACTTCTGGGATCTCCTCCCCATGTATACGGGGACGCTGGTGCTCTGCAGGACCCAAAAGGGATCCATTCTCCTTCTCTTTGTCCTCTGCCTCTTTTTATGGTGCTGATTTCTTTTTCTTTCTTTCTTTCTTTCTTTTTTAAGTCCTTTTAATGAGAGGAACTGCCTTTCCCCTGGAACCGCCCTCCATCTAGAACCCTGCATCTCAGCTTCTAGGGGTAGAAAACCCCAGCAGCGTGATAGCAGGTTGCCCCACTGCACCTCATTAGCTCTCCCATGTTTCATTGCGGCAGCAGCTTGATGGCCCACAGCTGGTAGCCATTTACTTCCGTAAAACAGAAGGTGGTAAATGAAGGCCCAGCCCAAACCAAACTGAAGTGCTTTCTTTCCCTCTTCTCCCTTTTGTCCCCCGTCTTTCTTCTCTTTGCCCTCTCCTTTTCACTGTCTCTTGTCGCTGCACCTCACTGCCCCCTTTCTCTGCTCTCCGCTTCTCTCTCTCCGCTCTCCGCTTCTCTTTCTCCATCCATCTGCCTTCCCTTTCATTGCTTTCATTCCAGGGCCCGGGTGGCCATCCACAAAGCACAGTCCTCACATCGCGGCAGCCAGGAAGGTATACATCCAGACCCGCCGGCAGAGGAAGCTGCACTTCATCGTGGGGGGATTCGCCTACCTGCTCCCCAAGACCGCAGTGGTGGTACGCTGTCCCACGCGGCGCTTCCGCAAGCCCCTCATCACCTGGGAGAAAGACGGCCAGCACCTCATCAGCTCCGCCCACGTCACCGTGGCCCCATTTGGGTACCTGAAGATCCACCGCCTCAAGCCCTCTGATGCGGGCATCTACACCTGCTCGGCCGGCCCGGCCCGGGAGCAGTTTGTGATTAAGCTCATTGGAGGCAACCGGAAGCTGGTGGCTCGGCCCTTGAGCCTGCGGAGCGAGGAAGAGGCCCTCGCGGTGAGGAAGGCCCGCCCGAAGGAGGCCCTGCAGACCCACAAACACCAGAACGGGATCTTCTCCAATGGCAGCAAGGCCGAGAAGCGGGGCCTCCCTGCTGATGCCGGGAGCCGCTATGATGATCTGGTCTCTCGGTTGCTGGAGCAGGGGGGCTGGCCAGGAGAGCTGCTCGCCTCCTGGGAGGTCCAGGACTCCACAGAAAGGAACACATCCTCAGAAGAGGACCAGAACGCCGAGCAGGGCCTTCTGCACCTGCCTTTCACCATGGTGGCCGAGCAGCAGCGCCTGGACGACATCCTCCGGAACCTCTCCCAGCAACCCGAGGAGCTCCGCGACGTCTACAGCAAGCACCTAGTGGCCCAGCTGGCCCAGGAGATCTTCCGCAGCCGCCAGGACGCGCACCAGGACGCGCTCCTCAAGCCGTCCGAGCGGGGGATTCCCCCAGTGGCCATCCCTCCTCATAAACACGTGTCTGGCTTCAGCAGCTCCCTCCGGACCTCGTCCACTGGGGAGGGCGGGGGCAGCTCTCGCCGGCCGCACCGGAAGCCCATCATCTTGCGCAAAATCTCAGCCGCCCAGCAGCTCTCAGCCTCCGAGGTGGTCACCCACCTCGGGCAGACTGTGGCCCTGGCCAGCGGGACACTGAGTGTGCTTCTGCACTGCGAGGCCGTAGGCAACCCGAGGCCTACCATCAGCTGGGCCCGGAACGGAGAAGAGGTTCAGTTCAGCGACAGGTGAGCTTTGCAGCTACTCCGGTCTGGGAGGGACAGGCAAGGGGCCACACTGTGTGGGAGACACCCTATTCATTCTTCCTTCAAGGTGTTTCCAAGGGTCGGGCTTAGAGCACTGGGCCTCAGGGATTGCTCCCATCCTGGGTTTCAACCCTCTCTTGGCACTGATAGACTGTTGAAGCAAAGACAAGGTATTTAATTTCTCTAAACTGTATGTTCTCATCTTTATAAGGTAGTAATAAGGATGCCTACCAATCCCAATCCCCGTAGGATCCCAAAGATTAACGAGATACTCTCTGGATAGCTTTGAACTTTCGGCAGAAAAATATCATTCCAGGCCAAGGTATTGTTACATTACCATTTTGTGAGATGAACCGCTGAAAATCTTGTACACCAGGATACTGTCTGTGTGTGTGTGGTCCCCCAGGGCTGGGGAGAGCGTGCAGCCAGCAGCTGCTGCCCCCGTGGGTGAGCCCATCCTCTGTCTGGGCTGGACAAGGCTGTTTGTTGCAGAAAGTTTTTATTCCCAGTCGGACCTGTGATTAATTATCCTAATATCTCTCGGTGTCTCTGTTTTGATGTGTCTTTACTGGGATGACAGCATATATTACTTACTGGTTTCCTTGGGCCGTGGCCATTCATAATGTAAAATCAATAGTGATAGAAGAGGTAATAATAATAACAATATTTTTAATACTACCTATGGGCCAAGCAGCATGCCGTGCTTCCTGTGGACATCCTCTTTAATCTTTATAGTGGCCCTGACAACAGATAGTTGACATTAATTGAGTAGTGACTGTCTCCCAGACAAGTGTAAACTCTTTTTTTTTTTTTTTTTTTTTTTTGCGGTACGCGGGCCTCTCACTGTTGAGGCCTCTCCCGTTTTGGAGAACAGGCTCCAGACGCTCAGGCTCAGCGGCCATGGCTCACGGGCCCAGCCGCTCCGCGGCATATGGGATCTTCCCGGACCGGGGCACAAACCCGCGTCCCCTGCGTCGGCAGGCGGACTCTCAACCACTGCGCCACCAGGGAAGCCCCAAGTGTAAACTCTTTATGTGCTTTATCTTACTGACTTCTAACAGTGGCCCTAAGAAGTAGGTATAATTTTTATCCACACTTTACGGAAGAGGAAACCAGTCTAGCAACTTGCTAAAGATCACATTTATTAGGTGGCAGAGCCAAAACGTGTGACAAAAATAAGATGGGCAGCAAATAGAAGAATCACAGTCCATGGACGAGGGAGGAACCTTTAAGGTCCTCTGGCCCAAAGTCCTCATTTTAAGTTTTTATCTTCTCTGAATCCATGGAGCATGCTCTGTTCATGAAATCTACTTTGAAATACTATTGTTCAGCTAATCCTCTTCACTGGCTTGGTAGCTTTGCGTGAGGAAGGAAAGGTGGCAGGATTTATTGTGCCAGGCAGGGTGCCAGGTTTATTTAGATGTTACTGCATTTGTTCTTCTGACAGTCAATCTACAAGATTGACATTATCCTCCAGTTTCACATAGAAAATTGAGGTTCAGCAGCTCACCCAAGGTCCCACTTTAGTAAGGACCAGACTGAGGACTCAATGTCAAGTTTACTTGATTCCAAAGAGTAGTTCTGTCTCCTCTTCCGAGGCTTGATGAACAAACATGACTTTGTCCGTCCTGCCCACATCTTTTGTGCTTTTGAAATGTCAATAATATTGCCTCTCAGCCTGAGCACTTACAGATCAAATAGTTTTAATAACAATACTAAGTATTTTTTCTTTGACACTGTGCTCAGTGCTTTAAAGGTAATATTATCTTGTTTAATCTTAAAAAAAACAACCCTATGGGGTAAGTACTGTTGTTACCACATCAGTAATTAAAAAGCTGAGGCACCCACACAGAAGCACTGGAGACAAGGACTGAATGAACTATGTTTTGAGAGCCTATGGTGGTAACCTCTCCTCTTGTTTGCTTCTTGGTCCTCCCCAGCTTGTACTTTGCTTGATCAGCTTAACTGCTATGATCCCTGCAGTTTTTTTCAGAAATCTTTGTAAGGAATTTGTGGGTCGGGCCAAAGTTGCGGTAAATCCCCTTGAGGCCACTGGGGAGAGAGACACCTCCGGCATCAGACCCCCAGGATGATGGACGCTGATTGAAAGTGGTACCCTGGTGCTCAGGTGCATGCTGCACTGGAACTCACCTCTGTGACTGTACCTGTCACACCTGTTGTGCCCAAATCATGCCGTGCCTTCCACCAGCCAGTCGGTTTCTCGAGTGTACATACTGTTGCATTCACATCCCCTGGCCTATTGCCCGAGATTGGTGTTATTGAGATCAAAGGAGGTAGCGGTTGGCTGTGTGAGGGAAAAGATGAGAATTAACGTTTCTTGACTAACTCCAGATATTGTGCCCCCATGCTAGCAACTTCCATAGCCATCATCTCTGTTAATGTCCACTGTAAGGTGCAACATATGAACTGATATCCTTATTTCAGAGACGAGGAAACCGAGGCTCACCATAATTAAGGAAGTTGACCAATGTTAAATAGCTAGTAAACGGCAGAACCAACAGAGCAGATTCAAACCCAGTTCTGCCAACTCAAGCTCATGCTGTTTTGAGTGACTAAGTTCATGTTTGCATGTATCTCCTATACTTCACCAGGGATACCAAGTTATCTCAAGATCCCTGCTGTTTTCTACCGGCTTCTTCCAGGATCCCTTCTTTCGCATAGTGACTATTTCCTCCTAAAAGCTGTACAGCAAGACAGGCCATTGGGGATGGGGGAGGGGATGATTAGGACTCTGCTCTGCCTGGAACCGCAGGGAGAATATTGAGGCCATGGCTTCCTCAGGGGTCCTGACAACTTCCTTGAGTGCTGGAGATTATGAAATCCAAGGATCAGGGCCCATGGGTCACTGGTGACTACAGGAAAGATGTGGAGGGAATTAGATAAGGATTGAGGGCTTTGGGCTGCTCTTGCCCTTTACTTTCCATGGCCTTAATCCTTTCGTTTTAAAAATGAGGGGGGTTGTAGCAGATCATCTCTGATCCACACCCTTCACTCATTTGTAGAAGGCCATAGAAGGTTAAAACCCATATGTTGGTGGAGAGTGGAGAGAGCCTTGAGCACAGTAGCTTCAAAATTTGTCGCACAAGTTGTTTCCAAGTGGTCCACAAAACAGGAATTCATCAATCACGTGAGTTTGAGACATGCTCGCTTAAAGCTAAACGGAGGTATTTACTGCTGGACTTATATTTTTTAATATAGTATTTGATTTTTTTTTCTTATTATAAAAACAATGAAGAGGCTATAAAACAATTCAAATAATACCTGTGTATGTATAGTAAGAGTGCAGGTCTCCTTCATGCCCTCAATCCTATTCCCCAGAGGCTGTCAGTCTTAATAATTCGGTATACATCCTTTTGGAATTTTTATATATTTTATTGTATTATATATAAAACACATACACACATAGGATTTGTGTTTTTAATGGGAAGTTACTCATGGTTAGAAGTTTGACTTGATTTTTATTCAACAACATGTCTAGGAAACATTTCAGAGTAGTAGGTAGGGGTCTGTGTCACCTTTTTCAACAGCTGATTACTGTTCTTGAATGTATTTAACTAACCCCCAGGTGAAAATGATTTTGGTTTTTCCATGTTTTTTTAACTCCTTTAAGCAGTCCAACATGTGTTGTGACTTTCCAAGTGAATGATATAGTATTCAGTGTTTTCCAAGTACTTCTTTGATCAGTGAACAATTTTTTGGCCTAGTAATCTCAAGGATATCAACAATTCTTGAAACACTGCTTAGAAATACGACTTTTGCCTTTTAATTTTCACCTTAGTGGGCATTGAGAGTCCAATGGCTTTAAGATGAAGACGTTTCAACAGAATCTTGCTAAAAAAAAGAAACACAGCAGCCAGGTTCTAAAGATATGAAAAGTTGTAGGCCTAGGACAGCAGAGGGCAAATCCTAGGTCTTGAGTCACCAGGACATTGGTGAGAGTGGCAGTGGAGGGTAACATTCAGAAAGCATGGGGGCCACGAGCAAACAGCATTACAATTCTTGCCACTCTCAAGACTTTTTTCCAGATCTAGCCTCAACAGAGCTTCTTAAAGCAAGTTAATGGCACGTGGTAGGGAAAAATAAGAGATTTCTGTTTCTGATCCTTGACATCATAATTTTTCCGTTTTACTTAGCTAGCCAGTAAGAAGTATGGCTGGAGCTTACTCTTCTATGCAGTTGTCCAAGTGGAGTTTCAGAAAATAAAATGGATGCATCTGTACAGAGCACACAGAAGGCACAGCACTGCCATTGGGACGGCTCTGCTATGGCTGTTGGTGACCTCTTTTGTGTTGGGTTTCATTGCTTGTCATCATTAGTGCGTCTGGTAGCGGTTGCGAAATGCTTGTTAATTTTCAAACAGAGAAGTGCTGAAATGCCCGGGGTTACAGTTCAGTTAGTCTGTTTTTGTTTAGTGCCCAAATCCATCTTTCTGAAAGAGTCTGCAAGCTTCAGTTGGCTGTTGGTCTGTCGGACTTTGCAGATATATTAAAGTATACTCTAAATAGCCCGAGCCAGCAAGATAGGTCAAGGTAGAAAGAAAGTGACTGAAGTCTATTACTTCTTGGCTTTTAAATATGCCAAAGCTTGATTTGAAAGAAATTGGTTTTCAGAAAGAATCACTAACAATTCAGATAGTACTGCATCTCATCAGATATATAACTTACTAGTTAAAATGAATTCACATCATTCTTAGAAGCACATGTCAACTTCTTAAGCAATCATTTACAGGATGTCCCTAAGTGTATTACGACAGACTGGTTCTTCTTAATCCCTACTTCTTCCTTTATTTCACAAACCTTCTCATGCTTACTCTGAGCCAGCCCCTATGTTAGATATGAAGGATGGAGGAAAAGGAGACTCATTTCCTGTCAGTGCAACTCAAAGGCTAGTTTGGAATCCAGAGAAGTAAATGCAGTGTTTAAATGCTAAGAGAGGGGTATGCATATTTATTCATTCCATAAATATTTATTAATCTACCTATCATATGCCAGATATACACCTACTTGCTAGGATATTGTGATGAATGAAACAGAAGTCCGTGTTCTCTTGCACTTTACGTACATTTAGATATCTGCTGAACTGGCACACATCAGAAAGATCTTTCCTGATCATTCTAGCTAAAGGAGCACTCTGCATCATTCTCTAACCCTTCAACTCTATTTTATTCACAGAATTTTATCGTCATTTGACGTATTATATATTTATGCACTGATGGCCTGTCCATTAGGGTAGAGGCTTTCTTTACTGCTGTGTCCCTAGTGCTGGAAAGAGTAGCTGGCACTACACAGGTACTAAATAAACAGTGAATGAATTAATGAGTGAGTGTGAAGCAAGACAATAAACACAGAAAAGGACACAAAAATATCAGATGGTGATAAGTGCTGGGCAGAAAATGAAACAGAGCTTTGATAAGCAATGATCTGGTGACCACATTAGATGGGTACTCTGAAGAGGTGACCTGGAAGACAAAAGCTGAATGATGACCAGTGTCCAGCAATACGACATCAGAAGGAAGAGCATTCCTGGGCAAGGGAAAAACGGTGCAAAACCCCTAAAGTGAAAATGAGTTTATTGTGTTGAAAGAACCCAAAAGAAGCTCATTTGGCTGGAGTGTGGCAGGCTGAAGGTAGAGGTGATATGGGATGAAGCCATGGGGTCAACCAGAGACCAGGATGTGGAGCTGAGGTTTTAGTCTGAGCACCACAGGGAGATTTTGGAGGGTATTAATCAGGAATGTCAAATGATCTAATTTCCATTTTTATAGATGCACACTGGCTACTTTGTGGTGAGTGTATCTCAGAGGAGCATGAGTAGAAGCTGGGGGGCTATAAGGGGCCCTTTGCAATCATCCCTTCAACTCCCCAAGTATCTCTTGGGCATTGGGTACAGTGATGAGTGCCAGAAAGTGAGATCATAAATAAGGAGAGGTCCCTGCTCTTCAGAAACTAAGATACACTGAAAGGCTAATAGAGGATACAGTAACTTTTGAGCCTCAAGGTTTTTTTTAAACTCCAATGGTCACACTACTTCTCTTAAAAATTCTAAACTTTAAAAAGGAGATACGGGATTCTCTGGTTGCACAGTGGTTAAGAATCCACCTGCCAATGCAGGGAACACAGGTTCGAGCCCTAGTCTGGGAAGATCCCACATGCCGCGGAGCAACTAAGCCCATGCGCCACAGCTACTGAGCCTGCGCTCTAGAGCCTGCGAGCCACAACTACTGAAACCCGCGCACCTAGAGCCCATGCTCCGCAACCAGAGAAGCCACCACAATGAGAAGATGGTGCACCACAACGAAGAGTAGCCCCCACTCACCGCAACTAGAGAAAGCCCACACGCAGTGACAAAGACCCAATGCAGCCAGAAATAAATAAATAAATTTTTAAAAATAATAATAAAAAATAAAAAGGGGATAGAGGAGGGGTTCCCAAATTCAGTGTGCATAATAATTGCCAGGAACTTGTTAGAAATGGAGACACCCACATCCTACCCTACCCCAGAAACTCTTTCTACAGTAGGGTCCCATCATTTGCATTTTTTTGCACTAAATCCAAACTCAACTTTATTTATTTATTTATTTTTTATATTGGAGTATAGTTGATTAACAATGTTGTGTTAGTTTCAGGTGTACCACAAAGTGATTCAGTTATACCTATATATGTATCTACTCTTTTTCAAGTTCTTTTCCCATTTAGGTTATTACAGACTATTGAGCAGAGTTCCCTGTGCTATACAGTAGCTCCTTGTTGGTTATCTATTTTAAATAAATCAGTGTGTTTATGTCAATCCCAAACTCCCAATCTATCCCTACCCCCCACCCTTCCCCACTGGTAACCATAAGTTCGTTCTCTAAGTCTATGAGTCTGTTTCTGTTTTGTAAATAAGTTCCTTTGTATCTTCTTTTTTTACATTCTGCATATAAGTGATATCATATGATATTTCTTTCTCTGAGTTACTTCACTTAGTATGATAATCTCCAGGTCCATCCATGTTGCTGCAATGGCATTATTTCATTCTTTTTAATGGCTGAGTAATATTCCATTGTATATATGCACCACATTTTCTTTCTGTCATTTGCATTTTAACAAGCACTACAGGTGGCTCTGAGATCGGTGGTTCAAGGACCACCTTTTAGAAGAGCTGAGAGAGAAAAATGGGGGAAGGTTAACCTCAGAGTCGAATTAGGCACTTCTGTTTGTTCTGTTAAAAGATGTGGTAGAGACAGACAGAACTCCATGCCTAAATGACACTTAGGAATTCCAAGCACTCTCCCATCCCCGTGCCTCCTTCCCAGATTCCCACCAACCCACATACTCACATTCACCCTGAGCCTGAGATTTGAGAGAGACCACGAAATGCCCATGTGTGGAGGGAGCAGACATGGTGGAAGCTAACAGACTCCAAATCTGCCAATTTTCTGGAAAAATTCTGGATGGCTAGAGGTTAAGATAACTAAGTGTGGCTACCTTGTTCATCCAGAGAACAAAGACGCAGGACTGGACTTTGCAGCATAGCCATGGGGGGTGAGTTAGGAAGTACTTTTCAGGGCTGTGTGCCAGTTGATTGAGAAAACAAGAGAACTCTGCTTTGTTTTCCCTTTGCTTTCATTGCTGAGTCCATGTAGTTCGTGTGGATCTGTAATTGACTGGTTCCACCATATTGCTGCCTGCAAAAGCCACCAGAAGACAAGTATTCTAGCCTCACTCCACGGTCCTAGTGCATTACTGGCACCTGAGTGGTTTGAAAACATTGCTCTTATAGCCCTCTACTGCCAGTTTATAACCTAGAAATATTTTACATGTAGAAGGCTACTTTAGGTCCCCCCTCCAAGGTGGTTAATTATGAGTTTTTTAAATCCTGCCTAATATTTCCACTCAGTTCATTATGGAGTTGCTCCTATTTGCCCACCTCACATTCTAAGACCGCATGTAACATATAACATACACTCCTCTTGAGTAAAGCTCCCTCCCCACCCCCCCAAAAAGTTATTTCTTGTTTGTTGAAAAAGAAGAAAGTTGTCTCTCAAAACATGCCTTATCTACTCTGAGCTCTCAGCAGCATTCTACGCAGGCTGAGCCCTTCTTCCGAAAAACACTTTCTTGCTGCTTTAGAAACCACACACACTTGGCTTGCTTCTTACTTCTCTGGTTATTCTTTCTCAGCATCTCTGTGAATTCCTCTTCCTCTGCTCACCTCTTAGCTACCCCCCTTAGGAGCCTCACTCTGTATACACTAGTGGTCCCGTGGCTCCAGGACTCCTCTGTATGCTGATGATTCTCCTGTATCTAGTACAGAGCACATCTCTCTCCTGACTCAGATGTACAGTTGTGTACGAGGCATCCTAACCCAGATGCCCCACGAAAAGGTCAATCAATAGCTCTAAAACGAAACTCCTGAATCCTTATCTCAGTAAAGAGTACCCCCAACCATCCAACTTTCCAAGCCAAAATACAGGCATACCTTGGAGATATTGTGGGTTCAGTTCCAGATCACCATGGTAAAGCAGGTATTACAATAAAGCAAGTCAATTTTTTTTTTTTTGGTTTCCCAGTACATATAAAAGTTATGTTTACTCTGTACTGTAGAGTGTTAACTATGTGATAGCACTGTGTCTTAAAAACCAATCTATATACCTTAATCTAAAAATACTTTCTTGCTAAAAATGCTAACCATCATCTGAGCCTTCAGCAAGTCACAGTAGTAACATCAAAGATCACTGATCCTATATCACCGTAACAAATATAAGGATGAGGAAAAAGTTTGAAACATTGCAAAAATTACCAAAACGTGACACAGAGACACGAAGTGAGCAAATGCTATTGGAAAAATGGCACCAATAGATTTGCTCCATGTGGGGTTGCCTCAAATCTTCAGTTTATAAAAAAAATGCAGTATCTGCGAAGCACAAGAAAGCGAAGCACGATTAAACGAGGTCTGCCTGTATTTCTAGATTGTTCACGCTCTTCAGTCGCTCTTTCACCCTCCACTGGTCTCTGCTCTCACTGCCTGTACTTGGTTTACCTTTGTCAGCTCTGCGTGATTGCAGAAGCCTCCTAACCCTATATTTGCCTTCTCGAGACCAGGGGCTGGCAAATTACAGCCAGTGGCTTTACATTTTTTTAAAGGTATTACTAAGAATGGCTTTTAAAAGATTATTAAAAGAGCCATTGAAATTGATCCCAGAGCTCTTTGATTAACTTCATCACACTTAATAAGTGGTGGAGCTGGGATATGAGCCCAGGTTATTTAAAGGGTTATTAAAAGAATGGCTTTTGCATTTTTTTAAATGATGCACCTAAATTTTTTTTATTTATTTTTTAAATTAGTCATCCATTTTATACACATCAGTGTATACATGTCAAGCCCAATCAACCAATTCATCACACCACCACCACCACCCCACCGCAGCTTTCCCCCCTTGGTGTCCATACGTTTCTTCTCTACATCTGTGTCTCAATTTCTGCCCTGCAAACCAGTTCATCTGTACAATTTTTGTAGGTTCCACATATATGTGTTAATATACGATATTTGTTTTTCCCTTTCTCACTTCACTCTGTATGACAATCTCTACATCCATCCACGTCTGTACAAAGGACCTAATTTTATTCCTTTTTATGGCTGAGTAATATTCCATTGTATATATGTACCACATCTTCTTTATCCATTCGTCTGTCGGTGGGCATTTAGGTTGCTTCCATGACCTGGCTATTGTAAATAGTGCTGCAATGAACATTGGGTTGCATGCGTCTTTTTGAATTATGGTTTTCTCAGGGTATATGCCCAGTAGTGGGATTGCTGGATCATATGGTAATTCTATTTTTAGTTTTTTAAGGAACCTCCATACTGTTCTCTATAGTGGCTGTATCAATTTACATTCCCACCAACGGTGCAAGAGGGTTCCCTTTTCTCCACACCCTCTCCAGCATTTGTTGTTTGTAGATTTTCTGATGATGCCCATTCTAACTGGTGTGACGTGATACCTGATTGTAGTTTTGATTTGCATTTCTCTAATAATTAGTGATGTTGAGCAGCTTTTCATGTGCTTCTTGGCCATTTGTATGTCTTCCTTGGAGAAATGTCTATTTAGGGCTTCTGCCATTTTTGGATTGGGTTGCTTTTTTTTTTTTTTTAATATTGAGCTTCATGAGTTGTTTATATATTTTGGAGATTAATCCTTTGTCCGTTAATTCGTTTGCAAATATTTTCTCCCATTCTGAGAGGGTGTCTTTTCGTCTTGTTTATGGTTTCCTTTGCTGTGCAAAAGCTTTGAAGTTTCATTAGGTCCCATTTGTTTATTTTTGTTTTTATTTCCATTACTCTAGGAGGTGGATCAAAAAAGATCTTGCTGTGATTTATGTCAAAGAGTGTTCTTCCTATGTTTTCCTCTAAGAGTTTTATGCTGTCCAGGCTTACATTTAGGTCTCGAATCCGTCTTGAGTTTATTTTTGTGTATGGTGTTAGGGAGCGTTCTAATTTCATTCTTTTACATGGAGCTGTCCAGTTTTCCCAGCACCACTTATTGAAGAGACTGTCTTTTCTCCATTGTATATCCTTGACTCCTTTGTCATAGATTAGTTGACCATAGGTGCGTGGGTTTACCTCTGGGCTTTCTATCTTGTTCCATTGATTTATATTTCTGTATTTGTGCCAGTACCATATTGTCTTGATTACTGTAGCATTGTAGTATAGTCTGAAGTCAGGGAGTCCGATTCCTCCACCTCTGTTTTTTTCCCTCAAGACTGCTTTGGCTATTCGGGGTCTTTTATGTTTCCATACCAATTGTGAAATTTTTTGTTCTAGTTCTATAAAAACTGCCATTGGTAATTTGATAGGGATTGCATTGAACCTGTAGATTGCTTTGGGTAGTATAGTCATTTTCACAATATTGATTCTTCCAGTCCAAGAACATGGTATATATCTCCATCTGTTGGTGTCATCTTTAATTTCTTTCATCAGTGCCTTATACTTTTCTGCATACAGGACTTTTGTCTCCCTAGGTAGGTTTATTCCTAGGTATTTTCTTTTTGTTGCAATGGCAAATGGGAGTGTCTCCTTAATTTCTTTTTCAGATTTTTCATCATTAGGATGTAGGAATGTAAGAGATTTCTGTGCATTAATTTTGTATCCTGCAACTTTACCAAATGCATTGATTAGCTCCAGTAGTTTTCTGGTGGCATCTTTAGGATTCTTTATATATAGTATCATGTCATCTTCAAACAGTGACAGTTTTACTTCTTCTTTTCTGATTTGGATTCCCTTTATTTCTTTTTCTTCTCCGATTCTTATGGCTAGGACTTCCAAAACTTTGTTGAATAATAGTGGCGAGAGTGGGCATCCTTGTCTTGTTCCTGATCTTAGAGGAAATGATTTCAGTTTTTCACCATTGAAAATGATGTTGGCTGTGGGTTTGTCATATATGGCCTTTATTATGTTGAGGTAGGTTCCCTCCATGCCCACTTTCTGGAGAGTTTTTATCATAAATGGGTGTTGAATTTTTTTTTTGAAGGTCACTAATCTAGGGGCTGAGTCATGATTAATGGAATAGAACAGGTTATGGTATGCCAGGCATTTTATACCACACTTTGGCAGACTGTTTTGCATATAATCATTTCCTTTTCTTTTTTTTTTTACATCTTTATTGGAGTATAATTAGTTTACATTGTTGTGATAGTTTCTGCTTTATAACAAAGTGAATCAGTTATACACATACATATGTTCCCATATCTCTTCCCTCTTGCATCTCCCTCCCTCCCACCCTCCCTGTCCCACCCCTCTAGATGGTCACAAAGCACCGAGCTGATCTCCCTGTGCTATGTAGCTGCTTCCCACTAGCTATCTATTTTACGTTTGGTAGTGTATATATGTCCATGCCACTCTCTCACTTCGTCCCAGCTTACCCTTCCCCCTCCCCATATCCTCAAGTCCATTCTCTACTAGGTCTGTGTCTTTATTCCTGTCTTACTCCTAGGTTCTTCATGACATTTGTTTTTCTTAAATTCCATATATATGTGTTAGCATACGGTATTTGTCTTTCTCTCTCTGACTTACTTCACTCTGTATGACAGACTCTAGGTCTATCCACCTCATTACAAATAGCTCAATTTCATTTCTTTTATGGCTGAGTAATATTCCATTGTATATATGTGCCACATCTTCTTTATCCATTCATCCGATGATGGACACTTAGGTTGTTTCTATCTCTGGGCTATTGTAAATAGAGCTGCAATGAACATTTTGGTACATGACTCTTTTTGAATTTTGGTTTTCTCAGGGTATATGCCCAGTAGTGGGATTGCTGGGTCATATGGTAGTTCTATTTGTAGTTTTTTAAGGAACCTCCATAGTGGCTGTACCAATTCATGTTCCCACCAGCAGTGCCAGAGTGTTCCCTTTTCTCCACATCCTCTCCAGCATTTATTGTTCGTAGATTTTTTGATGATGGCCATTCTGACTGGTTTGAGGTGATATCTCATTGTACTTTTAATTTGCATTTCTCTAATGATTAATGATGTTGAGCATTCTTTCATGTGTTTGTTGGCAGTCTGTATATCTTCTTTGGAGAAATGTCTGTTTAGGTCTTCTGCCCATTTTTGGATAGGGTTGTTTGTGTTTTTGTTACTGAGCTGCATGGACTGTTTATAAATTTTGGAGATTAATCCTTTGTCAGTTGCTTTATTTGCAAATATTTTCTCCCATTCTGAGGGTTGTCTTTTGGTCTTGTTTATGGTTTCCTTTGCTGTGCAAAAGCTTTGAAGTTTCATTAGGTCCCATTTGTTTATTTTTGTTTTTATTTCCATTTCTCTAGGAGGTGGGTCAAAAAGGATCTTGCTGTGATTTATGTCATAGACTGTTCTGCCTATGTTTTCCTCTAAGAGTTTGATAGTTTCTGGTCTTACATTTAGGTTTTTAATCCATTTGGAGCTTATTTTTGTGTATGGTGTTAGGGAGTGATCTAATCTCATACTTTTACATGTAGCTGTCCAGTTTTCCCAGCACCACTTATTGAAGAGGCTGTCCTTTCTCCACTGTACATTCCTGCCTCCTTTATCAAAGGTAAGATGACCATATGTGCATGGGTTTATCTCTGGGCTTTGTATCCTGTTCCATTGATCTATCTTTCTGTTTTTGTGCCAGTACCATACTGTCTTGATTACTGTAGCTTTGTAGTATAGTCTGAAGTCAGGGAGCCTGATTCCTCCAGCTCCGTTTTTCATTCTCAAGATTGCTTTGGCTATTCGGGGTCTTTTGTGTTTCCATACAAATTGTGAAACTTTTTGTTCTAGTTCTGTGAAAAATGCCATTGGTAGTTTGATAGGGATTGCATTGAATCTGTAGATTGCTTTGGGTAGTATAGTCATTTTCACAATGTTGATTCTTCCAGTCCAAGAACATGGTATATCTCTCCATCTATTTGTATCATCTTTAATTTCTTTCATCAGTGTCTTATAATTTTCTGCATAGAGGTCTTTTGTCTCCTTAGGTAGGTTTATTCCTAGATATTTTATTCTTTTTGTTGCATTGGTAAGTGGGAGTGTTTTCTTGATTTCACCTTCAGATTTTTCATCATTAGTGTATAGGAATGCCAGAGATTTCTGTGCATTGATTTTGTATCCTGCTACTTTACCAAATTCATTGATTACCTCTAGTCATTTTCTTATAGCATCTTTAGCATTCTCTATGTATAGTACCATGTCATCTGTAAACAGTGACAGCTTTACTTCTTTTTTCCGATTTGGATTCCTTTTATTTCCTTTTCTTCTCTGATTGCTGTGGCTAAAACTTGCCAAACTATGTTGAATAAGAGTGGTGAGAGTGGTCAACCTTGTCTTTTTCCTGATCTTAGTGGAAATGCTTTCAGTTTTTCACTTGAGGATGCTGTTGGCTGTGGGTTTGTCATATATGGCCTTTATTATGTTGAGGAAAGTTCCCTCTATGCCTACTTTCTGCAGGGTTTTTATCATAAATGGGTGTTGAATTTTGTCGAAAGCTTTCTCTGCATCTATTGAGATGATCGTATGGTTTTTCTCCTTCAGTTTGTTAATACGGTGTATCACGTTGATTGTTTTGCGTATATTGAAGAATCCTTGCATTCCTGGAATAAACCCCAGTTGTTCATGGTGTATGATCCTTTTAATGTGCTGTTGGATTCTGTTTGCTAGTATTTTGTTGAGGATTTTTGCATCTATGTTCATCAGTGATATTGGCCTGTAGTTTTCCTTCTTTGTGACATCCTTGTCTGGTTTTGGTATCAAGGTGATGGTGGCCTCGTAGAATGAGTTAGGGAGTGTTCCTCCCTCTGCTATATTTTGGAAGCATTTGAGAAGGATAGGTGTTAGCTCTTCTCTAAATGTTTGATAGAATTCGCCTGTGAAGCCATCTGGTCCTGGGCTTTTGTTTGTTGGAAGACTTTTAATCAGTTTCAATTTCAGTGCTTGTGATTGGTATGTTCATATTTTCTATTTCTTCCTGATTCAGTCTTGGCAGGTTATGCATTTCTAAGAATTTGTCTATTTCTTCCAGGTTGTCCATTTCATTGGCATAGAGTTGCTTGTACTAATCTCTCATCATCTTTTGTATTTCTGCAGTGCCAGTTGTTACTTCTCCTTTTTCATTTCTAATTCTATTGATTTGAGTCTTCTCCCTTTTTTTCTGGATGAGTCTGGCTAATGGTTTATCAATTTTGTTTATCTTCTCAAAGAACCAGCTTTTATTTTTATTGATTTTTGCTATTGTTTACTTCATTTCTTTTTCATTTATTTCTGATCTGATTTTTATGATTTCTTTCCTTCTGCTAACTTTGGGGGTTTTTTGCTCTTCTTTCTCTAATTGCTTTAGGTGCAAGGTTAGGTTGTTTATTTGAGATGTATCCTGTTTCTTAAGTTAGGATTGTATTGCTATAAACTTCCCTTTTAGAACTGTTTTTGCTACATACCATAGGTTTTGGGTTGTTGTGTCTCCATTGTCATTTTTCTCTAGGTATTTTTTTATTTCCTCTCTGATTTCTTCAGTGATCACTTTGTTATTAAGTAGTGTATTGTTTAGCCTCCATGTGTTCGTGTTTTTTACAGATCTTTTCCTGAAATTGATATCTAGTCTCATAGCATTGTGGTCGGAAAAGATACTTGATACAATTTAAATTTTCTTAAATTTACTGAGGCTTGATTTGTGCCCCAAGATATGATCTATCCTGGAGAATGTTCCATGAGCACTTGAGAAAAATGTGTATTCTGTTGTTTTTGGATGGAATGTCCTATAAATATCAATTAAGTCCATCTTGTTTAATGTATCATTTAAAGCTTGTGTTTCCTTATATATTTTCATTTTGGATGATCTGTCCATTGGTGAAAGTGGGGTGTTAAAGTCCCCTACTATGAATGTGTTACTGTTGATTTCCCCTTTTATTGCTGTTAGTATTTTCCTTATGTATTGAGGTGCTCCTATATTGGGTGCATAAATATTTACAATTGTTATATCTTCTTCTTGGATCAATCCCTTGATCATTATGTAGTGTCCTTTTTCTCTTGTAAAAGTCTTTATTTTAAAGTCTATTTTGTCTGATATGAGAATTGCCAGTCCAGCTTTCTTTTGGCTTCCATTTGCATAGAATATCTTTTTCCATCCCCTTACTTTCAGTCTGTATGTGTCTCTAGGTCTGAAGTGGGTTTCTTGTAGAGAGCATATATATGGGTCTTGTTTTTGTATCCATTGAGCCAATCTGTGTCTTTTGGTCGGAGCATTTAGTCCATTGACATTTAAGGTAATTATCAATATGTATGTTCCTATTCCCATTTTCTTAATTGTTTTGGGTTCGTTATTGTAGGTCTTTTCCTTTCTTGTGTTTCTTGACTAGAGAAGTTCCTTTAGCATTTGTTGTAAAGCTGGTTTGGTGGTGCTGAACCCTCTCAGCTTTTGCTTGTCTGTAAAGGTTTTAATTTCTCCATCAAATCTGAATGAGATCCTTGCTGGGTAGAGTAATCTTGGTTGCAGGTTTTTCTCCTTCATCACTTTAAATATGTCCTGCCAGTCCCTTCTGGCTTGCAGAGTTTGTGCTGAAAGATCAGCTGTTAACCTTATGGGGATTCCCTTGTGTGTTATTTGTTGGTTTTCCTTTGCTGCTTTTAATATGTTTTCCTTGTATTTAATTTTTGACAGTTTGATTAATATGTGTCTTGGCATATTTCTCTTTGGGTTTATCCTGTATGGGACTCTCTGTGCTCCCTGGACTTGATTAACTATTTCCTTTCCCATATTAGGGAAGTTTTCAACTGTAATCTCTTCAAATATTTTCTCAGTCCCTTTCTTTTTCTCTTCTTCTTCTGGAACCCCTATAATTCTAATGTTGGTGCGTTTAATGTTGTCCCAGAGGTCTCTGAGACTGTCCTCAGTTCTTTTCATTCTTTTTTCTTTATTCTGCTCTGCAGTAGTTATTTCCACTATTTTATCTTCCAGGTCACTTATCCATTCTTCTGCCTCAGTTATTCTGCTATTGATCCCATCTAGAGTATTTTTAGTTTCACTTATTGTGTTGTTCCCCATTGCTTGTTTCATCTTTAGTTTTTCTAGGTCCTTGTTAAGTGTTTCTTGCATTTTCTCTATTCTGTTTCCAAGATTTTGGATCATCTTTACTATCATTATTCTGAATTCTTTTTCAGGTAGACTGCCTATTTCCTCTTCATTTGTTAGGTCTGGTAGGTTTTTATCTTGCTCTTTCATCTGCTGTGTGTTTTTCTGTCTTCTCATTTTGCTTATCTTACTGTGTTTGGGGTCTCCTTTTTGCAGGCTGCAGGTTTGTAGTTGCCGTTGTGTAGGCTTCCTGGTGGAGGGGACTAGTGCCTGTGTTCTGGTGGATGAGGCTGGATCTTGTCTTTCTGGTGGGCAGGTCCACGTCTGGGGGAGTGTTTTGGGGTGTCTGTGACCTTATTATGATTTTAGGCAGCCTCTCTGCTAATGGGTGGGGTTGTGTTCCTGTCTTGCTGGTTGTTTGGTATAGGGTGTCCAGCACTGTACCTTGCTGGTCTTTGAGTGAAGCTGGGTGCTGGTGTTGAGATGGAGATCTCTGGGAGATTTTTGCCGTTTGATATTATGTGGAGCTGGGAGGTCTCTTGTGGACCAGTGTCCTAAAGTTGGCTCTCCCACCTCAGGGACCCAGCACTAACTCCTGGCTGCAGCACCAAGAGCCTTTCATCCACATGGTTCAGAACAAAAGTGAGAAAAAGTAGAAAGGGAGAAAGGAAGGAATGAAGGAAGAAGGAAAGGAGGGAGGAAGGAGGGAAGGAAGGAAAGAAAGAAAGAAGATAAAATAAAATAAAATAATTAAAATTAAAAATAATTATTAAGAAAAAAATTTTTTTAAAGAACAAAAAAACGGACGGATAGAACCCTAGGACAAATGGTGGAAGCAAAGCTATACATACAAAATCTCACACAGAAGCATACACATACACACTCACAAAAAGGGGAAAAGGGGAAAAAATCATAAATCTTGCTTTCAAAGTCCACCTCCTCAATTTGGGATGACTCGTTGTCTATTCAGGTATTCCACAGATGCAGGGTACATCAAGTTGATTGTGGAGCTTTAATCCGCTGCTTCTGAGGCTGCTGGGAGGAATTTCCCTTTCTCTTCTTTCTTCGCACAGCTCCCGCGGCTCAGCTTTGGATTTGGCACTGCCTCTGCGTGTAGGTCACCGGAGGGCGTCTGTTCTTCGCTCAGACAGGACGCGGTTAAAGGAGCAGCTGCTTCGTGAACTCTGACTCACTCAGGCCGGGTGGGGGTGGGGGCACGTAGTGCGGGGCGAGCCTTCGGCGGCAGAGGCCATTGTGACGTTGCACCAGCCTGAGGCGCACCGTGTGTTCTCCCGGGGAAGTTGTCCCTGGATCCCGGGACCCTGGCAGTGGCGGGCTGCACAGGCTCCTGAGAGGGGAGGTGTCGATAGTGACCTGTGCTCGCACACAGGCTTCCTGGTAGCAGCAGCAGCAGTCTTAGCGTCTCATGCCCGTCTCTGGGGACCGTGTGTTAGCCGCGGCTCGCACCCATGTCTGCACCTCCTTTAAACAGCGTTCTTAATCCCTTCTCCTCTCGCACCAGGAAACAAAGAGGGAAGAAAAAGTCTCTTGCCTCTTTGGCAGGTCCACACTTTTCCCCACACTCCCTCCCATCTAGCCGTGGCGCACTATCCCCTGCAGGCTGTGTTCACGCTGCCAACCCCAGTCCTCTTCCTGCCTCCGACCGAGGCCCGAGCCTCAGCTCCCAGCCCCGCCTGCCCCGGCGGGTGAGCAGACAAGCCTCTCGGGCTGGTGAGTGCCGGTCGGCACCGATCCCCTGTGCGTGAATCTCTCCGCTTTGCCTTCTGCACCCCTGTTGCTGTGCTCTCCTCCGCGGCTCCGAAGCTTTCCCCCTCCACCACCTGCAGTCTCAGCCCGCGAAGGGGCTTCCTAGTGTGGAAACTTTTCCTCCTTCACAGCTCCCTCCTACTGGTGCAGGTCCCGTCCCTATTCTTTAGTCTCTGTTTATTCTCTTTTTCTTTTACCCTACCCAGGTACATGGGGACTTTCTTGCCTTTTGGGAGGTCTGAGGTCTTCTGCCTGTGTGTTCAGTAGGAGTTGGTCCACGTGTAGATGTATTACTGGTGTATCTGTGGGGTGGAAGGTGATCTCAGTGTCTTACTCTTCTGCCATCTTCCCTGATCTCCGCATATAATCATCTGGGTGTTGAATTTTATCAAAAGCTTTTTCTGCATCTGTTGAAATGATAATATGGTTTTTATTCTTCACGTGGTTAATATAGTGTATAACATTGATTGATTTGTGTATATTGAAGAATCCTTGCATCCCTGGGATAAAGCCCACTTGATCACGGTGTATGATTCTTTTAATGTGTTGTTGGATTCTTTTTGCTAGTATTTTATTGAGGATTTTTGCATCTATGTTCATCAGTGATATTGGCCTGTAGTTTTCTTTCTCTGTGACATCCTTGTCTGGTTTTGGTATCAAGGTGATGGTGGCCTCATAGAATGAGTTTGGGAGTGTTCCTTCCACTGCAACTTTTTGAGAAGAATTTGAGAAGGATGGGTGTTAGCTCTTCTCTAAATGTTTGATAGAATTCACCTGTGAAGCCATCTGGTCCTGGACTTCTGTTTGTTGGAAGACTTTTAATCACAGTTTCAATTTAATTACTTGTGATTGGTCTGTTCATATTTTCTATTTCTTCCTGCTTCAGTCTTGGAAGGTTATACCTTTCTAAGAATTTGTCCATTTTTTCCAGGTTGTCCATTATATTGGCATAGAGTTGCTTGTAGTAGTCTCTTAGGATGCTTTGTATTTCTGCGGTGTCTGTTGTAACTTCTCCTTTTTCATTTCTAATTTTGTTGATTTGAGTCCTCTCCCTCTTTTTCTTGATGAGTCTGGCTAATGGTTTATTAATTTTGTTTTTCTTCTCAAAGAACCAACTTTTAGTTTTATTGATCTTTGCTATTGTTTTCTTTGATCTCTTTCATTTATTTCTGCTCTGATGTTTATGATTTCCTTCCTTCTGCTAACTTTGGGTTTTGTTTGTTCTTCTTTCTCTAGTTCCTTTAGGTGTAAGCTTAGATTGTTTACTTGAGATTTTTCTTCTTTCTTGAGGTAGGATTGTATTGCTATAAACTTCCCACTTAGAACTGCTTTTGCTACATCCCATAGGTTTTGGATCGTCATGTTTTCATTGTCATTTGTCTTTAGGTATTTTTTGATTTCCTCTTTGAATTCTTCAGTGATCTCTTGGTTATTTAGTAATGTATTGTTTAGCCTCCATGTGTTTGTGTTTTTTATGGTTTTTCCCTGTAATTCATTTCTAGACTCATAGCATTGTGGTCAGAAAAGGTGCTTGATATGATTTCAATTTTCTTAAATTTACTGAGGCTTGTTTTGTGACCCAAGGTGTGATCTATCCTGGAGAATGTTCCATGAGCACTTGAGAAGAAAGTGTAATCTGCTGTTTTTGGATGGAATGTCCTATAAATATCAATTAAATCTATCTGGTCTATTGTGTCATTTAAAGCTTCTGTTTCCTTATTTATTTCATCTTGGATGATCTGTCCATTGGTGTAAATGAGGTGTTAACGTCCCGCACTATTATTGTGTTACTGTCGATGTCCTCTTTTATAACTGTTAGCAGTTGCCTTATGTATTGAGGCGCTCCTATCTTGGGGCATATATATTTATAATTGTTATATCTTCTTCTTGGATTGATCCCTTGATTATTATGTAGTGTCCTTCCTTGTCTCTTGTAACATTCTTTATTTTAAAGTCTATTTTATCTGATATGAGTATAGCTACTCCAGCTTTCCTTTGATTTCCATTTGCATGGAATATCTTTTTCCATCCCCCCACTTTCAATCTGTATGTGTCCCTAGGTCTGAAGTGGGTCTCTTGTAGACAGCATATATATGGGTCTTGTTTTTGTATCCATGCAGCAAGCCTGTGTCTTTTGGTTGGAGCATTTAATCCATTCACGTTTAAGGTAGTGATCGATATGTATGTTCCTATTACCATTTTCTTAATTGTCTTGAGTTTGTTTTTGTAGGTCCTTTTCTTCTCTTGTGTTTCCCACTTAGAGATGTTCCTTTAGCATTTGTCATAGAGCTGGTTTTGTGGTGCTGAATTCTCTTAGCTTTCACTTGTCTGTAAAGCTTTTGATTTCTCCATCAAATCTGAATGAGATCTTTGCCGGGTAGAGTAATCTTGGATGTAGGTTCTTCCCTTTCATCACTTTAAGTATATCATGCCACTCCCTTCTGGCTTGTAGAGTTTCTGCTGAGAAATCAGCTGTTAACCTTATGGGAGTTCCCTTGTATGTTATTTGTTGTTTTTCCCTTGCTGATTTCAATAATTTTTCTTTGTCTTTAATTTTTGCCTATTTGATTACTATGTGTCTCAGTATGTTTCTCCTTGGGTTTATCCTGAATGGGACTCGCTGCACTTCCTGGACTTGGGTGGCTGTTTCCTTTACCAAGTTAGGGAAGTTTTCGACTCTAATCTCTTCAAATATTTTCTCGGGTCCTTTCTCTCTCTCTTTTCCTTCTGGGACCCCTATAATGAGAATGTTGTTGTGTTTAATGTTGTCCCAGAGGTCTCTTAGACTGTCTTCATCTTCATTTCTTTTCATTCTTTTTTCTTTATTCTGTTCTGCAGCAGTGAATTCCACCATTCTGTCTTCCAGGTCACTTATCTGTTCTTCTGCCTCAGTTATTCTGCTATTGATTCCTTCTAGTGTAGTTTCATTTCAGTTATTGTATTGTTCATCTCTGTTTGTTTGTTCTTTGATTCTTCTAGGTCTTTGTTAAACATTTCTTGCATCTTATTGACCTTTGCCTCCATTCTTTTTCCGAGGTCCTGGATTATCTTCACTATCATTATTCTGAATTCTTTTTCTGGAAGGTTGCCTATCTCCATTAAGTTGTTTTTCTGGGTTTTTATCTTGTTCCTTCATCTGGTACATAGCCCACTGCCTTTTCACTTGTCTGTCTTTCTGTGAAAGTGGTTTTTGTTCCACAGGCTGCAGGACTGTAGTTCTTCTTGCTTCTGCTGTCTGCCCTCTGGTGGATGAGGCTATCTAAGAGGCTTGTGCAAGTTTCGACTTTTCATTTTTAAAGGGTTATTAAAACAAATAAAAACTAGAATATACAACAGAGACCATAGGAGGCCCTGAAAGCCTAAACTATTTGCTATATGTCCCTTTACAGAAAAAGTGTGTGACTTCTGCCCCAGATCGTTTGACATGCTACTGCCAGAGCATCTTTCTTTCAAAATTGTCCATGCTGCTCACAGGCTTAAAATTCTTTTCATGTCCAGCTAGCACTTGAGGATAAGTTCCAAATGCCCTAGCATGATATACAATGCCTTTTATCGTCTGATATCTGCCTGCCTCTCTTGCTTCATCTCTTACCAAATCCCCTCACTTCACCCCACTGAGCTCTGCCCTTCCGAGGTACCCAGTTACTTGCTATTTACAAATTTGCCTGGGAACTTCCAACCCACTTTGTCTATCTAATCCTATCCTTCCTGACAGGAAACCTTCCCTGCAAGGCTGGGTCAGATGGCCCACTCTGCAACCCACATGGTACCCTGTGCGTAATACTCTATCTCTGCCCTACCATTGTGTGTTAGAATTAGTTATTTGTTTCTCTATATTACCTTCTGGATTATGTTACTCTTCTTCAAAGGCCAGTGTTTAAGAATGTATCTTATTTTCTCCACAATTCCAAGAACATAATAGACACTAGACAGATGATGAACTGATGAATGAAGGAAGGAAGAAAAGAATGATGGATGCCAGTGATGAGGAGGGAGGTTTCCTAATGGCTGGAGACAGCAGTCTGCATGGTTTTGCATAATCTGGACTTCCAGTCTCTAACATGCAGTTATGGCAGAGTTCCACAGTGATACCCATTCCCAGCTTAACATTTCTACCTTGCCCACGTGTTCTCCCCTTGAGAAGTTTCAGGAACCCCAAGGTTCTGGGGCATACAACTGTACAATTTGCAAAGTACTGCTATAGTGTGAATAAGTGCGAGAGTAGATATCTTATGGTATCCTGTCTCCCGTTACATCCAGGCCAAGGGATAAATCCTCATCATCATCACCATCATCACTAACATTTATTGAGCACTTGCTTTGAGCTATAAGCTGTTCTAAGTATTTTACAGGTGTCCATTTATTCTTACAATAACCCTTTGAGGTTACTATCCCAATTTTACAAATGTTTACAAATTGAAGCACAGAGATGTTAGATTCAGTCTGGCTCCAGGGACCCTGTTTCTTTGTATTGATTTTAACCTTAGTTGAATACATGGACTTGCCAGTATTTTAGAAAGAAGCCATTGGGGTCAGCTAGACCTAGCATAAATTAACATGCTGTCTTCTAGCCGGCTGGCTTCCAATTTGTCAGGCTTTTGTTTTTATTGTGGCACATCTGTTTCAGGGAGAGCCTTGTCTTCTCTTGGTCACTCTACCTTTACCTATACACCCCCAGCTGTAAAGATGCACAGTGCTCGGCACATAACAGGCGCTCATAAACATTATAATTGTCACATCTGTGTTTGTGTCTCTAACCGTGTATGTTTACAGTGTTGGTGGCCAGTGTATGTGTGTGCTTAGATACCTCAACCACAAACAAGATGAAGCTGAACTGTTTCTTGCTTTCTGGCCACTCTGATAAATACTGAACACTTCCTGGGCCCTTCTACTCCTCACCACATTTTGAGCTGAGATTCAGGCAAAAGCTGAATTTGCATTTGGAGAGGGGTCAACCCTAGTTGAAGAATCTTGTAGATAACTCTTCCCCACATCTAATACCAGGAGGCTCATGTCATTATGGACAAATATATATGTTCAGTATTCCTACATTGGAATCCAAACTCCAGAAACAACACCTGCAAGGACACTGCTAACTTCTTTACAGAAAAGTCAGATTTTCCAAAATTGCCACAGGGAGCTGGGTTACCAAACTGGGAAGGAAAGCTGCATGAAGATTGATCCTATCCTCTGAGAAGGATCTAAACACTGCTGATCGCCCCCACAATAGGGCAGGGAAGTCCCTGCTTGCTACGCAACACCTTTGGTCCAAGAGTGAGCTGGTAGTCACATATTCCCCATAGCTCAGCTGGTAGAAGTCTTAAAGCATTTAAACAAGGCTTTCCTAAAAGTTATGGGTTTTTTCAAAGTAATGCAGATGAACATAACGAAGAATATGAAACTAGATACTTGGAAGAAAATACTGATTCCTTCTTAGGGATGGAGAAGCAGCTCACAGGTGCCATTCCATCTATATGGAACCCTAGGGAACAGGCTAATGCCATGGAGTTTCTGCCTTTTAATCCCTAAGCTAGTCCCTGCCTTCTTTCTATTGTGTGTCTGGGTGCACCCACCTCACTCCCCCACCCCCTTGGTCAAGAGGAGCAACCTAATGGTATATCAGTTAACCCTGGGGACAATCGACAGTGGTGGAGGACAGGAAGGCTAAAATCACAGCATCTTAGTTCTACCACGTAGTATCCACATAAGTCTAACCTCTCTGAACCTTGGTTTTCTCATTAGTTAAAATGATCACACCCACCCTGCAGAAAAGTGGAGTGAAGAACAGAAATATTATCTGTAAAGCGCCTGGCACACAGTGGATACACATTTGACAGTATAATTGTCACGTAGAGGTGAGACCGGTATAACACACCATCTTCCAGGATGTCACAAAATTAGGAGTTTTACTCTTATTTTGAGGAACCCCTGGGCAGTTGCTCAAAGAATAGCACTAGAAAGGTGTCTAGGAAAACACAGTGTGATTGAGAATCATCAGCCTAAATCCAGACAACAGGAGAGGATGCTTAAAACTCACAGTTTTTTGCTGACATTTCTGATCTGGTAGGACAGAGAAATCGGTATGCTCTAAGTGTTTAGGCTTCCCAGAAAGCTCTGGACGGTGTTCCAAAGTGGTGTTGAGTAGGAGATGAATTAAGGAGTATTTGGAAGGCTTTCGCTTGGGCAACGCAGAGTATCCACAAATGGAAACTTCTTAGAATGGAGGAGAGAATCAGATGGAAAATACCTCCAGGGTCAATTTCAGAACCACAGTTGTGAATAATGCTATATGTAAAAGTCATAAGCACGTGAAATGCAGTTTCCAAGTTTGTAGATAATATAAAAACTGGAGGCTGGGCAGTTAGGGAGGGAAGAAGAAACCAATTTCAATTTGGTTTGGCTTGTTTCCTTTATAGAACTAGAGGAAATGGGGAGGACAAATGTTTCTCCCTGTTGAAAAGTGTAAGAATAGCAAGTCAGAGAAAAAGGAGCCATCCCAGTAAATACATAAGCTTAGCCAAAAAAAAAAAAAAATGTATAGAAGATCAATGCAAGGTCACAGAAATGGCTAGCATGAATCAGACAGCAGAGAACATTAGAGGACGTCAGTGACAACCAGAGACAATCAGTGACAACCAGCCACTGTCTGAAAAGCTAGAGGGTCTCAAAAGATCCCCCTAGCAGTTAATTTATTCTTCCTAGCAAAGTGGTCCTAGCAAATAGCAGTTCTGAAAAAGTGGTTAACATTTTCATACAAATGAGGAAGATCCTGAAACAAACCAGAAATGAAAGTGCTTCCATGTTCTAGGTCAGGGTCAGCAAACTTTTCTTGTAAAGGGCCGGATAGTAAACATTTTAGCTTTGCAGGCAATCCCGTCTCTGCCTCAACCACTCAATTCTGCCAACGTAGCGTAAAAGCAGCCATAGAAAGTTCTTAATCTGCTGTGGCCGCGTGCCAATAAAACTTTATTTACAAAAGCAGGCGGCAGCCAACTGGAGTTTGGTGATCTCTATTCAAGGTAAATAGGAAATCCAGTCAGAGTCATTTCATGCAGAGGTCTGTAGTTTGAAATGAATTACCCAGCAGGCAGATGGAACTACTCATATTAGCAAATTCAAGACTTTATGATTTTCTTAAGAGAAGGAAGCTGAAGGGTTTGGCAGAAAGTATTAGGACAGGGTTAAGAGTGTGTGGTTAGGTGACCTTTCCCATTCCAAAAGTATTTTCTATACTTCCACCTGGAGCAGTCATGGAGCTTCCAGCATTAAATAACTTTTAGCTGCAATTAAATTAAGAACAGCCAAGGTTAAAAACAAAGTTGCCCTCACCAAATGGTGATACAGAGCTCTTCATGAACCTCAAATCTGTTCCCTAAAATATCTGTACAAAACAAAGCTCTCCCTTGCAAGTCTCTGGGCTACTATATTTTTTGGTTTTGGAAAAAACTTCTTCCTCGCGGAGGACGTCTTCTCACAGCATTCTTTCTGTCCTCCAGCTTCAAGCTACTTAAAATCCATAATGTTCTTGTTAGTGACTGTCCATTTCCCTGAGTAACTACAAATCTTCGCACAACTTACCCCCAACCCAAAATGAAGCCAAACCACAGGCCTTCCTATTAGGCCCCAGCGGATGCTTGAATAGAGTCAGTTTTTTTAAAGGTCAAAGGTCATTCCCCATTCCTGATTCCGTGCACCAGCTGAGTGAGCTACTTCTCTGAGCTTTTGCGTCCTCTCTAAAATGCGATGATAATGTCAATCTAGTAACATGATAGAATAAAATTTGTCCACTTATCTACTAGATACCTGTTCCCACTCTCCCTTTGTGGTAGATTTGATTATCCTAATCTTAGGAATTCCTAAGCAGAAAAAAGAAAAAAAAAAAAATCTGCATTTCAGGGTAAGGAAAAGACCTTAACATGTCCCCCTAGGAGTTGGGAGCTGACGTTCTTTGCACAGTACCCCTTAACTTACTCACTTCTAAGCGCACTTTTTTCCAATTCTTATTCTTTTACTCTTATTTCTGTACTTTTTTTGCAATTGCAGAATTCTGGCTTTTTTTCTTTTAAGTGTTCTAAGATTTCAGTATTTGGTTAATAGTGTTAAAACAGTTATGGAAATAACTAGTTGTCCTTATTCCGAGATTCCTGAGTCAAGAATGGAACTGAGGCAGTTGCCAACCCAGTGTGCCATGTGGCCTCAGTCCTCTCCTCCTCTTTCCCATCTCCAGGGCTGCCACCAAGGTAAACACACTGGGGCCCATGCCCTGCTCTCTCACAGGGCAAATGCCTTACCACCTGGCCATGGCCCTAACTTACATTTTTTTTCTTGAAAACGCTACATTTCTCAGTCATTTACCCATGTCAAAGCAGATCCTCACAACGTCCACAATACATAGGTTCAGACATGAAGAGTGAGTGATGATGGTGATGGTGTTGTCGACAACAACAACCAAATAATAATAGTAACCTGCACTTCTGTAGTATTTACTATGTCAAGTACTTTTCTATGTTCTTGAAATACCGGAACTCACGCAGAATATTCACAACAACCCTAGGTTGGTGCAGTAATTCTCCTCATTCTATAGAGGAGAAAACTGTGTCACTGAGAAGTAAATTACTGGTCCAAGGTTACAAAGCTACTATGTGGTACAGCTGGGGTTGGGACCCAGTCACCGTGACTCTGGAGTCTGTGCTCTTATCCAGTGTGCTATATTGTCAAAATGATCATTTTCAGCTCCATTGCTTTGGAGGTCACTAAATAAGTCTTTATTAAGTATTTATTCAGCATGCCAGCACTATACTGAATATTGAAGAGAGGACTATAAAAGAAGTAGGTGTCCCAGCCCTTGAAGTATTCATTTACAATCTAACTGAAGGAATGAGATGTAGAATGGAAAGGCTTTGTAGTACAATTTAAAACAGCTCTGGTAGATCAGGAAAGGAAGGGATTCTTGTGGACTGTGGTAACAGGAGGTTGAACTTGAACTTACTCTTAAGGGATGGGGAGAATTTGGAAGGATCAACAGAAGGAGGAAGAACATGAACTCTGTCCAAAACTAATGATAAGGAGAGTCAAAGAGGCCATCTTGAATGGAAAGACAAGTTTGTGTTGGGATGTGGGACAGATAAGTTTGAAAAGATGAGGAAGACACTGTTCTAAAAAGAAAGGATGTACCTATAATTTCTAGGTTCTAGTCGTATGCTGAGACCTAAAATGGGTTTAAGAATGATTTGTTAAGGTAAGAGGCCTGAGATGGTACATCATGGCCGATGTAACAAATGGGTATTTCTGTGTCCAGAGCTTGAAATTTTCCTCTGACAACTGGAAATTCCAAGGAGGACTTTCAAGATGGTAATGTAGGTTACCCACACCTGTACCATCAAAAATTACTAATTTACTAGATGTATCTGATGCTTAAGCTGATACTTTTTTACTTAGAAAACAGTAAGACACTGTTTCTTAGAAATAGGTCCTCAGAAACAGTAAGCTCACTCCTTTATTTGATCCTCACAAGAACTCTCTGAGGTGTTTTCCTCAATTTGCAGAAGGAACTTAGAGGCTCGTAGAGCTGAAAGGCTTGCCCAAGAACACCACGTGAGTCTATGTCTCTTGACTGAAGTCGGGAAGCCTTCCCCTCTACCGCAGTTTCACATGGTTGGTTGTGGACATGACTTTGAGAGGTGATCCTGTACAAGACAGTGGTGTTACCGTTGAGCCAAGGATTTAGAAGGCATCATCATGCCACCCCACACACAGGATTGCTAGAGCCTTTCCTCTAGACACCCAGAGCGGCCTCCTTTTCAAATAAGAGTACCTTCTGACTATGCATTGCAAATGCAGAGGAGAGAATTCCACCACAAGGAGCTTGTGCTTGGTAGGACTGGCCCACGAGCACTTTGTCCATATCCTACTCGTTTGGACAACAAGGGCTTCACTTGTGTAACTAAAACAATCATCTGTATTCTCTCAAGTTGTCCTTAATTTGTAGAATGCTTGAGAAGACAAGCTGTCACAAAGAAGCTTACAAGTAAAGGCCACGAGAAAAGCAAAACTATGCTTTCATTTTCTAGCTAAAAATAATGACCAAAGAAATAAAGCAGTAAGTTTTAGCCCAGTAAACCAAAAGGGATTGTGGGTATGGGAGAAAAGCAGAGAGTATTAATATACCTAATATGACCACAGTACTATTTGCTATGTATGTCTTAATTATGCCCCAATCCACGTCCCCTCATCCTCTAATTCCATAAATTCCAAAACAACCCCGAGAAATCTTTCTGGTTTTGTTTGGAAAGCAGCACTATGTTTCTGTGCCTGTGCATTCTAAAACAGGCCTGTCAAATTTGAAACCTAAATTCAAGCTGACAGAAGTCAGCTACCAACAAATTAAGTTACATTAATAGAGTTGATGCCTGAAATACAAAGAAAATGTTTTTTACCCCAGGAATCTCTCTCCCTAGATGCCAGGCTAGATAGAGAGACTAAAGCAAACCTCAGTCTCCAGCAAGCCCTTTCCTTTGCCTTGTCATGTTTCCTAGAGAGTCCTGCATGGGAAGCCTCTCCAAAAGTATTGCTCCCCCTAGTGGCAGCCTCCAAACTCCCATCTACCAATTTTATGGGCATATTAAAGACCTGAGAGATTGGAAAAAAGTACTGGAACAAGAAACCCTATTTCAAATCCCTACTCGCACACCAAATAATTATGTATCTCTTTGAGCTAAAGAGTTCAGTTTTAGATCTAGAAACAATTTCTAAGTATACACAATAAATGAGAAATTCAGATTTTGTCCCATGTAGATTTTTTCTCAAGACAATATTTAAGACTGTTTTATGAAGGCAAATATTTTAGCTTCTTTATCTTTGTATACATTTTACGGAATGGAAGAATATATGAATGCTAAATTTTGAGATCTAGATTCCTTTTTTTCCATTCCCATTATTCCCATCTTAATTCAGACCCTCATGGCTTTGTGCCCAGTGTGATGGAGCTCCCCCTTCTCTTCACCAACTTTGTGGGAATTCTTTTCCAGGCTTCATACGGGCAGGAAGCATCAAGGCTCACTCAGGAGCACCGGTGCCTGGAGGAACTGATGCAGCTATAAAAGCTAACCACCACTTTAAAAAAGTTACATGTGTCAGGCCCAGTGTGGGAGTGGGATTTACAACTCCCTTCATGAGATCAGGCAGGTGCAGTAGTTCTACAGGAAGAAAATATGATCTGAACATAGAGAGCTAATAAACTGTCTGGCGGGGGGATATCGGCCAGTATCGTGAGCCCCTCTCCCTTTCTTCCTCACAACCTTTTCATCCCCTGTCCTTCCTCACATTTAATTCTTCATTCAGGGTGTCCAACGTTACCAACAGAAGGGTCACTGGAAATACCAGAAGGTGGTCTGCAGCCTCCTTATATACCTCATTTTAACTGTTCCTTCTGCTGGATAAGAAAACATACTTCAACCGGGGTTTAGAACGTGATAAGCTGAAATGTAGAAAGAAGAAGGGATTTGCCAATGGTAAAACGTAGAAACAAAGTCAAGTTCAGAAGACCTGTCTTCTAGTCTTGTGCTCTAAATGTTCCCTTCAAGAACCCCTTCTGATAGGGCTCTGATAGGGAAGGAACTATGCCAACAGACTTAGGAATTTAGCAAATCTTAATCCCTGCCTTTTGAGGATGGTAAACCTGATTAATGATCCACTAAGTTCCGTCATCGTAAATTGTCAGTTCTAATGAAATTTGGTGAAGCCTGCTTTCAATATTCCTGTTTGGAAATTCTTTTGGAGGCATCCATGTTCCTGGGACATCATAAAGATTTAAATCATTAAGTCAATGTTTCATTTTTTTAATCTAAAACAGCCTGAGCACCTGAAAAGATTTAGCAATGATACTATGATGCATGTATTAAGATTCCTACAAAACAACAGTGATATTATTACTTAAAATATTGTATGGCTTACTAAAGATAAGCAAATTATATAATCATCTTTCTCTCATTAGCTCTTTGAAATAAACTAAGCAGTATGTAATTGTTGACTTTGAGAGAAAACACCTCACATGGGTGAATGAGTGAATGAATGGGTGGATGAGCTCTATCACAATGTCTCATAGCCTCTCTGTCATCCCCCACAAAGTTTCGGCTCTAGTTCAGTGCCACAGAAGCTAGACTGTCCCTGTAATAGCGGTGATGGTCTGGAACAGCACTGAATCAAACACAAACCACCCAGAAACTTCCCTTTAGCTGAGATTTTCTATTTCCTTCCCTATTTTTATCTGAACTGCCCATACGTAGCCAAATTGAAGAATGATTGATGTAAGCCTTGCTCTTTCTCTCTCCTGCCTTTCCTCCAAGAGGAGGTAAGAAAAAGCAAAGCAACAGATCCAAGGCCAAAAGCAGAGCTGAGGAAGCCTGATTCATTGGCAGACCGGTCACCCACCTCAGAATAATTAAGAGCTGACTAGAGGTGACACCAACTTGCAAATACCATAGAGTCTGGAGAGGACCCAGCAAGAGACATAGTAAAGAAAAAGAATTGTATAGTGGGAGACTGCTGCTGGGACAGGAGATGTGATTCCTAGTCTTAATTTCACCACTAAGTCTTGTGAGTTCCCTGACCTTTTCATGATGTTCTTTCCCTTTCCTGAAAAATGACCCCTTACCTGCTTTCTTCCTCTGGGTGGATGTTAACATGATATTAGGTGAACAGTTCTTGGAGCCTTTGGAAATCAGAGAGGTGGAAATAATCACAAAGATGGAAAGGACTGACTGCAGGAACCCCGAAGCCATCGCTAAATCATTTCTGTGCTATTGAATGATTTATTGACCTAAGGCCCTGCCAGGTCTGGCACTGGATCTCGGCAAGTTCCCATCCAGTCCTCCCCCCAACCCTTCTAGTTTCCCACCTCCGCATACACACTCCAGTTATCATCAGCCTCATGAGGATGATGATTCAAGTCATCATTCAAGCTTCAAGTCATCATTAGACATTAATCTGCTTGCCTGCCATCACGTCACAGGTAGTTCTTAGAAATGGCATGAACCTAGAAAAGAAACAAATAGTAGACTGAGAGAGGAGGAGTGGATTCTGAGGCTTGTGGAAGGTACTCACAATTTGATTCTTACAATTCTTTTCAGGTAAAGTATCTGAACTGTGTGGTGATTATTCTGGAATTTTCTCTACCATGACCCCGAAGGGCAGGCTTTACCTTCATTCTGCTGGCACCTTCACTACAAAGAGCCCTCTGCCAAGCATTGTGGGAAATAAAACAATAACTAAGGTCTAATTTCTGTGCCCAGTGATATTTACAGACTGTGAAGGCAATAGAAGTGAGATACAGTTACACATACAATGTCTTTCTAACGTGTGCATCAAGATCCTCTCGTCAGTATTCAATCTGGCTGCTTCTCTCCCACCTCCAAGCCTTAACAGATGCCTTTCTCCGTATCTGGAAGCCCTGCCTACTTTCCACCATCCAGCCAAGCCCCACTCCTCCTGTATAACTTTGCCTTTTCCTGAAGAAGCCTTCCCCAAATCCCTCTGCAGCATTCGTTCTAGCATCTCCTCTCACCCCCACTGTGTGTGTATGTGTATTCAGCACACGTATGCCGCCTGCTCCAGCTGCTAGCGTTTAGTCCACGTAATCAACAAACTGCATAAGCAATCCAAAAGCTCCTTATCTGGGCTTGCTAACAGAATCACACCCATCGAAGTGGCAAGAGAGGCTGGTTTCCTGGGTATCCCTGTGGCTGGTTTGTGCCTGTTGTTAAAACAGGGTTGTGACTGCCCCTGAGGTTCCTTCCAGCTTTACCAATAGCCAATGCCAAAAAGGAGTCAACCGACCTGACCAGGCCTACATTTCTTTTCTGTTGCTCCAGGATTCTTCTACAGCCAGATGATTCCTTACAGATCCTGGCCCCCGTGGAAGCTGATGTGGGTTTCTACACTTGTAATGCCACAAATGCTTTGGGATATGACTCTGTCTCCATTGCCGTCACATTAGCAGGTAACGTGGAAATCCCTGTTCAATTGAGAAACCGTTGACCGGTGCCTGCAACGTGCCAAGCAGGCCCAGGGACACAGACATAAATGAGATCCATACCCTGCCTCCGGAAGTTTGTAATCTGTAATTGTAATCAAATGGAGATAAAGTGTGATATGAGATAGAATGAAATAAGTGCTGATAACCAAAGAGGGTGCAGTTTCACTCTACCTGAGAGGTCTTAGACTTGGAGTAGAATTTTGATAAACAGAGATGCAGGAAATACTCCAGGCAGAGCGAACATGAGCAAAGGAGATGTATTCAAGTAAGTAGCCTGTTGGGGAACGTGAATCAGGACCTAAGATCATTGAATGATCTTTTCTTTTCTCCTCCGTCCACCTGCTGCAAAGAAGACTTTAAGACCTGGGTAGTTGGAATTCTGTGGCTGTGGGTTGGAGCACAGGTGTTCTTCTCTGTGACTGTTTATTTCAACCTCTTGGTCTAATACACCTGCCTACACTTCACCTTTATCCATAGAGGTTAGGCAAACCATTCTACACATAGCAACTTCAGAAAATTGCGATTCAGAGTACCGTGCTTCCCAAGGTTGCAGTCTCGTAGTAAGGTACCCTTATAAAACCTCTCTTACATAGGACAGATCCTTGCCTTTGAAACTGAAAGAGACCTTAGATACCAGCTAGACCAGAGCCCTCAGTTCTCAGAGGCCAGGCAACCTGAGGTCACATAGCCGCTCAGCTGGTGGCAGGGAAAAAGGGAACTGAGGTCTCCTAACCCGCAGATCGTTGTTCCCCCTTCTCCCCACTGATGCTACCAACCCGGGCTCCCTTTCCTCAGATCTGGGCCGCGCAGCCTTTGTGGCGGTGTGTTGCATGTGTTTGTATTTATTCTTTTCCATTGCCGCTCCCATCAGATGATTCAGTAGATGCTAGAAAAGCCGACATCACCCCACACTGACCTCATCCGTCCACTCCGGGATTATGTTGTCACACTGTTTTTCAGTCACTCATGCTGCTCCCTTGCATATCTGTTTAGCAACAGTATATCTCCCCCATGACCTAAGGCTGATCTGGGAAGGGACCTTGAGCGGGACGCTTTGCAGAGAGGATGAAAGTCAACAAAGAATAAGGCGAGCTAAGGGGCCCTGGGGTGGATTACAGACTGATATTAATGCCTATTTGGTGTGTGTGTGTGAATAGAACATTTGCTTTGCTCCTAATGTATTCCAGTCACAATCTTCATGCCCCTCTTCATTATACAGAGTCCAGATGCTCGGCACCCATCTGGTTAATTCTCTTCTGCCTTACCCCCTCCCATCTGCCTTGGCCAGGGCACTGCTGACACCCTTCCAACTGCTGGCAAGTAGGGCTCTTACAGGATTAACTCTCTTGTTTATATTTATCCAGATACGGTTCAGCTCTGTCACAGACTAAATACCCTTTGTTCACCTGAATTTAATACGATTCACGGAAACCTGTCTGGAATTAAGCAAAGCAATTGTAACATCAGGCTTGTCTTCAGCTCTTTGAAGAGAAGCTATTGGAGGCTGCCAAAATATTCAAAGCCAGGGAAGAAAGAGAGCAGCCAGAGAGGCACCGGGGGAAAGGGAGAAAAGGAGCTGAGTGATGAAGTAGTTCACGCACACCACACCCAGGGCTTAGGAGGCTGCATCCGTGGGCTTCAGTGGTGGGGTTTGTTCAGGTCTGCTAGCAGATCTGTCAAACAGTCCCTCTGAAAGGTAAGGCCCAAAATGGATACGCTGCTTTCAGACTGCATTTGTGTCTTTACCTGGGATTATCGTCTAGCCTGCTGTCAACGTCTGCACTCACAGTTTTAAGTGACTCACACCCTCTGCCAAACATTACTGACGAAGAGCAACAAGTTAGACCCGAGTTCTGTGATTCGTGACGCTTACAGACTAGTGAAGGCAATAGATGCATGCGTGACTACCTCAAATGCAGAGACAGTTACAGTTTCCTTCAAAGGTACCCCACATAGGCGTAGAAGATGCAACCTAAATATAACGTAAATGGGTGCGGGGCGGCAGTTTGCAGGGGATAGATGTGGCGCATTTCTAAATCTTATTACCGGTTATACTGTTCATTAACCGTGTGACCTTGAACAAAGTGTATAACCTCAGAGTCTTTGTTCTCAGCCGTAAGAGCGAAATTAATCCTATTTCACAGGATTGTTGTGAGGTTAAATAAGATTGCACGTGTGAAAAAGCCCTCAGCCCAATGCCAGGCACATAGTTCACACTCAATAAATGTTTCCTTTTCTTTCTCTAGCTCTCCTAAAATGAAACACATCCTGAAAACGATTTTAAAATGTATAAAACATAAGCCCAACTTTGCTTCCACGTATTTTCCACTGTTAAGTCTTCACACTGAAAATTTTCAAGTGCGGACTTAGGGGCTGATTCAGCTCACTTGTGATCAAATCCTCGTGGTAAATCTCAGTGCTTCTGTGCCTTTAAAGACATTGTACAGTTTTTTCTGGGTTTTTTTACCTTGACTTCTATATAAATGCAGGCCAAAAGGAAAAACAAGAGTTTTCTTGAGGCTCGAGCACTCAGGTACCTCCATGATTTTATAAGCAATGTGTGGATTTTGGCCTCGCCTATGCACCTGGATCAACCAGATGCAGGGAAATTTGTTCGTAGTAATTCACAAGAGCAGGCGTGGCATGGCAGTTAAGCCTGCAGGCTCTGGAGCCTCGTGGTCTGGATTTGAAGCCTGACTCTGTCACATCCAAGCTACATAACCCTGAGCAGCTTCTTTACACTCTCTGACTCAGTTTCTTTATTTGTCATATGGTGATAATAATAGTGTTTGACTCAGAAGGTTCTTGTGGAGATTAAATGCCTTCATCATGTAAAATGCTTATAAGTATGCCTAGCATGTAGCAAGCGCTCAATACTCGTTAGCTCTTATTATTATTGTGAGGATAAAACAAAAGCCAGGTTATTTTTACGGTAGGGGAAACTCCTTTTCCGAGACCGGAATGCTCACAGACCCTTTGTAGAGCACCTCACTGTAATGTCTCAGCATCTCAATGTCAAGGGGGAAGCTGAATTAGCTATCTGAAAAGCGGTTGGAGTGCCTGGGTCCAGAGCAAGGGAGGTGGCTACACGAGGAACATTTCACGTGAGCCAGAGGAAGGGAGGTCTGGTGAACCCTCCCTGGCCCATAATTGGACCTCTCCTGTTGAGTTGCCCCATCCTCTGAGTTGAGCGTGTTGTCCATTCTGCTTCTTAGGTTCATTGTGGGTCCATTGGTACTCTCTACACAGTTTTTGCTTAAACATAGAAACAGCATTTAGTTTTAGACACACCAAACCTTCCTTGCTCTGCCCTGTTTGGGCCTGTAAGATATTTTCTTTAGAGCCCTTTGCTTCTCTCCAAACTCATCAGTATGTGTTGCTTTTATCTTTTAAGTCCCAAAGGTTTGAGAGTACTTTGCGAGTATGTCTCAGCATGGAGATGGCAATGTTTCCCTACCTACTTCCCTGGTTCCGGAAACTCACAGCCATGTAGACCCAGTGGCACAAAATTCCCTTCTGTCCTAAACTGACTTAATTGGATGCCTGTTTCACTGCTCAGAAGGTAAATGAGAGGGGAGGGTAGCAGGGGCTAGGGAGGAGTATAAGAATGTCACCAAAATGTCACATGCCTAACATGTTGAAGAACTGATTACTTTGTGTGCGTGTATAAACACAGGTAAAGAAGAGTTTCTGGTGTGTGCAAAGACAGGCACTAAGATTGGAGAGCCGTCTTGACTAGTCAGATTCAGCACTCAGCCAGAGTTGCTCAGAAGGCTTCCAGATCTGAATGGCGTAGGCAGCGTTTTGAAGGAAAGCAGTAGTTTCCTGGTAAATTGCTTCAGTCTGGATCAGTGGAGGGGAGCTTTACTTACCAATGCAGATGAGGCTTGTCCAGGTGTAAGCCATTGATGAGGTCATAGCCATAAGGGAAATGTTTTTGGTTGTCATTGATTTTATAAGATCACAAAAGAGATACTGTAAGGCCTGCTTGACATCATCAGTGGAAAATGAGAAGAAGATGGGGGCTGAGGGATGAGTGTATCTTTCATTGAAAGGAGAGAACACAGATGAGCTCATCCAAAGTTTTCACAGGAAAAGAGAGACAGAAAATATTCCTCCTTTCCTGGCATGTTTTTCTGCGTTCTTATGAGTTGAATAGCTGACACATATTGTGTCTAATAAAGAGATCACAGAAACCTCACTGGGAAAATAAAAATAAAAGGCAGTTGTTGTTTTTTTTTAATTCTTCTTTCTCGGCCCCCTCCTCATGATTTAGTAACTGCAATAAAAGACAAGCAGTTTTGTAAGCTCTTCATAACGTAAGTCATTTCAAATTGGCATTTCTGAATTTTTCATCCAGCCACTGTTAAGCAGAGGAGGATTTTGCTTCATAGAGAGGGAGCCTCAGAGAAGGGTTTGTCACCAAGAGGAAAGACCGACAAAGGAAAGACCGACAAAGGAAGGTTTGCCCCAGTGTACTAACTAGATCAGAGGGAAAGGCACACAAGTTTCGCTGACTTCCCAGTGGTGCTCTGAGCAACAGGGTAATGGCCACTGACTGATTCAAGCTGCCATCAAGGGACTTCATTATCTAATACAATACCAGGTAACCAGGTTCCTTACGTTTTCCTCAATATGTATAGATGTGTAGCATGCCCACTGCAGAGGCCTAGCTTTTAGAGAATTCAGGTAAAATGCATGAGAGTATAGCAGGAGAATCCAACTTACTCCGCTCCCCAGTAGACTAGAGGAAACAAACAAGGAAGCGCAAATGATCTAGGCTAACCCAGCTCACGTCCTGAAAAAGCAATTCCCGCATCTGTCCAGTGGAATGAAGGAAGGATGGGTGGTTGGACATGCAGCGGGTACCATATCCTTAGTTGTTTCTAGGAGAGGCTGCAACATCATGCAGCTGTACTGGGTATGGGGGTCTCTCGTCTAGGACTCTGCAGTGGAACACGCAGAAGAAGTTAGGTCAGCACCACTTGCTGTGACCTGGGGAGTTGTCAACTTCAATCGAATGATCAGAAGAGGTAATGGCAGTAACCTGAGTAACCTGACACGCTGGCATTGGCAAAAATATCTTCAGGGAATGGTGATTGAACCAAGGGAGGAGAAGGAAGCCATGCAGCCCGGGGACGTGCAAGAAAGGGCAGTCTAAGCCCTACCCACTTCCTTAGATCCTAAGGGCCCTGCAATATTGATACCAAAGGCACACCAACTAAACAGAATCACAAAGGGGGAGAAATACCAAGTTCTTCTCACTTTTTCGCGCAAGGTAATTAATTAGTAGTCACAGTGTGGACCCTGACTCATCAAGAAAAGGTTAAATTTGGTTAAAACTGTTTTATCAGCTTTATTGAGGTATAGTTTACATCCCAAAATATTCACCCATTGTAAGTGTTCAATTCAGTGATATTTTAGCAAATATTTTAAGTTGTGTAACCATCACAGCAAACCAAGGTTATTGTTTGCTGAAAAACTCCATGGAGGTATAATTCATACACTATACAAGTCAACCATTTAAAGTATACAATTCAGTGGCTTTTAGTACAGAGTTGTGCCTCCATCACCACACTCAATTTTAGAACATTTTCATTATCCCCAAATAAACTCCACACCTCTTAGCCATCATTCCCCAACGCCCCCATTTCCTCCAGCCCTAGGTAACTACTAATATACTCTGTCTTCATAGATCTGCCTATTCTAGACACTTCAAATAAATAGAGTAACGCATGGTGCTTTGTTACTGACTTAGCATCATATGTTCAGATTCACACATTTTGTGGCACGTATGCTGCATTCCTTTTCATGGTGGAATAATATTCCATGGTAGGAATATACCACATCTTCCATTTGTCAGTTGATGGACACTTGGGTTGTTTCCAGTTTTTGGCTGTCATGAGTAATGCTGCAGTGGCCATTCATGTGCAGGTTTTTGTGTGGACATGTTTTCGTTTCTCTTGGGTATATCTACCTCAAAGTAGAATTGCTCGATTGTGTGGCACGTGTATGTTTAACTTTTTAAGAAACTGTCAACTATGTTCCAAAGTACCTGCCCCATTTTATATTTCCATCAGCAGTGTATGAGGATTCCAGTTTCTCCACATCCTCACCAATGCTTGTTACTGTCTATTTTTTGAATTGCAGCCATCCTCATGGATGTAAAGTGATAATTCATTGCGATTTTAATTTCCATTTCCCTAGTGACTCACGATGTTTTCACGTGCTTATTAGTTGTTCTTATATCTTCTTTGTTGGAATAGTAACTTTGGTGATAAAGACAGTGTATATGGCCTGTGTATTCTTTTTTTATTGCTGCCCTAACAAATTACCACAAGCTTAGAGTCCTAAAACAACACAAATATATTATCTTACAGTTCTGTAGGTCAGAAGTCCAGTACAGTCTCACCAGGGTAAAATCAAGGTGTCCGCAGGGTACACTCCTTTCTGTAAACTCCAGGAGAAAATGCTTTCCCTGTTCATTTGGATTGTTGGCAGAATTTAGGTCATTGTGACCTACAACTATGGTGCCTGTTTTAACTGAGTGTCATTCCCAGGTTCTAGAGGCTGCTGCATTCCTTAGCCCTTGGCCCTCTTCCTCCATCTTCAAAGCTAGCAGTTGGGGGTTGAGTCTTTCTCATGTTGCCTCTCTCTGACAAACTCTTCAGTCTCCCTCTTTCAATTTTAAGAGCTCAAGTGATTAGACTGGCCCACCTAAGTAATCTAGGATAATCTCCCTAAGGTAAAGTCAGTTCATTAGCAACCTTAACTGCAGGAAATTGCAACTTTAATTCCCTTTTGTCATGTAATATAACATAGTCACAGATTCCAAGGATTAGAATGTGGACAGCTTTGTGGAGGGCGGGGGCGGCACATTATTCTGCCTACCACACCCTGTCTGAAGGGCACACCTCATTTTCATCTTACTAACGTCAAAGGAAAACACAAATCTAATGTTGGTAGACCTTCCAATTTTTGCATATAAGCCAAACCAAAACACACACACGCCTGCACACACACACACACACGTGTGCACACACACGCACATGCACGCACACACACACACACACCTTCTGTTTTTAATCTCTCCACTTTTTTACTGAGCCCAACTAAATCAAATTTTTAAAAAATTCTTTCCAGACCAAACATGTCAGTGGTCTGCACATGGCCTGGAGGCCACCAGTGCCCTCTGGTTAAATCATCCATTTTCTATATTCTCTGCTCATATATTACACCTCATTGCCCAGTATAGTCAAGAGTGTTACTAAAGTGTACTAATTTATTTTATTAGATTACACTAAAACCATGTAATGATTTGGATGGGAGAGAAATATTTATTTTTTTACTACTCCTAAAAAGGAAACTTACTGTAACAATAGAATAGGTAAGAAAGATTTTAGGGAAAGGATTTGCCTCATTACAAAACTTAGAGCAGATTTAGAACTATAAACTTGTGTCCTTATTGTAAACAGAGGGGTTTTAAATAGATGCAGACTTGGGTCTTTTTTTAGATCTAAAAGTTCTATGAATCTCTTACATACAAATAAACTACAGCAATCTCCACCCACCACTACCAGCTCTAAACTCCCTTTACTTGAAATTCTAACATTTGCAAATTCTATAATTTACTTCCTTTATCTTTGGGAGACTAGAAGACTAGATGGCAAAGAAGGACAGCTTTTGCAATAAAACCTAGGAAAAATCACAGATGACGGGGAAAGGTATCAGAGGACTGGTGAGGAGAAAGGGTGTAGAGTTGACTAAAAGGTCAAACACTGACTCAGGAGCCAGGAAGTGGGAGTGAAGGAGACCTTGCAAGAGAGACAGCAGGACAGGAAGGAGTTAAAAATTCCTGAGCTATAAAATGTGAAAGGCACTTGGAAGGAGAACCAGGCTAAAGAAAATATCATGCATTTTAATATGACTATTATCCGTAACAAAGCAACTCTTGTTGAAATTGCCAGGTAGCCACATCCTGAAAAGTTTCTGGCCAGCAAGGGATAGTAACTGGCCATTAATAGTCAGGACCCGTCATTACTGATTTCAAATGTACAAGATGTTGTTGTATTTTTAGAAAAGTTTTCATAGGTTCATAAGACAAGTTTTCATAGGTTCATACTGATTGTGGTTCCTTAAACTTCATTTGACTCATGAGTTCTTCAGTTTGTCAACTGGGAATTCTCATTTCAGGGGGTTTTCACAGATTTCACTCCGGTGGCCCTTCTGAGAGACCTATGATAATTGCAGTGTAAGCAGAGGCTAGCATTTCTTAAGGTGTTGCTTTCATATTCTCACTGATTACAAGGCATTATCCATGGATTAAATCTGGATTAAGTACAATTTGCCTAGTTTTAGGTGGTGAAAAGATGTGAAATTTATAACACCTTATTGCTGTATACTCAAATATTTTAATTAGTGGGCGTCACTATCTTATTCACTTTTCTCTTGAATTAAGATTTGGGTCTCCTGTGGATCTCACTACAGTTTTCTTGAACAGAGTCATGGGGGCACCTGCAAGTCAGCCTGGCATGCGTTGTTTCACAACTTCTCTGGAAGTAGATACTTTCTGGGGACTCCAACAAGACCAGCCTTGGTGTGACTTGAAGCTCTGTCTGTCCGGAGACTGATACCAGTTTCAGGAGAAGCTGGAGTATTTAAATAATTTCTTCTTTGTTTAGCCTGAAACCCTCACAGTTCTTCAAAATAGAAGCACTTGAGTTCCTTCTCACTAAAAGATTTGTTCTCTCTCCTCTTTCCTGTTTTTTCCTCTTTCTTTCTTTAAACTTGTCCTTTCTTTGTGTTTTCTTGGTTTATCAGAAGTTCCCAACGCTGCTCCTCAGAGCATTTTCTCCATGTATCATAGCAAGGATAATGCTGATGATAGCTAACATTTATTCAAACTTCATGCTGTGCTAAGGAATCATTCATACAGTTTTACAAGCATTAATGTGCTTATTGCTCTCAGCAACCGTAGAAGTAGAAAACCAAGGCACAGGGAGACCAAATAACTTGCCTAAGGCCACTCAGCTATTGAGGGATGGAGTCTGAACACCTGCCATGCAGGCACCATTCTCATGCTCATGACCCCTGCAGGCATCATCGCTTATCATGCACTTTTGCTGCTCAGTCCTCCTGAACGTAACCCAGAATCCATAACTGAGCAGTACTCCAGGAAGACTCTGTCAGTCGCTACAATCATAATCTCAGGTCTATTTGCCATTTTTGCATCCTCCCCGGAGTGCTTGGGTCATCTCCAAACCTGCCTCCTGCAGTCGTGGTTTCCAAAATTGCCCAGTTACCCCGTCACCTTCAACAAGTCTTCTCGTTCTCCTTGGGAGTGAATGCACATGCACACTTCCTAGAATAGACTGCCTCTCACTCAACAGTGAGCCTCTGAAGTATGATCCAGTTTTTATAAAGTATAATCCAGTTTTTCCTCTATTTTTATATAATCCAGTTTTTCCTCTATTTTTTAAATTTTTGTATAATCCAGTTTTTCATCTATTCTTTAAATTTTTTTAATTTAATTTATCTTATATTAGAGTATAGTTATTTACAATATTGTGTTAGTTTCTGGTGTACCACAAAGTGATTCAGTTATACATATACATATATCCATTCTTTTTCAAATTCTTTTCCCATGCAGGTTATTACAGAATATTGAGTAGAGTTCCCAGTGATATATAATAGGTCCTTGTTGATTATCTATTTTATATATAATAGTGTGTGTATGTTAATCCCAAACACCTAATTTATGCTTCCCCCACTTCATGTTTCCCCTTTGATACCCATAAGTTTGTTTTTGTAGTCTGTGGTCTGCTTCTGTTTTGTAAGTAAGTTCATTTGTATCTTTTTTTTTTAAGATTCCATATGCAACTGATATCATATGATGATATTTGTCTTTATCTGTCTCACTTCACTTAGTATGATAATCTCTAGGTCAATCATGTTACTGTAAATGGCATTATTTCATTGTTTTTTTATGGCTGAGTAATATTCCATTGTATATATGTACGTCTTCTTTTTTTTTAATTTTTGAATTTTATTTTATTTTTTTATACAGAAGGTTCTTATTAGTCATCAGTTTTATACACATCAGTGTATACTTGTCAATCCCAATCACCCAATTCATCACACCACCATCCCCATCCCCCCATGGCTTTCCCCCACTTGGTGTCCATATGTTTGTTCTCTATATCTGTGTCTCAACTTCTGACCTGCAAACTGGTCCATCTGTACCATTTCTCTAGGTTCCACATACATGTGTTAATATACGATATTTGTTTTTCTCTTTCTGACTTACTTCACTCTGTATGACAATCTCTACATCCATCCACATCTCAACAAATGGCCCAATTTCATTCCTTTTTATGGCTGAGTAATATTCCATTGTATATATGTACCACATCTTCTTTATCCATTCGTCTGTCGATGGGCATTTAGGTTCCTTCCATGACCTGGCTATTGTAAATAGTGCTGCAATGAACATTGGGGTGCATGCGTCTTTTTGAATTATGGTTTTCTCTGGGTATATGCCCAGTAGTGGTATTGCTGGATCATATGGTAATTCTATTTTTAGTTTTTTAAGGAACCTCCATACAGTTCTCCATAGTGGCTGTATCAATTTACATTCCCACCAACATTGCAAGAGGGTTCCCTTTTCTCCACAACGTCTCCCGCATTTATTGTTTGTAGATTTTTTGATGATGACCATTCTGACCATTGTGAGATGATATCTCATTGTAGATTTGATTTCTACTTCTCTAATGATTAATGATGTTGAGCATTCTTTCATGTGTTTGTTGGCAATCTGTATATCTTTTTTGGAGAAATGTCTATTTAGGTCTTCTGCCCATTTTTGGATTGGGTTGTTTGTTTTTTTGATATTGAGCTGCATGAGTTGCTCGTAAATCTTGGAGATTAATCCTTGGTCAGTTGCTTCATTTGCAAATATTTTCTCCCATTCTGACGGTTGTCTTTTGGTCTTGTTTATGGTTTCCTTTGCTGTGCAAAAGCTTTGAAGTTTCGTTCGGTCCCATTTGTTTATTTTTATTTTTATTTCCATTCCTGTAGGAGGTGGGTCAAAAAGGATCTTGCTGTGATTTATGTCATAGAATGTTCTGCCTATGTTTTCCTCCATTAGTCTGATAGTGTCTGGCCTTACATTTAGGTCTGTAATCCATCTTGAGTTTATTTTTGTGTATGGTGTTAGGGAGTGTTCTAATTTCATTCTTTTACATGTAGCTGTCCAGTTTTCCTAGCACCACTTATTGAAGAGACTGTCTTTTCTCCACTGTATATTCTTGCCTCCTTTTTCAAAGATAAGGTGACCATATGTGCGTGGGTTTATCTCTGGGCTTTCTATCCTGTTCCATTGATCTATATTTCTGTTTTTGTGCCACTACCATACTGTTTTGATTACTGTTGCTTTTTAGTATAGTCTGAAGTCAGGGCGCCTGATTCTTCCATCTCCATTTTTCTTTCTCAAGATTGCTTAGGCTATTTGGGGTCTTTTGTGTTCCCATACAAATTTTAAGATTTTTTGTTCTAGTTCCGTAAAAAATACCATTGGTAGTTTCATAGGGATTGCATTGAATCTGTAGATTGCTTTGGGTAGTAGAGTAGTTTTCACAATATTGATTCTTCCAATCCAAGACTATGGTATATCTCTCCATTTGTTGGTATCATTTTTAATTTCCTTCATCAGTGTCTTATAGTTTTCTGCATACAGGCCTTTTGTCTGCCTAGGTGGGTTTCTTCCTAGGTATTTTATTCTTTTTGTTGCAATGGTAAATGGGAGTGTTTTCTTAATTTCACTTTCAGATTTTTCATCATTAGTGTATAGGAATGCCAGAGATTTCTGTGCATTAATTGTGTATCCTGCTACTTTACCAAATTCATTGATTACCTCTAGTAGTTTTCTGGTGGCATCTTTAGGATTCTCTATGTATAGTATCATGTCATCTGCAAACGGTGACAGTTTTACTTCTTTTCCAATTTGGATTCCTTTTATTTCTTTTTCTTCTCTGATTACCGTGGCTAAAACTTCCAAAACTATGTTGAATAATAGTGGTGTGAGTGGATATCCTTGTCTTGTTCCTGATCTTAGAGGAAATGCTTTCAGTTTTTCACCATTGAGAATGATGTTGGCTGTGGGTTTGTCATATATGGCCTTTATTATGTTGACAAAAGTTACCTCTATGCCTACTATCTTCAGAGTTTTTATCATAAATGAGTGTTGAATTTTGTCGAAAGCTTCCTCTGCATCGATTGAGATGATCTTGTGGTTTTTCTCCTTCAATTTATTAATATGGTGTATCACATTGATTGCTTTGCATATGTTGAAGATTCCTTGCATTCCTGGAATAAACCCCACTTGATCATGGTGTATGATCCTTTTAATGTGCTGTTGGATTCTGTTTGCTAGTATTTTGTTGAGGATTTTTGCATCTATGTTCATCAGTGATATTGGCCTGTAGTTTTCATTTTTTGTAGTATCTTTGTCTGGTTTTGGTATCAGGGTGATGGTGGCCTAATAGAATGAGTTTGGGAGTGTTCCTTCCTCTGAAATTTTTTGGAGGAGTTTGAGAAAGATGGGTGTTAGCTCTTCTCTAAATGTTTGATAGAATTTGCCTATGAAGCCATCTGGTCCTGGGCTCTTGTTTGTTGGAAGATTTTTAATAACAGTTTCAATTTCAGTGCTTGTGATTGGTCTGTTCATATATTCTATTTCTTCCTAGTTCAGTCTCGGAATGTTGTGCATTTCTAAGAATTTGTCTATTTCTTCCAGGTTGTCCATTTCATTGGCATAGAGTTGCTTGTAGTAATGTCTCATGATCCTTTGTATTTCTGCAGTGTCAGTTGTTACTTCTCCTTTTTCATTTCTAATTCTATTGATTTGAGTCTTCTCCCTTTTTTTCTGGATGAGTCTGGCTAATGGTTTATCAATTTTGTTTATCTTATCAAGAACCAGCTTTTAGTTTTATTGATCTTTGCTATCGTTTCCTTCATTTCTTTTTCATTTATTTCTGATCTGATCTTTATGATTTCTTTCCTTCTGCTAACTTTGGAGTTTTTTTGTTCTTCTTTCTCTAATTGCTTTAGGTGCAAGGTTATGTTGTTTATTTGAGATGTATTCTGTTTCTTAAGGTAGGATTGTATTGCTATAAACTTCCCTCTTAGAACTGCCTTTGCTGCATCCCATAGGTTTTTGGTCATCGTCTTTTCATTGTCATTTGTTTCTAGGTATTTTTGGAATTCCTCTTTGATTTCTCCAGTGATCTCTTGGTTATTAAGTAGTGTATTGTTTAGCCTCCACGTGATTGTATTTTTTTACAGATTTTTTTCCTGTAATTGATATCTAGTCTCATAGCGTTGTGGTTGGAAAAGATATTTGATATGATTTAAATTTTCTTAAATTTACCAAGGCTTGATTTGTGACACAAGATATGATCTATCCTGGAGAATGTTCCATGAGCACTTGAGAAGAAAGTGTATTCTGTTGTTTTTGGATGGAATGTCCTATATATATCAGTTAAGTCCATCTTGTTTAATGTATCATTTAAAGCTTGTGTTTCCTTATTTATTTTCATTTTGGATGATCTGTCCATTGGTGAAAGTGGGGTGTTAAAGTCCCCTACTACGATTGTGTTACTATCGATTTCTCCCTTTATGGCTGTTAGTATTTTCCTCATGTACTGATTTGCATCTATACTGGGTGCATAAATATTTACAATTGTTATATCTTCTTCTTGGATTGATCCCTTGATCATTATATAGTGTCCTTCTTTGCCTCTTGTAATAGTCTTTATTTTAAAGTCTATTTTTTCAGATATGAGAATTGCCAGTCCAGCTTTCTTTTGATTTCCATTTGCATGGAATATTTTTTTCTATCCCCTCACTTTTAGTCTGTATGTGTGCCTAGGTCTGAAGTGGGTCTCTTGTAGACAGCATATATACAGCTCTTGTTTTTGTATCCATTCAGCCAGTCTATGTCTTTTGGGTGGAGCATTTAATCCATTTACATTTAAGGTAATATCGATATGTATATTCCTATTCCCCTTTTCTTAATTGTTTTGGGTTTGTTATTGTAGGTCTTTTCCTTCTCTTGTGTTTCCTGCCTAGAGAAGTTCCTTTAGCATTTCTTGTAAAGCTTGTTTGATGGTGCTGAATTCTCTTAGCTTTTGCTTGTCTCTAAAGGTTTTAATTTCTCCATCAAATCTGAATGAGATCCTTGCAGCTAGAATAATCTTGGTTGTAGGTTTTTCTCCTTCATCACTTTAAATATGTCCTGTCAGTCCTTTCTGGCTTACAGAGTTTCTGCTGAGAGATTAGCTGTTAACCTTATGGGGATTCCCTTGTGTGTTATTTGTTGTTTTTCCCTTGCTGCTCTTAATATGTTTTCTTTGTATTTAATTTTTGATAGTTTGATTAATATGTGTCTTGACATGTTTCTCCTTGGATTTATCCTGTATGGGACTCTCTGTGTTTCCTGGACTTGATTAACTATTTCCTTTCCCATATTAGGGAAGTTTTCAACTATAATCTCTTCAAATATTTTCTCAGACCCTTTCTTTTTCTCTTCTTCTTCTGGGATCCCTATAATTCAAATGTGGGTGCATTTAATGTTGTCCCAGAGGTCTCTGAGACTGTCCTCAGTTCTTTTCATTCTTTTTTCTTTATTCTGCTCTGCAGTAGTTATTTCCACTATTTTATCTTCCCGATCACTTATCCGTTCTTCTGCATCAGTTATTCTGCTATTGATCCCTTCTAGAGAATTTTTAATTTCATTTATTGTGTTTTTCATCATTGTTTGTTTGCTCTTTAGTTCTTCTAGGTCCTTGTTAAACATTTCTTGTATTTTCTCTATTCTATTTCCAAGATTTTGGATCATCTTTACTATCATTATTCTGAATTCTTTTTCAGGTAGACTGCCTGTTTCCTCTTCATTTGTTAGGTCTGGTGGGTTTTTACCTTGCTCTTTCATCCGCTGTGTGTTTTTCTGTCTTCTCATTTTGCTTAACTTACTGTGTTTGGGGTCTCCTTTTCACAGGCTGCAGGTTCGTAGTTCCCGTTGTTTTTGTTGTCTGTCCCCAGTGTTTAAAGTTGCTTCAGTGGGTTGTATAGGCTTCCTGGTGGAGGGGGCTAGTGCCTGTGTTCTGTTGGATGAGGCTGGATCTTGCCTTTCTGGTGGGCAGGTCCACGTCTGGTCGTGTGTTTTGGGGTGTCTGTGGCTTTATGATTTTAGGCAGCCTCTCTGCTAATGGATGTGGTTGTGTTCCTGTCTTTCTAGTTTTTGGCATAGGTTGTCCAGCACTGTATCTTGCTGATCGTTGAGTGAAGCTGGGTCTTGGCATTGAGATGGAGATCTCTGGGAGATTTTCGCTGTTTGATATTACATGGAGCTGGGAGGTCTCTTGTGCACCAGTGTCTAGACGTTGGCTCTCCCACCTCAGAGGCACAGCACTGACTCCTGGCTGCAGCACCAAGAGCCTTTCATCCACAGGGCTCAGAATAAAAGGGAAAAAAAATAGAAAGAGGATAACATAAAATAAAGTAAAATAAAATAAGATAAAGTTGTTAAAATAAAAAAATAATTATTAAGAAAAAATTTTGAACAGTGAAAAAAAAAATGGTCGGACAGAACCCTAGGACAAATGGTAAAAGCAAAGCTATACGGACAAAATCCCACACAGAAGCATACATATACACACTCACAAAAAGAGAAAAAGGGGGAAATATATGTATATCTTTGCTCCCAAAGTCCACCTCCTCAATTTGGGATGATTCGTTGTCTATTCAGGTATTCCACTGATGCAGGGTACATCAAGTTGATTGTGGAGCTTTAATCCGCTGCTCCTGAGGCTGCTGGGAGAAATTTCCCTTTCTCTTCTCTGTTCGCACAGTCCCAGGGTTCAGCTTTGGATTTGGCCCCGCCTCTGCATGTAGGTTGCCTGAGGGTGTCTGTTCTTCACTCAGACAGGATGGGGTTAAAGGAGCAGCTGATTTGGGGGCGCTGGCTCACTCAGGCCGGGGGGAAGGAGGGCTGCGGATGTGGGGTGAACCTGTGGGATATGAGGCCATTGTGACGTTGCAACAGCCTGAGGCCTGCCGTGCGTTCTCCTGGGGAAGTTGTCCCTGGATCACGGGACCCTGGCAGTGGCGGGCTGCACAGGCTCCCAGGAGGGTAGGTGGGCATAGTGACCTGTGCTCGCACACAGGCTTCTTGGTGGCTACAGCAGTGGCCTTAGCGTCCCATGCCCGTCTCTGGGGTCAGCGCTGATAGCCGTGGCTCGCGCCTGTCTTTGGAGCTCCTTTAAGTGGTGCTCTTAATCCCCTCTCCTCGCGCACCAGGAAACAAAGAGGCAAGAAAAAGTCTCTTGTCTCTTCGGCAGCTCCAGACTTTTCCCGGACTCCCTCCCGGCTGGCCATGGCGCCCTAATCCCTTCAGGCTGTGTTCACCCGCCAACCCCAGTCCTCTCCCTGGGATCTAAGCTCCGAAGCCCGAGCCGCAGCTCCCAGCCACCGCCTGCCCCGGCGGGTGAGCAGACAAGCCCCTTGGGCTGGTGAGTGCTGGTCGGCACCGATCCTCTGTGCGGGAATCTCTCCGCTTGGCCCTCCGCACCCCTGTTGCTGCACTCTCCTCCATGGCTAGAAGCTTTCCCCCTCCGCCACCTGTAGTCTCCACCTGCGAAGGGGCTTCCTAGTGTGTGGACACCTGTCCTCCTTCACAGCTCCCTCTCACTGGTGCAGGTCCCTTCCCTATTCTTTTGTCTCGGTTTTTTTCTTTTTTCTTTTGCCGTAGCCAGGTACGTGGGGAGTTTCTTGCCTTTTGGGAGGTCTGAGGTCTTCTGCCAGCGTTCAGTAGGTGTTCTATAGGAGCAGTTCCACACCTAGTTGTATTTCTGATGTATCTGTGGGGAGGAAGGTGATCTCCGTGTCTTACTCTTCTGCCATCCTCGGGATCCCCCATAGATTTTGGATCGTCGTGTTTTCATTGTCATTTGTCTCTAGGTATTTTTTGATTTCTTCAGTGATCTTTTGGTTATTTAGTAACGTATTGTTTAGCCTCCATGTGTTCGTGTTTTCCTTATGTTTTTTTCCCTGTAATTCATTTCTAATCTCATAGCGTTGTGGTCAGAAAAGATGCTTGATATGATTTCGGTTTTCCTAAATTTACTGAGGTTTGATTTGTGACCCAAGATGTGATCTATCCTGGAGAATGTTCCATGCACACTTGAGAAGAAAGTGTAATCTGCTGTTTTTGGATGGAATGTCCTATAAATATCAATTAAATCTATCTGGTCTATTGTGTCATTTAAAGTTTCTGTTTCCTCATTTGTTTTCATTTTGGATGATCTGTCCATTGGTGTAAGTGAGGTGTTAAAGTCCCCCACTATTATTGTGTTACTGTCCATTTCCTCTTTTATAATTGTTAGCAGTTGCCTTATGTATTGAGGTGCTCCTATGTTGGGTGCATATATATTTATAATTGTTATATCTTCTTCTTGGATTGATCCCTTGATCATTATGTAGTGTCCTTCTTTGCCTCTTGTAATAGTCTTTATTTTAAAGTCTATTTTATCTGATATGTGTATTGCTACTCCAGCTTTCTTTTGATTTCCATTTGCATGGAATATCTTTTTCCATCCCCTCACTTTTAGTCTGTATGTGTGCCTAGGTCTGAAGTGGGTCTCTTGTAGACAGCATATATATGGGTCTTGTTTTTGTATCCATTCAGCAAGCCTGTGTCTTTTGGTTGGAGCATTTTATCCATTCATGTTTAAGGTAGTTATCGATATGTATGTTCCTATGACCATTTTCTTAATTGTTTTGGGTTTGTTTTTGTAGGTCCTTTTCTTCTCGTGTGTTTACCACTTAGAGCAGTTCCTTTAGCATTTGTTGTAGAGCTGGTTTGGTGGTGCTGCATTCTCTTAGCTTTTGCTTGGCTGTAAAGCTTTTGATTTCTCCATGGAATCTCAATGAGATCCTTGCCAGATAGAGTAATCTTGGTTGTAGTTTCTTCCCTTTCATCACTTTAAGTATATCATGCCACTCCCTCTGGATTGTAGAGTTTCTGCTGAGAAATCAGCTGTTAACCTTATGGGAGTTCCCTTGTATGTTATTTGTTGTTTTTCCCTTGCTGCTTTCAATAAATTTTCTTTGTCTTTAATTTTTGCCATTTGATTACTATGTGTCTTGGCATGCTTCTCCTTGGGTTTATCCTGCCTGGGACTCTCTGCACTTCCCGGACTTGGGTGGCTATTTCCTTTCCCATGTTAGGGAAGTTTTCAACTATAATCTCTTCAAATATTTTCTCAGGTCCTCTCTCTCTCTCTCTTCTCCTTCTGGGATCCCTATAATGCAAATGTTGGTGTGTTTAATGTTGTCCCAGGGGTCTCTTAGGCTGTCTTCATTTCTTTTCATTCTTTTTTCTTTATTCTGTTCTGCAGCAGTGAATTCCACCATTCTGTCTTCCAGGTCACTTATCTGTTCTTCTGCCTCAGTTATTCTGCTATTGATTCCTTCTGGGTATTTTTCATTTCAGTTATTGTATTGTTTGTCTCTCTTTGTTTGTTCTTTAATTCTTCTAAGTCTTTGTTAAACATTTCTTGCATCTTCTCGATCTTTGCCTCCATTCTTTTTCTGAGGTCCTGGATCATCTTCACTATCATTTTTCTGAATTCTTTTTCTGGAAGGTTGCCTGTCTCCACTTCATTTAACTGTTTTTCTGGGGTTTTATCTTGTGTCTTCATCTGGTACATAGCTCTCTGCCTTTTCATCTTGTTTATCTTTCTGTGAATGTGGTTTTTGTTCCACAGGCTTCAGGATTGTAGTTCTTCTTGCTTCTGCTGTCTGCCCTCTGGTGGATGAGGCTAACTAAGAGGCTTGTGCAAGTTTCCTGATGGGAGGGACTGGTGGTGGGTAGAGCTGACTGTTGCTCTGGTGGGCAGAGCTCAGTAAAAGTTGAATCCGCTTGGGTGGGGCTGGGTACCCTCCCTGTTGGTTGTTTGGCCTGAGGCAACCCAAGACTGGAGCCTACCTGGGCTCTTTGGTGGGGCTAATGACAGACCCTGGGAGGGCTCATGCCAGTCAGTACTTCCCAGAACTTCTGCTGCCAGTGTCCTTGTCCCCACAGTGAGCCACAGCCACCCACCCCTGCCTCTGTACGAGACCCTCCAACACTAGCAGGCAGGTCTGGTTCAGTCTCCCCTGGGGTCACTGCTCCTTCTCCTGCGTCCCGCTGCACACACTACTTTGTGTGTGCTCTCCAAGGGTGGATTCTCTGTTTCCCCCAGTCCTGTTGAAGTCCTGCAATCAAATCCCACTTGCCTTCAAAGTCTGATTCTCTAGGAATTCCTCCTCGCGTTGCCAGACCCCCAGGTTGGGAAGCCTGACGTGGGGCTCATAACCTTCACTCCAGTGGGTGGACTTCTGTGGTATAAGTGTTCTCCAGTCTGTGTATCACCGAACCAGCAGTTATGGGATTTGATTTTACTGTGATTGCACTCCTCCTACTGTCTCATTGTGGCTTCTCCTTTGTCTTTGGATGTGGGGTACCTTTTTTGGTGAGTTCCAGTGTCTTCCTGTCGATGATTGTCCAGCAGCTAGTTGTGATTCTGGTGTTCTCACAAGAGGGAGTGAGAGCATGTCCTTCTACTCCGCCATCTTGGTTCCTCCAGCAGCCATGTCTTCTTTATCCATTCCTCTGTTGATGGACATTTAGGTTGCTTCCATGTTTTGGCTAATGAAAATAATGCTGCACTGAGCATTGGGGTGCATGTATCTTTTCAAATTATGGTTTTCTCCCGATAACATGCCCAGGAGTGGGATTGCTGGATCATATGGTAGTTCTGTTTTTAGTTTTTTAGGAACCTCCATATTGTTCTCTGTAGCAGCTATACCAATTTACATTCCCACCAGCTTGTAGGAAGATTTCCTTTTCTCTACACCCTCTCCAGCATTTAGTGTTTGTAGACTTTTTGATGATGACCATTCTGACTGGTGTGAGGTGATACCTCATTGTAGTTTTGATTTGAATTTTTGTGATAATTAGTGATGTTGAGCATCTTTTCATAAGCTTTTGGGCCGTTTCTATGTGTTCTTTGGAAAAATGTCTATTTATATCTTCTACCCATTTTTTGATGGGGTTATTTTTTTTGATATAGAGCTGCATGAGCTGTTTGTATATTTTAGAGATTAATCACTTGTCGGTTGCATCATTTGCAGATATTGATTTTTTTCCCATTCTCGGTTGTCTTTTCATTTTGTTTATGGTTTCCTTTGCTTTGCAAAAGCTTTTAAGTTTAATTAGGTCCCATTTGTTTATTTTTGCTTTTATTTTTATTACTTTAGAAGGTGAATCCAAAAAGACATTTCTCCTTTTTTGTCTCTTGTAACAGTCTTTATTTTAAAGTCTATTTTGCCTGGTATGAGTATTGCTACTCCTGCTTTCATTTGATTTCCATTTGCATGGAATAACTTTTTCCATTCCCTCACTTTCAGTCTGTATGTGTCCCTAGATCTGAAGTGGCTCTCTTGTAGACAACACGTATGTGGATATTATTTTTGTAACCATTCAGCCAGTCTGTGTCTTTCGGTTGGAACATTTAATCCATCTACATTTAAGGTAATTATCAATATGTATGTTCATATTGCCATTATGGTAATTGTTTTGGTTTTGTTTTTGCAGGTCTTTTTTCTTCCCTTCCTCTTTGGTTCTCTTCTCTTGTGATTTGGTGACTATCTTTAGTGTTTTATTTGGATTGTTTTTCTCTTTTTTCTGTGTATCTATTGTAGATTTTTGGTTTGTGTCTACCATGAGGTTTTGATATAGCAGTCTATATTTATACAAGATTGTTTTAAGTTACTGGTCTCTTAATTTAAAACGCATTTCCAATATCCTGTGTTTGTACTTTCCTCTTCTCACAATTGCTGGTTCTGATATCATATTTGTGTGTAAATGATTTCCTACCTCTACTGTATATTTGCCTTTACTGGTGAGCTTTCCCCTTCATAATTTTCTTGTTTCTAGTTGTGTCCTTTTCTTTTCTGCTTAGAGAAGTTCCTTTAGCATTTGTTGTAAAGCTGGTCTGGTGGTCCTGAGTTCTCTTAGCTTTTGCTTGTCTGTAATGCATTTCATTTCTCCATCGAATCTGAATAAGATCCTTGCAGGGTAGAATACTCTTGGTTGTAGGTTCTCCCCTTTCATCACTTTAAATATATGGTGCCACTCCTTTCTGGCCTGCAGAATTTCTACTGAAAAATCAGCTGATGTCCTTATGGGGATTCCCTTGTATGCTATTTGTTGCTTTTCCCTTGTTGCTTTTAATATTTTCTCATTCTTTAATTTTTGTTAGTTTGGTTAATATGTGTCTTGGTGTGTTCCTCCTTGGGTTTATCCTGTGTGGGATTCTCTGTTCTTCCCGGACTTGTGTGTTTCCTTTCCCATGTTAGGGAAGTTTTTGTCTATAATCTCTTCAAATATTTTCTCAGGCCCTTTCTCTGTCTTCTCTTTTTGGGACCGCTATAATGTGAACATTGTTGCATTTAGTGTTGTGTCTGTGGTCCCTGAGACTGTCCTTATTTCTTTCATTCTTTTTTCTTTATTCTGTTCCATGGCAGTGATTTCCACCACTCTGTCTTCCAGGTCACTTATTTGTTCTGCCTCATTTATTCTGCTATTGATTCCTTCTATTGTACTTTTCATTTCAGTCATTGTATTGTTCATCTCTGTTTGTTCTTTAAGTCTTCTAGCTCTTTGCTGAACATATCTTATATCTTCTCAGTCTGTGCCTCCATTCATTTCTCAAGATCTTGGATCATCTTTACTGTCATAACTCTGAATGCTTTTTCAGGTAGATTGCCTATCTCCACTTCACTTAGTTGTTCTTCTGGGTTTTTATCTGGTTCCTTCGTCCGGACCATATTTCTCTGCCATCTCATTTTGTCTAACTTCATGCTTTTGTGGTCTCCTTTTTGCAGGCTGCAGGGTTGTAGTTCCTCTTGCTTCTGTTTTCTGCCCCCTGGTAGGTGAGATTTGTCCAGGGGCTTATGCAGGCTTCCTGGTGGGAGGGACTGGTGCCTACCCACTGGTGGGTGGAGCTGGGTCTTGTCCCTCTGGTGGGCAGGGTTGCGTCAAGGGGTGTGTTTAGAGGTGGCTCTGGCTCAGGACAACTTTAGGCACCCTGTCTGCTGATGGTTGGGGCTGTGTTCCCACCTTGTTGGTTGCTTGGCCTAAGGCAGCCCAGCACTGGAGCCTGCAGGCTGTTGGGTGGGGCCAGATCTCCGTGCCAAAATGGCGACCTCCAGGAGTGCTCACACCAATGAATATTCACTGGGCCCTCCACCACCAGTGTCTTTGACCCCACAGTGAGGCACAGCTGACCTCTGCCTCCCCAGGTGACCCTCCAAGACCCCCGGTAGGTTTAACCCAGGCTCCTATGGAGTCACTGCTTTGTGCTGGGTCCCAGTGCACGTGAAATCTTACGTGTGCCCTCCAAGAGTGGAGTCTGTCTTTCCCCCTCTCCTGTGGAGCTCCTGCAGTCAAGCCCCACTGGCCTTCAAAGCCAAATGCTTTAAGGCTCTTCCTCCTGATGCCATACCCTCAGGCTGGGGAGCTTGATGTGGAGCTCAGAACTCTCACTCATGGGGGAGAACCTCTGCAATGTAATTATTTTCCATTTTGTGGGTTGCCTCCCCCACCCCAGCATATGGGATTTGATGATATCATGAAAGTGCCCCTCCTACCATCTCTTTGTGGCTTCAACTTTGTCTTTGGATGTAAAATATCTTTTTTGGTAGGTTCCAATCTTTTTTGTCAGTGGTTGTTCAGCAGTTAGTTGTGATTTTGGTGTTTTCGTGAGAGAGGGTGAGCTCAATTCCTTCTACTCCGCCATCTTGTCCAGATTTGAGGGGCCACTTTTAGTTTGGATGCTTGGTGCCTCTTTCTTCAGCATGTGCTGGCTGTTATCCCCTTGATATGGGGCATACAGGTGCAGCCACCTGTGCGCGCTCAGATGGTGGGGGCGGCGATCAGTGCCCGCTCATGGGTCTCCTGCCACTGGCAGCCCGCGCACCCCTGGGACAGCTGGGGTAGCTGTTGGCACCTGCTCCTGGGTCTGTTGGCAGTGGCAGCAGGGGCAGCGATCACCATCTGCTCGTAGCCCATGTGCTCTTCCCGGATGGCATGGGCAGAGATTGGCACCTGCTCGTGGGTGTCAGAGTGGCGGCAGCAGCTCAAGCACCCCTTGGACAGCAGGGCCAGCACTTGGCACTTACTTGTGGGTCTCATAGTGGCAGCAGTGCCCCGCACACTCCTGGGACAGCAGAGGCAGCACTTGGCACCTGCTCGCGGGTCTTGTAGCAGCAGCAGCAGCAGTGCACACACTCCTGGGACTCTTAGCGGTGGTGGCGGCCCATGCCCGCCTCTGGAGCCCAAGATAGCAATAGCATCTCATGCCTGCCCCCAGACGTCATGTAGACTGCGTCCTGTTGCCTGAGAGTGTGCACAGAGAAAGAAGCTCCTATGGTGGTCCCGCCCCTTTCCTCCTGTGCCCCCCCAACAATGGTGCCTTGCCTCCCTGGTGGGCCAAGCCTTCTTCCAAGTATGCCCTCAGTTGCCACATTCCAGCCTCTTCAGGCTGTCTTGGTGCAGCCAACCCCAGTCCTCTCCCTGAATCCGACCTCCAAAGCCCAAACTCCAGCATCCAGCACCCCCTGCACCAGTGGACAAGCGTCTGAGACTGGGGAGCGCAGGGCGGTGTTACCGACCATCTGTGCAGGTCACTGTTTTGCCTACCTCAAACCAGCTGCTTCGCTGTCCTCTGAGGCTCCAAAGCTCCCCCTCCATCCAGGCTGATCTTCCCACTAGTGAGGCGACTTCCCAGGGTGCAGGAACCTTTTTTCCTTCACAGCTTCCTCCCTGGGGTGCAAGTCCCGTCCCAATTCCTTTCTCTCTTTTTCTTTTTTCTTTTGTCCTACCCGGTTACATGGAGGTTTTCTTGCCCTTTCGGAGGTCTGAGGTCTTCTGCCAGTGTTCAGTAGATGTTCTGTGTGAGTCGTTCCACGTGTAGTTGTATTTTTGATGTACTTGTTGGGGTCGGTGAGCTCCATGTCCTTCTCCCCTGCCATCTTGATTCCCCCCCTCCCATTTTTATTTTTTTATTGAAGTATAGTTGATTTGCAATATTTTCGGTGTACTGCAAAGTGATTCAGTTATACATATATACATAGGTATGTATTCTTTTTCAGAGTCTCTTCCATTATAAGTTATTACAAGGTACTGAATGTAGTTCCCTATGCTATACAGTAGATCCTTGTTATTTTTGATGACTAAGAATCGTAGAGAACCATTTTCAAATGCCATTTGTGACTCATAATGTTAGAAGAGTTGAAAGAAGACCCATTTGATTCATTCATTCAGTGTGTCAATAAATATTAATTAAACATGGATTAATTAGCATCTGTACTAATTTGGCGCTTTTTTCTGTTTGCCTGTCTCACAAACAAAACCATAAATATATGACGGTTACAATATGATAGATTTTTTCTCACTCACCTAATGTCTAAAACAAATTATCAGACAAGAGGTTTTTTGTGGTTTGGGTCAAGAAGTGGTACACTTGACTTCTGCTCCCATTCCGTTTGCTACAGTTCACTGTCTTGCCCACCCCTAACGGCAGAGAGGCTGGTAAATGACCTGACTGTGTGCCTAGGAAGAAGAAAAGTATTTGGTTGGTAGCAGATCCATCTCTGCCATCGCTTCTGAAATGGAAGGCATTGTGCTGTTGAAAACGAAGCTGCTGTTAGTGGAGGCCTAGACTTCGGCCCTGAGAAAAAGTTACTTACAGTGCTCTCTGTTCTTGGCTGCGCTCAAAAAACAAGCCTTCATCTCCTCTGGCTCCTCTCTCCATCTCCATCTCCTTTATACTGGGCCAAAGATATTTTTCAAGCACATATGTTCAGATTTTTTCCCATTGGGTTTTGATTTTACCCAGAGTCACACATGAGCGAAAGAGGTGTGAGCCAGAGCCCAGGCTGTGCACAGGAATGTATTTCCAAGCTTTGCTCCTAGGGCTGCTCATCTGTCCCTGCCTGGCTCTCCAGCTACTGGTCCTTCCAGGTCAGGACAGTGCCTGTTTGGTCGAAGGCCTCTGCTCTAAAGGCAACACAAGATGGCACTCCTCCACATCAGTGCATATTGACATGCAAGTGTTAGTGGACCTTAGGTTCCCCCCTTGTACCAGGGCTCCCCTTGCTTACCACTGAGGCTCTGGATCCCCTGTTCCATATCGCTTGAACAGGAGCCATAATCCAAAAGCTCAAGGGTATGATGAAGTCAAAAGCTCAAGGGTATGATGAGGTCTAAAGGAAATGAACAATAAATCATTCTCTTAATGCTTTCTTTTCTGTGTCTGACTCTGTTGAAGAGACTTGATTCCTTATATTGGGCCTGATAAATTGAAAAGCTTGCCTTTGTTTCTATTTCCTTGTTCTTCTTATATATATGCAGATATAAAACTTAAGCATAATCTCCTTTGATGTATAGCTCTCATGCGACTATAACACCAATTTACAGATTCAATGAAAGAGTAATCTGTAAACCCTATCAATTTCCAGAAATCAACACGAATGTAATCTGCTAGCTGATGCTGACCCACAGAGATGACATGGTGGACATGGGCCTGATGTCCGAGGCTCTGCCCACACTGCAGAGGCTCTGTGATCATGGCTCAGCCTCTCTCTTTTTTTGTTTTGCCTATTGTGAGAAGCTTTTTGGTCAGGCATGCCGTGACCTTTCTTAGCATTCTCTTAGCACAAGTACATAATTTATCACTTCACTCCCTCTCTGCTATCTCTATTTTTTTTCTTCTTAGCTGATTTCCATAATTAAAATAATACTAGCTAATGGGATTATAATCAAGCATAAACATAGGCGTGGCATCACACAGCAGTACTCACCTCACTAGGTGACTATCTAGGTGATCTAAAGTGGACTTAAATTATTTTTGTTTTGTTTTTTAGTTGACCATTAAAATAAGAATTCCAACCTGAAATTTTCTTTTTTTTTTTTAATTTTTATTGGAGTATAGTTGATTTACAATGTTGTGTTAGTTTCAGGTGTACAGAGAAGTGAATCAGTTATACATATACATATATCCATTCTTTTTCAGATTCTTTTCCCATATAGGTTATTACAGAATATTGAGTAGAGTTCCCTGTGCTATACAGTAGCTCCTTATTAGTTATCTATCTTATATATAGTAGTGTGTATATGTCAATCCCAATCTCCCAATTTATTATTTCCCCCCCCCATGTTTCCCCTTTGGTATCCTTAAGTTTGATTTCCAGATCTGTGAGTCTGTTTCTGTTTTGTAAATAAGTTCATTTGTATCATTTTTTTAGATTCCATATTTAAGTGATATAAAATGATATTTATCTTTCTCTGACTTACTTCACCTAATAAAATAATCTTTAAGTCCATACATGTTGCTGCAAATGGCATTATGTCATTCGTTTTTATGGCTGAGTGATATTCCATTTTATATATGTACACATCTTCTTTATCCATTCCTCTGTCGATAGACATTTAGGTTGCTTCCACGTCTTGGCTAGTGTAAATAGTGCTGAGTGAACGTTGGAGTACATGTGTCCAACCTGAAATTTTCTAATATTGAACTAATGGGCTCTCAAAAAAACCTCAGCTCTTACCAGGACTCAAGAAAAACTAACACAGTGTAATTCACTGATTATCAAACCTGGATGAATGTCAGAATCACCTCAGAACTTGTTCAAAATAGAGATTAGAGCTTCCATCCCACCACCTGAGATTCAGGTTTAGTAGGTCTAAGAGTGCAACTCAATGATATGTACAAGCTTTTTCTAGTAGATGTAAGAGGGTCAGTTGATTAAGGACACTGTTTTCAGTATAAACTCCTATTAATTGTAGATACTTGGGTAACTCTGTGCTTTGTCTTAACAATGGATTATGAAGGCAATGAGAACGCATAAGTAGCCTGTGCTAACAACAGCGCCTCTAGTGACAGGACGAAAGGTCGTTACTTTTCAGCAAAAGCTCAGTATAATTAATTAAGGGCTGGATTTAATTCAGTGACATTTGAATTTTATAGCTATACACCTGCAGCTATAAAACCACCTTTATTATTAAAATTCCTATAGGAAAAATAACTTGGTAATTGTGAGTCTGAAACTGGTCCCTAACTTGCTTTTTCTCCATTGGCACAGTTGTTTTTATTACACACAGTGAGGCAACTATTATATATAGCAGGACAGATTATGTTTTTAACAAGTGCCCTGGGGGTTCTGAGGCAGATAGTCCACAGACAAGGATTTGGGATCTCCAATTACAAGCACTGGACTTGAGGTTGAAGTTCTGGGGTCTACTTCAGTCCTACTACTTGCTTGCTCTCTGGCCTTGGACAAACCATTGGGCCTTTCTGAGCCTAAGTTCCTCATCTATATAAAAGATGGAAATTCTTTACCTGACTCTCAGGGTTGTTATGACAACAAAAACAAATTCAGATAATGTGCATAGTACACCATATGCACACATATATTCATTTATGAGATATTTATTGAGGACCTACTATATGCCGGGACTGAGTGGTAGGAACAAAGAAGAGAACAAGAGAGATGTGATCCCTGATTTTATGGAAGTTACATGGTGAGGGGTGGGAGGCAGAAAACACACAAATACGGTAAAATTTGATAGTTCTAGTGCTTAGGGAGAAAATAAAATTGGCATTGAGCTACGTAATGACTGGTAAGGGAGAGAAGGCATGTATGCTTTAGAAAGGCCCGAGTAGGAAGTGATATTTGTGTGGAGACGTGAATGACCAGAAGAAGATAACTGTGCAGAAGTCTTCGGGTGGAGGATATCAGGGAAAGGGAACAGCTGGGACAAACGTGCTGATGTTCTGAAAGGAGGAACCGAAGGGCAGTGTGGCTGCAACAACAGTGATCGACTGGAAGTGTGGCCTCAGGGAGGTAGAGGGGAGGGTAAACATCTGGGCCTGAACACGTAGGGGATGTTTGGGCATGAAAAGGAGCTTGAAATTTCGCTCTAACTGCACTGAAAAAGCACTAGATAATTTAAGCAGAGGACTTGTGTGATCTGCTGCATGTGGTGGGAGCAAGGAGACCAGTTAGGCTGTGGAACAGTCCACCCAGAGAACATGGCGGCATCAGATTATAGCAACGGAGGGACTGGTTAGATTTAGGGTGTAGTTGACGTGCGAGCCGCGAGCTTCTTAGGGTCAGGAGGTCAGGTAAATATACTCGTATTAATTGTGTCATTCCCGCTGCACTCTCTTGTTACCACCCTGCGTTATAGTACGAAATCACTCACCTTCACATCAGGTCATACATAATCTCAAACACATTGAATATAGGTGAGATAAGGAGAAGGAGCCCAGTCAAAACAGATAGACAGCCTGTGCATATATCCAAAGGTGAACTCCTCAGAACCTTCCTCAAGTTTCTGTCCCTAAACATAGTGATAGTTCTAATGAGCTAATAACTCATGCCTAGAAGGCAATTAAAGGGGAGAGGAAAAGAAAGGACAGCTTCTGATATGACGCTGTGTGACAGGGCAAGCGGGAAGAAAGGATAAATAGATGACGGAGAAAACAAAAAGTATGAAAAGCAGGTGTGAAACTCCAAAGGGCATGGGCGAATTATGGTTTTCTTCACAGTTAATGAAGGCACAGAAGAGTGAATGCCATTGTAGACTGTCCTGCCTATAAAATGGTTGAAACAAAATTAAATCCATTTGGCTTACGACAAATTAAGCTTTGGGTGTATGAAAATGATCTCATGTGGACCCTTATTTCCCCAAGGTGCTCAGTAAATGAATCTTTTCATTGTATTTTGTGGTCATGTACATGAAGTGCTGTATTTTTATCCCCAGCTGATAAAGGCCTATTAAAGTGTAATGTACACAGAACTTCCACTTATGGAAAGATGCCATAGATGTATTTTTTCCTTATTCCTCCTGGTAAATGCAACTAAAATCCTGACATTGTATATAAAACAAACATAAGACTGAAAAGGAGAGAGGAGAAAACAGACTGGCTAGAGACCTTGGGTACTGAGGAACGACACAACTGTGACTTCATTGGGTTTTCTGGGCTGTTTGTTTGTTTACCTCATAAAGCCCAAACTTGGAACTGAAAAAGGCGGCTGCCAGGAAATGCCACAGAAACAGAAAATAATGTCCCAGCTTAAGCCTGCTTCCTCTACCCAGAGGATCAGGAAAGGGGCAACCAAGCAGGACAGAAAACTAGAAAATGCTGCTCTACTCCAAACACCACCCACACCAGCAAAGCCTGAATGGGAAGATTGGACTCCTCGTCAGACTGAAACATGGTTCCCCAACACTCCCATGGACGTGGCGTCAGAGAAGATGGATTTTATCCCCACAGGGTCACAATGTGGAGACCACGTGGGGATCCTAGACTTCTACCGTCATCCTGGAGTGTCCCTCTTCCTCTTCCCGCTGGGGTGGTGGTAGAGAAAGCCTCCTGGAGAGTTAGGACTTTCACTCATCACCGGCGGTAACAAGGCTTCTCCCACGGCAGGGTCAGTGGAGAGCAGCGGGGGGCAACAGAAACTCTACCCAGGCCCAGCAGTTAAGAGGAGCCCCCCACGTGGGTCACAAAGGAAGCCAGGTGGAGAACCTGGACTTCTTCTTCCACTGGGTAGTAACCAGGTGGCATCTCCCTGCTCCCCAACCTGAGTGGTTTCAGAGAACAGCAGCTAAAACAGATTTAAATAAGGTCCAGAGTTGTATAACATGATATGAAAATGTCCAGGTTTCAACCGAAAAATCACTCATCATACTAAAAACCTACTATTAACACTTTCATTCAAAGTAGTGATGGAAGTTCTATCCAGTGAAATAATCCAAGGAAAGGAAATAAAATGCATATAGATCAAAAGGAAGGAATAAAACTGTTCGCAGAAGAAATGATCGCCTACTTAGAAAATACCAAGGAATCTACAAAAAAAAAAGTTCTAGAACTAATATATAAGTTTAGCAAGGTCACACGCTATACAAAACAACTGTTTCTGTATACTAGCAATGAACACATGAACACTGAAATTGAAAATACAATATCATTTACCATCCCTTAAAAAAAGTAATAATTGGGTATAAATCTAACAAATTATGTCCAGGACTTGTACACTGGAAGCTACAAAACTCTGATGAAAGAAAGTAAAGGAGATCTAAATAAATAGACATACAGTGTTCATGGATTGGAAGACTCAACACAGTAAAGATGTCAATTATCTCTAAATTGATATACATGTTTGTATATTTCCTATCCGAATCCCAGCAAAATTTTATAGTTGTAGACAAGACTATTCTAACATTTATGTAGAAAGGCAAAGAAACTAGCATAGCAAAGAATAATAAAGTGGGAAGAATCAGACTCAAGAATCAATTTTAAGATTAATTATATAACTACAATAATTAAGACTATGTGGTATTGATAGAGAGATAGACACATAAATCAGTGGAACAGAAACAAGAACACAGAAGTAGAGCCACAAAAATGTACTCAGCTGATGCTGACAAACACAAAAGCAATTCCATGGAAGAAAGAGAGCTTGTTCAATGAATGGTGGCGGAGCAATTGGACATCCATAGGCAAAAAACAAATAAACTTTGACCTAAGTCTCACGCCTGATACGAAAATTAACTCAAAATATATCACAGACTTAAATGTAAAATGTAAAACTAGGAACCTTTTAGGAAAAAAATAGGAAAAAATTTTTAGGATCTTGGTCTAGGTAAATAGATCTTACACTTAACATTAAAAGCATGATTCATGAAAGGAAAACTCGATAAATTGGACTTCATCAAAGTTAAAAACTTTTGCTCTGTGGAAGATCCTGTTAAGAAGATAGGGGAGGGCTTCCATGGTGGCACATGGGCTTCCCTGGTGGCACAGTGGATAAGAATCTGCCTGCCAATGCAGGGGACACAGGTTCGATGCCTGGTCCAGGAAGATCCCACATGCCCAGAGCAACTAAGCCCGTGCACCACAACTACTGAAGCCCACTCACCTAGAGCCTGTGCTCTGCAACAAGAGAAGCCACCGCAATGAAAAGCCCACACACCGCAACGAAGAGTAGCCCCGGCTCGCCGTAGCTAGAAAAAGCCCGTGCACAGCAACGAAGACCCAATGCAGCCAAAAATAAATAAATTCTTTTAAAAAAAATTTTTAAAGAAGGTAGGGGAAAAAAATCTATAGACTGGGAGAAATTTATTACAAACCACATATCTGACAAATGACTTACATCTAGAATGTAAAGAGCTCTCAGAACTCAGTAGTAAAAAATAATCCAATTATAAAATACTAAAGGACATGAAGAGACATTTCATCAAAGATATAAAGATGAAAAATAAGCACATGAAAAGATGTTCAATATCATTAGCCATTGGGGAAATGCAAATTTTTAAAAAGCCACAATGAGATATCAATACACACCTATCAGAAAGGCTAAAATTAAAACTAATGATAACGTCAAATGCTAACGAGGATGCAGAGAAACTAAATTACTCATACATTACTGGTGGGAATGTGAAATGATACAGCCACTCTGGAAAACAGTTCAGTGGTTCCTTAAAAATCTACTGTATGACCTAATAATTACACTCCTGGGCATTTATCCCATAGAAAATGAAGACAAATGTTCACACAAAAACTTGTACAGGAATGTATATAGATGCTTTATTTGAATAGCCAAAATGTGGAAACAACCCAGATGTCCTTCAACATGTGAATGGCTGAACATACTTGGTACGTCCATACCTTGGAATACTACTCAGCAATAAAAGGGAGCAAACTATTGATACATGCCACCACGGTACCATGTGAGACCTGGAAGAATCTCCAGAGAATTATTCTGAGTGAAAAAAAGCCCATCAAAAAAAGTTACATACCGTATGATTCCATTTATATAACATTCTTGAAATGCCAAAATTATAAGAAATGGAGAACAGATTAATGGTTGCCAAAGGCTTAAGGCAGGGCTGGGGGCAGCATAAGGGATCCTTGCAGTGATGGAAATGTTGTTCTGTAGCTTAACTTCGTCAATGTCAGTGTTCTAGTCATGACATTGTACTCTAGTTTTGTAAGATATTACCGTTGGGGGAAACTGGGTAGAGAGTACGCAGGATTGCTCTATGTTATTTCTTATAACTGCATGTTATACATGCATGTTATACATGAATCTACAACTATCTCAAAATAAAAATTTAAGCCCATAAAAATCGAATGTATTGGATCATTTGTTTAATGATAAGATGCACAAATCATCCCAACTTGTTGGATACCATGCTCTCTCCTCAGATTCTTTTTGTGACAATTCTACGGTAGCTAGACAGGTAGGTGTGTGGACGGATGGTTCTTATAGTATACAGTTAGAGTTTTTTCAAAGGAAAACACGGTCAGTGGAAAAAGCCTGGGTATGTCCCTTGTTCATTGTTGGTCATCTCGTGTTTCAAGGGAATACCCAAAGCCACCATCTAATAAAATGTCACGCTCCTTCTCACTCTCAGGAAAGCCACTAGTGAAAACATCCCGAGGGACTGTGTTCAACACGGAGGAACCCGCCATCACAGTTGATGTAGGAGGCACCGTCAAAACAGTTGGAGGCGTGAATGTGACTATTAACTGCCAAGTTGCAGGTGAGAAATGCATTCATATGTTAATTCATTTGTTCAAGTATTAATGGAGCCCTGTGCTAGCTTGGGGGCTGAAAAGATAAGTACAAATTCTACTCTCAGGGATTTGGGGCTAGTAGGAAAACTGAAGCATGAACCTCAGTCACTCTGAAAGTGGAAAGTGCTGCCGGAAGTTGAGAGGAGGAAAACTGGGACAGATGAAGGGAGAAGAGGTGGTTTTTATCTCCGTCTTGCATACTGGTAGAATGTGAGCATGCAAAGATGGGGGCAGAGGGTGTTCCAGGGTGATGACAGAGTGTGAGAAAATTCATGGAAGCAGGGAAGCTGCAGGACTTCAGGGGAACAGCGTGTGCTTTGGTCTGGCCGGAGCCCAGAGTACATAGATAGGGTGGTGGGGCTTAAACTTTAGTAATGTGGGTTGCACCTGTGCCGTGGGAGACTTTGATGAGGAGTTCAGACAAAGGCAGATTGAAAGTGACATTAAGGGGCCATGCAGTGCACAAAATGGATTGAAGAAAAGAAATACAGGGACAGAGAGTCCAGTTAAGAAGCCATCATAGTAGGGCTTCCCTGGTGGTGCAGTGGTTAAGAATCCGCCTGCCAATGCAGGGGACACGGGTTCGAGCCCCAGTCTAGGAAGATCCCACATGCCGCGGAGCAACTAAGCCCGTGCGCCACAGCTACTGAGCCCGTGTGCCACAACTACTGAAGCCCGTGCACCTAGAGCCCGTGCTCTGCAGCAAGAGAAGCCACCGCAATGAGAAGCCCGTGCACCGCAACAAAGAGTAGCCCCCGCTTGCCGCAACTAGAGAAAACCCGTGCACAGCAACTAGAAAAGACCCAACACAGCCAAAATAAATAAATAAATAAATTTATATCCAGAAAAAAAAGAAGCCATCACAGTAGTTTAGAGCAGAGGTGCTGGGGCCTGAACTCAGGGCAGTGGTGGTGGAAAGCTCGGGAGTGGATGGCAGGGGTAAGATCAACAGGAACCTGGAGCTTACTCACTTCAGAGGTGGGTAGGAGTCGTTAATGAAAACAGCCAATACTGTTAGGAGTGTGATAATAGACATTGCCCTTGGGTAGGCCTTGCAAACTCAGAGGCCTAAAGGGACCAGAAAGTCACAGGAAAGTGGAGGAGTAGTGGACCAGAGGAGGTTGTAGTATGCTCTTCATAATGGCATCTACTGTCAATTAAAAAAAAAAAAAACACCCACATAGACTGGAACAAAGCTCAGCTACCAATTCTCCCCTCCTGTGAACTGCTAGCCTGTCTACCCCAAGGGTTTTCACACCCACAGTGCAAAGAAAAAACGGATGGCTCTTGTGCCCAGCCACAGTCCCCTGATTGCTGTCCTCATCAGATATATCTTCCTGCGGCACCCAAACCACGGTTCCCCAGTCATACCCTGTCTGCAAAAAGGACAGGCATTGGCACCCCCCTGCTCTGGGGGTTTCTTCATCTTAGATCTCAGCCCCAGCATTGGAAGATTTACCTCCGCTTGTGATTTATAAGGCCAGAGAGAACCCATTTTAAAAGAAGTAGGAGGAGAATCTTCATCTAGAGCATGTTGTTTCCAAAGAACAGCCAGGTCTGGTTTTTCTCTGAAATGTTCTGGTAGCTCCAGGAACCCAAAAGTATAAATCTCTCTCTGTCATCATGCATTAGCTTCTTCTTGGTAAAGCTTCCCTTGGCCTGTGCATCCAACCTCATCAGTGAAAGCTTCTGGAACTAAATCCCTTCAGGCCCTATTAGGACAGAATCTCTGACAGGGCTTCCCATGAATGAGTTGCCCCTCTATACACAGAGTGGTGGTAGAGGCAGGGTCCTTTGTGCAGGACCATCACTCCTCACGTGGTCACTAGGAACATGGGCCTTGGAGACGGAACACCAACTGGAGATATGATGGACCATGTTGGGTCTCCTCTTGAGCACTGGGATTGGTAGGACTAAAAGAATGGGAAGCAAAGGGCAGCAAAGCAAGGAATTGGGCATTTGAGGGAGACTGAGAGAACCAGAATCCAGGTGGAGGAGTATGTATCATGGGGAACCCAAGACAGTCAAACCAGCTTTGGTCAACTCTTCCATGCCACCTAAGGCCATGTCTCCCGAGTTCATCCAGAGACTCACTCTTGGTAACCTGATGGTGAAATCCTAGGTTGTTAGGTCCAGTTTTTGCCTGGCTATGTACATTACGTTCTTTGCTTTTATGTTTATTCATAGGGCCATTTGTCTTAATCATGGTTAACTAAAATAAATGTGTGTCTCTGCCATTATGCCTTTCGTTAAGTAAGATTTTTATTCAATGTAGATGGGAAAGAGCCTGCTTTTGATTAAACTGTTGGTCTGTGAATTTACTGGACAAAGAAATCATTCTTGAGCTGAGTCTCCAGTCAAAATGCTGACAGCTATAATGCTAAATGGCAGAAAGAACTAGTTTTACTTTGATACTACAAGTAGCTTTTATGGCTCTCTTGTGACATAATTTTGATGGCTATATAATAGTGTATTTAAAAAATATTACATAATTTACCTAGAATAACTCATGTCCTTACATGTTTGAGTTGTTAGCAGTTTTTCATTAAATACTTTTTGCATACATATATTTTCAACATGTAAAATTCGGCCTCACAAATTCTTCCCAACTCTTAAGCATAAAAAGCATTAAGCAATGAGTATGATGAGGCTTTTTCTTGAAAAGTGATCCAATCCCTTAATACCACTCCCAAACTTGTTCTCTATTTAAGAAAATTCAGAAAACTGAGTAGGAGATAAAGGGTTGGAGGAGGAGGGAGTGTTTCAGTCATTGGGAACATGATGTACCTGAGGTAGAAAGAGTGTGTTGCATCTGAAGGAGTGAAATGTGGCCGGTGTGTCTCTTCTCTGTAGAGCAGAGAAGAAAGTAGTGTGACATGTGGCTGGGAGGTGGGGAATAGTAGGCAAGGGCTAGATCTTATATGCTTTCCTAGATTATGGTACAGTTTGGAGCAAGGGTAGCTTTGCAGACTTAGGATATAAAATTGTGAGGACTGGTCATGTAGAAATAACTAGTTGAGGAGTCAATGATAGGCAGTGTATTAACTAGGGAAGGCTAGACTCTGGTAACAAGTAGATTCCCAAATGTGTAATGACTCAAACACAATAGAAGTTTATTACTGCCTACCTAGGAGTCCAGAGAGTGGTCCTGGTCAGCTGGAAGGGATCTGCCCCCCACAGTCCTTCAGTATCACAGAACACTGGTGGCTATGTTATCTTGAATACATGCCTTCCAAGGTCTCCCCAGAGGTCCTCTCTATCCTGTCAACCAGAAGAGGGGAAAAACAAAGTGTAGACGATGGTTGAGAAGATTTTAAGGGTGACACCTGGAAGTAGCACACATTACTACTTCTCACATTCCTTCTTAGTCACATGGCTACTCACAGCTACAAGGACTGCTGGGAAATATAGCCGGGCTGGGTACCCAGGAAAAAGAAGAAACAGCTATCAGTGTCTGCCACAGTCAGTGTGAAGAAATGTGGAAGGCTGAAAACCTTTCCAGACTTACATGGTTCTTTAGAATAATTGCCAAGGCTGACATTTAAGCTACTGTATCCTTTCCTTGTCTTGTACCAAACCATCAAAGAAACTTCTAGAACTTATCATGTCAAGGTGTACCTTTCAGTGGATGCCCCACCTCAAGATGTTGACAAGTCACCATGGTGCAAGCAGCCTTCCAAGTGTAACAAGTGGTCTAGTTAACAAGAATATCCTGTCTGGGATTTAAAAAAAGATGATTATACATCACCCTACCTGGCAGCTCAGTGGAGATTAAAGACGCTAATCCTCATAATCATATCAAGTTACATCCCATTATGACTACACTCATTTACTGATCCTTTCAAGCAGCAGGGAGAGCACTGTGTTATTGATAAGATATGCCACAAAGGGGGGAAAGTAAAGGCAGGTCCTTTTCCTTCCTTTTTTAGACACAAATCATACCAGGGAGTCCAGAGTGTGGAGCCTATCCAACTAACTTGTCAACAGCATAGCTTTGGACTTTGTTCTGTGATGTATATTTTTTGTCATTCTTCAGACATTTCTTTCTGTAGAATGTGCTGTCACATCTACAGGCTTGGGGAAAAAAAAACCTTCCACAACCTGACTAAGCTTCTCACCAAGAAGAGCACTAGCAAAGCCAGCACAAATGGATTCTAGAAAGTTCTCTCTTAACAATAATCTTGGTGTTACAATTACAGAAGAAAGGTTAATCCCAAAAGTAGGAAATATTTAAGGATTTGATACCAGAAATAATAGTGCAGCAATTCGTACCTTTTCTAAGGAAGCAGCCTGGTATAATGGCAGGCGGTGTCATGTACTTGTTAGGAAGGGGATCCCTAGCATTAAATGTATCTGAGTTTGGATCCCCACCTGCCATTTGTAGGTCACTGATGGACCATGAGGTAGAGAGGAGGTACAGGGACTCTGTCCCCATGTAATCATTCAGGAATCCAAACTAATGTCATTTTAGGCAGATTTCATAATCTCTTCAGGTCCCAATTTCCTCATCAGTAAAATGGAGTTAATAACAGTGCTTCGTAGGACCTTTGTGAAAAATGAGTGATTATGTTTATTAAATGTTTGGCTGATAGCAAATACTCAGTAAATGTTCTTTCTCCATCTAATATGTTCAGGATATTTTTGTATAGCTCCTGACCTTGGTGCATTCCCAATGTCTAGGTATTCTAAACATCATTGTTAGGTATGTATATCTGGTACCTTTTCCAGGGACTCTGGCATATATGAGGGTTGGTGATATTTTCTGAAGTACCATTGTCATCTCTTGAGAGAAAAAGAAAAAAGAGATCTCTGGTGCATCGTTTATTTTTCTTCTCCCCTTGTTCCAACTTTGTTTGTAATATGTCAGAACCAGTCATGGCAGGACTGGCTGTCATTCTGAAGTATCTTTTTGGTGTCATTCTCTGCTTAAGGCGCATGATCGCAGGCAGGAATCCCCCAAAATGTGACACCAGCAACTCCATCTCCATTGGCAAATTCTTGATGCAGGTCCGTGTTTGAGGAAGTCTAAGAGAGGTTTGCTAATCTATGTATTAAAGAATGATTCCTACATCATTTGGCTTCCCTCGGCACTGCTGTCACTTCTGTGGTCCCGGTTTTACAGAGACTGGAGGTCACTTCCTTCTACCCTTCGTTATCCTGAACATGTCCATTTCTCCCATGAACTCCCCTGCTCTCAACTGAGGAATTCAGCCCTTTTAGCCAAGACTCTGTTTTGTCCTGTTAAACAGACTTGCTTTCAAAGGGGCATGAGGCCAAGAGTGATGAAGTGATGAAGGAAGAAGCTTACACCCACTTCCCGGAGACATGAGAAATGGTTCCATCCCTGGGTCATCTCTCTCTCCCTCCTCCTCTTCTTTCTCACCATCCGTGTCTCCCCTCTGGCTGCCGTACAGTCACATAAGCCCTGACCAGTGAATGACACATAGGGGAGCAGCAAGTCTTGCTGCAGGAGCTGACCGTGTAAACACAGTGTTGGCTCTGAAGACACTCATGCCATGGCCCATGGACACTGTCATGGAGAGAGAGCATTCCCCCCGACCATTCACTTAGTCACCACGCTTTTGCTGGTGGAACTGACAGCCCATTAGTCTGGTTCTCTTACCCTGCCTCCTCGCTCTAGAACAGCCTCAGTTCCTATCAGGGATTTTGTGCTTACTGCCCACAGCCCTCCTCCAAGGAAGGTGCCAGTGACAAGTGCTACGTGTAATCAGTTCATGGTGAGGGAAAGTGGGTGAATACTTGCAAAAGATGGTTTGTAGGACCTCATTTTTCCTTGCACTTTCAGGAGAGAAATAACTGGAAGGGTTTTCTTCAACTTAATTTTCAGAGGTTTTCTCCTGAGTGCCATGGAATTTTTTTTTTCCCCAACATGAAAATGGAGCTCAGGGACCAAAGTCTAAGCTGGCATGGCTGGGCATCATGACGCTCTTGCTCTCCCTAGTGGTGCTACAATGAAATATCATCTTTTCTGCCTCTCACCTGCATCTTTTCTCCAGGTGTATTTAGAGATAGTGCCAGCCTGGCCCCTCTCATGCACCTGAGCCTTAAGTTTCACAGTGTGTGCCCCTCCCTGATGGGTCAGGGCTGCAGTATCCAAGTCTCCACCCCTTTCAGCAGCCTTGCCTCCTTTCTCCGGCCAGCCTGCCCGTCCCTAGTGACTCACATTGAATTATGGGTAATCTGAACAACAAAAGAGAGAGGACCAGAGAGTCACTCTCCTGTTCCCCATTAACAGGGAGAAAAGCCCTACAGATTGGCCAAACACTTGGGCCACACACCTTAGGCCACCATTCTACCACTGGAAACTCCACCTGAGGCAGCAGGCCAGCAAGGACACCAGTGAATTCACACAAGGTAGCTCATTGTTAGTGAGGGAACATATGAGACCACCCTTCCATCCCACCCCACTTCCTGACACTGGGAGCTCAGGAACAGCAAGTGCTCAAGGGGTCATAATGAGGGCTGATGAGCTGGCTGTTACAAAGTAGACTGTGGGTAAATTTTATTCATCAAGGACAAACAACAGGTACACAGGTAACTCCTTGAAGGTGTCTTCATTTTCAACAGTAGGCTGCCCATGAAGGGGAAGGCTGCATTTGCCCCAAGGGCAAAATCCATCCCCAACTCAGGGAAAGCGCAGGACTAAAGCTCTGGCTCTGACTGTTCCTGGCTTTGACCCTATTTCCCTGGATCTGACATTCTAAACCTGCCCTGGATACATGTCCAAGAGTTTTATGAGCAAACGTTGTGAGCTGAGTGAGCAGGCTAGACGGTGCAAGGGACGGAGCTTTCTACTCCCTGGAGACCTGGGAATTAATGCCACACGCTTTCTGTCTCTCAGCTCACTCAGAGCTTGGCCTCCTATGCAGACCATCTCAGAAGGCTTGTCCTGAGCTGGGGCCTGCTTACCAGCATGTGACCCACAGGGAAACCTCCTCAGGAATTAAAGCCATTCTTTTGTCTTAGTCTACTCAGGCTGCTATAACAAAATGCCATACATTGGGTGGCTTAAACAGCAGAAGTTTATTTCTCATGGTTCTGGAGGCTGGCAATTCCAAGATCAAGGTGCCAGCCCATTCAGTTCCTGACCAGGACTCTCTTCCTGGCTTGCAGACAGCTATCTCTTGCTGTGTCCTCACAGCAAGATGAAGAGAGAGAAAGAGAAGGTCTCTTCTTATAAGGGCACTAATCCCATCACAAGAGCCACCCCCCTCATCACAATCTCATCTAAACCTAACAATCTCCAAAGGCCTCACCTCCTAACACCATCACACTGATGGTAGTTAGGACTTCAACATATGAATTTACAAAGGACACAAACATTTAGTCCATAACACTCCTAGAGGACAGAGCCTGACTTCCAAAGACTGGAACCCCATCCCAATTCAGATGTGCATACTCTCCCCAGCTCTCTCTCACAACAATAACTTAGATTGAGGAGAGAGCAGAACACTTTCTTTTTGTCTTTCTTTTTCTGTGGTGATACTGATAGTTCAATCTTTTCTTGTTCTAAGAAAATACTTAGGCTTCAAAAAATACAGGCTTGTTTTCTACATGGAGTGTCAACTCTGGTAAGGATCTAGCAGCTTTCATTTGTCTGGTTCATGAATATATCAACATTTTGTAGCTTTTAACTTTCTACTGAGATATAATATTTATACAGAAAAGTGCTCATATCATAAAGGTCCCAAGCCCACCAAACCAGCCCCCAAGTCAAAAAACAGAGGATTACTAGCAACCAAGCTCCCTGTCCCCACTCTCAGTCACAACCCCTCCCAGTTCATCCCGGTCTCAGAGGAACCCCCCACTCTGACTGCTGACAACAGAGTACTGATGTTACCAATTTTTGTTTTCTGCTTTCAGAAACAACATCATACTGTATACTGTGTGTACTCTTTCATGCCTGGTTTTTCTTATTTAACGTTAGGTTTGTTTCATGTAGTTGTCAGTCATTCATTTGCACTGGTGTATACATTCGGTTCTGAGGTGTTTTCTCCAAAGAATTTGGGTTCACTCCTTCCACCCTGGCAAATGCCCTTTTCTCAGCTGCCTCCTTCCTCTTCTTGAACTGGCCTCTCTCTTCCTGCCTCATCAGTGTAAGGTTTAAAAGGCAAAAGATCTCAAGACAGCTGAGAGGTCAGAAGCATTATTTAGTTTGGCTGAAGGGGAGTAGAAGACGCCCAGGCACATGCTTCCTGCAGAGCAGCCCTGGGGCGGGCCCTGGCAAGAGGCTATAAATGCCTCCAGGGTCACCTGAATGTGTTGGCTGATGAGTTTATTTTTTTTCCTCCTAGGTGTGCCTGAAGCCGAAGTCACTTGGTTCAGAAATAAAAGCAAACTGGGCGCCCCTCACCATCTGCGCGAGGGCTCCTTGCTGCTTACAGCCGTGTCCTCCTCGGATCAGGGCCTGTACTCCTGCAGGGCGGCCAATCTGCACGGGGAGCTGACTGAGAACACCCAGCTACTGATCCTAGGTAAACACCTCGAGGCCGGCTGCCCCCCTGTGGACCCCACTGGGGGTGACTGTCTAACCCACCCTCTACCTCCTCCTGTCCCTGATCCAATTAAGTGCATAAAGGTAAAATCAATATCCCTTCCCTTCTCCCCACCTTAGGGCCTCCCAGTAGAAAGAACACAGACCTTGGGGCCAAGCAGATGTCAGTTAGAACCCTAGCTCTACTGCTGACTCACTGTGTAACCTGGGCAGGTCACTTAACCTTGCTAAGCCATAGATGCTAGTCTCTGTGTAGAAACTTATGGAGCAAGATTGCCCATATTTGGGTAGGGGTTGGCAAATAGAGGTAACAGAAGTACAGCGGTCGCTCTTAACTCCTTCTATGTTAAGGACTTCTTGGAGAATCAGACGAAAACGATAGATTACCTTGTCGAGAAAAATTCATAAATGCAAAATTTTTTGGTAAATTTCAGGAAGTTCATAGTCTAGTCCACCTGAAGTCCACACGTGTACACCCCCTGTCTTTGTCCGTCCCGGCTGCTATAGCAAAATAACCCCAGATTGGGTGGCTTATAAGCAACAGAAGATTGCGTCTCACACTCCTAGAGACTGGAAGTTCAGAATCCAGGCGCCCTCATGGTCAGGCTCTGGTGAAGGCCCTCTGTGTGGCTGCAGAATAATGGCTTCTTACTGTGCCCTCATGTGGCTGAAGGGATGAGCCAGCTCTCAGGGGTCTCTGTGTTGAGGACACTAATCCCAACCAGGAGGGCTGCACCTTCATGACCTAATCATCTCCCAAAGTCCCTACCTCCTAATATCACCACCTTGAAGGAGTTAGGATTTCAACGTATGAATTTGGGGGATGCAAACATTCAGACTACAGCACCCCCAAACATAAGGACCTCTGATTAAAGAGTCTAACACAGTTCGTGGCATAAAATAGTTATTTAAAAATAACAACAATTGCTGAGACACCATCAACACTCATTGATGCCCAGGGCTGGACTCAGCCACGTGCAAGCTACAACCCTTTTGTCCCCTGGATTAGGACTCTCTGCTTCTCTTCCCCACAGAGTCTGGGAACTGGTGGGATAGGATAAAGAAGCTTGTTTTTGTCTTACTTTTTTTAAAAGGCAATTATTAGAGCACGTGTGCTGGCTATCTCAGGAAGAGAAAGCCATCATTCTTAGGGGAAGAAAAAGGAAAATGTGAGAAATATGAATAATTACACACCACGCATACATACGCATACATACATTATGGGCTTCCGCGGGGAAAAAGAAGTAAACTTTATATTTTCACACCCCCAATTGATGATATACCAAAGCACAGGGTCTACCCCTGCCCACTCAAATTTCAGAGATGCCCACATGGGTTTTCATCTCAACGGTGGCTGCATAAACCTCCAGTTATCTTAGGAAGCCGCAGAAAATCAGCTCCGCGAAGGATGTGATTTGTTTTGTGTTGGATTTCATCTGGCTGAGCTGCTCGTCTGGAGCCTGGGGCCTAGAGACTCTTGCCCCACACTGAGCTATGGAGCTTACTGTGGGCTTTTCCTCCCTAATAACCCTTCCTTGTCGCCTCTGCTAACAGAGCTGAAAGCATGGGAGGTGTAGCTGCTACCGTAGCTCCACCAGTGAAGTGTGTACGGTCTGGGAGCCAGATCTGCAGCATTCCAATGCTAATGCAGTGTGACCGTGAACGTGGAGTTTGAAGAACATGACGTCTTCCCATTTTAATCAAACTGGATGGGAAAAAAAAAAATCACTAGTTAGATTCTTAATTTTAGGGCTTTCTGCAATCAGAAGTCTTGGTTTATTCATCAAAATTTGTTACTTTCTTTAGGTACTTTATGGACATAGAAGTAGTGTTTCTCTTTTTTTTAATCAGCCCAAAATGTGACTTAATTTTTAAAGGGATTTCATGTGTAAAGCTGAGGTTTCATGCCAAGGCCTGTGACTTAACCTGTAATGTGGAGACCTGAAGTGTCATGAGGCGGACTTTCACTCATGAGTTCGTATAACTATTCATTAAGTGGGATGACTATTCATTAAGTGTTGCCTCGGAGTCCCACGTAGAGCTTTAGGATAAATAAAAGCAGTGACCTCTGTCCTTGGGGAGTTTACAGTTTCCCTCAGAAGATCAGCTGGACATGCCCTGAAGAAGTAAATTAAGACAGAAGCTGTAAGGACACTAGGAGGGTGTGACATTTGGCCCCGAAAGATCGATGGTTTTAAAGATGGGACATAACCTCCCCTTTTGGCTCTTAATAAATAAGCAAAGACTTCTTGAATTTTAATATTCTAGAAGGACTATTCAATTTCAGTACTCTTGAGGGAACTCCATTTCCCTCAATATTCAATTTCAATATTTTTGAGGGAATATTAAAAAGGATGGGAGGAAAAGAGTCTAGGTTTGAATAAACTATCACTATCAGTTCCTAAAATGCTGGTATATCAGAGTAGAAAGAGACCTTGGAAATGATGAGGTTTTTCATCATTTTATAGTTGAAGAAACTAAGGCTTAGAGGGATTAAGTGACTTGCCCAAGTTAGTGAATGAAAGAGCCACAGCACAAATTGAGTTCCTGAATCCAATCACGATGTTTTTACCCTATACCATATAAAGAATATTTTTAAATTATATAGAGTTATATAGAATGTCTTTAAAATTTTTAATTTATATACATAAATACATAAACTCATCACCGTTTTCTGTATGTGATGGTCTTTCGCAGTCAAAGGCACAGGAGACAGAAAGCATGTTTCTGAAGTAGACTCAGGCACCACTGTGACTTGTTTATTTGCCATCCCTAAAAAGTACTGAACAGGGTGACAAGCACACAGTAGGCCCTCACTGAACACTGTTGAAATGACCATCAATTACAAGGGCAACCCTCCTGCTTCTCTTTCCACTCCAACAAGTGCTCTAGAGTAAAAGGTGGGGTTGGCCTTGGAGTGTGACGCAGGGCTACAGGAGAGGAAAGAAGAAGGGGAACAGAATTCTGCTTCTTTCCCAGGAGAATCTGGGATCATCCTACCACTAGGTTCAGCAGGTGCTTGCCTCTATTTGTTCAGTGGAAATAATAAGCAAGCCACTGTACTTCCCTTTTTGTCACTTTTATCTCTGGTTAACTGTGATTCCTGATGACGTCAGCCCTGACTCCTTATAAGATTTTGAACAATAAATCATCCCTATCCTGCTTCTCTGATCCTACTTGGGCATAAAAATCCAGATCACAAAGCAAATTCCCAGCCTCACAATTGGACCCTTTTCTTCCTAGAAAAAAGCCACTCACAGGATCCTTCGCCATAAGAAATTCCTGTGGTGTATCCCAGTCTGTGGGGACAATAACAAAGTACCTCCCTCTAAAGGTTGTTACAGGAGTTAAATGAAAAATATTTTAGCAGAGGACTTGGCATCTAGTAAATGCTGAAGAAGCACTGGCTTTTTTAAAGTGCCTTTATAATGTAGTTTCATTTAACTATGCGTTTATAGAGTCCCCAGTGGTACTGTGGGATAGAGTGGCATACAGTAAGGAGCTCAGGAAATCAACATGCCTGATTCTTATTACCGACCTTACAGTTTCAGGCATCACATATTATATTTAAAATTCAGACTCACCTTGATGGGAACACCTTCTCTATAGGAAAAATGGTGTTAAAGATAACAATAGTAACGCCTGCCTTACACACAGACACACTTACATGCATGGCCGCCTCTCCCTCTCCCCTTAACACAGCCTTTATGCTTTAACCTGCCTGATGCACCATCTGCCTTCTCACAGATCCCCCCCACGTCCCCACGCAGTTGGACGACATCAGGGCCCTGCTCTCAGCCACTGGACCGAACCTTCCTTCGGTGCTGACGTCTCCGCTGGGAACACAGCTGGGCCTGGATCCTGGGAATTCCGCTCTCCTCGGTGAGTCTGGCCCTCTGGAACATTGGGCAGAGATCCAGGGCTGGACAGGATTTATGGGTGGGTGACTACTTGCAGGTGGGAGGGAAGCAGCAGTCGGGGGTGGCCAACAGGAAATCACTAAATTGCCTACAGAATCCAGACTCACCAGTGGAAACTTGGCTGACTTTCCATATGAGGTGACTGAAGTTCTTAGTCTGGACCTGAGCTTGTCCAGAGTCTAATGGGGCTCCTTTCTAAATCCTCTTGGGCTGATGCCACAGTCCGGATTCTCTCAGTCAGATTGATGGCGCTGAATTTGGAGAAAGATACAGCAGTGCAGAACAGCTCCTATATCTCCTCACCCCTTGCCAACTGTATCCCAGTACTCCTCCATTACCTCTTCTTACCTAAATTAGAGCTATAACTAGCCTTCAAGGAGAAAACTGCAATATCAGTACCTCCCAAAAGCCAGGCCATCTATTTAAACCTCCTTCAGTAGGTGGGACGTAAAACCAACCCAGAGAGGCCCCTCAAGGCAAGTGTTTAAGTAACTCCACCAGGTACAACTTCCCTGGCGTCTGTCATTGGTAACCTCCACCAAGTTATTGCCCATGTGGCTGGCACCGTCTTGTAGCAGAGAGTTGTTCAAGGGCATCCGCATCCTGGGCCCCTCACCCCAGAATCGTGGAGATGCCAGAGCAACCTCTACATTCCCAGCATGCCCTCTGGAGATGGTCAAGGTGGAGAAGAAGTCCTCTGCCCTCAAAGGCCTGGGAAAAACAGGCCTACAAAATGGAGAAAATCTTCATGCTCACTGTTTGTGGCCCCAAATGTTGGTCACGGTAGCTAGAATTATGTCCTTGGCTCAGTGTTGAAATTTCCTCTACTCTTCCCCTCGCCCACGTGCAGAGGACGGGAAGCCAATGGGTTCTCAGTCATACTGGTCATAACTTAACAATACGGCCCCAGGGCTTGGTATCTTTAGGGTTCTAGCACAGAAAGATTACCTTCAGTTTTTGTTAACATCTGAAATTAGCAAAGAATGCATACAGGCCTATGGAAAAAGCTTCTGATTTCTCTGTTTCTGATCTGGGTAAAAATAAAACACAGATACAGTAACGAGTAGCGCTGTTTTTGGTAACAAACTTGGCATTGAGTTTTTGCATGTCACGTTGATCAGAATTCACAGAAGTTTAAACTTCTTTTTTTGTTTGTTTTGGCATATAAAGGGTAAATTTATTCCAAATTAAACATGTGCATTGTAAACTTTTTATTTTAGGCCCATCACTATGAGAGATTGTCGTAACTTATCGTCCAGTCACTAGCAGGGTGTGCAGCACTTGTTTATTTTCAAGTTCAATGACTCTTGGGTCACTCAGGTGCCATTCAGCGTGCTGGAAAAGTCGACCTGCTCATGTTTCCCATGATAGCTTTACTTTCTTTCTCCCTTATTCTGGAATAATATTTTGTCTTATTTTAACCATGGGCAATAAGAATTTATTGTGCTTTATGCTGCTGCATTCCATTCCTAGTTTATAGTGCTTTGGTACCTTAGACTGGTATTTAAATCTAACAGTTAAGAGACACCTTAATGCCCTAGTTCACATCCAGACCGCTCCACCTGAGTAGACCACGGAGGCAGTATGCATAAAGTCCCTGAATGTAACTGCATGGGCAAAACGGACTCTAGTGGTGAATGTCAGCGTCTTGCCAACACCATTGAGCTAGGAGAGATCCATGTGGAATCGTGGAGATGAATTAGGGAATGGTGTCAAGTATCAGGTCTCTGAGAAGTAGGTCACTGGAGACAGACCAGAGCCTCATTGTTATGCTTTGATGCTGAGCACTGAAGGATGGGGGGTGGGGATTCAAATAGGCACAAAGGAAAGGAAACAGGCCCTCGAGGTGAGGAAGATGCCAGGAGCCCGGAGGAGGTGAAAACGTGTGAGATGTGCATCAGGTGTCTGTTCAGAAACAGCTGTAAGACCCCGCTGCTTTAAAACGGATGACAGGCAGCTGGGCTGGGATAGAAACTAGGCCTTCACAAGGAGCGAGCCTCAGCCAGAGCTTGTCCACTCAGATGTGACTCCAACCCTTACCGGAAGCATCCTAACAGCCTCCCTGCATCTGGGGCCTCCCTGGCTAGTGATTCATCCTGATCCGTTAGTCCATTTGCTCCCCTTTGGACCAGCTCCCATCCCTGGCTCCTGCTGGTGGCCCTTTCAGACCAGAGTATGCGCTCTGGGTACAAGAAATAAGCCAGCGGCCAGAGAGGAGCTTCTGTGGAGGGTTGCTTAGAACTCAGAATGTTAAACAGCATCAAATTGTGGAGGACCTTGATTATTAGGTATGGGGGTAGCTTTGCTATGTGGGAAATGGGGAGGTATCTTTAGAGGGTTTTTAAGTAGGAGGATGATGTAGTTCAAGTAATATTTGAAAGCATTAATCTGACATTCTATAAGAGTGAGTAATCAATAGTGAGAGAGATTGAATGAAGAAACACTGTGCTGAGGGTAACAAATGTTCTAGATCAGGATGGAAATATACGGCAAAGATATTTGTTAACCACCCATTCCACAGCCAAGACACCCCTAATCAATCATGACACTCAGCCCAGGCTCTGCCTTGAAATTCTTTTTTTTTTAACCCTTTTGTGTGTGTGTGTGTGTGTGTGTGTGTGTGTGTTTTAAAAAAATTTTATTGAAATATAGTTGATTTACATTGTTGTGTTAGTTTCAGGTATACAGCAAAGTGATTCAGTTATACATATATATAAAAATATATGTATTTTTCTACATTCTTTTCCATTATAGGTTATTGCAAGATATTGAGTATAGTTCCCTAAAACAACTATACCCCAATAAAAAAATAAATAAAAAATATATATACGCTACTATATAAAAAATAGATAACCAACAAGGAGCTACTGGAATTCATTTTAACATTCCGACCAAGCATGTTGGTGATTGATATATAGGATGAAAGCCATTTGCCAGCCCCATTGTAGCCAGTAAATGTTGAGATTCATGTGTATGTATTTCTCCCATCTACAAGGCTACTTGGTTACAACAGATTCAAAGAGCTCCACGGTTCTGTGGCACAGGGACAGTAACTCATGGGCCTTGATTCTCGTGTTTTCGTGGGAGGAAGGGGAGAAGGGAGATTTGGGGTTTTTAAAGCCGTACGTCAGCACCAACTCTTCTCCACAAAGGTTGAGTGTTGAGAATCCCAGTAGGTGAGTCTACCAAGAAATGGCTGTTTTAGTTTTCAGACAGTCTAGCATTGTTTTCACTTCAAGCCACTGTTACAGCTTTCAAGAAGGAATGTTGATTGAGTGACACGTGCATGGGCTTCATCTGAGCCTCACTTTCCATAACTGTAAATGAAGACTTGGGACAAGTGAGTCCCTTGCTGCTCTCACACTCTTTGCTATATGACATAGACATGGAAAATGCCCAGTAGAGGCTCATGCATGCAGAGTTGACCCAGCCTTATTGAATCCCTTGTCCCAGGCAAGGCAGATGCTAATTTTTTTGTCCTTGTTTTCCGGTTGTTCTTTGTGCAGCGAGGCCTAAACTGCGCCATCTGCTCTGGAGGGCAAGGCCAGCGCCCATGCCACCACCTTTGGTGTTCCAAGGCCAAGCAGTACCCTGCAGGGTTCCATTTTCAGGGCAGCAGCATCTCAGGTCTCCCCACAGCACCTAAACCCATTTGCAGCCTTCTGTCAAATATTTCTTTTGGCCACTAAGGCCCAACACGGATATTTCTCACAGCACCATTTATAGGGCATTAGCATTGATATTTTTTGAAAAATAAGTTTTATTGGAGTTTTTATTATAAGAGCAATGCATCTGCATTGCAGAGCAATTAAAAATAGAAGCAAAAAGAAGAAATGAAAATGGTCTATAATTACCTGGCCCAGAGGTAACCAGCACAAATATCTTTTTCCTAGCCATTAATATATACATTATATATTTTTCTAACTAAAATGAGATCATACTCTAAGTACTGCTTGTAACTTTTTTCACTTAATGGTACATAAGACTCATCTTTCCATGTCTCTAAATATTTTTCTACAGTTTTATTTTTGATGCCTGCATGAGTAGGAGGTATCATATCTTATTTAACCAATTCTCTAATGTCGAACATTTAAATTTATGCAATCTCTTGCTAATATAAAAGCATAGATACTCAATACTCTGTAATGACCTATATGGAAAAGAATCTAAAAAAGAGTGGATATATGTGTATGTATAACTGATTCACTTTGCTGTACAGCAGAAACTAACACAACATTGTAAATCAACTATACTCCAATAAAAAGTAATTTAAAAAAATAAAAACATGATGAATATTCTTATTCCTCTACCCTTGTGTACATCCCTGTTTACTTAGAATCAATTTCTAGAAGTGGAATTATTGTGTCCAAAAGTTTGTATATTTTCGATTTTTGCTGTATGTCGTCAAATTGCCCTCCAAAAAAGTTTTACCCATGTATGTATCCATCAGCACAAGATGAGAATTCCCATTTCCCACAAATATTATCAATACTAGGTATGGCCAAGTGTTACTATATTTACCATTTTAATAGGTGAATATACAATAGGATAAAATATAATACAAAAAAATGGTATCATTTGTTATTTTTATTCCTTCGATTATGATTTTCAGTCATTTTGTTTTTAATGCTTATCAGTCATTTATATTCATTTATGAGTTGCCTGGAAAGGTTCCTTGTTAATTTTTTATAAGTATCCTATTTTATTGATAAGATACAATACATATTCAGGTATTTTTGCATTTATTTGACATAGAATTTTTTTAATTGAAGTTTAGTTGATTTACAACATTATATTCGTTTCAGGGGTATGACATACTGATTAAATTTTTATAGGTTATATTCCATCTAAAATTATTATAAACTATATTCTCTGTATGGCTATTTTCTCTGTGCTGTACAGTATATCTTTGTAGCTTATTTGTTTTATACAGAGTAGTTTTTTGGGTTTTTTTTTTAACATCTTTATTGGACTATAATTGCTCTACAGTGGTGTGTTACTTTCTGCTTTATAACAAAGTGAATCAGCCATACATATACATACATCCCCATATGTCCTCCCTCTTGCATCTCCCTCCCTATCCCACCCCCCTAGGTGGTCACAAAGCACCAGGCTGATCTCCTTGTGCTATGTGGCTGCTTCCCACTAGCTCTCTATTTTACATTTGGTAGTGTATATATGTCCATGCCACTCTCTCACTTCGTCCCAGCTTCCCCTTCCCCCTCCACGTGTCCTCAAGTCCATTCTCTACGTCTGCGTCTTTATTCCTGTCCTGCACCTAGGTTCATCAGAACCATTTTTATTTTAGATTCCATATATATGTGTTAGCATACGGTGTTTGTTTTTCTCTTTCTGACTTACTTCACTCTGTATGACAGACTCTAGGTCCATCCACCTCACTACAAATAACTCAATTTTGTTTCTTTTTATGGCTGAGTAATATTCCGTTGTATATATGTGCCACATCTTCTTTATCCATTCATCTGTCGATGGACACTTAGGTTGCTTCCATGTCCTGGCTATTGTAAATAGAGCTGCAATGAACATGGTGGTACATGACTCTTTGAATTATGGTTTTCCCAGGGTATATGCCCAGTAGTGGGATTGCTGGGTCATATGGTAGTTCTATTTTTAGTTTTTTAAGGAACCTCCATACTGTCTCCATAGTGGCTGTATCAGTTCACATTCCCACCAACAGTGCAAGAGGGTTCCCTTTTCTCCACACCCTCTTCAGCATTTATTGTTTGTAGAATTTTTGATGATGGCCATTCTGACTAGTGTGAGGTGATACCTCATTGTAGTTTTGATTTGCATTTCTCTAATGATTAGTAATGTTGAGCATTCTTTCATGTGCTTGTTGGCAGTCTGTATATCTTCTTTGGAGAAATGTCTGTTTAGGTCTTCTGCCCATTTTTGGATTGGGTTGTTTGTTTTTTTGATATTGAGCTTCATGAACTGCTTGTAAATTTTGGAGATTAACCCTTTGTCAGTTGCTTCATTTGCAAATATTTTCTCCCATTCTGAGGGTTGTCTTCTCGTTTATGGTTTCTTTTGCTATGCAAAAGCTTTTAAGTTTCACTAGGTCCCATTTGTTTATTTTTGTTTTTATTTCCATTTCTCTAGGCGGTGGGTCAAGAAGGATCTTGTTGTGATTTATGTCATAGAGTGTTCTGCCTATGTTTTCCTCTAAGAGCTTTATAGTGTCTGGCCATACATTTAGGTCTTTAATCCATTTTAAGTTTACTTTTTTTTTTTTTTTTTTTTGCTGTACGTGGGCCTCTCACTGTTGTGGCCTCTCCCATTGCAGAGCACAGGCTCTGGACACACAGGCTTAGCGGCCATGTCTCACAGGCCCAGCTGCTCTGCAGCATGTGGGATCTTCCCGGACCGGGGCACGAACCCGTGTCCCCTGCATCGGCAGGTGGACTCTCAACCACTGCGCCACCAGGGAAGCCCCATTTTGAGTTTACTTTTGTGTATGGTGTTAGGAGTGTTCTAATTTCATTCTTTTACATGTAGTTTTCCAGTTTTCCCAGCACCACTTATTGAAGAGACTGTCTTTTCCCCATTGTATGGTCTTGCCTCCTTTATCAAAAATAAGGAGACCATGTGTGTGTGGGTTTATCTCTGGGCTTTCTATCCTGTTCCATTGATCTATATTTCTCTTTTTGTTCCAGTACCATACTGTCTTGATTACTGTAGCTTTGTAGTATAGTCTGAAGTCAGGGAGCCTGATTCTTCCAGCTCCACTTTTCTTTCTCAAGATTGCTTTGGCTCTTCAGGGTCTTTTGTGTTTCCTTACAAATTGTAAAATTTTTTGTCCTAGTCTGTGAAAAATGCCATTGTTAGTTTGATAAGAATGACATTGAATCTATAGATTGCTTTGGGTAGTATAGTCATTTTCACAATGTTGATTCTTCCAATCCAAGAACATGGTATATCTCTCCATCTGTTTGTATCATCTTTAATTTCTTTCATCACTGTCTTATAGTTTTCTGCACACAGGTCTTTTGTCTCCTTGGGTAAGTTTATTCCTAGGTATTTTATTCTTTTTGTTGTGATGGTAAATGGGAGTGTTTCCTTAATTTCTCTTTCAGATTTTTCATCATTAGTTTATAGGAATGCAGGAGATTTTGTGCATTAATTTTGTATCCTGCTACTTTACCAGATTCATTGATTAGCTCTATAGTTTTCTGGTAGCGTCTTTAGGATTCTCTATGTATAGTACCATGTCATCTGCAAACAGTGACAGCTTTACTTCTTTTCCAATTTGGATTCCTTTTATTTCTTTTTCTTCTCTTATTGCCATGACTGAAACTTCCAGAACTATGTTGAATAATAGTGGTGAGAGTGGACAACCTTGTCTTGTTCCTTCTCTTAGTGGAAATGGTTTCAGTTTTTCACTATTGAGAACGATATTGGCTGTGGGTTTGTCATATATGGCCTTTATTATGTTGAGGGAAGTTCCCTTTATGCCTACTTCCTGGAGGGTTTTTATCATAAATGGGTGTTGGATTTTGTTGAAAGCTTTTTCTGCATCTATTGAGATGATCATATGGTTTTTATCCTTCAATTTGTTATTATGGTTTATCACATTGATTTGCATATATTGAAGAATCCTTGCATTCCTGGGATAAACCCCGCTTGATCATGGTGTATGATCCTTTTAATGTGCTGTTGGATTCTGTTTGCTAGTATTTTGTTGAGGATTTTTGCATCTCTGGTCATCAGTGATATTGGCCTGTAGTTTTCTTTCTTTGTGACATCTTTGTCTGGTTTTGGTACCGGGGTGATGGTGGCCTTGTAGAGAGAGTTTGGGAGTATTCCTCCCTCTGCTATATTTTGGAAGAGTTTGAGAAGGATACGTGTTAGTTCTTCTCTAAATGTTTGATAGAATTCACCTGTGAAGCCATGTGGTCCTGGGCTCTTGTTTGTTGGAAGATTTTTAATCACAGTCTCAATTTCAGTGCTTGTGATTGGTCTGTTTATATTTTCTATTTCCTCCTGCTTCAATCTTGAAAGGTTGTGCTTTTCTAAGAATTTTCCATTTCTTCCAGGTTGTCCACTTTATTGGCATATAGTTGATTATAGTAATCTCTCATGATCCTTTGTATTTCTGCAGTGTCAGTTTTTACTTCTCCTTTTTCATTTCTAATTCTATTGATTTGAGTCTTCTCCCTTTTTTTCCTGATGAGTCTGGCTAATGGTTTATCAATTTTGTTTATCTTCTCAAAGAACCAGCTTTTAGTTTTATTGATCTTTGCTATCATTTCCTTTATTTCTTTTTCATTTATTTCTGACCTGATCTTTATGATGTCATTCCTTCTGCTAACTTTGGGGGGGTTTTGTTCTTCTTCCTCTAATTGCTTTAGGTGTAAGGTTAGGTTGTCTATTTGAGATGTTTCTTGTTTCTTGAGGTAGGATTGTATAGCTATAAACTTCCCTCTTAGACCTGCTTTTGCTGCATCCCATTGGTTTTGGGTTGTCATGTTTTCATTGTTTTTTGTTTCTATGTATTTTTTTATTTCCTCTTTGATTTCTTCAGTGATCTCTTGGTTATTTAGTAGCATATTGTTTAGCCTCCATGTGTTTGTATTTTTTTATAGTTTTTTTCCTGTAATGGATATCTAGTATAATAGCATTCTGGTCAAAAAGATATTTGATATGATTTCAATTTTCTTAAATTTACCAAGGCTTGATTTGTGACCCAAGATATGATCTATCCTGGAGAATGTTCCATGAGCACTTGAGAAGTAATTGTATTCTGCTGGTTTTGGATGGAATGTCCTATAAATATCAGTTAAGTCCATCTTGTTTAATGTGTCATTTAAAGCTTGTGTTTCCTTATTTGTTTTCATTTTGGATGATCTGTCCATTAGTGCAAGTGGGGTGTTCGTAGTAATAAAAAAAAAAGAAAGAAAGAAAGAAGAGAGCAACCAAACCAAAAAAATAAATCCACCAATGATAACAAGCGCTAAAAACTATACTAAAAAAATATATATATATATAGACAGAGCCCTAGGACAAATGGTAAAAGCAAAGCCATACAGACAAAATCACACACAGAAGGATAAATATACACACTCACAAAAAGAGAAAAAGGGAAAAAAATATATATATCGTTGCTCCCAAAGACCACTGCCTCAATTTGGGATGATTCGTTGTCTGTCTAGGTACTCCAGAGATGCAGGGTACATCAAGTTGATTGTGGAGACTTAATCTGCTGCTCCTCAGGCTGCTGGGAGAGATTTCCCTTTCTCTTCTTTGTTCGCAGAGCTCCTGGGGTTCAGCTTTGGGTTTGGCCCTGCCTCTGCGTGGAGGTCTGTTCGTTGCTCAGACAGGACGGGGTTAAAGAAGCAGCTGATTCAGGGGCTCTGGCTCACTCAGGCCGGGGGGAGGGAGGGGTACGGATGCGGGGTGAGGCTGCGGTGTCAGAGGCCAGTGTGACATTGCACCAGCCTGAGGCGCGCCGTGTGTTCTCCCGGGGAAGTTGTCCCTGGATCACGGGACGCTGGCAGTGGCGGGCTGCACGGGCTCCCAGGAGGGGAGGTGTGGATAGTGACCTGTGCTTGCACACAGGCTTCTTGGTGGCGGCAGCAGCAGTCTTAGCATCTCATGCTCATCTCTGGGGTCCGCGCTGTTAGCCGAGGCTTGCGCCCGTCTCTGGAGCTAGGCTGCGCTCTTAATCCCCTCTCCTCCCGCACCGTGAAACAAAGAGGGAAGAAAAAGTCTCTTGTCTCTTTGGCAGCTCCAAACCTTTTCCCGGACTCCCTCCCAGCTAGTTGTGGTGCACTAGCCCCGTTCAGGCTGTGTTCACACAGCCAACCCCAGTCCTCTCCCTGGGATCTGAACTCCAAAGCCCGGGCCTCAGCTCTCAGCCGCCGCCCGTCCCAGCGGGTGGGCAGACGAGCCTCTTGGGCTGGTGAGTGCTGGTCGGCACTGATCCTCTGTGCGGGAATCTCTCCACTTTGCCCTCCACACCCCTGTTGCTGTGCTCTCCTCCGCGGCTCCGAAGCTTCCCCGCTCCGCAGTCTCCACCCGCGAAGGGGCTTCCTAGTGTGTGGAAACCTTTCCTCCTTCACAGCTCCCTCCCACTGGTGCGGGTCCCATCCCTATTCTTTTGTCTCTGTTTTTTTCTTTTTTCTTTTGCCCTACCCAGGTACGTGGGGAGTTTGTTCCCTTTTGGGAAATCTGAGGTCTTCTGCCAGCGTTCAGTAGGTGTTCTGTAGGAGTTGTTCCACATGTAGATGTATTTCTGAGGTATTTGTGGGGAGGAAGGTGATCTCCACTTTTTACTCCTCCGCCATCTTGAAGGTCTCCTGTACATAGTAGTTTGTACCTCTTAATCCCTTACTCTTATCTTGTCCCTCCCCTCTGCCCTCTCCCCATTGGTCACCACTAGTTTGTTCTTTATATCCGTGAGTCTGTTTCTGTTTTGTTATATTCATTCATTTGTTTATTTTTTAGATTCTATTTGTGATAACATACAGTGTTTGTCTTTCTCTGTGTAACTTATTTCATTAAGCATAATGCCCTCCAGGTCCATGCATGTTGTTGCAAATGGCAAAAATTCATTCTTCTTTGCGGCTGAGTAATATTCCACTGTTTAGGTATACAACATCTTCTTTATCCATTCATCTGTTGATGGACACTTAGGTTGCTTCCATGTCTTGGCTATTGTAAATAATGCTGCTATGAACACTGGGGTGTGACATATGTTTTTTAACAACCTTATTGAGATAACTGATGTACAATAAATGATACATATTTAAAGTCTAAAATTTTATGTTTTGATATATGGATCACCACAATCAACATAATGAGCATATTCATCATTCCCAAGAGTAACCTTGTGCCCCTTTGTAATTGTTCCTTCACGCCCCTGCCCCATCCCAGGTAACTACTGATCTGCTGTCTGTATAGATTAGACTGGATTTCTAGAATGTTATAAAAAAGGAATCATACTTTTGGGAGATTTGGCTTCTTTCACTCAGGATAATTATTTGGAGTTCACCCCCATTGTACTTGCATCAATAGCACATTTCCTTCTATTGTCGCTTAGTGTCCATTGTACAGATAAACTACAGCTTGTTCAACCACTCATCTATGGAAGGACAGAATGGTCATTTCCCACTTCTGGGTATTGCAGGTGAAGCTGCTATACATATGCACGGGCTAGTCTTTGTACGGACACATGCTTTCATTTCTCTTGATTAAATACTTGATAGTAAAGTGGCTGGATCGTATGGTCAGTGTATGTTTAACATTTTAAGAAACAGCCAAACTGTTTTCTAAAGTGGTTGCCTACTTTACAGTCCTACCAGCAGTGTAGTTCTAGTTGCTTCACATCCTCACCTACACTTGGCCTTTTTAGACATTCTACTAGGTGTGTAGTGGTTTCTCATTGTGGTTTTAATTTGTATTTTCCTAACAACTGATAGTGTTGAGCTTTTTTTTTTTTTTTTGTGGTACGCGGGCCTCTCACTGTTGTGGCCTCTCCCATTGCGGAGCACAGGCTCCAGACGCGCAAGCTCAGCAGCCATAGCTCACGGGCCCAGCCGCTCCGCGGCATGTGGGATCTTCCCAGACCGGGGCACGAACCCATGTCCCCTGCATCGGCAGGCGGACTCTCAACCACTGCGCCACCAGGGAAGCCCTAGTGTTGAGCTTTTCATGTGCATATTTGCCACCCTGATTTCTTCTTTGGTGAAATGTCAGTTCAGTGTTTGCCCTGCTTTTTCTTTAATTGGGTTTTTGGTTTACTTATTATTGAGTGTTGAGAGTTGTTTTTATATATTGGATACAAGTCTTTTATCAGATATATGAATTCCAATATTATGTGCCTGTCAGTGGCTGTCTTTTCAGTCTTCTAATGTCTTTCAAAGAGCAGAAGATTTTAATTTTAATGAAGTTCAACTTATTAATTTTTTTCTTGTATAGTTGGTTCCTTTGGTGTTGTGTTTAAAAATCTTTGCCTACTCCAAGGTCTCAAGGTATTTTCTTCTAAAAGTTTTATCGTTTTAGGTTTTATAGTTAGGTGTATCATTTATGTTGAGTTAGGTGTTATATATATGTGAGGTACACATTGAAGTTCATTTTATGCATACAGATACCCAACTTGTTCTACTACCATGTGTTGAAAAGATAATTCTTTCTCCACTGAATTGCCTTTGCACCTTTGTGGAAAATCAGTTGTCCTTATATGTCTGGATATATTTTTAGACTCTATTCTGTTTCAGTGATGTATTGGTCACTTTGACTGCATTCTACCCAATGCCATACAAATCATGAGGTTTTTCAGGCTGGCTCATGGGCACAGGATCTATTCCCTTTCAGCTCCTTCTCCTAAACTGAGGGAATCCACCAGGTCCAACTTGGTTTCCCTATACTGCAGCCTGGAAACTCTCTCAAGGCACTAAGCTAGGGCAACATGGGCTCACCTTGGTTTATTTCCCATTTTTCAGGGATCAGTGCCCTTCATTGCCTAATGTCCAGTGTCTTAAAAACCATTGCTTCATATTTTTCAATGTTTTAAATTGTTTTGGTCAGGAGGGTAAATTCAGTTACTCCATCTTGGTCAGAAACACACTTATATATATGTCACATGCACACACACAGGAGATGTGTGTACATGTATATATATATATATATGTATATATGAGTGTATCTATATATATACACACATACACACACATACATATATCTATAACATGTATGTTTTAAATATTTTCCTAGATCAAGCTGACACTCAAATTTGATAATCTTATTCTAGGATTATTACATAGATGCTTTTAAGAAATAATGTCTCCTAGGGTTGGCAGACTATGGCCCATGGGCCAAATCTAGTTCACCAGTTGTTTTTGCAAATAAAGTCTTATTGGCATGCAGCCATGGCCATTTATTTACCTAGGAATTGTCTGTCTGTGACTCCTTTAATACCCTAATGCCACAGCTGAGTGCTTGCTACAGAAACCATATGGCCCACAAGCCTAAAATATTTCCTATTGAGCCCTTTAGAGGAAACATTTGCTGACCACTGATCTAGTCCATGCAGCTCATTATGTAGAAAGCATGCCAAGGTCTCTGGTGGTGATCTCACATCTCCTGTTTCCGAGGAGGACCAAACTCTGTGTCACTCTGTCCTTTATCCTGTCACTGCGTTAGGCTTTCTCCATGAAGTACAAGAGCTTGAAAGAAAAAAACAAATATAACTTGGAGGAGTAGAGTTCTTCCTCAGGAAGTCCAGGAAAGAGAAAATCTTATTATAAAGGCCCTGGATTTTTGTCAGAATTAGATGACCTTAGGGGTCTCCAGTAACAAAATACATAATTATATGTGGCTTAAGAAAAGCAGTTCAGTACCTTTGCTCATACCTTCTTCAGGTCCAGAACCCGTGAGAATGTCTTACAGGCTATATATAAACTGTGAGGAGGTAAGCTCCGATGCCCAGTCAGAGGGACTCCCCGTGGCATCTCTGCGGGAAAGACATGTCATGCTAGCCCCACAGAGAGCCAAACTGCACAAGCCTTGTCTCGTGTCTTATGATTTACCAAGAGGAGAGCGATTCAGGCATTCAAACCTGAGTTTGCAGAGTAAAGTTTTTCCATGAAAGAAGTCATTGTGCCTAGCCCCTCTCTCCAGCTGGGGCTCGAGGGTCACAGCCAACACACACAGCCGCCTCTCAGCAGCATCTGTATGCTCCCCCCAGGCCCTGCACAGGGAACAGCTCCGCCTCTCAGAGCCCTTCCAGCCCCGGAGAAGCCGGGCCTTGAGGCCGAGGCCCGCAGTCGGGTGGTGGTGGGTTGTTTCTGGCATTTTCTCCTCTCCTCGTTTGAAGGGCTGAGGACCGCAGAGCCCGGCTGGGGTGACATGCAGTTCCAGATGTCTGCTAAGAGCAACAGCGCTCTTGTTGACCAGAATCTCAAGCTAAAAGGTGAAAAAGTGTTTCTGTCTCCCATCACTGAGGTTGTGACTAGGCCATGCCTGCAAATCCTATCATGCCGATAAGGCAGCTATGGCTGGAATACAGGAGACCCAGGTCTGGAGTTGAAGGTGGAGCTTACAGTCATTGGTCACATGTCAACCCCTCAAGGTAGGAGGGTGTATCAGAAAACATTTGAATAAATATTAATGTTCAAAGTTGAATGCCTTGGTAAAGGGCCTAAAGAAGGCAAAATCTCACAGATAGATTGACTTACTCATTCAATAAATATTTGTTGAGAGCCTATCATGTGCCAGGTTGAATTCTAGTGGGCGCCTCTTGAGTCTGGTGGGGAAAGTAATTCAAGTTAAGAGGACTCTGATAAAAAGAGGAAGAACTGGGGGCTTTGGGGGGCCTGTGACAGAACAGTACCCCTCGTCTGAGCTTTAGGCAAGGTTTCTCTGAGGAGGGGATATTTGGGCTGAGGTTAGGAGAGCGGGTGGAAATTATCTGAGTGAATAGAGGGCATCCCAGACAGAGGAATTCCAGAGCATTCCAGGCAGAGGAACCAGCAGAGGTTTTGAAGCAAGAAAACTGAAAGCATTTGAGAAACTGTCACAGGAATAACTAAGGGGAGAGTGGCCTGAGAGGAGGCCGAAGAGGGTAGAGGGAGCAGTTGCCGGCCTCTAAAGCCACGGTAAGACTTGCACGCTGTGCTCTAAGTGTGATGGGAAATCTCTGAATGGTTTAAAAGCAGGAGAGAGACATCCTCTGATGTGTGTTTTGAAAAGCTTGTTCTGGCCACCGTGTAGAGGGTGGATTCTAGGGGAAGAGATAAGATGGAGTACGCCACTTAGGGAGTGGTTGCAGTATTGTAGGGAAGAGATAACCGTGGCTTAGACTAGAGAGCTGGAGAGAACAGACAGAGTGAATAAATTCAGGGATATGTAGGAAGTAACATGGACGGGACCTGGTAAATAGATTAACGTGGGAAGGGAAAGGTAATCCACACAACCAATAGATTCTCAGAAGCATCTGATGGTTTAGGCTTTTCTCACTGCAATTCACATACCTCCTATGTGGTGAGGATACATTGTGGTCCATTCAAGTCAGGATGTTAGAATAAAATGGAGAGCTACATAGGTGTGCAACTGCAGAAAGTGTAGCTACAAGGAGAAAAATAGTCCAGAGCTTCCGTTGCTCAATCCCTTAACATACACCTGTTTCAGCCACCACCAATGCTAGGTCCTGTGCCACCCCCCCCCCCCAGCCTTGGAGGAGCTCAGAAGTAGGAGGAGGGACAGAAAAGCTCTAAAGAGTTGCAGAAGTCTGAGGGAAGAGAGGAGGGAGGTCTCTTTCTTTGGGAAAGGGGACATCAAAAAGGTATAACAGAGGACTTTTCAAACTCAATCCTGAAGGATGAGTAAAAGCATTCCAAACACGGATGCAATAAACACATACTTATTGAGTTCCTTCTGTGTTCTGGGCACCATTGAAGGCACTCTGGGGATGTATCAGAGAACAAAATAGATAGAAGTCCCTTCTCTCATACTGCTTACACTGTAGCAGGAAAACAGAAAATAAACAGAATGAAGTGAAAGGGCACAGTATGTTAGAAGGTGTTAAGCGCTATGAGAAAGGATAAAGCAGGGGAGGAAGGATGGATAGTGCGTCTGTGGGAAGGAGGATGCAATTTTCAATTAGATGTTGGGGCGAGGACTCACTGAGACAATAATCCCGGAGCAGAGATTTGAATGTGAGCTATAAGCCATGTGTATGCCTGGAGGAAAAGAAGACAAGAGCATCCCAGGCAGGGAAAAAGCGAGCGTGGGGTCCTTAAGGTGGGCACATGCCTCGTGTGTTCAGGAGCTACAGGGAGTCTGGTGCGGGATGGTGGAAGCAGAGTCATTGGGGTTGTGGTTGGAGAGAAAAGATCAGAGGTAACAAGGCTGAGGGCAGATTGTGTAAGGCCTTGTGAATGCTCATGCTAAAATAACAGTGAGAGAAGAATCTATAGATGCCCAAATTTAGAAACAGACTCAATATTGCATTGAGCACCACGGGCTTTTCCAGGTTTAAGCAAGGGCTGGCAGAAGTGATGTCTTTTATTGACAACCATGTGGCCGGCTGACGGTTATAGAGCTGACTCTAGTTAAACCCAGGCTTATTGGGCTGGCTCTGGTACAAGCCAATATTGCTGGCTCAATCTGACTCACATATGTTGTGCACCTGCTCCATCTACCTGGCCCCGAGCTGGGCTGCTGCAGGCACGTAACTAGCCATTTCCTTCATCTAGGGAGGGGTTCCCAGCTGCACAATAGAGTCATCTGGGAAGTATAAAAAACAATGTTTCACCTGAGACTAATTCAGACAGAATCTCTGGGGGTGGAGCTAGGCATCTACTTTTAAAACTGATTCTCAGAACTTGAAGGGAATTTAAAAGTCACTTCCTTATACTCTTCTACCCGTGTAGAGGCTGGTATGGGAAAATGATGTGTTTTGTCATTTAGAATATTTTAGCCTGGCATTCAAGGCTCTGTGCTATTCAGACCTAGCCTCTGTATTCATCCTTCCATCTTTTTCCTGCCTCAAATACAGTTGACCTTTGAACAACGCGGGTTTGAACTGCACAGGATCCACTTATACGTGCTTTTTTATTTCAAAAAATATATAGGTGGTCCTCCCTATTTGTTGGTTTCACATCCACAGATTCAACCAATGACAGATTGGAGTTTCCATCTACAGTTGGTTGAATCCCCAGATGGGGAACCCAAGGACATGGAGGGCTGACCGTGCTATGCCTTTATATAAGGGACTTGAGCATCGTGGACTATAGTTTAGGCAGGGGGTCCTGGAACCACTCCACTGTGGATACAGAGGGCCGACTAGAGTCCCTCCATTCCAGTCAAAGTTTTCCCTAGTAATTGCCATGGTGTTGAGCCTGCCTGGCCTGGAATACTATCTCCCATTCCTTCCTCTCTAACTAAATCCTAGAAGTCTTCAAGGCATAGTCAAGCCCTTCTGTGCAGCCTTCCGGTAGCAAACCAGCCTGAGTGATCTCTCCCTGCCTACCTCCTAAGGCACCTGCTCTAGACCAGGGTTGGGCAAATTCTTTTGGTAAAGGGATGGATAGGAAATTCTTTAGGCGTCGAGGGCCATAATGTGTTGCAACAGCTCAATTCTGCCCTTGTAGAGTACAGCAGCCTTAGACAATAAGTAAACAGACGGGTGTGCCCATGGGCCAGTAAAACTTTATTTACAGAAATAGAGCTGGACTTGACACTCAGGCCATGGTTTGTCGACCCCTGCTGGAGACCACTGATGAGACACTCAACCTATGATACCGTGTATTATTAAAGTATTTCCCACCTGTGTCATATCTCCCAGCTAGATTCTAGGTCCTGGGGAGAGAAGACACTGCATAGATATTCTCAGGCAATTTGAAACAGAGCTCAGGTAGCAGAGCCTTGGCTTAGAAGTCCTCTTGAGTCATTTCCATCTCTCATTTCTATTATAATCGTAGCTTTATCATCTGTCCCACATACTTCCACTCTCACCCCACCCTGTACACTTCCTGCTGCTTCTGGTACAGACCGGAGTGGGCACTTCCTGAACCCAGTTAGGAGGAAATTCACACGGCAAAAGTCAATGAGTACTGTAGGCCACATCTGTTGGGAAACCACTTTTCACATGATAGTTCAGAAGACTAAGATCATCACTACTTCCTCTCTAAAGATAGTTGTGGGAACAGCAAGTTCCGATGGTCAAAGGTTAAGTAAAAATTAATCCACAGTGGGGACCGCACCCCATCAGAAATTGCAGGTGTAGCAAGGAAAGTGATGCAGAGGAAAGACAAAAAAAAAACCATGAAGGAGAAGGCTAGCATACTTGATGAGGAAAGGGAAAGAAGAAAAACTTATCCTGACCCTTTTCAAAGAGACATGGGTTGGCATCTGTTTCCTCATTTATACTGGAAGCCTGAGGTTTTACGTCACATGGAAAACGCTTTTGGTTTCCTATAGCTTTGTCCACAAAGAGAATATGCTTTGCTATTGAGAAAAAGGGTCAGCATTTTGTGGTTGTTTATGGCACGTGTTTATGTACTCTTGTCCTTTTTTTTTTTAAAATAAAATCCAAAGTAGTGAATAGAGCCCCCATAGGAACTGCAGAAAGCTCTATAGCACATATAGTGTAAAATTAAATCGGTATTTCAGAGGGCATTTATGAGGAAGCCACAGGAAGGAGTATAGCGGTTCTTTGGACTAGAGTGAACATCCATAAATTTTAAAAGACACCAGAGCATAAGTGACCCTTAAAATAGTTGGACACAGAAAGCAAGGCAGTAAATCTCCCTGCCTAGCCACTGTTCCAAGCCACAGCAAGCATTTGGACAGGCTTCTTTTAAGACTCCAAATAGGCAGGAACTGGGGACCTTGAGAAACTCACTCACACTGGCCCCTGCCCTTTCCTGGCACCAGGAAACAATTCCCAGGCCCATCTGCCCTCCTCACCGTGTTTAACAGGAGTGACGTGAAAGAGTTGGATACCCCTGAAATAGACAGGAATTGAAAGTCCATCAGTGGGAAAATGAGGAAGTCTACACTTTCCCTAATAAATCCTTCCTCAACCCTGAACCGGCTCTTGAAAATATCCACGCTGGTCCTGTGCCTCCTTGTGTCTGTGTGGTGCTAGAGGCAGTTTTACAGCAGTCTCAGGGCCCAGAGGCCACACAGGTTCATGGTAGAAAGGAAGGCAGGATCAGGGCCTAAGACCTCCTGTCTTGGTGTCCAGGGCGCTCTGTAGAGCAGAGTAGAGGGTACCTCAGTTAGAAGACCCATTTTCAAATCCTTGGCGTCTGCCTCCTCATTTATAAATAATTGTCTTAGTCTGTTCGGGCTGCAGTAACAAATGCCACAGACCGTGTAGCTTATAAACAGCAGAAATTTGTTTCTCACATTTCTGGAGTTTGGAACTTCAGGATTGTGGTGCCAGCATGGTCACGTTCTGGTGAAGGCCCTCTTCTCGGTTCATAGCCAGCACCTTTTCATTGTGTCCTCACCAGGTGGAAAGGGCTAGGTAGGGATCTCTGTGGGGTCTTTCTTGTAAGAACACTAACCTACTCATGAGAGCACCACCCTTATGACTTAAGCAAAGGTCCCACCTCCTAATACCATCACATGGGGCATTAAGATTTCAACATATCAATTTGAGGGGACACTAACATTCAGACCGTAGCAATAATGCCCATGTCACAGAATGAATTATACTAAGGGTTACATGAGATCTCGTACGCAACCTGCCCAGTTTAGGACTTGGTCTAAAGTGGATCCTAATATATGTTCATTTCTTGCCTCTGTCCCTGTTGAATCTACCAACCAAGAAGTCCATTCTCTTCTCCACTATGATCTGCCACAAGTTCTTCCTCATAGGATCAGAACTTGTTGCTGTTGTGAGTGTGAATGACTGGGTGAAAATCACACAGGAGACAGGTACCTTATTGAAGGGTTCATTAAGTGCCAGGTTCTGGGTAGGAGGAAAGAAGCATGAGGTGTGTCCCCTGACATCAAGGAACTCTTTATCTAGTTAGAAGACATCAACACAGAAGGAATGGTGAGAAAGCAGTATGAAGTAGATGAGGTGGGAGAACAGCTTTGTGGATTTATAATAAAGGACCAACGTTTCCATCTTCTCCTAGAAGTCCTATTCCCATCTCTCCACCTGTCCCATGCTGTCTATTGGGGTCCTGCACATGCACATTAGAGCTTGCATAGCACGGTGGTTGGGAGCACAGGCTCTGGAGCCAGAAGTCCTGGCTCTGTCACGTGCCAGCAGCTGCATGACCTCGAGCAAGTTCTCGAAATTCTCTCTGCCTTTGAGTGTAAAGTGGAGGTAATAACTGCATATACCCCCAGGGTTTTTGAAAGGAGTGAATGAGGTAATATATGTAAAGCACTTAGAAGAGTGCCTTGGCACACAAGTGCTCAGTTAATGTTAGCCTTCGTCATCTTGGCAGTACATGCTCTTGCCCCAGCCCTCCCCTTCTTGAAGTAGAGGAACCAGGAAACTGAAAAATGCCCTGGGTGACTGTATTGTATACTTGCAAGTTACTGAGAGAGTAAATCTTAAATGTTCTCACCACCAAAAACAACTGGTAATTATGTGAGGTGATGGAGGTGTTAGCTAACGCTATGGTGGTCATCATTTTGCAATAAATAAGTGTATTAAGTCAATACTTTGTACACCTTAAACTTCTACAGTGTCATATGTTGATTATATCTCAATAAAAGCTAGAAAAGAAAAAAAAAAAAGAATGCCCTTGGGGGCCAGGTCCTGGAGGCAGGGATAAAGCAGCTAGATTCAGGCCTCAGTCAACCTAACTTTTCCTTAACTGATGCAGTTTATGCTACTTATATTTCCTTTGTGTATTTGCTAGTTAATTTAACATATTTAAGTCAAGTTCCCTTTGACAACTCCAGCCTACCTCAGATAAATTAAACAAGAAGAAGGAAAGAGCTTTTGCCTACTCCTGAACCAAAAGGATGAAAAGAGCATGAACTTTGGAATAGGAGATGAACCCTGGTCAAGTCACACAACCTTTATGAGTCTTCCTTTCTGATGACTACAAGGGGTTGGTAACCTGTCTCTTAGGGCTGATTTGAGAGTCACATGAGCTTAACTGTGTGAAAGCATACTGTAAACTCTAAAGCACTCTGTAAAACTTAGTCTCTGTCTTATTTCTGGGGCTAGAAGCAAGGATGGCAGCAAAGGTCAGATTTCTAGGGACCCCAAGGAAAAGGCAAAGCCTGGGGGGAAATTCTGAACCACTTGTGAAGCCCCCTTCTAGCCAACAGCAGTTTCCTTACTTGCTCCTCTTGGCTACCCAGTGGAACACAGATTTCACTGTTGTTTTTTAAGGGACCTTAGAAAAGGATGCTGACTGTCCTGGAGAGCGTCGCTCATAAAATACAGAGAACTCAACAGCATCTGAGTAGACTTCATGGGGAAATGGGACCTAGGCAACACCATGAAGGAGATGGGATTGGACAGACCAAGAAAGGACCACAGGTGTGAATTAGACATCCCTCCATGGGAGGCAGGGAGTACTGGAATGCAGAAGACAAGGACCTGTCCTCTATCCAGTGCTTGGCCTGTGGAGTCCAGATGCCTGGACTCACTTGGTTTTTCGTGCAAATTTATGACTGTAATGGAATCAAAACTCAGGCAAGGTCTCATCTCTAATCAGTTACCTGTTGCCACTTGTAGGGGTTTGCAGCCTTCCACCTTTTCATGTGTTGTACCCTGGTATCTTTAGAAAACAATTGGAAAAGTTGAGTTTGGCAAATATTGTAGAGGTCAAGTTTGTTTAACTTCCTACCATAATTAGCTTCAGTTTCTTCTACCTTTTGTGAAGCAGGAGAATTTCTACCCAGCTTCTGCCTTATGGTACCTCTTTGTCTTCTGGATAAAAGTATTGAAGTCATTCCCATCTCTCTGTCTCACACCCCCACACACCCCTTAACTTCCTCTCCTTGTTGCCCATGGGTGTTGGCCTTGATAGTCTAACTTTAGGACTTCCTTAGACCTTAAGGCCTCCAGAGTTTTAAAAAAGCAGCCCATCTAATTGTACTTTGCTCTTGAAAAGAAAAAAAGAGCAAGGTATGGTTTTCTTCGGGGTATCAGTTCGAATATCTTTTTTCGTGTCAAAAAAGTACCTTCCAGATACATAAGAAACTGGGAATGCTGGTTGCCTGTGAGGAGAGGAACAAGGAAGTTGGGGTAGAGGGGTGAGAGGGAGAATTTCACATCATTCCCTTTGGTTATCTTTAAATTTTGAATCATGTATTGACTATTCAAGAAGAAATGAATAAAATCTAGATTGGAGACTAGTTCAATTCCACGCATATTTCTAGTGCCTCTACTCTGTGCCAAGAAATCCTTGATTTCTTGACCATCACAGAGCTTCTGGGCTGGGCCTCCCATCTCATGGAAATATAGGACTAACCACTTGGGAAAACACCGGGGAGGGAGCCACAATCTCATTACAGCACCCTTAAAATCACAATAAGGAACAAACAGGTAGAGCTGAGTTTTGTTTTGTTTTGTTTTTCAATTTTAGTGAAGTATATTTGATTTATAACGTTGTGTTAATTTCTTCTGTACAGCAAAGTGACTCAGTTATACATACGCACACACACATATTGTGTATATATTCTTTTTCATATTCTTTTTCATTATGGTTTGTCACAGAATATTGGATATAGTTCCCTGTGCTATACAGTGTGACCTTGCTGTTTATCCATCCTGAGTTGTGTTTTTGTTTCAAAGTTTCCATGAGCATTCTGGGACAGACTTAGCCAGGACACCCCCCATGCTAGGACTGCAGATAACATTCCTGAAAATAGAAAAAGATTTGCACCGTCTTTGAAAACGTGTACAGCTTAAAAAGGATTTTGTTGACCATCAGCTGTTCCCTACCCACTTTAGCCTATGAGAGCACATCTTAGAAAGCAGACTGGACCAGAGGTAGGTTAGGCCAAAGGAAAAAAATGATGATAACAATAATTGTACTCTTATTCTAGAAACATAACCTAGTAATATGTCTATATCTGTTTGAAAGTTCAAACTCTTTTATCCTTCACGTTTAATACTTTATCTCTGAGAGGTATGTAGAAAGACAAGTTTCATTCCAAAAATATCATTCTGTCAAGTATCTTTTTATGTGAAAATCCATTATGATTATGGAATTCTCCATTTCTCTGTTGGCAGTGCCTGCTCAGAAATAATGAGCTCCCTGTAACTTTTGTTGCCAAGGAGATAAGACCAAAAATTCATTCATTCTGGAACATGGCAGGGACCCTTGTATCTAACGTGTGACTCTCTGAAATGCTATCGAGGGAGATAAGCCAGCAAGAGACTGTGTGTCTGTTGTCCTGCCAGCTTCCTGAGCCCAGAAGAAGAATTTAGGCACAGAAGAAGATGACCACAGTGTTCCTATCTGCACAATAAACGCTGCACCTCCTCTTAATTCTTCTCCTTGTAATCCTGCTGTTCTCGACTTTAATGAATTTTCGCGGCATCTCGGATCTTTGCTGAAAGCCACAGTTCAGAGACTGACTCTCACTAGGAGTTCAGAAATGCCTGACAGGGAGATGGAGAATGCCTAGAGATTTTGCTGAAAAATTTTCTTTGAAGCACACTAAAATCGGTCCTAAAATGGTGGTGTTGCAGTGAAAAAAAAAATATGCAAAGTTAAATTAGAGGTAAAATGAAGTAATACAAAACATGTTAAGTAGGCTTTATGGGCTATAGATATGAGCTTCTTTAAAAAAACCAACAAACACATTCTGTTCCATGGCTTTTGAAGGATTTTTCCCTCCTTTCTCCACCTGGCTTCTCCTCTGAAAAGGGGTCCTCTCTAGCCATTAAATACTACAGTCAACTCAAAGTCTATAACATAATAACTTCTAGTCAGATGCTGACGATTTCTTCTCAAGTCTTTAAAAAACTCATTAAAATCTGATTCGACATATGTAAACTCTAACAACTCCATCTTCTGAGCCATCGACCATTGCTGCTTTGAATACTCAGTTATCAATTTCCCAATCCTCCAGATCCTGAGATCTTGGTGGATGAAGCAGGTTTTTCTCTCTCCTTTTCCATGTTGTTTTATTTCTTGGTTGGTACAGGAATTTCTTTTTTCATTACCATACTATTTTGAAATAATCTCAACTTTACCAAAAAAAAGTTGGAAGTGTAATACAAAGAACTTTTTCTACCTGATCCATTTGGGAGTGAGTTGATGACGTGATACCCCATCACCAGTGTATATTTCCTTCAAGTTTTGCCAGTTGTCCCAATAATGTCTTTAATAGCAAAAGCAACCAGTCCCTAATTACACATTGCACTTAGTTGTCATGTCTCTTAAGTCGTTTTCCACCTGGAACAGTTCCTCAGGCTACCCTTGACTTACACGACCTCAACCATTTTGAAGATTATGGGCCTGTTCTTTTAAAACATGTTCCTCAATTTGGATTTGTCTCATGTTTCCTCAACAATTATATTCAAGTTATGCACCTTTGGCAGGAACGGCACAGAAGTGATGCTGTCTTCTCGTTGGCCCCAATCACACGACCATGACTGCCATTGTACCATTATGCCTGATGTTAATTCCAGTTGCTTGATTAAGGTGGTATCTGGGAGGCTTTTCCATCATAAAGTTATTCTTTTTTCCCTTGTAATGAGTATTTTGTGAAGAGGTGCTTTGAGACTATGGTGAATACCTCATTTCTCACTGAACTTACAATGTATTCATTTATTTATATCTGCGTGGACTCATGGATTCCTGTCATATCCAATAGGGTATAATCTACTACTACCCTTTTATTATTTCGACGTAAAAAATATTTCCCAGATTCAGCCAACGAGAGCCCCTTTAAGATGACTCCTGTACCCTCTGACATGTCCATGTCATTCTTTGAGAACTTCATTACTTTCTGGCACGACAAGATATTCCACTTTGAACTTTCCCTGTTCCAGTCTTGGAGAAAAGTATTTAGAAACCAAGATCTCAAGGTCAGGTCTGTTCATTGCTCTTGGAGGGTCACTACTCATGGGCCCTCTCAGTGCACAGAAGGAAAGAATGTATGTGTATAACTATGTATATGCATACACACATGCACAAACACAATGTATTTCTGTATTTATCTGTACATTGGGACCTGTGGGTCCTTCCCTGTATCTACAATTCTTATCCAATACCACAGGATTTATTCTAATTGTCACCCTTTCCATATCTGTAATTCGCTGGCGCCCACTCTCCTTAATGTATTTACTTATTTAATTAAGCCATCTCTATATAACCAATGTCCTATCACCACTGCCTCTAACCCCACACAGTGCTGGTGTGAGAATTTCTAAACAGCAACCAAAGTGCTCTAGGCTTTGAAGCTAAAGAGCGAAACAGGTAGAGAGCAAGAAGAGTGGACGCTGGGCAGTGCCCAGCCGTTATACTCTGTGTTGCTGGAAGGCTTAGCTTGGCCAGATCCCTGATTGCTACCCCCTAGGCCAGGCACTTTTTACAACATCAGATATTAGGTTGCCAGAGAATGCTACCACGTTTCATGTTTCTGACTTTGAATGAGGGAATGCTATCACTGGGACCCTTTTCCCTCCTGTTCTGTAGCTCAGGAGTTCATAACCTGGGGTCCATGAGCTCTGGGGACTCTGTAAGTCCCCAGTATATGTGCAAGTGTGCTTTTCTCTGGTGACAGAATCACAGCTTTCTTGAGATTCTCAAAGAGATCCATGACCCAGCAACATTAACTATTTGCTATACATCGAAGGTTAAAAACAGATTCAATCTTACTAATAAGCGAAGCAAATAAAAATGAGATATTTGTTGAATATGAGATAAGTAAAGAAAAATATTTATGAAATCTGTATGAGTTTCCTATTGCTGCTGTAACAAAGTACCACAAATTCAGTGGCTTAAAACACCACAAATTTATTTTTACAGTTCTGGAGGTCAGAAGTCTAAAGGAGTCTTACGGGGCTAAAGTTAAGGTCAGTCAACTGTGTTTCTTCTGGAGGCCCTAGGGGGAAAGCCATTTTCTTGCCTTTTCCAGCTTCCAGAGCCACCTACATCCTTTGGCCCTTCTTCTGTCTTCAAGATCAACAGCTGGTATCTTCACATCTCTCTCTGACTCTGACCCTCTATTCTCCCAATTGTTAGGACCCTTGTGATTACATTGGGCCTACCTGGACAATCAAGGGTAATCTCCCATTTCACCATCCTTTCTTTTTTTTCTTTTTTTTAAAATGGAGCCCACCCATCTAAACTATGCTTGACAGATGGTTGCCTATCTTCTTTTATTTTACATTGGAGCATAGTTGATTAACAGTGTTGTGTTAGTTTCAGGTGTACAGCAAAGTGATTCAGTTATACATATACATGGATCTATTCCTTTTCAAATTCTTTTCCCTTTTGGGTTGTTACATAATATTGAGGAGAGTCCCCTGTACTATACAGTAGGTCCTTGTTGTTTATCCATTTTAAATACAGCAGTGTGTAGATGTCAATCCCAAACTCTCCATCCTTCTCCTCTGTGGTAACCATAAGTTCACTCTCTAAGTCTGTGTGTCTGTTTCTGTTTTGTAAATAAGGTCATTTGCATCATTTTTCTTAGATTCCACATATGGGTGATATCATATGATATTTGTCTTTCTCTGTCTGACTTATGACAGTCTCTAGGTCCATCCATTGTTGATGCAAATGGCATTATTTCATTCTTTTTAATGGCTGAGTAATATTCCATTGTGTATATGTACCGCATCTTCTTTATCCATTTGTCTGTCGATGAACATTTATGTTGCTTCCATGTCTTGGCTATTGTAAACAGTGCTGCAATGAACATTGGGGTGCATGTATCCTTTCAGACCATGTTTTTCTCCGGGTATATGCCCAGGAGTGGGATTGCAGGATCATACGGTAGCTCTATTTTTAGTTTTTTAAGGAACCTCCATACTGTTCTCCACAGTGGCTGTAACAATTTATGTTTCCACCAGCAGTGTAGGAGGGTTCCCTTCTCTCCACACCCTCTTCAGCATTTATTGTTTTTTTAAATATTTATTTATTTGGCTGAATTGGGTGTTAGTTGCAGCATGCAGGATCTTCACTGCAGCATGCAGGCTCTTTGTTGTGGCGTGCGGGCTCCAGAGCACACGGCTCAGTAGTTGTGGTGCGTGGGCTCTCTAGTTGTGGTGCATGGCCTCCAGAGCATGCAAGCTCGGTAGTTGCGGCATGCAGGCTCTCTAGTTGTGCATGGGCTCTAGAGTACACAGGTTTAGTTGCCCTGCAGTGCGTAGGAACTTAGTCCCCTGACCAGGGATCGAACCCGTGTCCCCTGCATTGGAAGGCAGATTCTTAACCACTGGACCACCAGGGAAGTCCCAGCATTTATTGTTGGTAGATTTTTTAATGTTGGTCATTCTGACTGGTGTGAGGTGATATCTCATTGTAATTTTGAGTTGCATTTCTCTAATAATTAGCGATGTTGAGCATCTTTTCATGTGCCTCTTTCACCATCCATTTTTAATCACATCTGCAAAGTCTCTTTTGCCATGTAAGGTAAAACATTGATGGGTTTCAGGGGTTAGGATGTGGATATCTTTAAAGGGCCATTATTCTGCCTACCAACCACAATAGCCAAGAATTGGTTGACATGTACTATCAGGCATTGTTACCCCAAACATAAATTAGTAGAACATTTTTGGAGGGCAACTTAGCAATATGTACCAATATTTTTATTTATTTTTTTAATTTTAACTTTATTGGAGTATAGTTGATTTACAATGCTGTGTTAGTTTCAGGTGTACAGCAAAGTGATTCAGTTATACATATACATATATTCATTATTTTTTAGATTCTTTTCTCATATAAGTTATCACAGAATATTGAGTAGAGTTCCCCGTGCTATACAGTAGGTCCTTGTTGGTTATCTGTCTTTAATATATAGTAGTGTCTGTATGTTCATCCCAAGCACCTGATTTATCCCTCTCCCTCACATTTCCCCTTTGGTAACCATAAGTTTGTTTGCTAAGTCTGTTTCTGTTCTGTAAATAAGTTCATTTGTATCGTTTTTTAAAAATTAGATTCCACATATGAGTGATATCACATGATATTTGTCTTTGTCTGACTTATTTCACTTAGTATGATCATCTCTAGGTCCATCCATGTTGCTGTAAATGGCATTATTTCATTCTTTTTTATTGCTGAGTAGTATTCCATTCTATATAGGTACCACATCTTCTTTATCTATTCCTCTGTTGATGGACATTTAGATTGCTTCCATGTCTTGGCTATTTGTACCAATATTTTTTTTAATCTTTATGAGAGTATAATTGCTTTACAATGTTGTGTCAGTTTCTGCTGTACAACAAAGTGAATCAGCTATATGTATACATATATCCCCGTATCCCCTCCCTCTTGAGCCTCCCTCCCACCCTCCCCAGCACCAAGCTGATCTCCCTGTGCTGGGCAGCAGCTTCCCACTAGCTGTCTATTTTACATTTTGTACCATTATTTTAAAATGATGCTCATTAGCCCAGTAATGCCACTTGAGTAATGTAACCTAAGGAGATATTTGGATACAGAGATGTATATAATAAAAAAAAAAAAAAGTCACCATACCATAGTTTATATTGGTGAAAAATTGAAACAATGTAATCATTTATAAATAGAGAATTGACCAAATAGAAGTTCCGGTACTTTCATGTACAGAATCTTAAACGGCTATTTAAACAGATGATAATATATCTCCATTCATTGATGAGACTAGCCGAGATTTATCGATCTGTCCAGTGATATATGTACATATGTGAAGGAACAACATTCATAGTGGTTAGGATTTTTTTAAATTTTTATATTTTTCTGGACTTTTAATTTGTAATGAACACGCATTGGTATTTTATTTATTTATTTATTTATTTATTTATTTATTTTTGCGGTACGCGGGCCTCTCACTGCTGTGGCCTCTCCCATTGCGGAGCACAGGCTCCGGATGCGCGGGCTCAGCGGCCATGGCTCACGGGCCCAGCCGCACACGTGGGATCTTCCCAGACCGGGGCGCAAACCCGTGTCCCCTGCATCGGCAGGCGGACTCTCAACCACTGTGCCACCAGGGAAGCCCGCACTGGTATTTTTTAAGACAAGTTGGGCCTGTTACGTGGCAAAGAAGGTATTGGATTTCTCTCTCTTATGAACATGGCAGTTGTCTTTGGAGGTAAAGATGCGTCTTGCACAGGCATTTAGTGATTTTACTACACTGTGTTCTCAGTGAACAGAAACGCTCATGATCTCATATCCTAGACCAGGGGTTGGCCCTTGGGCCAAGTCTAGACACCACCTGTCTGTAAATAAGGCTTTATCTGTGCACAGCCACACCCATTTCATTTATGTATTGTCTATGGCTACTTTCAAGTTACAATGGCACAGTTGGGTAGTTGTGACAGAGACCATACAGCCCACAACGTCTAAAATATTTACTATCTGACCTTTTACTAAAAAAGTTTGCCCACTCCTGCTCTAGGCTTCCTTACCGACAACAATGTCAAAAGTCTTTCTACTGCTTTGTTTTTGAGAAGTTATTTGAGAAAGAGTCAGGTAGCAATGTGTGAGCGCCTTATCGTAAGCTCTTTTCTTTCCTGCCACACCCTTCAAAGCCAGAATCCAAAAATGCATTTTAGAGGGAAAAACCTTTATTACTTTAGGAACAAGTGGTCTTTCCTTCTCTATTTTCCGGAAATTCACGGCTTCAGTCTTTAAAAAGCTCTGGGAGCAAAACTCTCACGGAACGCTAATTGCACATAGTAAAGTGGAGCAGAGGTGCCCAGTGAGGTTACTGTCTGTCCTGCATAACCCCACCCCTCTACTGAGTGTCCTTGCTCTGCCCAAACCCGGACATCGAGGCTTTCATCTCTCTGTGGTCCTTGGGATGCCTTTGAGAAGTTCCGTGGGAACATCAGTGCTCACTTCCGTAAGTTGTCAAGAGACTAGGGAAACGTCCCTGTTTCAAAATGCGTATTCCTTTCTAGACCCTCTACCTTCACCCGGTGTAAGTGCTGTGGAGAATGGGGAAGCCCAATAAAGAATAAGTTCGATCAAGAAATGATCTGGGACTTCCCTGGTGGCGCACTGGTTGAGAGGCCGCCTGCCGATGCAGGGGATACGGGTTCGTGCCCTGGTCTGGGAAGATCCCACATGCCGCAGAGCGGCTGGGCCTGTGAGCCATGGCTGCTGAGCCTGCGCGTCCGGAGCCTGTGCTCCGCAGCGGAGAAGGCCACAGCAGTGAGAGGACCGCGTACAGAAAAAAAAAAAAAAAAGATCTGTTCCCAACAAAAACACCACGTTCCGCCTCCGGTCTAGATGGCCTTGAATCTGGGATTTCCTAAGGAGACCGCATTGGCTTTCAGGATCTCTAAAACCAGATGATTCTTTCAAAGATCAAAATTGGCCCCAAGGGTCTGGACCATACTACCTCTCCCTAAAGCCTGCAGGGAGCCCTCTGAATGCTCCAAGGGAGCCTCTGGATATAGATGACCGAGGCAGGTCTGGGAACCAAATGCAAAGAGGATTAGGATACAAAACAAATGAATCCTAGAAATACCGCAAGACAAAGAGGAAGCCTTCGGACAGCTACTCTCTCTGCTTTTTAGAGGCAAGTGACGTTGCGGGTTGCTGCCGTGGCCTCTCCCCTCGGGGTGGTAGGCTTCTGGCCTCTTCTTCAGAGGACATCTCTATTTACGGGCCCTTGACAAACCACACAGTCTTCAGGCTCCGCTGCCAGAGGCCAGACATCGCGCGCCAGAACATACGATTACCCCAGCAGAGTTAGCCAGCGGCACCTTCACAAACACTCAGCAACGACACCTCGCCTCACGCTGCTCTCTCCCTCTCCATGGCTCGTGTCCCGACTTCAGCTCGCCTGCTTCACACCCCGCGCCCCCCTTATTCACTTCGCTGTTTATTATTTTCTTTACTTTGTCGAGAAGTTTCTGGAGCCTCCACACCCAGGAGACTTATATGGGGATAATAAATTCAGGAGAGGTCTCCACGCTCGCCCAGCCGCGGCCGCGGGCCTTGGAATTCCTTGTCAGCAGCTGCTCCTTCCTGTGACTTGCCGCTGAACTCTGCGGCGTGCCCCGGTGGGGCCTCTCAGGATACCTGCTATGAATCTTAGCCATTCTTCACATCCACGGCTGTTCTGTGGCTTTGCTTCAACAGAAGAGAGCTGAAATGGGGTGTGTACAAGGCCATGAGCAAAGGCTCTTTTATTTATTATTTTTTTTGGTTTGGTGGGGGCGGGGGGCGGGTTATTTCTTTTGCAAAGGCTCTGGCCCATAAACAGAGCCAAACCTAGGCTGAGTTTATGAAAGCATGTTGGCTCTGAGCTGCTGCTGGCTTTTGTTTTTTTTCCCCAAACCTAATCTGGATATTTTCTAGCTTGTCTTGCCATTGGCTGGAGTGAGGGGGTTAGTCGGTTATATTACTTCAGGGAAGAGAATATTTATAGAGTCCACGGCTTTTACTCTGAAACTGTCCTTCTCACAGCAGTAGCACCTTGATTATACAGAGCACTTCTTCAGAGTCCTGAAATACTGTGCCTTTTTGGACCAAAGGTGAACTACCAGTCTCATTCCTTACAAAATCTAGTGTTGGTGGGTGTAATCAGGAAACATACACAGAGAGGGGAGTTCTAACTTAGAACCCGCCTCGAAAGTATGGTATGGCCCAAGTATGATCCATGTTCTGGGGTTCATTCAAAGGCCATCTCATCAGTGGATTGAAACTCCTTCCTCAGCCCCAGGCAGCCTGCAGCCAGGCCTCCTCTGGTCATCCCTGTCTTCCCTCCTACAGGCCAGGTAGCACCTGCCAGCAGCCTGAGGGTAGATTCAACCAGGGACTTATAAACCCAGAAATCTGAAACTTTCAAAAAAAAAATGCTGAGGTGTCTTTAAAGGTGTGTTTTATGCCCAGAGCCTGCTGGCAGGGAAGGACACCTGGGAACTCTGTGTATTATCCACTTGAGATAGCGCCAATCCCAATCAACACTACTGTGAATTTAACAAAATTGGACCAGTTTCCCAGAGCCCCCTCCCCGCAAGGTGGCCCAAGCAACCCTGGATAAGCACATGGCTCAGCACTGCCAGGCTCTTAACTGAGACCACGTAGTCATTTTCACAGCCAATGAAACTGTGTGTACGTGCACATCCTAAGTGGCACCTCGCCTCCGTTACCTCTAAGAGCGTTAACCAGGTCCTAAGGTTATGGATGAGGGCGGTGACCGAGCAATAAGCAAGGCATTTTGGAGAAGGCAAGGCCTTCATCACGTCATAAATCTGGACGGAGCTACTTTTCATGCTGAGAAATATATCAAGTTCTTCCTCCAGATGCCCGGGGAGATGGAGACATTAGCGTGCCCCCTGCCAATGGAAACCCAAAGCTTGCCCTAGGGGTAAAAAAGACATTTGGGGAATGGAAAATGGGCTCGTATTTTTCCTTTTTCCAGGAATGTTTTAATGTTAGTTTTCTTTGGGCAAATGTACATGGGAATAGTCTTGGCCTGGTTATTTGACCAGCTTATTGGGAGGTCCCAGAAATCAGAGTGAAAATTAAAGTCACTTGTCTTCTCCCACAGCCTTCTGGGGTCCAGCTGACAAATGGGGAGCGAGGCACGGAGTTTTTTCAGACATGAATTAATCATGTCTCTCAGCCTGCTGCCCGGTGCCAGCTCGCAGTCATTCAGTGCTGTTTGAGAGACCAGCTCCGTCACCCAATGGGGACACCAAAGCTGAAAGGAGAGGGAGCCAGAAAGTGCAGGGAGGCTGCTTCCCTACTTTCATCTGGTCACCCCACAGTCTTAGAGTGAGGCCATACCTACCCTATACCACATGCAACACGGAGATCCTGCCATCAATGTGAAATGGCTGAGCGAGCGTTTTCCAGTTGTGCAAAATTAAATTAAGGAAAGGACTCCCAGACTGACTACACCAAGTGCCAAGTTTCATCCCAGCACACATCATTTTTATAGTAAGTTTTAACTCTGCGAAAAAATACAGGATTATAATGGAAATGCTGACAGGCCTGGAGCCAGCTCGTGAAGTAATAATGCCACGTCTCTGATATTTTTACACAGCATGTCCTAATCTGCCACAGCTTTCTTCTCCTTTAAATAGCAGTTAAATAAGTGAAAATCCCTAGAGCACTGCTTTTCCCTCCTCCTCTTTTAGGTGGTGTATCCCCCTTTTCCAACCATCCTTCCTTGAGAACCTCTTTCAGTCCATTTATATTGTCCGCTCTGTAGAATCAATGTCTCAAGCTCAGCTGCCTTTTTCTGAGCTGTTTGGCTGAGAAGGGAGAAGAGGAGGGAGAATGTGCACGTCTGAACTCTTGCCTTCTGCTCATTAAGGCTAAGAACTCATGAAAATAAACTCCGGATGTGTGACTCTCATAAGTGACAGGCAGCTAATGAAGGCCTGGGTTGGCTTGATCTATCCTACAGAGAAGCCCACAAATCAAGCTGCTTGCCTATCTTTTAGCAGGACCAGAATCCTGCTAACTTTCGGCCCTTCCACAAAAGTATCCAGTGAGTAATGACCATCATGAGTTCAGAGCTTCTTTCTAGACAGGAGACTCAAAGGCAGCCCACCACCTTTAAACTCTTCCACGGAGGGTGCAAGGAAGTTGAGGTCAAGGGCCACCAGGCCTCCCGGTTTTCCATCCCCCTATTTCCCTCACCTGTTGAACTCAGCCTGTTTCCCTGAGCAAGGCTATTTTAGTGCCAGAAACTCATGTGAAATAGGAGACAATGGGGAAGAAAGTCAGTGAGGTCAGTCTGACTTAATCAGGGATGTCAACTCATGGCAGGTGACAGCTAAACGGACTTCCAGCAGATACAATTTTGTATATAATTTGATTTCTTATTGCACACATCTCCCCCATTCCAAACTTCTATCCCTCTCCAGTTAATGTGATTGAAAAAAAAAAAAGTAGGTGAAACTAGGAGGAAAACCCTCACACATATGTGAATCCCACCTGGCTCTGGCTCAGTGTGGAGCCACAGTGGACCCAGGAATGGAGGTCTAAAGGCAATATTTTCTTTCGCTGGTTAAGAATATTTGATAGGACTTCCCTGGTGGCACAGTGGTTAAGAATCTGCCTGCCAGTGCAGGGGACATGGGTTCGATCCCTGGTCCAGGAAGATCCCACATGCCGTGGAGCAGCTAAGCCCGTGTGCCACAACTACTGAAGCCTGCGCGCCTAGAGCCCGTGCTCCGCAACAAAAGAAGCCACCGCAATGAGAAGCCCGTGCACCACAACAAAGAGTAGCCCCTGCTCGCCGCAGCTAGAGAAAAGCCTGCGCACAACAATGAAGACCCAATGCAGTCAAAAAACAAACAAACAAAACAAATTAATTAAAATAAAACAAAATTCTTAAAAAAAAAAAAAGAACGGTTGATAGAGAGGGGCTTTTTGCTGCCAGAACCCTCATGATCTAAGCCACCTTCCTAAGCACTGCTTCCCCCTCAGCCACCTACCCAACCCAAGACCTGTACTAACCAAGGTCTGAGTAGAGAGAGCACTATCGTTCCCTGCTGATGGACCGTTTCCTGGGGTGGCCGTTGAGTTTGGGAGTATGGAAATGGTCTGTGTTCACGTAGCTGCGAGGAAAACAGAAAAAGAGATGCCAGCCCCTGCAGGAAACACTGTTAATATGTTCATGGAAGCAAAGGGGAAGAGATGTGGTTTATAATTGAGCCTCTCTAGAGGTGTGGAATGCGTTTGCACAGTTTTTGGTGTCCTTGCAAATGTCACCCAGAGAGATTGCTCACCTTCAAAGAATGATTGATACTTCTCTTACTTTAACAAATGAGAAATGTCCGTGACAGAAAGGAACCCCTGTGACAAGCCAGGTTTTCTCATTAGCAGTGAAACATGGATAATTATTCACTGGGAACATACACAGTGGGAATTCATGTTAGATTCCTTCTTTTGACTCTTGCTGCTGGCAAGCCTCAGAGGCCACTGTGTACACACAGACATGCACATAAATATGTACATAAAAGCACAGGGGCCTGCACTCCATGTGTGCTGAGGGGATACCAATTCTGAGTACAAAGAAAGTTTTTAAGAAGCTATGTGTTCAGTTAAAAGCACTGAAAGACAGATTTGTGATGAAAAAGGCAGATGACCTTCAATTTTGGTCATTCACTTTAGTTATAATTAGTTTACTTTGGTCTTTACTTTCCCTTTCCTATTGAAAGTAGACTTTCTTAAGAGCATTTTCTTTTGTTTTTTTTGGCTGCGTTGGGTCTTCGTTGCTGCACGTGGGCTTTCTCTAGTTGCGGCGAGTGGGGGCTACTCTTCGTTGCAGCGCGGGGGCTTCTCATTGCAGTGGCTTCTGTTTTTGCGGAGCACGGGCTCTAGGTACGTGGGCCTCAGTAGTCGCGGCATGCAGGCTCAGTAGTTGTGGCTCATGGGCTCAGTAGTTGTGGCTCGTGGGCTCTAGAGTGCAGGCTCGTTAGTTGTGGTGAATGGGCTTAGTTGCTCCTCAGCATGTGGGATCTTCCCGGACCAGGGATCGAACCCGTGTCCCCTGCACTGGCAGGAGGATTCTTAACCACTGCAGCACCAGGGAAGTCCCCTAAGAGCATTTTCAATCCAAGATGAGTAGTCACATATATTCTCTGTGGTCAGTGTCCAGATGTGAAGGGAAATACAGTAACCTATCTAGCAGATGGAGGCTGCCTCAGTAAGGAAAGAATATGTAGGATTGTCATAGTTAGGACATACATTCAGCAACCTACAGCAAAGACCCAAAATAACAGTCAACAAGAGAGGAATATATTCCTATCTTACATAGAAGTCCAGAAAAAGACATTCCAGGCATGGTGTGGCAAACTACCATGTCACCTAGGGACCCAGGCAAAAAATGTTTTAAATTCCTGCTGCTCTGTCATCCTGGAGTATTGCCCTCATCCACCTAAGCCAGATGGTTTGCTCCACATACACATTCTCAATGGCAGGATGGAGGAAGGGGGAAGAAAGGCAAGTTCTTTTCTTTGAAAGCCATGTCCCAGGAGGTATATATATCACTTTCCCTCTCATGTCACTGAATGGAATCACATGGCCCACACCTTATTTCAAGGGGTGATGGGAAATGTCTCTATTCCAGGCAGCTATGTACCTATGTAAAAATCAGGGGTTCATGTACACTAAGCAGGAGAGGGCAGATATGAGGGGATAACTAGCAGTTTCTGCCATACAAAGCAACCACACTAAAGTTGTTGCAGTCAAGGGTGACACAAGTATCAATACAAGGGAAAGTGATCTCTGACTTCAACAGAGCTAAATGAATGAAGGGGAACCTACCAGCATGAATTTTTTTATTGATGTATAGTTGATTTACAATGTTGTGTTAATTACTGCTGTACAGGAAAGTGATTCAGTTATATCTGTATCTATATATCTATATATACATTCTTATATATTCTTTTCCATTATGGTTTATCATAGGATATTGAATATAGTTCTCTGTGCTATCCAGTAGGACCTTGTTGTTTATCCATTCCATATATAAAAGCTTACATCTGCTACCCCCAACCTCCCACTGCATCCCTCCCACAAGCCCCTCTCCCTTGGCAACCACCAGCCTGTTCTCTATATCTGTGATTGTTTCTGTTTCATAGCTAGGTTCATTTGTGTCATATTTTAGATTCCACATATAAGTGATATCATATGGTAATTGTCTTTCTCTTTCTGACTTCTCTTAGTATGGTAATCTCTAGTTGCATCCATGTTGCTGCAAATGGCAATTTCATTCTTTTTCATGGCTAAATAGTGTTCCATTGTATACATGTGTTCCATTGTATACATTGTATACATATGCATCTTCTTTATCCATTCATCTGTCGATGGACATTTAGGTGTTTCCATGTCTTGGCTGTTGTGAATAGTGCTGCTATGAACATAGGGGTGCCTGTATCTTTTTGAATTATAGTTTTGTCTGGATATATGGCCAGGAGTGGGATTGCTAGATCACATGGTAACTCTACTTTTAGCTTTCTGAGGAACCTCGATACTGTTTTCCACAGTGACTGCACCAACTTACATTCCCACCAACCGTGTAAGAGGGTTCCCTTTTCTCCACATCCTCTCCAGCATTTGTTATTTGTAGACTTTTTAATAATGGCCATTCTGACCAGTGTGAGGTGGTACCTCATTGTAGTTTGATTTGCATTCTCTAATAATTAGCATTGTTGAGCATCTTTTCATGTGCCTATTGGCCATCTGAAATGTCTATTTGGGTCTTCTGACCATTTTTGGATAGGGTTGTTTGTTTTCTCGTTGTTGAGTTGTATGAGCTCTTTATATATTTTGGAAATTAGGGCCTTGTGGGACACATCTTTTGCAAATATTTTCTCCCATTCTGTAGGCTGTCTTTCCATTTTGTTTATGGTTTCCTTTGCTGTGCAAAAGATTGTAAGTTTGATTAGGTACCATTTGTTTACTTTTGGTTTTATTTCTACTGCCTTGGGATACTGACCTAAGAAAACATTTGCACAATTTACGTCAGAGAATGTTTTGCCTATGTTCTCTTCTAAGAGCTTTATGGTGTCATGTCTTATGTTTAAGTCTTTAAGGCATTCTTAGTTTATTTTTGTGTATGGTGAGAGGGTGTGTTCTAACTTCATTGATTTACACGTGGCTGTCCAACTTTCCCAACAGCACTTGCTAAAGAGACTGTTTTTTTTTTCCTGTTGTATATTCTTGCCTCCTTTGTTGAAGACTAATCGACCACAGGTGTGTGTGTATATTTCTGGGCTCTCTATTCTGTTCCATTGATCCATCTGTCTGTTTTTGTGCCAATACCATGCTGTTTTGATTACTGTAGCTTTGCAGTATTGTCTGAAGTCTGGGAGGGTTATGACTCCTGCTTAGTTCTTTTGCTTCAGGATTGCTTTAGCGATTCTACCAGCAGGAATTTTTAAGTTGGGCAGGTTATAAAATTTGAGTAAACATCTGCAAATAGCAGGCTGGAACAGCAATTTTTTAAAATTTGTTAAAATTTTAAAGAAGAAGCACAAAGCTGAATAAACAGAATATGTGAAAAGCAATTTTTTTGGACACTGAGTCATTTCTGATGATCAATAACTTCATGTTTTTTCCCTTTTTTATTACGGGTAACTTCACATATATACAAAGTAAACAGGGCAGCATAAAGAACCCCGTGCACTCATCACCCAGCTTCAAAAAACAACTTCCTGCCATTCCTATTTTATTTGTACTTCCACCTACTTCCCACGCCCATCCCTACTCAATTATTCTTTTAGGTAAAATTTACAATTATTAAAATGCACAAATTTTAGCCAATTTTGGCAGATATACCCATGTAACCACATCCTTGGCTAACATATGTTTGACCACTTGATTTTTTTTTCTCAGTCTTTTTCTCTCTTTGCTTCACTCTGGCTAATTTCTATTACTACATCTTTAATATCACAAATATTTTTTCTATAGTATTTAAACTTCTATTAATCCTATCTAGTGAATTTTTCATTTCATAAAATATGTCTCGTTTTTAGAAGTGCATTTGATTCTTTTTATAACTTCCACTTTCTTACTATGTACATGTTTTCCTTTAAATATTTAACTTATTTTTAATACCGTTTTAATATCCGTGTCTATTAATTCCATCATCCCTATCATTTCTAGATAAGTTTCCACTGACCGATTTTTGTCTTTGTTATGGGACACATTTTCCTGCTTCTTGACTTAACAAGTAATATTTGATTGAAAGCTAAACAACGTAAATTTTATATCATTATGTGTTTGGATTTTGTTGTCTTCTAGTGATTGTTGGATTTTCTTCTCTTAAGCAGTTAAGTTATTCAAAGTTTAATTCGATCTTTTTGAAGTTTGTTCTTAAGTTTGATTAGAGCAGGTCTACAGTGACCTTTACCCTAGGGCTCCTCGGGGGTCTCTACTGAGTTCCTCTGATGATGAACAAGGATGTTGCACTCTGGCTGGTCAGAACTTGAAGTCCTTCTAGCCCTACTCGAGCTTTGGGAAATAGTAAACTCACAGCTCCCTGACTGATCTTTGGTCAATCTTTTAGAGTTTCACTCTATGCATGTACATCTTCATTTGGGCAAAGACTCAAGAGGAAGTTACGCATATTTCTGGGGCCCTTTTTCTACGTAACGCCCTCATTTCCAGAATTCTGCTCAACTTCCGGCTGCCTCAACCTCACTGAACTCTGTTCTTTGTCTCGTTAATTAGTCCAGACTGTCATGCTCTGCTTGGGATAGTCTTCTGATGTGGGTTGAATTGTGTCCCCCCAAAAGGTTGCTGAAATCTCTCATCCTCAGTACCTGTGAATGTGACCTTATTGGGAAACAGAGTCTTTGCAGATGATCAAGTTAAGATGAGGTCATTAGGATGGGCCCTAATCTAATTTACTGGTGTCATTATAAAAAGGAGAAAATTGGACACAGAGATAGGCATGCCCTCAAGGAAGAACTCCACATGAACATGAAAGCAGAGATTTGAGTGATGAATCTCCAAGCCAAGGAACACCAAAGATTGCCAGGAAACCACTAGAAGCTAGAATAGATAAAACAGACCGTCCCTCACAGCCCTCAGAAGGAGCTAACACTGTTGACACTTTGATCTCAAACTTCTAGACTCCAGAACTGTGAGACAATAAATTTTTGTCACTTAAGTCAACCAGTCTGTGGTACTTTGTTCTGGCAACCTGGGAAACTAATACATCCTCCCTACTTTGCAGCTCAGAATGTACCTCCAGGCAGGAAGGCAGAGAATTCACCAGGCTCACGTAATCTATTTCTCTTCTTTCAGGGATCACAGCCCTCTACTGTCTGTTATCTAATGTCTGAAAACAGCCATTTCATACATTTCTGTCCAGTTTTCTAGTTATTTATGGCAAGAGAGTAAACCCAGTCCTTATTACTCCATCATGGCTTTCAAGATTTTTTTTTACTCTGCTAGTTTCATCACTTTGAGTATGATGTTCCTAGGTGGTTTGTTAACCTTATTGAAACTTTATGGTTTTCTCAAAATTTGGGAGATTTGATAGTTTTATTTCTTCTACTATGTTTCTGTCTAATTTTCTTCTTTCCATATTGGGCTCCAATTACACATATATTAAACTTTTTCCCACAGGTCCATGGAGCTCTGTTTATTTTCCTTCAGTCTTTTTTCCCTCTGTTCTTCACACTGGATAATTTCTGCTGAACTATCTTCAAGTTCACTGACCCTTTCTCCTGTCATCTCCAATTTTCTGCTAGGCCCATCTAGTGAATTTTTCATTTCAGTTTTTGCACATTTCAGCTCTAGAATTTATTTTCACAGTTTCTACTTCTCTAGTGAGATACTCCATCTTTTCATTTATTATGAGCAGACTTTCCTCTAACTCCTTAAACATATTTATATAGCTGCTTTAAAGTCACTGTCCATTCATTACAACACTTGCATCATCTCAGGACTGGTTTCTGTTGACTGCTGTTTCTATTAAGTATGGATCACATTTTTTTCTTATCTAGTGTTTCTTAACTGTATTGAGTTGGCAAAAAAAAAGTGCCTTCAGTTTTTAAGTAAAAACAGAAGACACATTTTTCATTTATTGAACAACATATTCACCCTTCTGTTCCATTACCTTCTGCCGTTTTTCAAGCAACTTCATAATTCCATCTTCCCAAAACTTTTTATCTTTTTGAGCAAAGAACTGTTCCAGGTGCCTTTTACAGTCTTCCAGGGAATTGAAGTTTTTTTCCATTAAGAGAATTTTGTAAAGACCTAAATAAATCGAAATCCAAAGGTGCAATGTCTGGTGAATATGGTGGATGAATCAGAACTTCCCAGCCAAGCTGTAACAGGTTTTGCCTGGTCAGCAAAGAAACATGCGGTCTTGCATTATCCTGATGGAAAACTATGTGCTTTCTGTTGACTAATTCTGGACGCTTTTCATCGAGTGCTGCTTTTGGTCTAACTGGGAGCAGTACTTGTTGGAATTAATTGTTTGGTTTTCCAGAAGGAGCTCATAATAGAGGACTCCCTTCCAATCCCACCATATACACAACATCACCTTCTTTGGATGAAGGTGTGGTTGGTGGTGGTTCATTTTGCTTGCCCCATGATCTCTTCTGTTCCATATTATTGTACAGCATCCACTTTTCATCATCCATCACAATTTGTTTTAAAAATAGAACGTTTTCATTACGTTTCAGCAGAGAATCGCATGCAGAAATACTGTCAAGAAGGTTTTTTTCCGCTTAACTTACGTGGAACCCAAACATCAAAGCGATTAACATAACCAAGCTGGTGCAAATGATTTTCAGTGCTTGATTTGGATATTTTGAGTATGTCCGCTATCTCCCTCATGGTATAACACTGATTGTTCTCAATTCATGTCTCTATTTGATCGCTGTCAAATTCAACTGGTCCACCCAACCGTGGAGCATCGTCCAGCAAGAAATCTCCAGCATGAAACTTCACAAACCACTATTGACATGTTTAATCAGTCACAGCACCTTCTCCATACACTGCACAAATCTTTTTTTGCGTTTCATTTGCATGTTTACCTTTCTTGAAATAATAAAGCAAAATATACCAAAAATGTTGCTTTTTTTCTTCTACAATATTAAAATGGCTACACAAAAATTCACCAATTTTGGTAACTTTTTTTTAAATGCACGCTGATATGACAGCTGTCACATGCAATCTAACAAATTTGTTTTGAATGAAGTTAAAGACAACTAAGTGCTACTAGAGCCATCTAATGGGAAAAAACCATCGAACATTTTGGCCAACCCAGTATAATGAAAATTATAGATGATATACTAGAGAGACTTGGCATTCTGTTATGTTCCTATGAAGAGTGTTTGGTTTTGTTCTAAAAGGCAGTTAATTTGGCTGGGCTCAAATTCCAACTTCTGTCTTCCCTGCAGTGGGCACCGACTGAATTCTCCACTCTATTGTCAGCTTCTAGCTGATGCTCTTTTGCTGGGTTCCTCTGGGGTCTGCTAAAAAGAATTTGGACAGGACTTATATAGATTTTAAGGTTTATCTTAAAGGATTTCCCCCCTTAACTTTCCAGCTATTCTAACAGCCCCCAGACACTGTCCTCTGACATCTCAAGACAATGAAGCTATACATTTTCCAGCAATCTGGGCCATCTGGGGATTGAGGAATTTCCTCAGGCAAAAAGCCACTAGGTAGCAAATCCCACCTGTTGCAGTTCCTGGGTTTCTAGGACGACTCCCCTTCTGTTTCTGCCATTGCTTTTGGTCACTCTTCACTGCTTTCCAGGAGTTGTTGTTTCGTGTATTTTGTTGTTGTTGTTGCTGCTGTTTAAATTTTAAGACTAGTCCAACCTAGTTATTCACCATTACTGGATGCTAGAATCCCTAGTCAAGTTGTTTTGAGAGTTTTCTGGCCGAGATCTACTCTGTTCCTGTTTTGCAACATTTAAAGCATTCTCATTCACCCTCTTCTTTAATCCTTTATTTTCTTAATAACACAGTTGTTGGTACACTTCTAAAGATTCAAGACCCAGAGGTAAATTCTCTCTTAAATTAAATAAAGAAATATGTGAACATAGCATTGAATGGTATGTTCTGATTATACAGAACACTTTTATTTCCAATTCCACTAACTTGAAATTTCTGATCACTCAAACGTGAGTTGGAATGAAGTTTACCTTTATATTACCTGGGCACATGGGGTGGAGAGTGGTTGTGGAAAGAATATGTTTGGTTAGTTATTTTCATTAAAAAAAAAATGAAACCACTCATTCATTCCACAAATTCTTATATAAATCAATTATTTGCTAACAACCTGTTTGTTTAATCCCTTTCCTTTCTGGAGTCCCATGACATCACATGGTCTCAATTTTTCTCCTATCCCACAGAGCCCTTTAATACCTCCTATTTCTTCTTCAATCACTGAATGTTAGAATTCTCCCACTGTCTTGTCCTGAGACCTGACCTCTTTTCATTGAAGACTCCTTCCATAAATCTATGAGACTGGTTCCCAAAATCTATCTCCAGTTCTTACCGCTAACTAACTTCCATTTTTATCTTTATCATCTCAATGGATTTTTCCATCCTTTGGTTCTGTCACAACCTTTAAAGTCAATATGCTTAAAACTAAACTTATTCATCTCTAGGGGTAGAAATAAGGAATAGCTTCTCTTTCTGATTTACCTACTTCTGTTAACAGTCCCACTAGTGTTCCAGTCTCTTTAGCTTCTCTTCTTTGTCTCTACCCCCATCCTCCTCATATCCTGTCAGAGCTACTTTTGCAAATATGTCTCATTTCTTGTCACCTCTGAACTGATATCCTAGCTTCTCCTTTCTCTCAAGCCAGTGCATCTTGGAAAGAACCACCTTACTGATTCTTCTAAAGCCAACCTAGATCACCCCCTCATCTTCAGAAACCCGCAGGGGCTCCCAAAAGACCAGATTCTGGCCTTCAAGATCCTCCCCATTGTATCTCTCACCCACCATGCCAGCATCATCTATGTCCTCCATGTTCCAGTCAAGTCAACCAGTCATTTCTCAAAGACACATCACCAGTTTTTCATCTTTTCACCTTTGCTCATACTGTATCTTCTAGACTGCCCTCCTCTTCTACTATCTCTGCTTATCTTAATCCTAAATAACCTCCATATATAACTTCTCTTCCAGGAGCACTTCATTGGCACAATTCAATTTCACTACATATTGACCTAAACAATATAGATTGACTAAGTCTACTTTGCCCTATCTGAGAAGAAGAGGGGTGAGAATGATGAATTTGAGATGATGCTGAGAACGCTTGGAACCTAAAAGCACCTTAAAAATCATCTAATTCACTGGTTACCAATAAAAGAATCTTCTTATGCAGAAGCCTGATATGTAATTCTGCTATGAGTGAAATGGGAACGGAGACCCCAAAGCCCCATCTATGCAGATTCCCTATCAAGGTTCCCCACCCTCCTCCCCCATACCTCTGCAAAACTTTAGGGCCCCAAGGAACATCAACTTGAAAAGTATTGATTAAATCTAAAGCTCTCATTTATAGATTAGAAAACAGAAGCCAAAGAGCCCTTTCAAAATCTAGAGTTCTCCTTGAGAGTCATGTATCTGTGTAACTGCATTTGAAAGTAACAAAACTGCTTTTCCTTTAAAAACTTTCTACAAAACAGACCTTCACCCGGATAGGTTTCAGAGTGAGAAGGATTACTATGAAGGCAGCCTCTCAAAGACTCAAAGTCTTAGTCACTGCTACTCAAGAGTCTTTCTCAAATTGAGTTTCAAGAACACCATATCCATGGCAGCCCTCATGCCTCAACTAGGATCACCAAGCTAGAAGACCCTGGAAATATATCCAAGATGCAAGACCCCGATGGGCTAAGAGAGGTATCCTGGCTGTTCACTCTGGCCTCTGATTCCAGGAAGGAGGAAGGATTTTGAATGTAATTGTTATGTAAATGTACTACTTATTTAGCTAAGATTTCTGGATCCTAGATAAGTAACTTTATCAGCCATAGAAAATAGCCTGTAGCTGCTACCACTCCTTTTCCTGCCTAAATAGTGTCTCAGAAAATCAGTCCTAATGGAGTTGGGAAAAAAAGACTAGAGCTAAATATGAGAGATTCTCTGGCCAAGTACCTCCTGTTTCCTTGGGAATAGCAAGGTTCTTATTTTTCAATTTGGAATCTAGTCAGCCTCACCGCGCTCCATGCACACTGACCAAACGAAAGGATTCACGGAGCCAGCATCTCAACAGCATATGGTACCTCTTTTTCTTTAAAGCAGATGTGATAGGAAGACATATATCTGTCTGTTCCAGCAAGTCTGAAAAGCTGTACTTGTTTCAAGCTTCACTTTTGAAATCATGCTATGCCTAAACAAACGTACAGCTTTCCTGCCTCTTATTAGAAAATGAAACCCACGTCTGACTCCAGGCAACATTTTTGGGCTGGAGGGAGTGGGTGCTGCTGGTCTCTGGAGGTCCGCAGTGGACTGATTTCTATACACCTCTCCCCAAGGCCATTCTCACACCCACTTCATAATGGGAGTACGGTGACACCACCATGGACCTCATGGCATATAGATGCCTAGATGCCACCAGAAGCATGTGGGGAGCCTGCTCCTTCAGAGTACCTGAGAAGATCCAGGTCAGGTGAGAGCTGGGTCAGTATACAGGGAGAAACTCCACCCTACTGGAAGCCTTGGATCCATGGCTCAAGGAGCTCTGGAAGCCCCTACTCCCTAAATGTATCAGTTAGCTACCTCACCCAACCCCTGAAAAAAAAGAGGTTCTAAATGCAAGACTCAGTGGCTAAAACATCAATCATTTATTCTTACTGCTCTTACTTAGTTCAGCTGATCTAAACTGGGTTTGGCTGGAGTGACTTGGCTGTTCTCCACATTTCTCTAATCCTCCCCTTGAGATCATCAGGCCAGTCGAGGCATGTTCTTCTTCAGTGATGGCAAAGGCATAAGAGCACAAGCAAAAACTCACCAGGTCTCTTGAGGTCTAGGATTGAAATTGGTACCCAGCACAGCTTTTGCCTCATTTCTTTCATTATGGCAAAATATACATAACATGAAACTTATTATCTTAACCATTTTTAAGTGTACAGTTCAGTGGCATTAATTACCTTCTCATTGTTGTACAACTTCACACTATCCATGTCCAGAACATATCCATGTTTCATCCCAAACTGAAACTCATACCATTAAATAATAACAATACTCCATTCCCTCCTTCCGCCAGCCCCTGGTAATTACTATTCCATTTTCTGCTTCTACAAATTTGACTACTCTAGGTATCTCATATAAGGGGAACCATACAATATTTGTCCTTTTGTGTCTGGCTTCCTTCACTTACATTAATGTTTTCAAGTTTAATCCATGTTGTCACATGTATCAGAATTTTATTCCCTTTTTAAGGCTGAATAATAGTCATCATATATATTTATCACATTTCGTTTATCCATTCATCTATTGATGGAACTCTGGGTTGTTTCCACCTTTTGGCTATTGTGAATAATGCTGCCATAAACATTGGTGTACAAATATCTATTCAAGTCCTGCTTTCAGATCTTTTGGGTATATAGCCAGAAGTGGAGTTGCTAGATCATACAGTAATTCTAATGTTTACTTTTCTTTTAGGGACCTCAATATTGTTTTCCATAGTTGCTGCACCATTTTACATTTCCACCAACAATACACAAGTGTTGTAATTTTCCCACATCTTCACCAATTCTAGTTAATTTTTTTTCTTTTTTTTCTTTTAATAATAGCCATCCTAATGGATATAAAGTGGTATCTCATTGGTTCTGATTTGCATTTCTATAACAATTAGTGATGTGGAACATCTTTTCCTGTGCTTGTTAATCATTTGCATATCTTTGAGAAATGTCTGTTCGAGTGTTTTGCTCACTTTTAAATTGGTTGGTGGTTTTTGTTGTTGAGTTGTAGGAATTTTTCTATATTCTGGATATTAATCTCTTATCAGATCTATGACTTGTAAATATTTTCTCCCATTGTGTGGGCTGCCTTTTCACTCTGTTGTTAGTGTCCTTTGATACACAAAAGCTTTTAATTTTGATGATGTCCAGTATATCTAATTTTTTTCTTTTGTTACCTGTGCTTTTAGTGTCATATCCAAGAAATCATTGCCAAATCCAATATTGTGAAACTTTTCCCCTGCGTTTTCTTCTGAGAGTTTTATACTTTTAACTCTTATGTTTAGGTCCTTAATCCATTTTGAGTTAATTTTTGTATATGGTTTAATGTAAGGATCCAGCATCATTCTTTGCATGTAGAAATCCAGTTTTCCCATTACCATCTGTTGAAAAGACTATCCTTTCCACATTGAATGGTCTTGGCACCCATGTTGAAAATTGACTATATACATAAGAGCTTATTTCTGGGTTCTCTATCTATGCCATTGGTCTATCTGTCTGTCTTTATTCCAGTTCCACACTGTTTTGATTACTGTAACTTTGTAATAAGTTTTGAAACCAGGAAGTATGAGACCTCTAACTTTGCTGTTCTTTTTCAAGATTGTTTTGGCTATTCAGAGTCCCTTGAGATTCCATATGAATTTTAAGATGAATTTTTCTACTTATGCAAAAACAATTTTTTAAGTCATTGGGATTTTGAGAGGGATTGAATTGGGTTTGTTTTGGGGAGTATTGACACCTTAACAAAATTGTCTTCCAACCCATGAACGTGAGATATCTTTTCGTTCATTTATGATTTTAATTTCTTTTTTTAGCAATGTTTTATAGTTTTCAGTGTACAAGTCTTTCCCCTCCTTGGTTTAGTTTATTCTTAAGTATTTTATTCTTTTTGATACTCATGTAAATGGAATTGTTTTCTTAATTTCCTTTTCAGATTGTTCATTGTTAGTGTTTGTTAGTGGCCAGAGTAGTCACGTGGCCAAACCTAAAGTAAGGAGGTGGGGAAGTAAAGCCCACCCATCATGGGACGGCCCTGTAAAGTTACATGGCAGAGTGAGTCCACAGGGCGAGAAGTGAAAAATTGGGTCCTATAACATGATATTCCATACTGAAATTTTGAGGGTCAACTTTAGCATTGTTTTTCCAGGGCCCTTCTTCAAAGTAGTCTGTTCCCACCTCTTCAACCTATACAACCACAGTGAAAATGTAAAAAGGCAAGGGAATGAAGGGAGTACGCAGACAAAGGAAGGAGGTATCAAGATGCCTAAGTAAATTGTTGGCGTCTAACCAGACAAGCAGTAGGTATGGGGGAAAGGACACAAGACAGTGAGTCAGATAGAAGATCTGCCCCCCTTGATCTTGGGGAGGTCTCTTAACATCTCTGGGCCTCAGTTTTCTCCTCTGGCAGTAAGCTAGATCATCTCTTAAAGACCTGTCCTGTGTTAACGCTGCCATACTATAAAAATTCTAACAGTGCTGCCCCTAGAACACAGAACAACGTTAGAAAATCCATTCTCTGTACAGATCCATCGGCACACACATCCATCTGTGACCATCTGTGTGTCTCACTGATCTCATCTTCTGCCTTATATCTCAGTTTTATTAGTGTGCTTTTTTGCATCCCATACCAGCTGGGATCTCCTTGCAAGAGAGAAGATAATCTTAACTAGCTTTACTGTCCCCAGAACACTAGGCACCAAATAGATATTTTTTAACTGAACTGATAGAAAACTTCCACTATCTTTAATTTTGAATGATGTATCTTGCATTTTAAACCTCCAAATAAATCTCCTCTGGAAGCTAAGTTTCTGGGGTCACAACAGCAAATTCAGCAAGTACGAATTTAGAGGTAATGAGTTTTCTCTCACAATTGTAATCAGTTTATTTTACTAATTCTATGCTACGAAGGCTTGAGTAGACACCGTATCTCAGTTTAATATTTTGGAATTTTAATGTATCAAAATAGGCTCAATGACTATGTAATAAGTATAACATTGTACATGTCCAACGCAGGCTTGATTGTCCGAAGAGCTGTCAGAAGGCCAAGGTTCTTGACCTATAGAGAAATGAGATCAGTGTTTAAAATTGTTTTCCTAGTCTCTGTTGAAAATTTTTGGCTTGAAAATCACAGAGTAAAATGGAGGCAGACGTTAGACATTTACCAATTAAAGTTCGATTCCTAACTATTACTATATAGTACGTGGGGTTTTTTTCCCCCCAACTCATTGCATTTGAAGAAGTGATTTCTTTCAGTATAAAACTGGCATAGGAACTAATTAACTTGAGAAAATGTCCAATGAGTAAATCTTAATTGCTTCATTTTTTTTTAAGTTATTACAGGGACATAGACAAAAATAGGTACTTTGTGTTCCCCAGGAATTTTTACTTTAATTGAATGAGTTAACAGTCACCCTCCAAGCATCCAGAGCATAAAAACATCTCCCGTTTGCTTGGGAATGGGAAACATAAGAAAAATGCCATGGGGAAGCCACATCAAAGGTATGGCCTCAAAACCCATGGAAACAGTCAGACAGCTCATCAGGAATGTGTCCTTATTGGCTTTATCCATGGCTTACCTCTCCTCATCTCTCCTTCTAGGCTGCCCCATCAAAGGCCACCCTACTCCCAATATCACCTGGTTCCACGGTGACCAGCCAGTTGCCAATACCACAGGACTGACGCATCATATCTTGGCAGCCGGACGGATTCTCCGGGTTGCAAATCTTAGTGGCGGGTCTCAAGGGGAATTCAGCTGCCTTGCTCAGAATGAGGCGGGAATGCTCGTCCAGAAGGCCTCTTTAGTGATCCAAGGTAAGAAACCCTTCAGGTGTTGGGCGCCAGGCTTGTTTCTTGAAGAAGAGAGTCTACTTGGAAATCTAATTCTCCAGCAGAACAAAGTGATTTCTGATCTCCAGTGGTTCTTAGAACATGCAAATGGAAGCCCAACCGTGTTGCCATAGGGTGAGGCTCTTCAGAAAAGCCACCCACCCCATCTCAGCAGAACCCAGAAAAGTCAGTGCTGCTTTCATAGATGCGCCCTTCTGCTCATCATGTTACTGCTGCTCAGGACCAAGGAGATCTCACCATATAGCAAAGCAAATGTGTTTCCTTTATGCTGGTTTAACTAGTAGAGAGCACACACACACACTCACAAAGTTGCCTACTAAGAAAATACAAGTTTTCTCTGTTGAGCTGGTTTAAAATTACCTCTCAATGTGAACTACGTGGTTACTGCCCCTGCCTCGGAGAACCAGGGCTGGTGCCAGGACCGCTGATCATCCAGAAGTCTCCAGCTGCAGTCACACGCCAAGTGCCTTCCTGGCACCTTCTCTGTGGCCTGTCCACGAGCAGACTGAGGAGTCTGCGTGGCTCATGCATTCACCTTCCAGGCACCTGGGCAGGTCAGAGAGCCCTTGGGTGGGGCCTGGCATTCACGGCCCCAAGAAAGGGTTGTGAATGAGCCCAAAACAGTGGGAAAGGAGCCCAGACTGGCCTTGTTATAGAAACCACATGAGGCTTTTGAGTTTTCCATAGACTGGTTCTACCTGTGGCCTATGTGTGATACTTGTAGGGAAAGCAAAATTCTACTGCACGTAGCCTAAAATGGAGGTTTCCGTGGGAAGGGACAGAGTTCATCCCAGAATAGCACATAAGGGGGGAGATCTTCCTGAGGCCTCCACCGCCATCTCACTTTCCACACAGGAAAGTCAATGTTGCGTTTTCTTGCCAGACGGGCACTCTCTGCTGAAAACCAGAAGGCAGTGCCTATCTGCAAGATTTGTAGCACACAAATCTTTTGAGTACAAATAAGCATTCAAAATTTACCAGCCCAGTTTTTTTTTTTTTTTTTTTCCGGTACGCGGGCCTCTCACTGTTGTGGCCTCTCCCGTTGCAGAGCACAGGCTCCGGACACGCAGGCTTAGCAGCCATGGCTCACGGGCCCAGCCGCTCCGCGGCATGTGGGATCTTCCCAGACCAGGGCACAAACCCGCGTCCCCTGCATCGGCAGGCGGACTCTCAACCACTGCGCCACCAGGGAAGCCCCAGCCCAGTTATTTTTAACAGCTTTCCTACCAGTCAGTCCCAGACCCCCAAATAGAAAATCCAAAGAAATGGCCTTTCTGACCGACATCATCGTGAAAAGTGAGCCTCTCTGGATAGGCTGTTTTTCTGTAACATATACAAAGTCCAACTCCAGTATAGACTTTTAAATATGATTGTTAAGTACCTCTGATATTTTTATATCTCTTTGTTGAAAAATAAAGTCACTTTCTGGTAAACTAATGGAAGGAAAGAGTACTTTAGGAAGTAGGTTAAAAAATACGAGAGCTACAGCCACTGATGAAGTTCTATGTGCCAGGCACTGGGCTAGGCCCTGTACTTTCTTTATATCCAGTCCTCACAGTAGCATGACAAGATAAGAGCTACTGTACTCACTTTACGGATGAGCCGGCGGAGGCCCCTGGAGACCACGTGACTTGCCTAGATCGGTGGGAAATTCAGCCTACCGCAGGGCAGAGCCTCCTTCATAATGGCATCTCATTCCTACCACACCCCACCCCACCACTCTGAAGGAATAACATGGGCATTGATGCTATCTTCTTTTCACCTCTGATCCCCCTTCTGTGATAGATTACTGGTGGTCTGTGGACAGACTGGCGACC